>NC_090293.1:7113333-7821666 GCF_037392515.1 Haliotis asinina
AGTAATATCAAAGAATCAGGTGTTCAATAAACTGTTCTAAGAAGTGCATCCAGTTGTCTTGACATGGCAGATGAGTATCACGCAGCCAAGTGTGTCTCCACAGACAGCATTCCCACCTGTGTCTGGCTAATGGGTTCTAAGTCTGAGCTTTCTTCCTCCCACAAACTGCTAATGAAATCATAGTTCTAGAAAGGATATACAAGATGGCATAACACCTCCAGAACTTATATCAACAGATTCTTCAACCACAAATGTACTTCACGACCAGTAATTAAACACAACAGCTGTGTGGCTTACAGATCACATATACTCCAGGGGGTGCAAATACATAAATCACTCATTGGCATCATCATAAATAAAACATCATTAAAACTACTCACTTTGATCCTTAATTACCTTAAATCAACCTTTTGACAACAGTGCACAATTTTCAGCCGCAAACGAAATGTAAACCAATCAGAGCCGCGTGTCTCTGTGACGTAATGAGGTGTAGACATAAGGGCCTATGCAGAATTCATTCACATTTCAGGGGGTAAAATATTTCATTTACAGGTTTGTACAAACCTGAAATCACGACAGCTGTTGTGAAAAATGAAAGCTGTATGTTCTCAGAATCTACTATCAATTAGTTTTGTCTCCTGCTTTGCCTAGTTTCCGAGTTACATAGACAATTCTGTTGTTTTCATAGACGATTCTGTCAAAATCACTTGGTGTCGTTAAGCCTTATATTTTTGAGCCAGATGCTAGTGATAGTGAAAATGATGATTGCTCATCACGATTACGAGTAATTTCTCCAACCTAAACAGTGCTACATTAAGAAGGGTTGATGTCCATCAGATGCAGTTATTTGAAAATATGTTGTCAGTATTTCTTGTCTGATTGTAATAGAGTATCAAAGCATTGCTCCTATGACTTAAGTTTGTTTTAATGTTAGTATCTGCATTTTGTTTTTATTAGGTTGTCGTAGCATTCAAAAGAATCATTGTTTTTTGTCATGAAGTGTAATGATACAGACAACATACAGTAGGGTGTGAATTATGCTTCACATTGGCAAACTATAAAATGTCTAGATATTACATTCCATGTATACATTCACTATAAGTATAGGCAGATTGCTTCTTTTTATCGAGTTTCAAAATATATGCAAGTATGATTACAAAGTAATTGGAGTTATAAGACTAAATATAAAGATGTACACTGACTAGTGTCTACACACTGGTGACTGAACGTTTATAAACCAAGTGAATTTGGCAACTGAAGAAATTTATTGCGCAGTATTGTCACTTCGACCCCCATCTCGTTTCCATGGAAGAAGTTGTAATGTTACAAGTTGTGTCATGCAAAATCCTTTTTCGTTCTGATTCAAATACATATTTAACTACTAGTAGAAAGTAGTTTTAATTTTCTAACCATTCTACCTAACTTTAGCCCATGACTTCAGCATTTTCAAAAATGGAGGCACCCTGTTTGAGTATAAATGGTACTTATGTTTGTTTTCACCGACTCACAAAATCAAAATTACTTTCTACTGGTAGTAAGATATGTACTTGATTGATGAACAACAGGATTTTGCATGACATTGCTTGTAACATAACAATTTCATTCTTGGTAGTGAGGCGGGGGTCAATAAACATTACTTACAATAATATTGGCACAGCGACCACAACCTCGCATCCGAGGAAGAAATCGTTATGTTCATGCAAAATGCTTTTGGTCAGCAATGAGTAGTAAGTAGTCATGATTTTATAACTCCATGAAAACAAATCTAAATAGCATTTTCCATCCTGGAAGCAAGGTAGGGGGCACACCTTCTGATTCAGAATATACCACAGGCTTTGCAATGCTCGCTTCGCACTCACAAACAACCCAATTTGGACGAACTACGGTGTCTGGTGAAAATCTGTGCATTGTGACACCTTTGCCCGACCCCGAGGAGCAATTGACGGCAACACATCAATTTGGCATGTCTTTGTTGACATCGATAATTCAGCAAAATGACGAGCTTCCCACAAATTTTCTACACAACTAATTGAATCATATGATGTCATTGCAGGGCTCTGGTGACAGAGTTACGTAACCTGCCTGTGAGTCCGTTGGCAGGCGAGAGAATAGCAGACAGCTTTTTGGTAACTTTTCAAAGCTCACTATGAATTAACCACAAGTTTTTTAAGAATGAGTTTGGTGTTCTGCTTGAAACTAACCAGTCTTCCATATGTAATGGTTAAAAAAGTAAAAAAAAAATAGAGTTTATTCGTTCTTGAGGGTTTGTCAACAAGACACATCAAACAGTAAGGACATACAATTACTTCAGTAAATGTCAATGACAACTTTGACACTTTCACGTGTTTGAGGTTTGGTCATCAAACCTTCAAGGACACCTGATAAGAATTGGGGCTTGGTGCTTTGATGACATGAGCACTATTATGGTGCTGGAGACCAACAACACATCAAATCAACCGACAAACTATGGTATCTCACAATCTCTCTCTCCTGTTATGTGGACTGGTATTCAAAATAGCTAAACCCATTTTACGCTTTATGATAAACACTTTGTTGGAGTGCAAAGGTAGGTTTTGATTAATTTGATTGATGACAAATTCATTAAGTGAATCATATATTATTGATACAATTTTAGTCATGTCACCAAGGTTCACTAAAAATATTTCATTGCAGCATTCCAATATTCTTCATAGTTTTGTGTCAAGTCTGAATATCTAAAACCACTGAATAGACTTTCAGTAAAATATTCTGTTAAAGTGCTGTAGCTTCACATTTAGATGAGTGGTGACTGATACGTGTCACATGTCATGTGACCTCGTAACAGGGATGTTCATCATGTTCGACTTAACTTTCAGGACACGAAAGCTCTCCTGTGATAAATAGGTTCTGCTGAAGCTTTCATTTATGAATGATGACCGATTCTGACTCGTAAATATAGATTTCTTAGATGCTACACATTTACAGGAACATTTGAAGGAAAAAACTAGTGGAATTTTTTGTTGCATGGATATCACATACCGTATATTACCATGTACAACTACTACAAGCCGAATTTTGAGGACCAAAAAAAGCTGTCTGTAGAAGGGGGTCATCTCATCTATGAGACAATTTCACGAAAGTATTTTTTGTGGTCATCAGTGTCAGGACGATCTTACATAGTGGTACACCTGCCAGGAAGTTTACAACGATTACAGTTACTTTGTTATAAAGGATCAATAACACTGTAACTGGCAGAAGTCTGATGCAGGGCGTCGGCTTATGCACGAAACATATCATTTTGATACAGATTTTAGGGTTAGGTTTATACTGTAATATACGGTAAGTAAACAGCAGTTCTTCAGAATGCTTTGTAAAAGTGAAATGATACATATAACTTTAATGTGTCGCAACCAGTGATACTGATATGATACATACAAACTTATCTCACCTCATATATGAATGTCGCTTTCTGATTGGCCAAGCGCTATTCCATTATTTTCAATGTACCCTGCTTACAGGTGATGTATTATTATTTTCAGTGTACACCGGTGGGAATTCCGAACTCTTGTGGTGCTTCCTGGTGGTACTTCTTTGCTTCGAATAACACTGAATCACGCATGAAGCATGGAAATTACCGATGTTTTACGATTGAAAATTGATGGAAGGGAGATAACTCTAAATCTGTTTATCTTGTGTCGTCTGCAAAATGGCGATGCACCTCACATTCAACAGAAGTGCTTCAAACAGTTCAAAATTAACCGAAATTTGGGTGTTCGGTAAGATAAATACATTATTCACTGATCCCTCGAGGGCCATGGGCTCATGAACCCTGCGGGCTCGAGGAACATAAACAAACCTCGAGGGTACATGAGCCCATGGCCCCCTCATGACCAGTGTACAACTTATACTGTATCAGGATACTCAATGATACATAATACATACACAAAGTATAACCCTATCTAAACAGAGATAAAAAAATAATTTGAAAAACTGCCAACGTGTTACAAATCAGACGTTCAGGAAAATTTTTTAATTCCCTGTAACATTAAAATTTTAACTTTATGATTTGACTCACAGGGGTTTGATTCACTAAACAAAAGTATTTTAGTTCATATCATGTTGTTTTTCTGGCATATTGAGATATCTTTCATATCTTTGCTTTCAGTTTCGCTGCACCCAAACAGATTAGCGTGATGAACACAGGTGCTGTAACACAACGGTTGAGGATTCCGAGAAAATAAGATTCTCCTGTGAGCCAGCCAAACATGTCTACATCTTATCGCACCTGAAGTTGATCAGAATACTTCAGTGAGCAGCTCCTACCTGTGGCCTTGGCGTGACCCTGACATTAACCTCTGACGACGAGGAATCCACTGATATGTTATCTGTTGTCTTCCTTAAATCTTCCAGCAAGGGTGTGGAACTCTTCTCTATGCCATGCTTGTCCGTCAACCACGAATCGCCATTGGTTTCTGATGATCCGTTCATATGGAAATCAAATTTGGTGCCTAAAAGCATAATATGAACAATTAATGTCAGAAACATGCTGAAACAAAAGGTATGATAAGTATGATAAGTGGAAATATGGCTTTTCCAAGCAGTTACAGAGACCAGTCTGTCATGATAACTTGACCTTTACCTGATGGCGAGATTGATATCACTGGTCATGTTCAGATGAGTGAGTGGGTATGGTTTTAGGCAACTTCTAGCTGTATTTAATCACTATCATGGCCAGGGACACCAGTAATGGGCATCACACATTGGAGCAATGCAGGAAATCAAACCCCGATCTTTGGCATGATGTGCAAACACTTTAACCACCGGCTACCCCAGGCTACCGATTCCTGGCAAGTGTTAGCAGTCTATGAAGCATCTGCCTGGCAGCCTACTGCTTCCTGGTATCATGGCCGCCTAGGTCCTAGGTGCCAATACATTTATCAAGGGTATATACTTGACCATGTCATTGACTACAGGAAACATTTCGAAAATAATTTACAATCGTGGTAACTAGATGGAGTCTGTATAGTTCATGAACAAACAAGGAGTACCTTTCACAGATCAACCTACCCATTTATCTAAATGTGACTGGTCTAGAGAATGCTTTCAGCCAAAGAATAATGTTGTTTTTTTCTGATGGCAGTGATACTAAATGAATAAACAGCAACCATCAAGACATGGTTTTATTAAATTTGCTTTTGCACATGTTTAAGTTTACCTCACTTCAAGTAATTGTAATAATGATTACTGCTGACAATATCCAAGTTGGCCATTTTCCTTCCTGTCTAGAAGTAACTCGTATCTAAAGATGACATCCAAATGACTTCTTATCCCTCCAAATTAAAATTTGAAATTATGAAAACTGAAATAATGTTTAATGAATAAACTACGCTTTAATTGTAACTACTGAAACTACGGATTGCTCTCAGGGGTTAAAAAATCCCATGGCCCAACGCCTGGGACAAGTCAGTTTTCATTTCGGGCAATCAAATAATTGTATCTTACTTGTCTATGGAATACTAGATAATTAACACTAACGGTTTCAAAAGTGCAAATAAACTTCAATTTCATTTCATATTTGCACAAAATGTAGCCATTAAATTTTGCAATGAGTAGAGTTATCTTTCTTTGCTACTTATCACTTTTCTTCCATGAAAAGTCCACCATACATTAACATCAAACGCCATGTTGACTTGTTCTGTCATGAAAAGTCCACCATACATTAACATCAAACACCATGTTGATTTGTCCACCATACATTAACATCAAACACCATGTTGATTTGTTCCGTCATGAATAGTCCACCATACATTAACATCAAACACCATGTTGATTTGTTCCGTCATGAATAGTCCACCATACATTAACATCAAACACCATATTGATTTGTTCCGTCATGAATAGTCCACCATACATTAACATCAAACGCCATGTTGATTTGTTCCGTCATGAAAAGTCCACCATACATTAACATCAAACGCCATGTTGATTTGTTCCGTCATGAATAGTCCACCATACATTAACATCAAACACCATCTTGATTTGTTCCGTCATGAATAGTCCACCATACATTAACATCAAACACCATGTTGATTTGTTCCGTCATGAATAGTCCACCATACATTAACATCAAACACCATGTTGATTTGTTCCGTCATGAATAGTCCACCATACATTAACATCAAACACCATGTTGATTTGTTCCGTCATGAATAGTCCACCATACATTAACAACAAACGCCATGTTGATTTGTTCCGTCATGAATAGTCCACCATACATTAACATCAAACGCCATGTTGATTTGTTCCGTCATGAATAGTCCACCATACATTAACATCAAACGCCATGTTGATTTGTTCCGTCATGAAAAGTCCACCATACATTAACATCAAACGCCATGTTGATTTGTTCCGTCATGAAAAGTCCACCATACATTAACATCAAACGCCATGTTGATTTGTTCCGTCATGAAAAGTCCACCATACATTAACATCAAACACCATGTTGATTTGTTCCGTCATGAATAGTCCACCATACATTAACATCAAACACCATGTTGATTTGTTCCGTCATGAATAGTCCACCATACATTAACATCAAACACCATGTTGATTTGTTCCGTCATGAATAGTCCACCATACATTAACATCAAACACCATGTTGATTTGTTCCGTCATGAATAGTCCACCACACATTAACATCAAAAGCCATGTTGATTTGTTCTATCATATGAATAGTCCACCATACATTAACATCAAACGCCATGTTGATTTGTTCCGTCATGAATAGTCCACCATACATTAACATCAAACGCCATGTTGATTTGTTCTGTCATGAATAGTCCACCATACATTAACATCAAACGCCATGTTGATTTGTTCTGTCATGAATAGTCCACCATACATTAACATCAAAAGCCATGTTGATTTGTTCTGTCATGAATAGTCCACCATACATTAACATCAAACGCCATGTTGATTTGTTCTGTCATGAATAGTCCCACCATACATTAACATCAAACACCATGTTGATTTGTTCTGTCATGAATAGTCCACCACACATTAACATCAAAAGCCATGTTGATTTGTTCTATCATATGAATAGTCCACCACACATTAACATCAAAAGCCATGTTGATTTGTTCTGTCATGAATAGTCCACCATACATTAACATCAAAAGCCATGTTGATTTGTTCTATCATATGAATAGTCCACCATACATTAACATCAAACGCCATGTTGATTTGTTCTGTCATAATTACATCATCATGATTATGTCATAAAATCAGGGCAAGTGGAAGATCAGTTAGGGAAAGCTACTTTCTTAAAGTCACCTGCCCTGTGACAAGTAGCTTTCAATAACCTTCTTGAACCTCTGCTTATACAGTATATGATCATGTCCATCATACAATTACAGGGCCAACAACTGCAGTTCACTGATAGATATATACACTACTTCACTCCTACAGATCTGCATTGGCTAGCCTAGAACATTGACAATTCAGGGATGAGAATATGTATGAGTGAAAAGAGGAAAATGGTCTGGCATCTTTGGGGTCATGTTAACTGAAACAATATAACATACATGTATATTGTGAATGACACCAACAACATCAAACATTCAGAATTCCGTGGATTCGGGAAAAATTCTCATCCCTGACACCTGAGGCCAATTTGGTGCATCATGGGTTTAAGATAACTATCCAGCTATATCTCAATCTTTACACCAGAAGTAGCAAAACAGGTCTCCTTTGGTATCTGTTGGTTTCTGCCTGGTTCTGGTCTTATTGAGAAGAAAATTTAGAGCTCCAGGTAAGGCCCGTATTTGTGTATTTTACACAATAAAAATCATAATTACACAATTAATTACAAATCCAAGAGTACAAAAAACATGTAAGAATGACATAAAACAACATAGGTCTATAATCACCATAATACCTTGCATACTTTACTCAAATACTAAATTGGCTTGTGTGTGATAACTTGTCATGGCTCCCTAACTCTACAACAGCCTTAGCAAATGTTAAGCAGTGCCTATATATACATATAACATTAGCCACAGAGTTTACTGTAGTAGTCACATGTTGAGTGTATAAGAAATGCTGCTAAGTATTTGACAATATAAGAATTACTGAGAACTACTGAGAATCATTAAAATTTATATATTTAGAAGTGTTAACAACCCAATACAGATCAGAAACTCTGTGCAAAACCACTCAGTTCTTTAAACTAGTTGGAGTATACAAAATACTAGTTACTCCTCAAAAATGGAAGTAAATACACAAATGCTTTAAATATTATCTGGAGCTCTGAAATTCACTACACTTATTTTGGGGAAAACCAAGCATTTATGAAGGCTTAAGTTTACGTGGTGTCTGTATACACGTTTGATGGCTTTGTACATTGTATTACCACAATATACATTTTGATCTCAATACTTTATTCCACCCCATGATGATCATAGTACTAATAATTAGCATGGCGCTGTTGCTCTAATGTTTACCAACGTTGGACCAATGTCTGACAATGTTGGCCCAACTCTGAATGCTATCTCGTTTGTAAGACCACCATGGTGCTGGTTGCAGAAAATGATTTAAACAGAAACTTTGTAATTTAACCATGCCATTGGGCTCTACTAGTGATTATAATGTACAAGATAATTGAAAACTTTATTGTCATAATTGTCATAACAATGAAAGGACATTATTTTCAGTCTCAGCCAATAAAAGTGCCAGATACATTACACAAGAATCTAACCAGTGAAGATCGAGTTTAGAACTGACCTTTAGTAACCCATGCTTGTGATAAGAGGCGACTATACTGAGATCAGGTGGTCAGGTTCACGGACTTTGTTGAAACATATCATCAGTTCCCATCTGCTTACATCATTTGGATTATCTGGTCCAGACTCGATTATTTACAGAACACAGCCACATTGCTGGAATGTTGATGAGTGCGGCGTAAAACTAAACTCACTCACTCACATAAGCCTCCTGTGTTGGAAAACTTACTTAGCACAAACTGTAAACTGTAAGGATTTGTATCCGGGTACATATCAATATAACTAACAGTTGTTGTGAATTTGCAGTTGGCTGTATGGCCACACATTTTAACTTCTTGTTTTAGGGATCTGTTGGTAATATTTTTTTCAAGAACAAGAAAAAAAATTGATTTTACACACTCAAAAAATAAAATCCTAATGTTTAATTGTCCAAAAATGTAAACATATCAAAAAATAGGTTCTAAACATTTTCAGATAGTTTTTGGTCTCATTTTCATTTCATAAACTGCCAAAAGTAAAATATGTTTAGCATTTGAAACGAATATTGCTTTGACTGGTGATATTTTTTCCCTTCTGTCTTTAGGGTTTTCTGAGGATAAAAATCCATAAAACAAATGAGTGAGTGAGTTAAGTTTTGCGCCACACTAAGCAATATTCTAGATATATTGCGGGGGTCTGTAAATAATCTAGTCTGGACCAGACAATCCAGTGATCAACAGCAGGAACAATTGGAAACTGATGACATGCATCCACCAAGTCAGGAAGCTTGACCACCCGATCCCGTTAGTTGCCACTTACTACAAGCATAGACGCCTTCTATGCCAATCATGGGTTGCTGAAGGCCTATCTACCCTGGTATGGTATGGCCAAATCATGGTTTAAGTAAACATTATCATGTTTAGTCAAATTCTACCCTCTGTGCATGCACTTCATCTATCGACTCAAAGATAGCACTGTTTCTTAGTGACCTGGACTTCTCAAATCACAGACGAAATAAATTTATGAAATTAATGTAAAAGAATGAAATATACAACATGCCCTCAGCAAAGGTGACCCTCTATGTTCCATGAACAAATGTAGCATTAGACTATAGTGGACACATGCATTTAGCAGCCCACATATAACTGATGAGGAACACTGCCTCTGAGAAGTGGCAGGTGTCTTATATTCACTTCCAGGAACACAAATACAAACACATAGGAAAATATTGTCCAAGAACAAAGGACATACATGTAAATTCTGTGTTGCTGCTTTTTTGGTATTTTCGTCATTTGTTAAGCATCTACACAACCATTTACACAGCATGTGATGCTGTTATGCTACCTCTGATGGAACACAGGCTGCCCAGGTTATGTACAAACTCGGGGGTTGTTCCAAGTAACCATGGTAACAACCACATGCACCTATGTCAACAACACTGTAACTAAAAGTCATCTCAACACCTCCAACAAAGTGAAACCTAATGTCTGTCTATTTAAGGACCCTTGAAGGTACTTAATCGCCTCTGCTTGTCATAAGAGGCGACTTATGGGATCAGGAGGCAGGTTCGCTGAATTCGTTGACACTCCATTGAGTCCCGTTTGTGCAGATAGATGCTCATGTTGTTATCAGTGTATAGTCTGGTCCGGACTCGATTATTTACAGACTGCCGCCACACAGCTGGAATATTGCTGAGTGTGACGTAAAACTAAACTCACTCACTATTTATATTGGCAAAAGAAAGGAGATGTCACTGATTCTGTTCTATTAATGACAACAATGATGTATGGGCCAGACAATCCAGTGACTGACATCATGAACATGAAAGTCAAGGTAAGCAAGTAAGCTAATCCGGCTTCTTGCAGTAGTGATTTCTGGTAACATAAAGAAATTAATACCATTAGAAAGGGACAAAAGTTTCCTTGAAATTTTACAAAGTTTACAGAAGTTACAAAGAATCCATAAAACATTTATACCTTCATATTTTAACCATGGTACTATACGATACTGCAGGAGTAAATTCATAAAGGATTGTATTCTTTCACATCATCTTCCCATGACAAGGGAGATAACTGACTAACTAAGTTCACTCCATTCTTGTAACACTAGACAGTTCTGTTGATCTGATGTATAGCTACCAGGGTCCAGTACAAGTTATGTCCCTTTCGGTCCTGCCCACTCACAAATCTTGCTCTATTTATTATTTCCATCATATGATATTTGTATAGCGCCAATATTCAGCTCAGATCAGCTGCTCTTAGGTGCTTTATTTTCCCTTAATCGCTGGATGTCAATCCCAACAGCACAACACATTTTTCAATCTCACTTCTGTAGATATCGTATATCCGTCCTATTACCTGGATTTGCTTCAAACAAAGCCATTGTTCCCATTGATAATGATCTGATTGATAATCTACAACTTTACGTGCAAAAATTGTTCATCAAACGACTTGGACAACCTGATAAATAGTGGTGTTCTGATTAATTAAAAGAATCAAAGATTGGTTGCAGTCACAAAACGGCCAAGCAATTGATCACATTTTCTCATTATCAAACACAAATGATTTTGGAACTACTGGTTTAGTGTTTGAAACACTAGATTATGGAACATATCCTTGAAGTTCTCAGGGCCTGAAAACGTGTTTGTTTCTTGGAAACAACACTTCGCTAACTGAAAAGTCTTCTTATAGAATATTTATAGAGAGCACATATCATGTAACTTGTGCTTGCTCAAGGCGCTAGTATTTGTTTCCTTTGATCATTGGATGTCAGTCTCAGTGTCACATTGTATTATCAATCTCAACTCCCTGGGGAGTATACAGTTCTTGCTGCCACTAGATGCACCAAGTTTATTGTGGCTCTTGCATCCTACTGAGGTACCCACTTCACAACTGGGTGGGCTGGGACACATAGTAACAACACTTTGTCCAAGTTCACTGCATGCTGCTGTACCCGCAACTAGGTGTTTGCAGGCATGTATGTGACCACCATCTGGTCATATACCAACGAATTCGTGGGCTCTTTTATGTGTACTGGGTTATGTACTGCACACTTGGGGTTGTGACAACACAGAAGGAGTCTGCACACAAAGCTGACTCCAAGGTTTTAACACCTGGTCACAGGTGGGCTCAACCTCAGGACCTAAACCTGGCTGGATCACTAGCCCGACACTGTAGCCAGCTTGCCCAATGTGCCTGGCAGCTCACAACCATACCCCTCATGACTAAATATTTCTTGACTCCAACATTTTTTTGTTCATATGTAAGTCATCACTTAACATAACATCACAAAGTATCAATTTGCATGATGTTACACTGAAATAAAAACCTGGACAGGAAAATCTGAAAAATTATGCTAACCATATATTTCAATGATTGTTCTTTGTCAGTGAAGCGTCAGATTCTGTTGATGTACCTGGACCAAAATCTGCATGGCAGTCTATTAGTACATGAACTAAAAATTTTGTTACATGATTTTGATTTGATTATAAACAGACTCAAATAAGAATAGAAGACGTGACACGTATGTGAGACAGTCCCCCATTACAGGTACAAGTGACTACCCTAAGGGGACATTACTCATTCGAATGACTGTCTGAACACAGACTGATTAATCAACAATGATCAAGCAAAATTTAACTCTGAAATTCCCGGCTTTTATAGTCAGGTATCTCCAACTTGTGAGACTGCAGTGACCCTTTCAGACTATCATACATGTTAAACAATTCTAGTTATTTGTTCCCCATTGTTGACAGATATCACTATGCTTCAGTGCTGGCGACCTGTGAAGGTCTGGGGGACAATAGCTCTCCAGCAAACCATGCTTGCCGTAGATGGCGAATTTGCTTGTCGTAAGAGGCGACTAACGGGTTTGGGCACACACATGTCATCAGTTCCCAAATGTACAGATTGATGCTCATGTTGTTGATCAGTGGATTGTCTGATCATGTTTTGATTATTTACAGACTGCCGCCACATAGCTGAAATATTGCTGAGGGTGGCATAAAACAAAACTCACTCACTTATTCAGTGACGGTATGAGTTAAAACGGTCAGTCAATAGCCCTTCAGCCATGACGAAGAATCTGCATGATATACACGGTATAACTGTATCACTACCTACAGGTATCAAACATGCGGAATATCCCATTCTGTAATGGATTACACATAATCATCGACATAAGATATGGCTGACAGGTACCAGTGCAAACAGAAATAGATAAAACTACATTTTCCCATTACCACTCAGTGTTCACAGTTGAATTTGAAAATCAAAGGTATTTGTAGTAAATCGTTCCAGTATAAACTTATAATTAAAGGGATCTTAGACTGCTGACAACTAGAAACAGCACAAGCATGTGTGGTGGGTTTCAATTAGGTCTGTTACCATTTTCACATTTTCACTCAATATTCTCTCATATTTCTTTATGAATTCAATCACCTTTGAGGCAGAGTGTAACAAATATGTTACAAAAAAAGGTATTTTGTTCTTGAACTCATGAATTATTTATAAATGTGTGATTTATTAACAACTGAAAATTTTCAAGCCTGTTACACTGTGATGCTTGTTTGTTTTACAGATGTAATGAAATGTTTCACGCTAAGCAATTACAAGACATTTTGTTAGAATAAATTCTAATATATTGAAGATAAAGTATTTACGAAAAATATTCAGTTTGGTTACACTGTATTTGTGAAACAAATTATTTTTTTTCACAGTATCTTCATTGCATCCCAAGAATGAATCAAGTCTTTGGACAATCAAGAATCACAATATTTCATCTGTTATACCACCACCACAATACTGATTTTTTTTTATCAGTCTGCAATAATCATCATCTGAACATGTGTAAGGGAGGGTAGGCAAGAGGGGGAACATGCAACAAGGGAATACTTTCCATTAAATTATTATTTTGAACCAAACCAAAAACTCTATTTCAAATATATTTTGTTATAAATTCATTCCAACACCAACATTCACTTCAATTACTGCCGTTACCATGTTCAGTTATTATCAATTACAGATTAACTTCTTTGGAACATTAAAAGTCATTCTTACAATCCCCTCCACCAGGAACGTGTAACATACAAAGGGAGACAACTCACTAGCTATGATGCCATCCATCTGTTCGAGAGCAGCAGCCAAGACATCGCTTGCTTCCATATTACTTCCCATGATTCTCAGCACTAACTTATCTCATCATTGTCAAACCAAACTGCAAGAAAACAATATCTTTTGATACTTTACAGTAAATTTTTCACAAACTTCAAGTTCAACAAAACAAAAGATTCTTACAATTAAATACAAATGATTGGGCTGAAGTTATGACTGAAAAGTGATGGTGCCTGATATTGAGATGTCAGTATCATGATGGCAGTGAACAACTTGTGAACATGTTGATGATTGGATGAGGGCATAATAATAAGAACAAAAATCAATAATTATCATGGTACAAGAGAACGATGTCAGTTACATAGAGTTTGACCTTGCTATACAAACCAGATTGGGTGGTGCAAGTCAGGAGTTCCACAGACCCCCAAAACATATTCCAAAGGTGTTTATAGGTAAAACTATGTTTGTCAAAATTTTGAAAATGAAGTTTAACATAAATTGTATGCTTCAAATACTTATATTACCTACAGGGCTCATTTATACCCATTTATGGTGTCCCCAACAGGGATATTGGTTGAATATTGCTAAAAGTGGTTTAAAACTAAACTCTTCACACTTGTCTATACATTTATTAAGAACTATAGAATTGTGAATATAACTATGTATCCTTCAGGATGCACTATATGCCCCTTATTTCTTTCACATTTCTGTCTATACCAGATTCTCAACTTTACCTCATATCAAACACTGGGGTTAATCATAGTAAGTGGTAAGAATCTAACTGGCATCAAACCATTATCATAAACTGAAGTTGCAATCAACTGAATGACTCTATAGTGAACTATGAACTATAAAAAGCTTCATGATTAAAGTCACGTTGCTAACTCATCCAAACGAGTACAAATTTGCAGCTGACGGAACTGAGTCATGGTTTGAACAAAGTAATGTGCCTTGTGTAGACACCATGTACAACATGCTTGTTTCAGTGTGAATGTTAATCAATGATACAGACATTGACACCAATTTAACCCATACTGCACATGCAATAATGGCATCCATATGGAAAACAACATCTTTCAAAACCTTCCCCTTCTCGGACATCTACATGTTATTTTACAAGATCAAAATCTGATACTATGAATTATTTCACCGTGACCTGAAAACATTATTACAATAACAAATAAATAATAAGATTACATTACCGTAATAATGATTCATATAAAAAGTTGAAAAGCATGATAAATGCAATGCATAGCACAATGAGTATATAGTGAGTGGGTGGGTTTAGTTTTATGCCACTTTTAGCAATATTCCAGCAATATCACAGCAGGGGGCACCAGAAAATGAGTCAAAATATAAGGGAAAAGGCATGCTATTTTCCATATTAATTTATAAACTATTAATGGCATATTTGAATGTTTAGTGTTGATCACTGTGAATTAGGGTATGTAGGGTGAATTACATGACATATTCCTGTGAAAAGACCACATGAAATGGCATTCCCTTGTGATGTAAGCAGCCAGCCCCAGTGACATGAAGTGCCCATTACATTGTGATGAAGTAGGCCAAGGAAGGTATCTAAAGATTAATTTATTCCAACCCTATAGTCACTTCTTGTGTCCTGCTTTGAACAGATCCCTAGACCTGATAAACTTGTCTTAAACCACAAAACATGGAAACTTTCCACTTTTGCAGATCCTTTGACAAGACAGACTTGTCACTGAATACAAAACATGGAAAAGTCCACTTTAGCTGAAACAACAAAATACAGGATATGGAAGTCAATGTTACTGTGTTACATGCGTTTGTGTAAACACAGAAACCTGTGTTTTTCACACCAAACACACAAAAAAATAAAACACACACAAAATATTTTGTGTGCAAGGTATGGACACAGATTCTGATCTACATATTATAGGAAGTATCTTAAAACAGCAACACACAGAAAATCAATCAATCTTGAAATTTTTCAGGACTGCAATAAAAATTTCAAATACAAAGGATTTGGATTACAAATTCATAATTTTATTTCTGCACACACTCATACAAAACCTACTACCAACACTGATTACTCAACTGTAAACAAATATACCATGCATATTTTCATCTTTCCACAAAACAGAAAAATGACCTGTATGAAGTACATGCATAAACGTATTGGATATGTCAATTTCTCCCCATCAAAGTTGAATATTAAATTTATGTCATCTACAGTTACCACCTAACTTCACATTTCAGGGTAAATACAAAATTGTGAGGACATTTATAAATAATCTGAGGATTCAACAATCTTCAAAGCGGGTCAACAGGAAAGCAAATAAACTCCCTGTCCTGTAACTAAATGCATTTTAAACATTTATGTGCCAGACAGTTCCTTTAATTCATGGCAAAGCCAGTTAACTCACAGCCTAAGAAAGAGGGTTCTTTGTTGTTGTTTTTCTACCTAAACGTCTCTAGCTTATCTTACCTCACAAATAAATGTCACTTTTTGATTGGCTGAGTGCTCTTCTACTATTTTCAATGTACCTCACTTACAAGTGAGTACCATTTTAATGTGCCTGGCTAGGAATGCCAAACTCATTTGGTAGTTCATGGTAGTAATTCTTTATCTCGAGTAACATTGAATGATGAATCATGTACGATGTACAGAGATGTTTTGCAAATGCAGATCGATGGAAGGGAGATGACTTTTTTTCTTTTCTCCAAAATCTAGCTTCAAACAGTTCAAAATTAACACTGACGTTTTCAGTAAGATAAATATTTTGTTCACTGGTCCCTCGGGCCCTTTGTGACCAGTGAACAACTTATATAAGTTATAATCAAGAATAACCTACAACAGGGATAGGTCACTCGCTTGCTTTTCTTACCATTTGTACTAATTAACACGTCTTGTCATGCTCCAACGCACACACTGACTTGGTGCATTGCCAGCGCAACTTCGTTTCAGCGATAGAATAAAGTCTCTTTTCGATGTGTACCAAGAACTAAAAACAGTGAGCTATAACATGCCGACTTGAAACTTTACTACAAATATACTGTACCAGTACTGACACTCAAAACAATTATTTGACTTAAACTGAATGACAGAACAGGTAACATCTTCATGTAGGATTTCAGTTATCACAACACTCAGCAAATGTTATCAGTTGGTCAAAATAACCGGGCTCTATATTAAATACTGTTAAGAGGATTTTCATGGAGTGACCACTCCTCCTGTTAGAGTTTCCCTATTATAATGCACCTGTTGTTGACTGTTTGGATACTGACATGTACCACTCACAGAGCTAATACAATGACTACGTGGTACAGCTGACATCAGATAAGAATGCAATATATATACTATTCAACTTGTGTTAGGAATATCAGATAGCCTCTGTATACATGCTATACATAAACACTAATCTAAAATATGAGAATGTGTTTAGTGTACCATGGAAAGATAAAAAATGTCCTCATCCAAACTGGAGTATACATAGTGAGGAATTAGTGATTTTTTCAATCTGAAATGTAATGAACTGTATGTCTACAGTTGGTCTTAATGTCAGCGTTTAAAATTCCCGTCTGCCCGACCGCCAGGAACGGTCTATTTTCACCTCGGATGATCAGATTTTTAAATGTAGCCTGTCTGGTGGTCTGGTAGATATTTTGACCCTGAACACCCCTGAAGCATACTACTGTGTTTCAGCTGCAGAGGATGATGTCCAGGTTCCTACTGTTGAGAAAAATGACAGTGGCTTTGGTGACTCACACTGTGATTTAGACCTCTCTGATCTTGATAGTGAGGGAGTGCGGACAGGCAAGTTTGTATCCGGACTGGTAATTTTGTAAAGTCTGGTTTGGAATTTGTTGCGTTTTAAACACTGCTAATGTCACCTAGAACAGCATTTTGAGGGACACATAATGTGACAGCTTGAAACTATAGAGGATAGTCAGTGGACATTGTGTCGGAAAGAAAACACAATCATGAACAACTACATCTAGGAGACAAAGGAACAAGTCAATGGGTTATGAGAGTAGACTATGAAACACTGACCATAACCAAACTGAAACAAATTCAAATTATATTACAAACTGACAAAGACAAATATTTCAAATAGATGACCAATATACGCTGGACTGTGATAAGATATTTTTGTCTGAAAATTTAAAACCACATTCTTGCAGACTTGGAAACAGTATCAGAATGTACACAGTGCTCATTGCAAGAAACATGTTATCCAGAAGAAAGTTCATTATACACTTCAGCGAGGTATATTTTTCTTACAGAACATGATGACTTTCCATCCTGGATATAGTAGGTATATGTTAAAGGGAATACCTGACAATGGCCTCTTTCTTGTTACTTCGGCTTCAAGAATCAAGGTCTGGTTTCTCAAAGAAAAAAATGCTTCTGTCAAAGTTCGCAGATATTCGAAAATATAAAACAAATTCGAAAGAAAACCCTAATGTCAAAAACATTTAGCAAATTCATAACATTTCAACACAATCGGTATTCCAGTTGATAGCAGGGGTAAAACATCTATAAGAACCAGTTCATCCGAAAGATTTGACCTTGCCCAATTAGAGATGAAAGAAGCCAATCTGTCCTGCAATGCGTCACTGTCAGCCATCGAGACCAAAGGATTTCTTCACAAATGGCCTCATTAAAACGTTAGGTGGGTTACCTACCATATAATGACTTGCATCCAACATCAGGAATATTCCAAAGCAATAACAGAAACGAGAAACACCTGTGACAAAACGCCGACGTAAAATCTGTCATAAAACTGTCAAAATCTCATCTCGAGAACATGAGTCAAAATTTCGCAACGGACTATCTTGGTAAGCGGAGATACTTAATGCACACAGCTATGTGTTTAGTACATTCAGCACATGTAACGTGATATACTTACATGCGAAGAGAGATATGTGTGAGATCGGATTCCTTGCGTACGCGTGTCACTTTCCACACATGAAATCAACACAGCACGTTGTAATCCGCGCAATTTCTCGTAGCGCCCTCTCGTGGTTGAACCTTCGTCAACAAAGACACCGCACGCACCTGTTCCAGCGCTCGGGTGAATTTGCCTCGGGCGAAAAAAAACAACACGTATCTGATCTCATATACCACGAGAAAAACATTTTGCCCAATTATAACAAATAACATGTTCACAAACCTTTGTGTTGGATATTCTGTGAGCAAATGGGCACATTTTTATTTGTAAATCATTTGAAATATTTGTGTTCTGCTTTTTGTACTGACTGCAGCACACATTCCTAAATAAAGAGTGTGAATTCCAAGGGTTGTGCAACTTTGCATACGATGTAGTGCATTTCGCCGCTGAATTTGTTCTGGTGTGAACACTGTGTGTCGGAGTATTTGACCTTACTTTAAGCTATAAAAAGGCAACCCCAAAAAATAGATCCAATATTTTGTCACCTCAAGTGCAAGCATATTCAGCTTTGACAGATTCAGTTGCCATTCACATTTTCATCACCACTTTGACTTTACGCACAAACTCCCAGTTGCGGCCCTGTCTGAAATGTAAGTATACTTACTAGGTTTGTATAGTAAAGCACACATTCAATTTATGATCTAATGCAACTTTAAAATCACGTAACTAAAACTTGCGATTTCATGCCTGTTTAGCTTTAAACACCAGATGCGCTCTCCACAGGGTGATTTTAATTAGCGCCCAGAAGATCGATATTTCAACTCATGATCACTCAGTAGAAAGGGTTGCTACCAACTCACCTAAACATAACAGATCTGACTTTCTATGCGTAAAGCTTATTTTTTAGTGGAATTTTAAGAAATTACATTGAAATGAAAATGAATTTTGAGAAGAAAATGATCGCTTATTAAAGGCTTGTCCGTATAAAAGTAGTAGTAGTAGTAGTGAGTTTAGTTTTACGCCTCACTCGGCAATATTCCAGTTATATGCCGGCGGTTTGTAAATAATCGAGTCTGGACCAGACAATCCAGTGATCCGCCGCATGAGCATCGATCTGCGCAATTGGGAACCGATGACATGTGTCAACCAAGTCAGCGAGCCTGACCTCCCGATCCCGTTAGTCGCCTCTTATGACAAGCATATATAGTCGCCTTTTATGGCAAGCATGGGTTTCTGAAGGCCTATTCTACCCCGTGACCTTCACGGGTCAGTAGTAGTAGTAGTAGTAGTAGTAGTAGTAGTAGTAGTAGTAGTAGTAGTAGTAGTAGTCAATGTCTTTTTAACATGTACGTGTTAGAGCCTCTGTTCACAGGAACACGAGGTTCCAAGGTATTTATGATGGATGGTCATTACAGATCGACCTGTTAAGTAAGTGCAAATATCCATTCTCCCGTTTTCGCCCCTGTGCCCGCGTTCCGTGTTAAAATAGTCAGGAGTCAGGCACTTTATCGCCAGCGCAGGAAGTCAGCCGCCTAGCCCGCTCAGCCACCTGCAGGGTGCGGGTTCGAATCCCGGATTGGTCCCAACGTAAAATAAGTACTAGAATTTGTACTTTACTAAGAAAGTGAAATCCCAAATATAACATATTTGACCACTTTCTAAATAGCATTGCGTAATCATAAGATGAATCGGTATGTTGACTGGAGACCAGTTCATAATAGAATTTGGTCAGGATTCCAAAATAGGCCAAGGCTGAGAATCCATATAGCTGGAATATTGCTGAGTGTGGCGTAAAACTAAACTCACTCCCTCCCTCCCTCACTATGCCCAAAAGTTGCGTTATCTGTCTGATTACACACTGGGCAATTTGCAGAAACATCTATTAATAATATTAACTTATTTATGCATAGGTTTTAGGACGGGTACTGCAAAAAACATTTCTCTCCAATTGTTGAAGATAGAAATGGCTTGGCAGCTAGTATGGAGGTGAATGAACCTGAGTGAATTGTTTAGCGGCAGAAAGAATCACACTATTTGTAGAGTTTGGTCTACAAATAAGCATGGTCACTCCCAGTGGTGATGTAGCTCACCTGCCAATTCGGCGAAGTGTGACGTTCGATGATTTTTTATTGGTCCCTATTTTAACTATGCAAGTTCATTAGAATGTGTTTAAAACTTTCGTTGTTCAAATACAAAAATATAATGAAAATGGTTTTCATTTTTTCCATTCTCAGTTTTCCACGACAGTACCCTCTCAAAACTGGTACGATATGCAGATAGGTGACCTTAATTAGGTAATATATTAGGCTTAGGTGGTGGGAGAACAACCCCTAAATCTCAAAATTGACTCTTTTAATTTAAAAGCTTTCATGGAATACAATCAAACTGGTTTTTGTAAGTACCACTGTGTATTAATTGAAACCTGAAGTTTTCATGAGCATTCTTGATCCTATAAAATGTTTTTTGATGAACTAAACATCATAGTTCATGAATGTATCATTATAATGAAGTGCTTTCTATTCACGAGCTTCATCAAGCTCTTAAACATGCTCAAGATACTGCTGCAGGAACTGATACCATATTGTATAAACTCCTGAAGCACTTACAGAATCGTGTTTAGAAACCGTTTTAAAATATTTTTGATAGTAGTTGGACGTCAGTGGAATTTCCTTCGTGGCGTGATGCTGTCATTACTACAATTCCTTAACCTGGACGTGGCCATACCGATCATTCAGATTATCGACATATTTCACTAACAAGCTGCGTTTGCAAAACCATGGTACGCATGATCGGTCATTGATTAGTTTTGCACTTAGAAACCAATAACTGGCATACAATGTAAGAAACATAAGTACAGATATACGTGATTTAGTATGACATACTAGGAAATACGTACCCAAGGTCCTTGCCCATAAAATGTTCAATTAGTTAATACACACTGATTAATTTAAAAGTCAGTTTGGTTGCATTCCATGAAAGCTTTTAAAGTAAAAACGTCAAATTTAAGATTTAACAGGTTGATTTTCCACCACCTAAACTTAATAAATTACTAAATTTAAGTTCACTCATCTGCATATTGTCCCACGTTTTTGGACTCGTTTTTTCAGTGTCAAAAGTACGAACAATTCTATTTGCCGGGAAACTAGCTCACCCCTTTCACTACTTGCCAAAACAAACCAGCTTACAAAATGTGATGAAAATCTAAGATTAAGACATGCCCAACGACCACAATGCTCAAGACGAAGTCTGGTTTAAAAGAATCTCTTCTCTACGGTTGTTTCGAGATAATTTTGATTAATTCACAAAAGGCGTCTTTTTAAGGATGAGGCTGGTATTTCTTACCCAATGAATATCATCGCCACGTGACATATCAGACACCGCACAGACACAAGATACATAACTGATACCACGTGCAAAGTGCGGATAAATAGAAGCGGACATAAAATACCTTTATACTGATGCTCCCCGTACCGCGGCCAAGCTAAACGTTCAAATCGGCTTTTTATTGCATTGTCAGTGGTTACCGTTATCCAAGTTTGGGGTGCCAGTCAAATCGCCCTAACTAATATATGCCCCAGCAAATTTTGTCAAACTGCCCCTGTGTTTTGCTCCAATGGTGCAAGGTTTGGTCAAAATGCCCCAGATTAAGTATTCGCCATAAATGTATAGTCTATGTCAGATTCAATATTATATTCTTCACATGATATCATGTAGTAATATTTCTGATAAATGTTCTGTTAGTGAACTGATATGAGCAAAAGTAATTTTTTTGTATAAACAACAGTGTATTACCAATTATTTGTATGTTAATAATGTTTTTGTATATAGAATTACAAGAATGTTTGGATAATATGTTTTAATAGCCACAAACCAAACTCATAGTTTTTGACAACATGCACGATATAATCCTCCTATAGAAGCCTTTCTGTCAGATTTAAAGTTTTAACTTTCTCTATGCACAAGATAGATACACCCAAAGCTATCAGTCTTCTCTTGCTCTTCTGTGAGCCTGTTTCCTGGATTCTCAGGGATGTCATCTACGGAGATTTTCATACAGAACACTGTTGATTGTCGATCAAAAGTAACCATCCCCACTACCTCTGTTCCAGTCCCTGGATCGCATTAGTTTCTCTTCTCCCGCCCCTTGTTGCTACAGTATAACCGTTAACGAAGAGCGTCCATGTTCCCTTCGGTTCCCCATCTCCCACCTCATTGAGTTTCCATTTCAATTAAACAGAATTAATTGTTTCTATCTAACAACTATTCAGTGATAAAACGTTAATCTACTGTTATCCCACCACCCGTATGTTAACCCCAACCAGTGTTTACTGTGAGCTCCTGTTCTCACCGTTGCGTGGAATCTGTTCACTGGAACCACTGGTGCTGGCTAATCTTTCCTATAAATTTAGTAAATACAAGTTTCCTATTTTCAATTAGCTCCTTGTTGAATATTTTCATCATATTAGTGTTATTCTGTTTTGTCCCGATTTGCCAGTATGCATGGATATAACACGACTCATTTCATATCAAACTCCGAGGTTTATAATTCAACCTTGTTTTAAAGCACATATTGAAGACATGCTTGTCTTATTCATCTCACCATGTTTCATTATCAACATTGTCTTGGCATGTATTTGCTGATAAAAGTACAATGTATAAAGATCTATTTAATGACTGCTTTCGTAAATGACATTTTGTTTCATATATGTGTAGTCAAAATACCGTAAGTAGAAATATACATGCATCAAATATATCCGAGCCATAGTCGTGCTCGAATCTTCCAGCAGATGCTGAATGTATAGCCCACCTCTGTTGACTTTTCCAGATTCGTGTTACGCCAGTCTCATTCATTCACACACTCACGCACTCACACTCAGGCACACCCTCACTCACGTTCACATTTACACTAACTCACTCACACTCACAGTTTCACTCCCACTCCCACTCCCACTCACACTCACACTCCCACTCACACTCACACTCACACACTCACTATCTTACTCACTAACAGCAGATGTCCTCTCGCTGCATTTCGTAACAAGCAATATTCTCAATTACACGCGTTCGACATCCAATCATCGTTTATACGTATGTACATGCCTAGTTTTCCGGGTAACGCTTGCACCCTCGTTAAAGGCGACTACATTCACCTGGTTGTCTGATTTTGTTAACGCACCCATGAAAAAGTATGTGTTGTACATTATGGCAATCACTGGATTGTGTGGTCCAGCCTAGATAATTTACACACTACAGCTGCTGTCCTACAGCTGTGATATTACCGAGATGGCGTTACAGCGCATACACACACGTAGTAGGTATGAACCGCTTTCGTTATTTACATACCGAATCATTCTTCTGCAACATCTGCTCTCGGCTGAGCCGCTGACCGTATACAATACGTTATAATCATTCTTTTCAGAGTCCCGTCTCGCTGCATCTGTGTCATGTCCTATAACCCCGTCTCCTACTTCTACCACATATATACCTACAAAATCAACCTGGTTTGCCATATGGTTGTTGCTTTTAAATCTAGTGTTCTTAAAAACTGACATATTTGGGAATGTTTAAAATATTGTGGCATGGGAACTGTTAATCGGATACGTTTTCTAACCCATCTGACAGTGTTGACGATGCTGATTTACATCATCACCAGCGTCTTTCTACATATAACCACCTGGGTATTATCTGATGTATCACGTCGACCTGTCTTTGACGGGACGCTGAGATGGACGGACACAAGGCATCCATCAGCTGACATCAAAGCTGTGAACTTCAAACTGAGACACACGCTGTATCACAACCACACCTCGTCGGGCTGTAGATCAGGCATCCGGTTCTCGGCCAGACCCCTCCCACTGACTGCACTGGCCAGCTTCCCGGGGACTGGCAATACCTGGACGAGACACCTCATAGAGCAAATGACAGGTGAGACGATTGTAGATGTCAAGACAGACAGGGGATATTCATGTTCGATTCCGATTTCTTTATTTCAGTGCAGATATGGGCCAACGGCACCTGGCCTAACATTGGTTGGTCCATTACACCTAAGTGCACACATACTGGTATATAGTCTGGTTCATAATTATTGAGAATTTTTCTTCTTACTTTGAGCTATCCTAACACCTCAACTGATTCACTGATACTTGTAACTAAGTAATGGTATAAGGGAGGTAACTCATCTTGGCCTACTGAGTATAGTACAATTAGAGTTACCTCCCCTGAATTTGTAGCAGACGCCATTTTCCTCAGCACTGTCAACAATGTCTGCTGAAGATAAAAGAAGGTTGATTTTTGAGTTGTGTAATCAAGGAATTGATGATGTAAATACATTGGCAGAGAGAACAGGAACTCCTCTTTCTACTGTGTATAGGATTAGGAAGAATTTTAAAGAGGGAAAGGATTTTGGACACCAGAAAGGAGCAGGGAGACCCAGAAAATTGGACTTCTCAGATCGCGTCCAGCTGGGAATTTTAGCATCTAAAAAGCAAAGGGCAAGCATCTCCAACATCAGGTATGAAATGATAGAAAGGGGATCAACAGTGGTATCAAAATCTACAGTTAGAAGAAATTTGATTGATCTTGGATGGGAGAAAAAGACTGGAATTCCTTCTCCTCTCATGAAACAAGAACATAAAGACAGGCGTGTTGAGTGGTGTTTGGCACATGAAAACTTTGACTGGGAAAATGTGATTTTTACTGATGAAAGCTCAATATGGGTATATCCCAATAATGTGAAAATATGGACAAAGTCTGCGTCAGCACCATTGTATCGACGACCTAAATACAGCCCAAAGTTTCATGTATGGGGAGGGATATCCTTATTAGGAACCACCCCGCTGTGTGTGTTTGACGGAAATCTGACAAGTCAACGCTACACTAACATATTAGATAATTTTCTCCTTCCAAGTGCACATGTGTTTTATGGAAATGACTGGATTTTGCAGCAAGATAATGATCCTAAACACACCGCAAAACATGCCAAGCAGTGGTTTCAGGAGAAACATGTGACTGCATTACCATTTCCTGCATATAGTCCTGACTTAAATCCCATTGAGAACATTTGGGGGATGATGAAGGAATGTGTGAATCAAAAGGGGTTGACAAAAATTGAAGACATGAAGAGAGAAGTGGTCCGATACTGGGACAGCATAACTCACGAGACACTAACCTCTCTGATAGGAAGTATGCCTACCCGTCTTAGACTGTGCCGTGAAGCTCAAGGAGACTTGATAAAATATTAAATTGTTACCTACACAACATGAAAAGGTCAGTTCACTTTCACAATACATTCAATTTTATCTGATTTGTTCTCATTTAATAATATGAAATGCTTTAGCTATTCTCAATAATTTTGAACCATACTGTATATGTTCCATAAAATGTAGATGATTTATGAGGTAGTGAGTTAACTTTACTACACCATGTCTCAGCTGAGAGGTATGATAAGTATGAGGATGTGTTTATATCAACAGGTGATTGGTTGGATGGCATGAGCATGTTAAATTCTATCACACAAAATACTCGTATTTTTTACGTAGATTATGTAAAACTGTACAGATTAGTAATAGGTGATATTCATTCTCAGTGTAACCACAGCTATACACTTTACATATTCTTTCTTTCCTTTGTACACAGAGATATCTGTCTTAGTCAATGGCTGAATACATGTATATCTTACAGAGATTACAAGAGGTTTACAAACGTAACACTTTACTATAACATGTCTAAACTGTGAGGAATGGTTTTGATATGGTAAAGACCACGGCCTGATGATAATTTCAACGTTTGTTTGTTGTTAACATCGCACTAAGCAGTATTCCAGCTATATTACAGTAGTCTGGACCAGTCAATCCAGTGATCATCATCACGAGCATTGATGTACACAGTTTTGATACGATGGTTCTTGGGTAAGGCATGTTGGAGAAAATGACGAGCACGCAAATAAGAACCGCGCAAATATGAATCCTGTCGCAGAGATTACACGGATCGCATACGGTTAGCATGTACCCCTACATGTCAGGTAACGATCGCTGATACAATGTAACTGATTCACGTCAGAGTCAGAGAGAACATAAACACAATTCATGTTAGAGGGAGTGATCACTACGAACCTCTTAATAATTCATGTCAGCGCTCATTGAGAATCCATCGCTGATTCATGTCAGAAGGACTGATGATTGAGAACCCATAGCTGATTCATGTCAGAAGGACTGATGATTGAGAACCCATAGTTGATTCATGTCAGAAGGACTGATAATTGAGAACCCATAGTTGATTCATGTCAGAAGGATTGATGACTGAGAACCCATAGTTGATTCATATCAGAAGGATTGATGATTGAGAACCAATAGTTGATTCATATCAGAAGGATTGATGATTGAGAACCAATAGTTGATTCATATCAGAAGGATTGATGATTGAGAACCAATAGTTGATTCATATCTCAATCAATGATACCTAAGAAAGAGTCGGTTTAATATTGAGTAAATGGCCATTGAGGACCCCTAGATGATTCACGACATGTACAATGAACAAGATCGGGATGATTCATGTAGGACTGAATGATCTGTGAGAATAATCAGATGATTTATGCCAATAAAATGATAGCATCTGTGCAAAGGTAAACCATCGTCTGATTTCCCCCCTTTTTCTCACACAAGGGCTAGCTACAGGCTCCGTCCACAACGCCAGAATTCTGCGCAGTGTCTTCTGTGGAGAAGAGCGAGCGGACAACACGGTCGTGGCTATCAAGACACACCTCAGGTATCCCAGCAACACCTTTACTCCCGACAAAGTCCTGTTGATTATCAGGAACCCATATGGCGCCATTGTTGCAAACTTCAACAGAATATATTCCGGACATCCAAAGGGCAAAGCGCCCACTGAGGCCTGGCGAAAGTGTGAGTGAATGACGCCTTTTAATACTGCTTTGAACAAGATTTCAGTTATATCAGTATTGCCCAAGTTGATCTGGGAATAAGCGATGGTAAGGCATGTCTAACATGTTAAACATTTTCACGAAAGCCAGCAGCACAGGCAAGGGGCGAAAATAATCAGTGTAAACGTGGTTTTGAATTCTCGATCAGCGGTGTCTGGCACTTCTAAGTTAAGCAACACTACACAACGAATTGCGACGTCTTAATTGGCAAACAGTCGTGTTAAACATTTGTGGAATAAAATCAGTTTGTAACACATGTTTAGCTGGCACATATTGTAGGGCCTTCATAAAATCGAAACAGAAAATAACTCGACGCGTGAACAGCTGAGACATTATTCATATGAATTCTGTAGCTTAAGGAATGAGATAACAATATTAATGTGTGTGGTATTATATAAAATATGTGGAATACACTATATATGTGATTGGTAGCCTTCGTGACACACGTTATGTATTTGGGCGATATATTTGTAATATACCATATAATATACGCTGTGGATGACATTATTAATATGTGCAGTATACTTGGTGGAATAGGGTGGCCACGATTAATGTATTATAAACACATTGTATTTTAATGGTCATCAGCTCCGACTTATTACATTGACTGTGTTTATTCCCGATTCGGTAGGGCGTATAGGATAGTAATTTCGTTTCCAATACGAGGACATTTACAGGCAGCTCGAAACCAGATGCATCCTACTTCATGATCTCACACATAAACTTCACTGATATTTTCAATGAGGGTATGGCCTACTTCCACAAAGCAATCTTTGCGCTGTAACAGTTGTAATTCTACGTTCACCTGACCATCTCTGTGCTCTTATGGTAAATTGAAAGCGTTTGTCAACACAGCGGAAGGTTCAGTGTTCTGTTTTCGAGTTACAAGTTCAGAACGATACAAGATTGTAGCTCTTGATGGGCTTGTACTTAAACATATCTAGCACCCATCCACCCACACAAGCACACACACTCTCAACGCAATGGCAAATCCCATTTGGTGTGGTGGTCTGAGGTTCTGTGCGTAGAGTGCTGGTCACAAATCAGTTGAAGTTCATCAACGTTGGGCGAGGAGAGTCCTTTCATTAGATGGGTGACTGTATTTGGCAGCTTAACTCCTGAGAATGTGTAGTACTTCAGTTCTGTTCCACAACGAAACACGTGATGCATGCGATCTCACCTTAGGCAAGTGAGTTCTCAAACCTGTCTCTGTCCACCCAGCAGAAAGTGGGTACCCGGCGGGATAGGCGTTGTGACTTTTAACCTTTCTACCCTCACAGGCAGCTTGGGTTATCCGGGGTAATAATAAGCAGATTGTAGAGCGTGACGTCAAAGCGTGTTACTATTATAGTAATTCAAACTCGCCTCACCAACCTCATCTAAGGATAAGTACGGATTGGGACGACCCTAAGGTCGCGTTCGTGCAAGGATCCACCACAGTAAGAAAAGTGCGTTATGCAGTATTTTACTTCCAATGTTTGTTTTCAGACTGGCTTTCTGAATGCAGACGCTTCCGCCGTGACTGGTTGCCGTTCTACAAATCATGGTTAAAGGCGGACCACTTGATGCCGGTCGTCTATGAGAACCTGCTGGATAACCTAGAGAAGGAGTTGGCTCGTATTCTATCTTTCCTTGGCGTCCCAGGGGATGTCCTGCGTGCTGTTGCAGACCCAGAAGGATGTTTCCATCGGAGAAATACATCCTCGTCTCTCCAGCACTATACACCATCCCAGAGGCGTCGCATCAACAAAATAATTGACCACACGCACGATATTTTCTCTAAACGATTCTCACAAGAGGAGTTTGGTTACAATATAAAAAACTGGAAAGTATGAGAAATATGTTGTTTTGTTGGATCTGTCTATATCACTGGGGACCCCTAAGTTGTTGAAGTTTAATTCCCCTACGAAACTGTACGTGGTATTCGAAATGTGAATATAAATGATTAAAAATCAAATCTGATTTGAAATTGTCAGTACGATTGTTCAAGGACTTGAATCTGAGTAAAAACACATCGTTTTAGACTACTTTCACCATATTCCATCTATTCACACATTCCAGTATCACACATTTTGTACCTGTGTGGAAAATCGAACCAATGTTTGGCATGACGCACAAAAGCTTTAATCGATTAGGACCCGACGCATCCGAATGTACATCGTGTTTGACTCGCTATATATGTTGAACTTGACACACTAATTCGCAGATATCCAGATGCCGACAAACTCAGTTTGTCCAAAGTGTCAACTGTCATTCCACAGTCCCATGGCTTCACTCATAGTCTTGATTACACTCTAAGAATGTTTCCAGTTGTAAACGTCTTTTGGCAATTCTCCTAAATTAATTTGACTGCCTGTCTCATATTATGTAATTTAAATTTTATCAAAAGCTTTAAATATAATTCACTCAGTCATGCAGCGTTACAGGACGCTGAACCTGCCTTCAGTGGTATTGATCTCGGCCATAGATTAGCCCTTTGTAATAATAGGAACCATTCAGACACGTTCTTTCATTGTTATTTTATTGATTTTGGTCTGTCAGAAAAATGGGTTTCTTTCAAGATTTTGTTTATTTTACGAGATATATGACGCTGTAATACATTCCGATGTATTACTCGTATACGACATCTTTCTGTGGGAACATATGACAAACTCCCTATAGGAGGTCGTGTCACATGAACGTTTTAATCCCACATCTCACACAGAAAAATGTGATGTCAAAAACCCTGCTCTGTCTACATGGGTGTTTTGCAGTTGGGTGTTTCTTCATACACGGGGGTAGCTGGCCAGGGTTGCAATTCCACACTGGTTGTCTTTGTTCCTGGACATCTTGAGGTAGCCCTTGTCTCCCCACGATTCTCCCCAGCTGTAAAACAGATGACGACGACGATGTAGACAACCGTGTAAACAGTTGAAGACATCGGTGTAAACAGACAATCATGTAAACAAATGAAGACAATGTTGTAAACAGATGAAGGTAATGTAACCAGATGAAGATAATGGTCTGTAAAGATGAAGACAGCGATATGAACAGATGAAAACAGCGATGTAAATAGATGAAGACATAGGTATATACAGACAAAGACAGTGCTGTAAATTAATGAAGAAAACTGAGTATGTTGCCTCGTAAATATAAAGGATATCACTACAGTACTGATAAAAATTAATCACCTGTTCTTGACCAGCCAGTAGGCCAATCCATCACTGGTTCCATATCCTACAGCCAAAACGCCGTGGTCGAGACTAATGGTACTGCATGACGGGTCGTCATAGACACCGCTCTTGTACAGGTGGAAGGTGGGGCGACTGGCGTCGATTGCGACTGAGATTGGGCCGACCGTGGCAACGGCATTCTGAAGATCAGCCTCGCTACCACGCTGGATGTCCATGAACCCTATATCGGTGGCACCAATGTCGGCTTTCTTGAATCGACACCTGCCGTCCTGGAATGTCAATGTATGAGTGAGCATGTTTTAACGCCGCTTTTAGCAATATTCCAGCAATATCACGGCCGCGGAACACCGGAAATGGACTTCACACTTTGTACTCATGTGTGGAGTCGAACCCGGGTCTTTCGCTAAAAGAATACATACTGAATTTGAGATGAAACAAAAAGTGTTATTTCATCCAAGTGAGAGTTCTAAAGCGTGTTACTTCAATGCTTGACCCGAGCCAATATTACTGTTATGTACTCTCTTGATCTTGCTTATATCAGCGAATGTTTCTTGTCACATGCCGATCCAATGTTTCTAGTTCGTAAGTGTAGAAGGGATATTTAGCAACCTTATATAGCCAAGTAGTCAGAGATTCGAATAGATTTGAAATTATCACACCAATTATATACATTACGACACGACCGCAATGAAGGATGCGTTGAGGTAAAACAATTCCATTAATCGCATATTTCTACAAAAGTACTATTCGATACAAAAGTATTATTCGACACAACAAGAGACGGAAGTAATTTCACCCTTCCCACAAATGGGTACGACGCTTCAGTGTCGATGCCAACGTTGAGCTGTATGTACTCGAAGGCTAAGTTCATGAGGCCGCCTCCACAACCATGATTTCCTGGAACAATCATTAGGTCATCATTAAGAAATCTAGGTCAGACAATATAGCGAATGAGCTATATCATGAGCTTCGATCAAAGCAATTGGGAGGACACTATGGCATGGACAGTAAAGCCTGGCCACCCAATCCAGTTTGAGGCCCTTCACGACAAGCATGTTCTGTAGAGGACAAATTTTAACCTTGATCTACTTGGGGACATTGTACCTGTGAAGTAGTGGAATCATTACGGGGGCTGGTGGGGTAGCCTTGTGGTCAAAGGGTTGGGTCGTATCGCCGAAGACCTGGGTTTGATTCCCAACATCGGTACAATGTGTGAAGCCCATTGTTGGTGTCTCCCGTGGTGATATTGTTGGAAAACTGCTTACAGCGGCGTAAAAGCAAATAACTTACTCACGCCATTACAGGGACAAACCATTATTAACCCTACAACCGCCACTACTCGATCTGAAAGTGATTGGTTGCACTTTTGAGGATGGTAGAGAAAAGTGGCCATTATGGAAACCCATAGGGGACATAGACTTTATGTGTATGATATGCTTTGATTATCAACATCGTAGATGCAGGAATAGGTTACATGAAAAAGCATTCACCCTTATGGATGACAGCGGGACTAATATTATACCAGGTCAGAGTCTTCAGGGATGTCTCAAAACTTACATAATTCTGTTGTTAATAGTGTATACATGACAGTTAACTAAGCACCACTTGAATCCACGGACACTTTTAAACAATTTTGGCCTAAACATTTGATCATATTTTAGCATAAAGCAGACATTCCGGCATTGTTGATATTGGCGTTTCTGTGTATTCCTCTCAGATCGCAAGTACATTGTTACCAAATATCAGTTTCAGTGTTACTTTTTGTTTCTGTCAGAATGAAATAGTTTACATTTACCATTTTGGTTTTCAATGCATACAGGGCAGCGTGTAGTGTTCTCGTACTAACAATGGTGGAGCTTCATTAATGTTCATGTGCACAGACTAAACGTCCCGTTCGAAATCTTGGGTACTTCACGGCAAACATCCAAGTCCTAAAGGATCCTGTATTTAGTTGCTGTACTCGCTCACAATTTGACAGTACCTTCAGGCTTGGAGCAATCGATCAAGTTCTGTTCTGAGAGAGACACAAGTTTTCCAGTCTTCTTGAAGTGTTGACCTTCCAGGGAGCCGGTGGCGGAGAACGCCCAGCACCCTCCACATTTGAGCTGAAGGTGAAGGTCGAAAGTGACAGATCACATTTCATGCGCAAATCTCCTATCTATTTTTCTATCTTTCCTGCTTTCCACATGATTCTGGGAATCGGAGGGTAATTTGTGGTTGATGCGTTTACTCGAAGATACAGGTTCGAACTATAAGGTAATCTCGACTAATTAAGGTTCGAATTTCTTGCTTCATTAGTTCATAGTTATAATTAAATCAAGCTTCTCATATGTTTTGTTAAAGATTGTTAGAAGACATATATCCAGTGAACAGAGCTACGTTCCACTGAAGTGTCAACATCTGACGATGGGGTCGGGGCAGGGGGTGCGGGTTGACGAATTTGGGTTTGGGGCGGGTGTTGAAACCAGTTTAAACATCCTCTAAATACCAAGAGGTCTGGGGATCGAACCGCCGATTCTCCATTGTCCAGGCAGACTCTCCATTCACTTAACCATACAGTCGGTCTTATCCAAGTGGTGAGGGGAGATAGGCTTACCTGGTTCTTGACCTCTGTGACGTATCCCTTAGTCCTCCAGTCCACCTCGGCCGGGAGTTCTCCCACACTTGTGGGTAGGAAGGTAGAGCCACCTGTGGTGTTGGTCACCCGGAGTCCGTTCATCTGCTTCACAAACTCCTCCGTGGTCTGAGAGACAATACATAGAGTATATTACGTATATGAGTCCTCCTGTCATGCACGTGCCGAAATATCAGTATATCAAGAAATATATAGCAAAAATGTTGGTATTTCCGAGCAAAAATGTTGTTAAACATAGCATATTATGGGCACTAACATACTATTCTGTTTGTTACCGCAGTCTTCATATTGAGGAAATAACCCCAAATCTGTTTTCAAAGATAGGCTGGCCGTTGCCGTCATACAGAACGCAAAATCACAAAAGAAACGTGACGCCATAGGATTGCTCTTGATGTCACGTCACCATGACAAGGTGATATTTTACCATCGTAACAAAAATATTAACCGTAATTATATTCGCCCTCGTATGTAATAAATGGCGTTATTCAGACCAGTATGATGCTTGTCAGCGATGAATCGCTGAGCCGAGTTGCTTCCCTTGGGCCAGCCATAAACCTATGACCGTCGGTTCGAAGCCCGTTTCAGACTGCTTTGGTTGCAGCAATGTGGTTAGTATGTAAATCCTGCATCACTGAAAGGAACTTGCCCTAGCTGGATTACTGTTCAAGGTTGGTGTCTCTTGCCATGTTAGAGATGAAATATTGTTAACCATTCTCAATCACTGTTTCATATTATCCCATGTAAAACTGAAAGACTGATCAAAGCCCACGCGCGCCTGATCCATATAACATCGCTGTTAACTCACAAGGTCTGCGTACTCGTTGACCCCGAGTCTGTAGGAGTGCAGTCCTCTATCAGCCTCTAGGTTGTGAGTCTGGATGTACTTCACGTTGTTCAACCAGACCATGCGTCTGGAATACAAGGGAGATGATTCATGGAATGGTAAAGGTCAGAACCCTATGCACTTCCTCTGGGACATGTTTTCGAAATAATCGTTTTACTGAACCATTCAGCATAAACCACACTACCCTCTGTCAAAAGTGAAACGCTACCCCTATCGTAACACTATAAGAGACTGTAGAATAAAGATATTATGTGCAAATGCAGGTTGTGTGACAGGTGAGTATATAATATACGTCGTTCATGAATATAAGCGTACGAACATAACAATTATCATGCATAGGGAACTTCATTGTCTCATTTCCGCATCGTGCATAAAGTTTTCATGGTGACTGCACCGAAAGACTAATGCACGTGCAACTGTGGAAATGACAGTTAATGTTGGGGTATACAACAGCCCGTGTGAATTCGTATCTCATTCCCTCATTCGTCGCCGAAGATCGAGAATGCCATGGTTGACTGCTGCAGACAGAAACATCGCCATTGATCGTCTTCAAGCCGGAGAAAGTTTCGGAAGAGCTGCACGACACGCCAGTGTACACAAAACAATGATTACCCGACTCTGGAACCGTTTCAACCAATTCAATCAGACCCAAGATCGCCCACGAAGTGGTAGGTCCAGAATCACTACGCCAGCTCAAGATCGGTTTATCCAGCTCCATCACTGACGTAATCGGCACGCCACATCTACTGACACTGCAACACAAGTGCCAGGTTTGAGAGACGATCAGGAACCGTTTGCGAGAGGCCGGTCTACAAGCAAGAAGACCGCTTGTTGGACCTGGACTATGCCCACTACTTCGACGCCGACGACTCAGGTGGTTTAACAACGTATGCATATGGACCCTGTGAAACCGGGGACGTGTCTGGTTTAGTGAAGAATCACGTTTCCGGTTGCAACATCGTGGAGGAAGACAGTGGGTCTAAAGACGACGGAATGAACGCTGGGCACCAGACTGCGTCATACAGGTGGACAATATTCTGGAGAAAGCGTCATGGTTTGGGGAGCCATATCATACAACCAAAAGATCAGCCACCTCATACCTCAGACCTCATACTGCTAGGGTAATAGTGGATTTCATACAGGAGTATAACATGAATGTGTTGCGATGGCCCTCCAAATCCCCAGACCTCAACCCCGTAGAGCATCTGTGCGAGTTTCTTGGCAGACGTGTACGTCAACGTTGACCGCCGCCGCGGACGCTCGAACAACTAGCCTTTGCAGTACAGAAGTGGCGAGCAATCCCTCTTGAAAGAATCCGACGTTTGATCCGTCATGCTCCATGGAGAGGCCGTGCAGTGATTGCAGCTCGTAGTGCCCACACGAGGTAGTAAGAGAGACGAACCCTTGTGGCAAACCAGTAACATTGGAGGAACTGTTAAGATGATTATTTTAAACTGGAATGTCTAGATCATCATTGTGCCAAATCTCACTGTTCTGTCTTCTAAATTAAATGTGTTGTATCCTCTTAAATTTCACGAAAATAATCTGCAAAATGCAGGGGTGGCGTTTAATTTTTGACAGAGTGTATTTACAAGGTCAAAAATTGTCAACGAAAGCTATCCACCTGAATACACATCTCTATTCCGGACCCCTTAGCATTAGTACTGTTAGTGCTTGAACTACTTCAAGAAGTGACGCGGGATTAGGGTATGAGAATTCTCGCATTAAGAGGTTTGCACTGATGTGTCCATGGAAATAAGCACGCGGTTTTAGATTACATTCTTGAGGTCTGTAAACTGGAACGTAGTTCAAAGATAAAGACAAACTGTAACGGAGTGCAAGCACCCAGCTGGTGTTGCAGTGTTTGTGTCTATGCTTGGTGATAAACCGTCAGCTGTCTGTTCTATGCTATGTTGTTGTTGACTGTGAGTGTTTTCGTGTTGACGATAGAAACAGAATCGGGGTAGGTTAATGGGTCTATTGTGTCATTGTACGCGGTCTGTTTCTAGTGTTTGTCAGCACCTCATTACTTCGGGTTTTCAACCCTCACAAAGCAGACACGGTGTGACACATCTGAAATACTGTTTAAAATGGAAAAAATGAAAGTTAAATTTGAGATTTTATTTTTTCAAAAATCCAATACTTATAAGACAGATCGACTGAGAGTTATGCTTGCCTTTTATTGTTCTTCCGAAAAAACACATGCGTTCTCACCTGTTGGCCTCATCCGCTTTTGTCAAGTACTCCTTGTTGTAAGTACTTTTGAATATGTCCCACTCTCTGTTCAAATCTGCGACTGCAACAGCAGCGAGCACGGCAACCACGACAAAGCGAAACATCTGTAGCATCAAAAACATTGTAAACAGTAAATATAGAGACATTTAGAAATACATGCAACTAAATGCAGATGTGTAGAACAGGAACACACGAACATGCACATGCGCGCACATGCGTATTGTGGATATTGAAAGCAACCTGGGGTTTTAGTTCATGGGGGATGTTGTTTGCCGTTGGAATGACTAGACAAGATCCCATACACAAAACAGCCATGAATAAACTCCATACATGAAGCCAATACAACAAGTGAGTCTGTGATTCTGACGTCCTTGATGCTGTCGTTTCATTTTGACCTATCTGCATATACTGTGACTGTTTAGCACCACTATCTCATTTTAAATGCAACAAGAAAATGAGTGAGTATGGTTTTACGGCGCTTTTAGCAATATTCCAACAAATATCCAGGCAGAGGACACCAGCAACGGGCCTCACATATTTTACCCATGTTGGGAATCGAACCTGGGTCTTCGGTGAAGGCTTTTTCCGCTAGACTACTCATCCGCCCCCATTTTAAATGCAACCGGTGAATGGACACTTCGTGCAAAACCATTGATCTACTGGATGTACTCTGAGTCAAGGTAAAATCCCAAATATATAACTAAATAATGAGAAGGTTGAAAAGTACAATGTGAATATATATGTTTACTCTTACAAGTGGTAAAAAGCAAACTTCAAGGAATATCGAATTTGAGGTTGTTAAAATTAGTTTTCAGAAAAACTGAATTCGTTAAATGACGGTGTACACTCATCAAAGCGTGCTCCACTTGTGGAGCAGTCTAGTTGTATATGCGTCAGGATGGGTTAGCCCCACACATCACTCACTCACAGAACACTGAAGAGTGTGATCAGAGTTAAGAGAGCTTCCTATCGGTACATTAACGAAACCGAAAAGTTGGTAATCTGACATGGTTTGAGAGTCCAAGTAACAAAATCGTACTGATATTTTCACTTCATACAATGCCCTCATATCACCTCTTACCTTGGCGACAACGGTGGCTTGAGTGACGGGTGTTTGTGAGGTAACCGTTATATACGCGGTGTTATCTGCAGCATTGCTCACATGGCTTTAAACATGTGGTTTGTGTGACCGTCATTTGATGCAACTGGGGTTGAAGTCATAAGACATACGATAAGGGCTGTTGAGAGATACCTGAACTGTCTGCTAGGCTGAATGTTTCTTTTTTTTGTTTAAAATATCACTCAGCAATATCCCAACTTGATGACAGTAGTCTGGACCAGACCTTCCAGTAATCAAGGGCATGAACATCTCTGTATGTGATTGGGATACGATGACACGTGTCAACACAGTCAGAGACCAGCTGCTACGGTTTCGACGTAAACGGAAAGTTGAGCAATCTATCATAAATAGTAGTCTTTTACTCAACCTGGCGTTGTTGTTCTTCGCGCGGCTGTGATCGTAAGCTTAAGTTGAGGTGATCGCAGCGCTCAGGTTACTTTGTGTTGTTGGTTGTTATAAGTGTTGTTTGTTCTTGGAGCTTAATTGTTGATCGCGAGTGAATCGTCTTCAAACTTGATGTTGAGATGCACATAATCCTTATACATGCTTCTGTTCTTGTAGATGTGTAGCTGTGTAGAAACTCTGCTTATTTGTGTGTAGCTGTGTAGCTGTGTAGAAACTATGCCTGGACGTTTGTAGCTGTGTAGCTGTGTAGCTGTGTAGAAACTATGCGTGGACGTGTGTAGATGTGTAGCTGTGTAGAAATTATGCGTGGATGTGTGTAGATGTGTAGAAATTATGCGTGGATGTGTGTAGATGTGTAGAAACTATGCGTGGATGTGTGTAGCTGTGTAGAAATTATGCGTGGATGTGTGTAGATGTGTAGCTGTGTAGAAACTGTGTGGATGTGTGTAGCTGTGTAGAAACTATGCGTGGATGTGTGTAGATGTGTAGCTGTGTAGGAACTATGCGTGGATGTGTGTAGATGTGTAGATGTGTAGAAACTATGCGTGGATGTGTGTAGCTGTGTAGATGTGTAGAAACTATGCGTGGATGTGTGTAGATGTGTAGAAACTATGCGTGGATGTGTGTAGCTGTGTAGCTGTGTAGAAATTATGCGTGGATGTGTGTAGATGTGTAGCTGTGTAGAAACTGTGCGTGGATGTGTGTAGATGTGTAGATGTGTAGAAATTATGCGTGGATGTGTGTAGATGTGTAGATGTGTAGAAACTATGCGTGGATGTGTGTAGATGTGTAGAAACTATGCGTTGATGTGTGTAGATGTGTAGCCTTGTAGAAACTATGCGTGGATGTGTGTAGCTGTGTAGAAACTATGCGTGGATGTGTGTAGATGTGTAGCCTTGTAGAAACTATGCGTGGATGTGTGTAGATGTGTAGATGTGTAGAAATTATGCGTGGATGTGTGTAGCTGTGTAGAAACTATGCGTGGATGTGTGTAGATGTGTAGCTGTGTAGAAACTATGCGTGGATGTGTGTAGATGTGTAGAAACTATGCGTTGATGTGTGTAGATGTGTAGCTGTGTAGAAACTATGCGTGGATGTGTGTAGATGTGTAGAAACTATGCGTTGATGTGTGTAGATGTGTAGCCTTGTAGAAACTATGCGTGGATGTGTGTAGGTGTGTAGAAACTATGCGTGGATGTGTGTAGATGTGTATATGTGTAGAAACTATGTGTGGATGTGTGTAGATGTGTAGCTGTGTAGAAATTATGCGTGGATGTGTGTAGATGTGTAGTTGTGTAGAAACTATGCGTGGATGTGTGTAGATGTGTAGTTGTGTAGAAACTATGCGTTGATGTGTGTAGATGTGTAGCTGTGTAGAAACTATGCGTGGATGTGTGTAGATGTGTAGATGTGTAGAAACTATGCGTGGATGTGTGTAGATGTGTAGAAACTATGCGTGGATGTCTGTAGATGTGTAGAAACTATGTGGATGTGTGTAGATGTGTAGATGTGTAGAAATTATGCGTGGATGTGTGTAGCTGTGTAGAAACTATGCGTGGATGTGTGTAGATGTGTAGCTGTGTAGAAACTATGCGTGGATGTGTGTAGATGTGTAGATGTGTAGAAATTATGCGTGGACGTGTGTAGCTGTGTAGAAACTATGCGTTGATGTGTGTAGATGTGTAGGTGTGTAGAAACTATGCGTGGATGTGTGTACATGTGTAGTTGTGTAGAAACTATGCGTGGATGTGTGTAGATTTGTAGCTGTGTAGAAACTATGCGTGGATGTTTGTAGATGTTAATAAGTCAGAAAACACACTTTAAGCTGATTTTGAATTTTTGGGTGATACCTTTATAAAATTTCTATCACTTTGAAGTGCAATATAATCTGCTGTGAACTGAAATGTTCACATGGAAATATATCTATTTGAACACAAGAGAAACACTGGAAAGGTCAGGTCGGGGGAGAAAGTATTCTCTTCAACGTAAATGTCATTTATATAATTGTCTGATGTGAAGACGAAGGACGGCATGTGCATGTTCACCCATCAAAATGTGGAGGAAAACACACACAATATGTAGGCAGAATATCTCCAGAACCATGATATTACCTTACATGGTTTGGGTGTGTATTGAGAAACGTCGTAGAGGCAAGACAACTTCCGGAACGGGTACGAAACGCCTCTCTGCCAAGGTACTGAACGACTTAATCAAGCAAATATGGCGGCTACAGACTCAATCCAAATTATCAAGGATATCAGATCAAGTTTCATGTTATCCGTCCTTTGAAGGCCAACATTGCATCTGAAGTCACTCATGAAACTATTTCGATTGCTGGTGGTGGTAGGGTAGCCTGAAGAGTTTAAAGCGCTCGTTCGTCAAGCTAAAGACACGGTTTAGATTCCCCACGCGGGCACAAGGTGTAAAGCCCTTCCGCCTGTGATATTGCTGGAATATTGCCAAAAGCGGCGTAAAAGTAAGCTCAGTCACTATTCAGTTGCATGCATTGGGCAGAAAAAAATACCTGTCTATTGTATGAAATGAACAAGCTGGCAGCTTATTTTGTGATGCACTTGGAGAATTATTTTTCATTCACAACCATTGTCCTATCTATGCAGTGAGCAGATAAATCTTTGCTCATTGCGCACTCGCGAATTAAAAGTTCTGCTCTGTTTCGAAAACACGGGATCGCCGATAATTTCGTTGTGATTCATAAACGTGCGAGATCAGGGACCATCTGCTTCATTTCTCTATCAAATGTAATGGGTGAAGGAAAAGATAAAGATGACCCCAACTTTTTGTTCATGTCTTGCGATATTCCAACAACTTCAACGTTAAATTAAGGCGTTTAAATTTTATACTTTTGAGGCAGAATCAGTATATGCTCTTTTTATAAAATACTTTTGAGGAACTTCAAACCGATATTCCTCAACAATTGTTTGATCAGAGATTCATCACTTAGTGAGTGAGTTGGGTTTTACGCCGCTTTTATCAAATTTCCAGCAATACCAAGGCTGGGGACACCAGAAACGGGATTCGACCAGTGCACCCATGTGGGGAATCGAGATTCAAGACTGAAGCCTCGGTACGTGAGCAGGAAATATTTGGGTTTTTTTCCTTGCAAAAACGATTCCCAAAGCCATTCTCACATTTCACTTTTTGCCATGTCACCTGTAAAACTCCAAAGAATTCGACTAAATACCTAAGAAGATATCGCTCTCATCAACTGCAAGATCGATTTTCTCCAAAGGTAGGTTTTTGTGACATAGTACACTCTGGGTTTCAGGCGACCATATGTTATAAGCATTTACAGGTTTACTGGTAACATGCCTATTCTATGTCTTAAACCGATAAGTACAACTGATGCTTTTTGTCAGGTTCACTTTTTCTAATTATAGGTATCGAATTCTTTGATACCATCTACCAGTATAGCAATGTTTTTCGTAGCATTTATTTGCTTAAAAGAAAAATACTTTACTTGAACTTGACTCAGTCGCATTGTTCAAGGTGCTACAGTTCCGGTTTGATAACATGCATGGAAAGTCCAAAGTAAATGGAGGTTTCTGTGAAAGGTTGCGTCCCTTAGTGTTGCCGGTTCTGTTGCTAACCGTTTCTCAGACTATTTATATAATGCCTCTGCTCAGTCAACACCATTTTTCTTTTCATGGGTTTCACGCAGTTTGCGAATGAGAAGGACATGCAGGTGCCGAAGAGCTTCCATTCTAGATTAATTTGAATCACCTTCATGCATTACACAAATTTATATAATACTATTCAAAGAGTTAAACCGAATACTCACTTACTGCGACGCACTAGTACAGTGATGGTGTGTATTCGCTGGCAGGGTTTTCGAATGGAGGAACCTTTTCGCATCATTGTTTATTAAAAATAAACTGCCCTGTTTTAGTTATATTTTATTGACGAACACTCTTATTACAAACACATTGGTTGAAATGTCTAACTGGAGCTGATATTTGAAATATATCCAACTGCATTTTCAAAAATCAATGTTATTACATTCAGATGTATTACTCCGACTGGATTTTCTCTCTGTAGGAATGTCTCTCTGTAGGAATGTCTCAAATGTCAAATTAGCAGGTCGCGACCTGTACAGTGGGCACATCTTGACTCGGAAAGTATAACATCTGTGCAAATCATCTATTTCGGAATGAGATCGGAAAACTGCATGCATCTTCACACAAGGGGGTAGCTGGCCTGGCTAGCGATACCACACTGGTTGTCTTTGTTCCTGGACATCTTGAGGTAGCCCTTGTCTCCCCACGATTCTCCCCAGCTGTAAAATAGATGATGACAAGGATGTAGACAACCGTGTAAACAGATGAAGACAACGTCGTAAACAGATGATGACAACGTCGCAAACAGTTATGTGAACAGATGAACAGCGATGTAAACGGATGACAGGTGCAACCGGTGGAACAGGACACGGTTACCTTTCCGCTATCACCTGGCATTGTCACTACATTGGCAATGATTTATAGGCACAATTATTATCAGTTTATAGTCGGAACTGTACGGTTGACTCAACTTCTAGCAGATATTTTCTATTGCTGTGGAAGAGGTTTTGTCACGTATATTCGCCTGGAAGGGTGAAAGAAACACATTTTCCTAAACAAGACATCTTGTCTTTAATGGAACTACACACTTTTCAAAAGCATGTGTTTGGTAATAGAGACCATAGCATCACAATAATGATCAAAGATAATCACCTGTTCTTGACCAGCCAGTAATCTAAGTCCTCGGTGGTGCCATATCCTACAGCCAAAACGCCGTGGTCGAGACGCGTCGAACTGCACATTGGGTCGTCATAGACACCGCTCTTGTACAGGTGGAAGGTGGGGCGACTGGCGTCGATAGCGACTGACACTGGACCGACCGTGGCAACGGCATTCTGAAGATCAGCCTCGCTACCTTTCTGGATGTTGGTAAACCCGGTATCGGTTGCGCCGATGTTGGCTTTCTTGAATCGACATCTCCCGTCCTGGAACGTCAGGTGAAATGTTGAATGAGTGAACTTGCTCTTTCTCCCACTCTCTCACTCTCTCGCTCACTCACTGCTGAGTTGAGTTTGGAGTAATGAAGACTTGCGGTCTCAATGTTAGTGAAACAAACATCACATATAGCAATAGAATAGGAAGTTGACATTTGAATTTCCTGTTAAAATGACGTACACATCTCATCGAAACACAGGAAGAACTGACAATGAGAAATACGAGATGAACAATCACGCTATTTGAAAAAAATAAAACACACACACACAAAAAGGGTAAAAAATGGGACCTACGATACTTGGATGTTTAGATTTATACTGCTGTCTTCACTCGCAAAGGTATATCTTGAATTCATTTACACTCTTATTAATAATATTGTTCGATACATCAGTAATATTCGGTACAAAAGGAGTCATCAGTAATCTCACCCTTGCTCTATATGTGTAAGACGTTTCAGTGTCAATGCCTTGGTTGACCTTTATGTATTCAAAGGCGTAATCCATCAGCCCGCCTCCACACCCATGGTTTCCTGGAACAGTCATTAGAAAGTAGCGTTGTTTATTTGTTTGTCTGTTGTCTCCCGGCGCTTACTTATTCCATGTGCATGACGTTGGTCTGCAAACAATAGGGTCTGGACCAGACAATCCAATGATTGATATCATGAGTATGGATCTCCGGGGACACGCTGACCTGATGCTGAATATCACCTCATCATAAGGCATGAAATTTGTAGTGAGTGAGTGAGTTGGGTTTTACGCCGCAGTCAGCAATATCCCAGCTATATGGCGGCGGTCTGTAAATAATCGAGTCTGGATCAGAAAACCTAGTGATCAAAAACATGAGCATCGATCTGCGCAACTGAGAACCGATGACATGTGTCAAACAAGTCAGCAAGCCTGACCACCCGATCCCCGTTAGTCGCCTCCTACGACAAGCATAGTAGCCTTTTTATGGCAAGCATGGGTTGCTGAGAGCCTCTTCTACCCCGGGACCTTCACAGGTTGCATGAGTTTTGTAGCATTGTCTGGTTGTTCAGTCGTGAACACTTCTGTATGCTTCCCTTTGCATTTTGCTGCCCGGCGCATAACGTGGAAGCTGTGAGACATTTCTAAATGGTTGTGTTGTGGCGTATCTTTCTCCAGAATTCTATGGAATTGTACAATGCATATATACGCGAGGATTCCGAGATGTTCAACACGACTTTGAGGACTACTTTGGAAGTACGTTCATCTGCCTGCTAGCGTCCCCCCTCCCCTCCCCTCCCCTCCGCTCCCAAGAGTTCAAATAACACTTAGCTCTAAACTCATTATAATGAAAAGTTAATCAATGTGCCATCTTAATACAGAAAAAAAACACTCTTATTAAAATTGTAAATGCCACGCGCGAAAGTTATGCTCTCAACATCATACCTATAGTCAATAAACAGTCCATCCACCCTGCAAGAATGCCTCAGGTATCTGTGAAGCTCCTATATTGGATACCATAATATCATAGAACACTGATTCAATAGACAAAGGGTTACAGTTGCCTCAAAATCTGACAGTACCTTCAGGCTTAGAGCAGTCGATCAGGTTCTGCTCGGAAAGAGACACGAGCTGTCCAGTCTTCTTGAAGTGTTGACCTTCCAGAGAGCCGGTGGCAGAGAACGCCCAGCAGGATCCGCAGGTAAGCTGCAATGACATTCTCCAGACTACGCCATGACAAATAATGAACATATCGAACTATTCTTTTATCTTCCTCGAATATTCAAGGAGGTGTCATTTTTGCCAAAGCATCGCATCACAATCACTGGTTTGAGTACCAGTGGACAACACGCAAACAATACCCAGAGTAAGAAACTCAAGTATCTGTGAAACTTCAACAGTCCTTCTTTGTCCTGAAATTTCTATCTGTCATTTCCGAACTAGGAACATCATAAGTTAATTACACAGTAAACAGAAACAGTAGCATGACCCTGATCGAGATGACCACATTGTGTTCTATTTCGTTAATACCGAGTACCAGAATAATAAGGAATATGAACATCGTAACGTACGACGTGATCACGAGATTGAACTGCTGATCTTCTCTTCTCCAGGTAAATATTCTGTTTCTAATGGAATTATATCGGTAGGCCTACCTGGTTCTTGACCTCTGTGACATATCCCTTAGTTCTCCAGTCCACCTCGGCCGGGAGCTCTCCCACACTTGTGGGCAGGAAGGTTGAGCCACCTGTGGTGTTGGTCACCCTGAGTCCATTCATCTGCTTCACAAACTCTTCTGTGGTCTGAGAGACAATACATAGCGTTAATCATCTTCAGTATAACCCTTGTGTCAGTCTTGTGTCTATCAAATACGCCATACAATTACGGAACTGGAGCATGTTAAAGCAATGTTAAATTACTGAGTCGAGTTGCGTTCCTTGGGGAAACCATTCATTTTGTCTGACGTTAAATTGAATACTGAATCAAAGCCCACGTCTGAGCCATACGTCATGGGATAACCTACCAAGTCTGCGTACTCGTTGACCCCGAGTCTGTAGGAGTGCAGACCTCTATCAGCCTCTAGGTTGTGAGTCTGGATGTACTTCACGTTGTTCTCCCAGACCATGCGTCTGGAATACAAGGGAGATAATTCATGGACAGGTAACGGGCAGACAGCAATCGTACTGCAGACTGAATACCCACGATGCAAAATTTTCCTTAAAGCCGTGATTTGTTTCATAATTGTTTGAAAGAACCAAGGATCGGTACAAAAGCTGAATTATGCGTGACGTTACTTCCATGTTTAACAAGACTAGACAGAGGAAACAACTGTTTTCCCGTACCCTGAATAATGGTAGTTGCTATTGCATTACATTATTTATTTTGTGTGTTGTTGTGTTGTTTAAAGACAAGGTCCGATTTGTTTTATGTTACTTTACGTTACCTTTAGTCACTTCATGAAAATCTCACACTGTCAGTATGGACTGAATATATGATATATGGTAAAATAAGACATTTAAAGTGACATCTATACATCTATACTCATTTAACACACTATTTACAGGGTGTTGCTGAATATGTAGTTGTCAAGGAAGGATATTCTTCTGGATACCGTGGAAGGTCTCCATTCCGGGAACCTGAACGTCCGAACAGTTATTGCTTGAAGTATTTCAGTATACGAAGTGACAGTTATTCATTGAGAATGCCTGGATTTAGAAGTTGAATGATGTGTCTATTATCTTACATCACACATAAGTATACTTTTCTTGTAGGCTTCTATTATTTTCAATACACGCAGCTTATAAGCGAGAAACCATTTCTAAGTTAACCGTTTGGAATACGGAACTGTGGAAATTCATTTGGTACTTCTTGATTCGGTATTCTTTATCTCGAATAATTGGGTCATGTTTGAAGTACGGAAACTACCGAAGTTTTGCGAATGCAAACCGATGAAAGGGAGCTAACTCTAAAATTGTTTTTCGTATCGCATGCTAGATTCTATGTTATCTGAAAATCTAGTATTGGCTAATTGCCTTGTCTCGCCTTACTATGATCCAGTACCAGTGAATCAAACATTTGAAAATTTACAGTGAGGTGTTCGGTGAGATAAACATGTTGATCACTGGTACCCCGGGGCCCAGTTCATGTACCCTTTATGTTTGCTAATTGTTTATGTTCCGAGAGCAGGAAAGAAATTCGTGACCAGTGAACAACTTATAATACACGCAGGTGTAGATTACACTACTGTCCTGTAAACTGGAGGGTAGTCCAAAGACAAAGACAAACTGTAACTTAGTGCAAGCATGCAACTGCTGTTGCATGACGATAAACGGTCAGCTGTCTGGTCTGTTGTACGTCATTCTGTGTTAAGTGTTGCATGTAATCCATAGGAACAGAAACAGGGGCAGATAACTGTGGCGATTGCGTCAGTGTACTCGGTCTGATTCTATTTCTATCTTTGTCAGCACACCATTCAGTATTACTTCGCGTATTCTTATCTCTTTATTTAAAAAAAGCCTATTTAATTTTATAGGCGTTTTATCGATCAAAGGTTTTAGATTACTGTGTTCTCACCTGTTAGCCTCGTCCGCCTTTGTCAGGTACTCCTTGCTGTAAGTACTTTTGAATATGTCCCACTCTCTGTTCAAATCTGCTGCGACGGCAACAGCAGCAAGCACGGCAACCACGACTAACCGGAACATCTGCAGCGACAGAAACATTGTAATCAGTAAAGTTAGCTTCCTTAGAGATTTGCAGATTAGCGCATGCGGGAACACATACACACCTGCACATACACACACATGTACACGTATTATGAATATTGAAAGCAACCTGGTGTGGTTTTGATTCGAAGGGGACGGGGGGTAGTTTAAAAAGACAACGCAAGAAACAAGCCATGAATACACTTCATGCGATCACACATGAAGTCGATACAGTAACTATTTAGGCTGTGAGTCTGACGTCCTTGATGCTCACTTTGACCTGCCTGTATAATTCTGTGAATGTGTGCCATTACTAAAAAGCAAATTTTAACGAATTTTGAATTTCAAGTTTCAAACATTTTCTTTGAAATTGTAGATGATTAGAGGACAGAGTACAGTCAAAAATCACAATAGCTTGATGGGCTCGTGAGGAGTAGTCTAGGTAAAAGCGTCACTCGTCACCGGGTCACACGTGTAAAAAGCCCTGTCTTGACAGCAGTTGAATATTGCCAAAAGCAGAGAAAGGCCATACTCACTCACTCACTCACTCACTCACTCACTCAATAACACAGGGTATGAGCTGACACAGTTTGAGAGTCCAAGTCCCTTAATCGTGGAGGTTTTCACTCCATACAATGCCCTCGTATCACCTCTTACCTTGGCGAGAGCGGTGGCTTGAGTGATAGGTGCTTGTGAGGTAACCGTTATATACAATGTGTTATCTACAAAAGTGCTCACATGGTTTTAAACATGTGGTTTGTGTGACCGTCATTTGATGTAACTTGTGCTGAAGTCACAGAGTGTATTGCAGTCATATGACATGCGATAAGAACTTTTTAAAGATATATGGATCGTTTGCAAGTCTAAATGTTTCTCTGATGTTTAACACCGCTGTCAGCAATATTCCCGTTGTATGACAGTTGTAAACATTCCAGCCTGGACCAGAGTATCCAGTGACCAACGACAAGAGCATCTGTATGCGTTATTGTGATACGCTAACATGTGTCAGCCAAATCAGCGAGCGTGAACACTCTATCCGAAAGTTGAGTTGCGCATCATAAATAGTAGCCTTTGACTGAAACTGGTGTGGTTTCTGTTCGTGAGGGAGCGGGGGTGAGGGTAGGTCATATTATCATATTCTTTCGTTCGGAAATAAACCCCGATCATTATACATGCCTTGCTACCTGCGGATGGGTAACAACTACGCATGTTTAATGAAACAGTTAAGAGGATTTACGCTTAAAGTCCAGAGATGTTTATGTTTTATACTCTCACATACTTCCTATCGCTGTTTTGTATTATTGCATTAAGTGTCATGCAATCTGTTTTGAATTGCAATATTACATGGCAATGTGTATGAACAGAATGTAACTTGCACAAGTCAAGAAGGGGAAAGGGGGCGGGGGTGGGGTGGTGGGGTGGTGGGGTGGTGGGGTGGTGGTGGTGGTGGTGGTGGTGTGTGTGTGTGTGTGTGTGTGTGTGTGTGTGTGTGTGTGTGTGTGTGTGTATCTTCTTACACACTTAGGATTCCCTTCAGTAACCAATACCATTTAGAAAGTGGTCAGATGTAAAATTTGATGTTTGCACAGATGGAGTTGTGACGAAGAAAGACGGCAAGTTACTGGTGACACAGTAATATATTTAATCAATTAACACATACACACAAAACTCTCCATGGTGGAGAGAAGAAGTCGCACAAGAAGAAAGCCTTGATTACATCATACGTCAGTAACTTAAGAGAAGGAATGTGGCTACGAATGTTGGAAGAACATTGGACCAAATGCGTTGAAGTCAATGGGGATTATGTTGAGAAATAAATTCAAGTTCAGTACCATTTATTTGGTGAGGCTCACTACTTATGGGACACTCCTCGTAAGTGTATTAAAATATATACATGTATGTATGTGTGCGTGTGAGTGCGTGTGTGTGTGTGCGTGTGCATCCATCCCTCTCCTCACACTGCTGGAAAAGTGCATTTTGTAATGTCATAATACTTAATTATCCCCCTTTTCACATGGCTGATAAAGGGTACTGTAACAGTTGGATAACTTGCATCACAACAAGTATTATGGCATTAATTGGGTTATTAGTTTCCCCTGTGATCCCAAGTAAGACATTCTGTTTTGTGAAATGCAACGGAATATTGAAGTCAGTTAAGAGCTATGACTGGAGGTTTTTTCCAGAGATTGTGAACAATGGTACAGTCCCACCAGAGATGGGTTGCTGATTGAATGTTATTATTACAAAACCTACAAATGTGAGAGTCTGTGAGTTTGATCTTAAACAAAAACTGTTCTGTAGGTAGAATATTGTGAATAATTCTGAACTGTAACCCTCTTAGATCAGTGCTATAAGAGCAATTCCATGGGATAATATTAAATATTCCCCAGTCCTTTGGTAGAAAGTTTCGATTCAAGATATCCCAGTTTCCTTTATTATAGTATTCTGTTTTAAATTTAGAGTATAGGAGAGTTTCTTAGAAATATTTGCTACCTTTTTCACTGAATTTTAGTTTAGAAAACTTAAAAGGGTGTGTCGGTTTAGTGCTCAGAGTGAAGTACTAGTACTTACCTTTAACATGTAAGCAGTAATTGCTTGTTTGACCCCTTCATAGGTAAGGAAAAATAGTTTGAGTTTATATGGATCAATAAAATCACCAAAGGACAGAAATTTCCCCTCTGCTGTCAACAAGTAGATGTTAAATGATTGGTTTACCACATGACTGTCTCTTATCTGCTTTTGATACGATGATTCCACCAAATTTAATCAGAAATCAGGTGGGTACAAACATTTAAACCTGATTGAAAACCTACATCTACACTTTCTCAAAATGGCGACTGGCCTTCGTAAATCTACCCCAAATTTTATGATCTAGGTGCACTGGGTAGAACTGCAGTTCATATAAAGATACTACAGCGCATGCTATCATTTTGGCATAAACTTACGTACCCCAATACCGAAACCTTAAACCTGTCTCAAATCGTGTATAACTGCATTTTGACCAAACATTAACAGTGCTTATATGGTTATCCCTGCATAGGCTTTATCGAAACTATGCCGAATAATATCGGACTAAGTGAAATAAGCTAGCGGTCAAAAGACACGCCACCAAAATAAAAAGGACTGTAAACTGTCAAAATAATTGTCAGGACTGTTTGAAAATAGTTAATTTCGAACACAACATGTCTATTCCCAGTGAATATTTGCACTTGCATTTCGTATTTTGCGGAAAACAAAAAATCCCGAATTTACACGAATACAAAGGAAACTTTGCACAAAGATATCCATATCAAATTAGGGTATAAAAACTAGCAAGGTTTATTCTCTTACATCATTTTAATCGACTGACAACCAGGAATATGCTTCGTTTCACACCAGAACAGAGGGAGAGAGCAATCGGTATGTTACAGATAGAACAGGCACAAGAGCACGTGGCCACTGATCGTTCAGCTTGACCTGAGCTACTCTAGATATGCATGGCCGGGGTGGTCAAATGGCACAAACGACTGGTCGAGTTAACCGCATTAAGTACGGAAGCAGAGAATGTTGCTATTGTTGCGTTCGAGCGAAAGATACAAACATGGATTCGTTACAGAACGTATCCCGGAAAACAACTCATTTCATGTTTTTATTGAATTGTGTTTATAGTCATAAGCTATCTGGTTTGGTTGAACAGCTTACAGCCTAAAGTCTTTTACTTTCAGATTCCGATTCACGGCTGCTGCTTGCTGCCTAATAGCACTACTAAGAAACACCAAACAACCTGTAGCTACTTGTTTAAAATAAGGACATTGTTGACGATTTCTCGACACTGAGATGTCACACGGCGACCTTGTCTCGGCTGTACGGACATGTTGACAATTACCTGATAAAGGCACACCCCTTGGCAATAATAGATCCAACCAGTTATGACACGGTCACGCGATGTATTAGTATCCACTTGATCAGGTCATGCTGAACAAGCTGTAGGACCATGGAATGGTGCAAATCCACCATCGGAAGACTTGTCACAAGTCTACGAGAGACTGGCAGTACTGCAGACAAGCCAAAGAGTGATAGACTGAAGGTCTCTTCTCAACATGAGGCCTTTATGGGTCTTGCGCTTGTATTGGACATCCAGTCAGCAGGCAGAGTATTACCAGTCGAATCCGCATTCGTGGTCTCTGTGCCGATCGATCTTTCAGTGTCATGACGTTGACGTGCCAACATCGACGAGCCAAACTGAGATGAACCAAGTCTGTGCCACACTGGCAGCAGTGAAAGTGGCGAAACTTGAACTTTGGGGACGAAAGCAAGTTCCAGTTCTTCAAGATCTGTCCCCAATTGAGCACCTTTGGAAATACCAGGGACGTCCTATTCGGAAACGCCAAAATCATCCATTCACGAGGAACGCTTTGGCAGTTGCTCTGCTACAGGAATGACGTCGGATCGATCATCAAGACGTCAGAAGACTCAGCTACGCCGGATTCGGGCCTGCATCAGTGCTAGAGGTGGCCACTCCCGGCATTGAACAATATCTGCTGCCCAGAAAGTTGTAAAAGCGCCTAGTCAGTTCTGCATTGTTGATCGAATACTGAATAATCCACCTCAGTGTCATTCACGTGGCCTTAGATCACGAGCTGCGTCGTTTTTCTTCTTGTTATCAGTTAAAGACTGTAGCTGAATGATTTAATAAAGCATTTAATGCTGCTATATTTAGGCTAGTTTATTTGTCAATCCCTCGCTTTGTTCTATTCCCTGGCTTCTCTCTAGAGCAGGACAAATTCTGCCAGATCAGTTCTAGCAAACATGGAGGGATATCACTGAATCTAGCCGTAAAGGCAGTCTCTATAAACAATTAAAAAAATCAATACGACTTAAAGAATACTTACTATTACCTAATTCTGTCTCTATCCCCATTCTAACATTCCGCACTTCAAATCATGACTTATCCATAGAGCCTGGCCGGTGGCCGGGGATTGCGAGGGAAGGTCGCCTTTGTAGACTATGTAACCCAAATGTAATGAATGGGGGGTGAGTTTTATTACATCTTTAGAGGTGAAGCACGTCTCCCAAACAGATTAATGTATATTCTAAAAGTATAATGCCCAATCTTTGTAAAATATTGACACCTAAATGCACAAAAAGAACTGTCCAAGATTAAAAAAATATGTTACAAACCCTATGAAGAAATAGTTTATAGGACGCATATTATGAATAATATTACTGTTTTGTGTTTTGCTCTTGTCCCGCCGTTGGTGGTTTTAGAGTGAATCAAAATTGATTGACTGACTGATTAACATTACGTACATAACCTCACGTATGGAATACAACTGACTTAGTACACTTTCTTGTAGGCTACCAGTTTCAATCAGACCCGTGAAGGTTTGGGGTAGAATAGGTCTTCAACCTATGCTTGCCATAAAAGGCGACTATATATGCTTGTCGTAAGAGGCGACTAACGGGATCGGGAGGTCAGGCTCGCTGACTTGGTTGACACATGTCATCGGTTCCCAGTTGCGCAGATCGTTGTTCATGCTGTTGATCACTGGATTGTCTGGTACAGACTCGGTTATGTATATGCAGCGTAAAACTAAACTCACTCAGTTCCAATCACATGCACGTGTGACAGTTCGTGACCTATGCAAACCTGAATGACTATAGCATGCATTGTTACTAGTGTTAGACATAAGAACATAGCCATTGACAAGATTAGATGTGATATGTTCATAGCACATGAATGACAGACAATCGGGTAGCTAGCAGCATGAACATTGATCTACGCAACTGGGAGATCGTTGAAAGATCCGAGGGAGAAAATTTCAGTGTGCCTAGATGAAAGCGAGTCATTTTACCATGGTTTAAAAGGACAAATACTGCTGTATCTAGTATGAGTTAAAAAGTGACAATTATAATCCGTTTGACTTACAAGTATTACCCGTATACTCCTAAGAAAACGTTAAGCAACACAACTATTTAGTCTCATAACCTTCCCACTTTTTTAAATTGCAAATCATGGAATGATACAATAGAAAGGTGAAACGTATGTACACACGATTAATAAAATGAAATCAAATTGTATTGATCACAAATAGGTTCATAAGTCATCAAGAGCATATACATGCGTAACAGTCATGCAAAATGTGCTCCACTGATGTGGCAAGATGTTAACCTTAAAGTTGAAGTCAGTGTTGGACCGTGAGGCAGTGTTCAGTAACGCGTATGGCCATCATGAGCACGAATGCAGGCTTCTTTGCACCGAGATTATGATCGGGTGACCGTGCATGTCAGTCCACGTGTGTGACGTTGATATAAACATCAACTCCTTCTCGGACATTATCATCCATGGACTGGCATTATTATCCATAAGAATGAAGTTAGGATCCGCTTGTCCATTACAGGTAGGTTTACTCGTACGTTTTAACCGAACAGACTGCATGTATGAAGTGTGGAGCACATTCATGTCGCACATTTTGCATGTTGTTTCTGAGGGTTGTTGAGTTCGTGTGATGTCATCAGATAATCAGTTTGACAGCCACTAAAGGGTAGATATTCTTAAAATATTTACCTTTCAGTAACATACTGGCAAAAAATAAACATAAAGATATTACACTGAAATTACTTGTTGCTTAATTTTATGTGATGAGTATATTAACAATAGTAATGGTTTTATCTTATTCCTTACTGAATCTTTATTGCATTAGCCCCATACACTGCTTTTGGCAACTTGGGAACCATATACGACAAATCGGCCTTCGGGCACCTCAACATGGCGCTGACTTAGGAAGTGCCTGGGAACATTGATGTGATGATGTGTTTTGAGCTGAGCAGCAGCAGTGGCACCATGTGGTGGGGAGGACTTGACCATACGGGCTCATTCAGCCTAAGAGACTTTATTCTCTTCTCCACTTCTTGCACAGATATTGCCTCCTTGTATTTCTCACACTCCTTGTAAGCGGCACTGTGGTTACCTCCACAATTACAATATTTGGATATATTTTCGGAAAACATTTCAATTTTGGGCCCACCACTGCACCTCGGACAGACAGGCCTTTCTATTTTTGGTTTGATCCAGACATGGCTATATTTCTGGCAGTTCTATATTTCTGGCAGGACTGATCTTTACAAGATCAGGTAAATGAGGGGCTGAAAATGCAAGACTGGTTGAAGTGATAATCTCGCTTGGTCCGTTTTTACCAATAGGTCGTTGGGCACGTTTGACCTTTTGACCTTCACTTGCTCAACTATCTCATACACATTTACATCTGTCTTAATATTGTAAGTAACTCTTCCAAGTTCACCGAGACTCTTTCAGACAGAACTCTTGAAACGAATGCATAGGCTAGATTCGTTGCAAAGTTATGTTGGCCAGCTGTTCTGCAATATATTACTAAATCTCTTTTCTTTTTTCATATAATCCAAATCGCCAATGTTTGGATTAATTATCTCGAACCAAAGCAACTTTGTCAAACGTACTCCTGGGTGAAAAGAATGTTAAATGGCAACATATTTGCCGGGTAATCCCAAAGTCGCATCATTTATATGACTCAGTCATCCTCACGTTTTGGCTTCTAACATTTGGGGACCCGTGGAGGTCCCGGGGTAGAATAGGCCTTCGGCAACCCATGCTTGCCTTAAAAGGTGACTGTGCTTGTCGTAAGAGGCGACTAACGGGATCGGGTGGTCAGGCTCGCTGACTTGGTTGACACATGTCATCGGTTCCCAGTTGTGCAGATAGATGCTCATGTTGTCGATCACCGGATTGTCTGGTCCAGACTCGATTATTTACAGACATATAGCTGGAATATTGCTGAGTGCGGTGTAAAACCAAACTCACTCACTCATACGTTTGGATATCATCGATTCACGTTTCAAATTCGGCATCTTTATAGGTTCCTCAAATGAAACAGAGTGAATATCACCATTCCCGCCCAGAACGTTGTCTCCATACCCAAGTTTTACGATGTGCGAAAGTTGAGACCACATGGTGCGGTAGGGATCGACCGAAGAATGAAACACAGAAATATAGCAAATTATGCCAGCATTGGACACACTAGATGTTCTTCAGTCACTTTTTGCTAATATAGTCAATATAAACGAAACGTATTAATAAATATTAAATTTTGAACCCAATACAAGCCGAACTATCGGGGCTGATTACACAATTCGTACACGTTTCATTGGAGCTGATATATGAAATATATTAAACCGATTTTTAGAAAAAAAACCGGACAGTCATACTGTTTATTCATTGGCACTAATGTCAAATGGAGGAACCTTTACGTGTCGCTACTCAAGCTCTCTTTTATTAATATTTTTACTGAAACACTTTTTAATTACAAAATCTTTTATTCAAATTTCTCATTTGAGCGATATCATAAATATACTGAACAACATTTTAGAAAAAAATAAATCAAATTACATTCAAGTGTATTACTCGGATTGGAATGTCTCTCTGTAGGAATATCTCATATCTCTCCCACACTAGTTCTCGTCATATGAATATTTACATCAACTTTCAAATTCTCGGTATGTTCAGAGCAGAGCATCTTACTTCAGAGCATCTTACTTTTGTTTCTTGTAAACTCACAACAGCCATATCGGAACGGAATTTACTGAAACCTTCGTGGTTATGGATAGTTTTATAGAGATAGTGGTTCCGCTTGGTTTTATGCAGATTGTCGTTTCACAAAGCGACAACTAGCTGAAACGTTTACTCATCCATCATTTAATGGGGCTTCCCGGGTCACGACTCAGCATGGAGGTCTCGCCGCATCTGAATTCGGAAAGTATGGACCCGTGAAGAATTGGTCCTCACAAACCCGGGCTTGTCGTAAGAGACGACTAACGGGGTGGTCAGGTTTGCTGACTTGGTTGACACATGTCATGATATCTCAGTTGCATAGAATGACTCCCATGGTGCAGGATTGTCTGGACTGGACTCGATTTAGAAATAGCCACCATACATTTGAAATATTGCAGAGTGCGGTGTTAAACAAACAAACAAACAACTGTACAGTTATTAACAAAATTTCTATTTGTAAAGGGTGTCATGTCGTGGGGTGCTTCTTCACACAAGGGGAAAGCAAGCTTGGGTGGCGATACCACACTGGTTGTCTTTGTTCCTGGACATCTTGACATAGCCGTTGTCTCCCCAGGATTCTCCCCAGCTGTAAACAATGTTGCAGATAAATGAAATCAGCAGTGACACAAATGAACATCGTGACGTACACAGATGAAGAACTGATGTAAACAGGTGAAGACAGTGATGTAAACAGATGAAGAGTGTGAAGTAAACAGACGAATGCCTGATATAAACAGATGAAGACCGTGATATAAACAGGTGAAGACCGTGATATAAACAGGTGAAGACAGCTATGTAAACAGATAACGACAACGATGCAAGTAGATGAAGACAGTGATGTAAACAGATGAAGAGTGTGATGTAAACAGATGAAAGTCTGATATAAACAGGTGAAGACAGTTATGTAAACAGATGAAGAGTGTGAAGTAAACAGACGAAAGCCTGATATAAACAGATGAAGACCGTGATATAAACAGGTGAAGACAGCTATGTAAACAGATGAAGACAACGATGCAAGTAGATGAAGACAGCGATGTAAACAGGTGAAGACAAAAGGGTGTACAGGCAAAGATAGATGAGTATTAAAAGAAGACAGAATTGTATACAGTCGAAGACAATGATGTAAACAGATGAGGACAGTGAACCAGTGAAGACAGCTTTGTAAACAGATGAGTGTTTGCATGCGTGTCGATTTTACAGCTCTAGGACAACAGGTGACGGTCACCCTTTCCACAAGGAGAAATGGTAGCAAATACTTCTCTAATGCTTAATGGATGCAAACATATTTTCAAAAGCTTATCATCACCATAATGATAAAATGTAATCACCTGTTCCTGGCCAGCCAGCCACTAGAGTTCCTCCCACATCAAGACAACTGGCTGCAAAACTTTTGTAATATTTAATGGAACCACACACTTTTCAAATTTAAAGCATTTACTTGGTACATTGAAACCACAGCATCACCATAATAATCAAAGATAATCACCTGTTCTTGACCAGCCAGTAATCCAAGCCATCACTGGTGCCATATCCTACAGCCAAAACGCCGTGGTCGAGACGCGTCGAACTGCACATAGGGTCGTCATAGACGCCGCTCTTGTACAGGTGGAAGGTGGGGCGACTGGCGTCGATGGCGACTGACACTGGACCGACCGTGGCAACGGCATTCTGAAGATCAGCCTCATTACCTTGTTCGATGTCTACATACCCGGTATCGGTTGCGCCGATGTTGGCTGCCGTGAAGCGACATGTCCCATCCTGGAACATCCGATAAAACACTGAATGTTTTTACACTCACTCACTCACGCTTACGTTCTGTAGAGTAGAGCTTGACGTAATAAAGCCATGCGATCTTCATGCTAGGGACATAAAGAGCACACACATAACGATATGAAGTTGATATGTTCTGTTAAAATGATCTGTATATCATTCGATACAACAGCAAGATTCGATAGAAAAGGAGTCATAAGTAATCTCACCGTTCCTTCATATGGGTACGACGTTTCGGTGTCAATGCCTAGGTTGACTTTTATGTACCGATAGGCTCTTTGCACCACCCCACCATCACAACCATTGTTTCCTGGAACAATCATTAAAACGAAGCCTCTTTGTTTGTAAACTGTCAATATTCCAGCTATATAACGGCGGTCACGACAAACGAGTCTGAACCAGACAGCCCATGACTCTCATAAGTCTCAATATACGCACCTCATGACTCCCGCATTAGTCTTGCAACATTGTCCATGTATATTCGTGAACACTCGTGTAGTCCTGAAACAAGCCTTCACTACTTGTCCATTCACGTAACCTTCTTGACTTCATTTTTAAAAGAACGGTACTTGTTTGAAGCTCCGACCGAAAGTGTGGAACTGTGTCCTGCGATAGAATCTACTTTTCAGTAAATACCACTTCAGATCATCAAGTAGAAGAACTGCTCAAGCTTCTACTGAGGCTAAACGTCAAAGACGTAAAGCAGAAAGTAGGTGAGGAAAATCTCAACTTGAGATACATCATCAAATGTAAAAATCTCATATAAATACGTTTTGACAGATCGTCCGAAAGCAGAAACGTTTTGTACTGTAAACATCGAATTATACTGCGTGTGGGAAAACCTGGAGAGCTTCACAATTTCATGAAATCGATTGTGGGCGTTGTACTTCTTTAAAGTGATAATCTTACACAAATAGGCTGTGATTTCAATTCATTCTTTGAGAATATAATTTTGGATATCAAAAAAATTCTCAGGGAGTATCAACACCCAGACATGTTGTTCGAGGAAACCTTGTTGGATGGCGTTTCTCTAAGAGATGTTGCACAGGATGTCCTGACACTAAGTAAATCATCCTACAAAACTACGTGTCTGAATGATCCAATGCCAAGCAGTCTGATCATCTTGATCATTTACTTCCAGTTATAACAGACATTATTAATAAAAGTCTTTCATCTTGTGTTTTTTTCCCTTATGTTTCAAAGATGCTATTGTTATTCCACTGTTAAAGAATTTCAAACCTAACAGCAACATACTCTAGAGCTATCGGCCAGTTTCAAACTTGACCTTTCTTTCCAAACGTGTGGAGAAAGCTGTTACTAATCAACTGATAAATCATATGGACCCCCATCACATCCTGGATGACCATCAGTCAGCATATCGTCCGCAGCATTCAACAGAGACCTTGCTCCTTAGAGTGGTTAATGCTAACAGGTATCTAGTGGATTCTGGTTACTCGTGTGGAGTAACACAAGGGCCAGTGTTGGGACCTGTGCTGTTTCTCTTATACGTTAACTCAAAGTCATAAGAGACAAGTTTGAGACTCCTCATTTCTCATATGCAGATGATGTCCAACTGATGAACACATTTAACCCTGAATCAATGCCAGACACCCTACAATAAGTTGAAACCTCTACTACTGAAACAAAGTCATGGATGACCGAAAGAAAAGTCAAGTTAAATGATGACAAAAAAGGTATTGTTGGTTGGAAGACAACAGCACATCGTCAAGGTAGATGTTGAACAAGTGACAATTGCTTCTGCCTATATCTCCCCATCACGACAAGGTAAGTACACCTACAGTCCACTCCATGTCTGCACTAGTGGATTATCTGTGTAAGACATGTTACCTTCACATTCGTCCCATTTGCACTATCCGAAAATACATAAATAAAGAGAGTGCACATATCCTGCTCAGACGTCTTGTGTCATTCTGCGTAGACTACTGCACTGAATTACCCAAAGAACATATGAAATAATACCACCAGAAAGTGCAGAATACTGCCGCCAGAATTTTTCCTTTAAGTTCTAAATATGATCATATAACCGCTCTAATAAAATCTTTGCACTGGTGTCCTGTTTAGTACCGTGTAGACTTCAAAGTTTTCAGCACAGTCTTTACGTGTTTCAATAACCTCCATATCTCTCAACACAAACCATGCATTGGTCTCTGAAAGAGGTATAAGGAGTTCTTGGATATGCATTTTTTTAAAGTTTCGGACCTATCAATTTGGTTCTATGATTTCCCCCAAGGCCGAGTCGCACTGCGAACAAACCTTCCTAGCTGCGACCGCTATTTCCGTTGACAAGACAAGCGGGGTTGCAACGGCAGCCTAGCTGATTGGTTACTGTGAGAATGCGGAGCCAGCAAACGGAGGTAATAACATTATCGGGCCGAAACGTAGATGCATCCAGGGAATAGTGGAGACCTACTGGAACGCATACCCTGGAGATATCGAGGATGGGGTATGTCTGGAAACATGAGGGATTATATCTTGTTCCACTTCCCGGTAACGCTTGTGGATATGTGTTATCAACTCCATGCTTATACTCGTGGTTTCAATAAACAGTCAATCATCAAAGACCTGACACAAATTCCTTCCGTAATGATTTGAGGATACCTTCATATAACAGAAATACTGCTCAAATTGGCCAGGGATACTAGATGGCTCACAATCTACCTTGATCCCATGAGCAGTCGATCAGGTTCTGCTCGGAGAGAGACACGAGTTGTCCAGTCTTCCTGAAGTGTTGGCCTTCCAGAGAGCCGCACCCGGAGAACGCCCAGCCGGATCGACAGGAAAGCTGAAATTGCATTCACCAGTCATTGCCACGACTAATAATGAAGGCATGGAACTATCCTTTTCTTTTATTTTTCTCTAATATTCAAAGAGGTATCATTAAAGCGTTTGCTGGACATGTCACTGAACACAAACAATATCTACACCTCCACCTTCGCGGTATATTCTGTGGCGATTCCATATGTAATTCCACTAAAACATCATATATCTAAGTTTATAACACACTCAGACACGGTAAGCTGACCCCGAGATGACCAGTACGAATTTTATCACGTTAATGCCGAGTGCAGTAAAGCAGAGTGATGAAGGAACCCCCTATCTTCCCTTTTCCAGGCACACACTCTGTCCACTTGACCATGTCTTCACCACGTTAGCAACGGATAAACGTAGATCACTAGGCCTACCTGGTTCTTGACCTCTGTGACGTACCCCTCGGTCCTCCAGTCAACCTCGGCCGGGAGCTCTCCCACACTTGTGGGCTGGAAGGTAGCGCCACCTGTGGTGTTGGTCACCCTGAGTCCATTCATCTGCCTCACAAACTCCTCTGTGGTCTGAGAGACAATACATAGCGTTATTCTCGTCTCGTGTCTATGCTTGTGGCGTGTGCAACGTCACCAGCCTCAGCTACCGCTGCCATTTTGCAACAGGACGCATCAAGGATCTGATTTAGTTCAACAGACATCTAATTGTGAGTTCTTTTCCAGGGACACACCTACTTCAACTGAAGACATGTGAGACAAGCAGCGAATCCTCATCTTTTTCATAACAATTCAGGTTGCGGTGGGGTAGTCTAGTGGTAAAGACTTTCGCTTATCACGCCGAATAATTAGGTTTGATTCTCTACACTGGTTGAAGGCAAAAAGCCCATTTCTGGTTTTCCCCGACGTGATACAGCTGGAATATTGCTGAATGCGACGTAAAACTACACTCACTTCTTTATATAGCTGTATGACAAGATGGATGACTTTGACCGTGTCCCAGAAACTGATGGCCAGTACAGACCTTTGTTATTATGGTTTTGTTGTAAGCAGACGGCGTTAAGTAAAAAAGTCCCCTTATTAAATAATCATGTTTAAAACAAACTGAACATTTTTGCATTCCTTCAAAAGTCGTGGAGCATCACATGAGACAATCGAGTGCTCGAGGAAATGAGCTTATTCCTAGTATGATTGTTTGTATAATTGTGACATTTTTCCTGTTACCTTTTTCCTCTGACATTCTTCGTACATTCCAACAACTTCTTCTATTGTATATGATGCGACGTTTCGGTATGGATTCTGATACTGTTATCACTCTTGCTTGACAACGGTATATGAATCCATACCGAAACGTAGCATAATTTACAATAAAAGAAGTTGTTATCCATAAAAATCTTTCTCTCTCATTACCCACCAGACTTCTAAAATGCCACCCAAACAGATCATCTCCATATACGCATACTGTGACCGGGTTCGGTCTACCGGTTCTTCGTTTCGAGAAAAGTAAATACAAATACAAAATAGTGCACGTTTGAATCGCGACTGTACGCTTATAATTTTGTTTATTTGTTTTTTCACAATCAGCAATATATATTATATGTCATGAATAAGTGATAGTTATAAGTGTTATAATTTTGTTTGTTTTAAATTGGTTCCATGTGACCTTTCAGTCACTCACTCACTCATTCCTGAACCTGTCGTGGTTGAACCCTTGGATGTGAACCTACCAGGTCTGCGTACTCGTTGACCCTGAGTCTGTAGGAATGCAGACCTCTATCAGCCTCTAGGTTGTGAGTGTGGATGTACTTCATGTTGTTCAACCAGACCATGCGTCTGGAATACAAGGGAGATAATTCACTGGATGGTACAGGACAGACCACGGTGTGAGAACGCTAGGGATGGCCTAACAGGTAAAATGCCTTCAACTTGTATAGTTTCATGAGAGCATTCAGTTAGAATAATTCGTTAGGCGTATTGTGAGTTTGGAGGCAAGTGTCGGTAAAATAAAAGGATGAAGTGTCCTAAACGATCTGAAATAGTGACATCATTTAAGTCTACGAGAAGGGTTGACGATCGTTTAAGCATCAAACGCCATTCAGTGAAATACGTTATTAATATATAATTGTCATTTCGTATGCATGACTTGGCCTAAAAACTGTACTCCAATGATATAACATGACTATGGTCCGTCCAGCTCAAAAGCGGACCTATGAATTGCAATCTAACTAATAAACATAAAATACAACCAGGTGTGTAAGAAAGGATGGAAACGGCACAGCACGGCTAAATTAATAAATAACTTTGTCGGTACTTGTGCACCTGTCCTCGGACACCTGGCTGTCCCTTTCTTTGTACTCCCCCCTCGTAAGAAATAGTGAACTGTGTCAATATTGTAACGACAGCAGGTTAAACACTTTTCTTATTTTTAGGACAAATTCTACAAAAAGGTCAAAGAGTTGATCTGATGCTTTGATTGTTTTGATAAACTTTTCATTGAGTATTTTATGTTTGCAAATCATCTGTCCGCTTTTGAGACAAACGGACTGGAGTGTCCTCAGCCCTATCTCTATGTCTAAACAAGAATTCTGCAGAGGGGCCCTTTTGTGAGTGTCTTTTTTAAATATATGTCTGGAATATTCACAATCGCAGATTACTTAAAAAGAAAAGGACTTTGAGTAACTATATAAAAGTGTCAGAATTAATATTTGTGTAGATGCGGCTAAAGTCACACCCATACCTCACACTATCGTCCACTCATGACTGTACCTGTGTCAAGATCCAACTCTGTCTCCTGATTGCCAAAACGGCAAAACCGCCTGAACTGCGTCTTTAGGTTAGGTTAACCAGTTTCTTTCTTAGCACGTGTCCATTGGCTATCTACTTCCTTGTACTGTACACAGTAATAACTTTATACGTTCTAGTCTGTTATGTAGTCGCTACAGGGATAAAACCAGACATGATTTCGTCTGCTGCTGTGTACACTGATTCTGGCTTTGTCTGGCTTTGTTTGATTGGTGAAAGACAAAAACTACTGAGATGTATTTGTGGGTATTTTCTCACCTGTTGGCCTCATCCGCTTTTGTCAAGTACTCCTTGTTGTAAGTACCTTTGAATATGTCCCACTCTCTGTCAAAATCTGCTGCGAAGGCAACAGCAGCAAGCACGGCGACCACGACGAAGCGAAACATCTGCAGCGACAGAAACATTGCAATCAGTAAAGATAGCGTCCTTAGAGACATTTAAAAATACATGCAAGTAAATACAGATGTATAGAACCGGAACAAACGCACATGCACACGCGTGTGTGTACGCGCGCGCGCGCGCACACACACACACTGGTGCGGTTTTGGCTCATGGGAGGTGTTGTTTTGCCGTTGGAATGACTGGACAAAATTGCATAAAATTAGTTGATGATGAACTTTGGTCATTTTGTAACTTAGTGTCTGAAAGTTTGATACATATTTATTGGGAATGTGAATGTGTGAAAACATTCTACCTGAAACTGAAAGAATATACTGGCGATAAACAACAGAAGATTTACCCTGTAAAATATACAGTCTTAACTGGCGGAAATAATGCCGACCTAATGAACCATATACTTCTTGCTGGTAAAAATACATCCATGTATCTCGTATTAAAACACCAAGTTATCATTGGATGCATTTCTAAAACATACTACGCGATATTTTCAAAACTGAAAAGTTTATTGCTAATAAGAATACTACAATATGTTAAATTTGACCCCACTGCTGCCATATTTCAGGTATGTATAATATCTACCCATATGAACTTATGTCTTATTGTGTACTTGTACTGTTGCATAATGTGTGTTATTTGTGTTTGTGTCTACTGATTTGAATGAATAAAAAAAAAAAGAAAATGTAAAAAATCGCATAAAAAAACTGTCAAGAATACGCTTCAGACGACCACACAAGTCAAGACAAAACAACTATTTAGGCATCTGGACCTACCTGTGATCGTTTACCAGCACTTGCGCATTTTAAATGTAGTAAGTACAGTGTCTCACTCTTACCTTGATGTGCGAGGATGGTGGCTTGAGTGACAGGTGTTGGCAAAAATTAACGTCATATACACGGTGTTATACAACAATGCTCACGTGGTTATAAACATGTAGGTCACGAAGTTATAAACATGTGGGTCGTATGGTCGTCACTTGATGCACTTAATTTCATTTATTCTACCATGACTACGTGAAGTACACGAATATGATTGGACAGTCAGTAAAATTAGACACAATCAATTTAAAAGTGCGTATGTTTGTTAGACCGCTTCACTGCACACATATACAACACCGCCGCCCTACTTCAACTTGACCAGCAGCATGGCTAATATCAACACAACGGACGGGATGGAACTGTTAATAATAAAACATTTATTAAAACTCTAAAAAACAATTATATTATTTTCCTGCACAGTAATTTGGGAACCTCACCATCATATTACATTCTATTATAAGAATGTTCAAACTCAGTTACAATGTACAGCCCCAACCTTAGACAAACAGTATGTAACTTGGAAACACCTTGGAAATGCACGTCCCTATTTCTACAAAATCTACAACAAAACGTTAGACAGGTATGTCTACCTGAATAGAATGGTCTTCACAACATGCTCTCCGCCAAGTAGAGGTTTAATGTCGCGTTCATCACTATTGCTCTTGTCTGTGAAAGTGCTAATATGAAGCAAATATATATATGAAACATAACTGATTAATTTAGCTTTATTGTAAATGCGTATTTTGCAGTCGAATAGATATAATAATAAATTCTTTTGTGTACAGACATATACTCACTCTGTGAGCTGGTCAATTTTAAGGAAACTGTGAATGGCACGAGCTGATATGTGTATGTCATAGTCAGATTGTGAAATCAGTCATTTCGTTGAAAGACTAAAAATTTCATTCACTTCGTGAAATGACTAAAAGGATCGCCCATTTCGTGTCATTTTGCATAACAACAATCGACACACATAGCAAACAGGTGTAAATGCTTCAAAGCCAAGCTGAAGTGAAACATCGTTGCCTCTGTAGTTATAATTCTTAGTAACAATAAATGATGTAGAAATTGTGATCTACATTTCCCGATTATTTAGTGAAATTTCATGAAATGACTGAAATCTGTTGATTGTTACCCACAATGAAGTGAAATGGCTAATCCTCTAAGTCATCCTGTAGTCAATCCACGAAATGACTGGACTGACAATCTGACTATAACATATATATGGAGCGCAGATGTAGGTCCTAATCATCAGTTGCACTCCAGATATACACGGATCATCTCACAATTCTGTGCTCACGGTTGCCTTCTTTATTCAAGGTATGTAGCTCATTGAAGGTATAGAAGTATACACGTATTTTGTTATATACGATTTTGGCATTATTGTAATTATTGATTCTATAATAATGCAACTTAAGCCATTGTGTACAGGGTGTATTTCTAGACTTGTGTACAATAATTACGTCAGTTATGTTAAACTATATTGTAAAACGCAATTTAGAATTTCTGCGACAAATAATGTTTTGCAAATTAATTATTGTATTCCCCTTTGAAACTGGTATCTTATGACATGAAGTTGTCTCCCCTAGTTACTAGCGCCGCATCTAAAGATTATAACCACCCTTTACTATTAACGTAATGTGTCAGAGCTGTAGTGTACATGTTGCACTGTATATGCTGTATGTTGCACTGTATATGTTGTACTTTGCACAGTATATGTTGTACGTTGCACTGTATATGTTGTATGTTGCACTGTATATGCTGTATGTTGCATTGTATATGCTGTATGTTGCACTGTATATGTTGTATGTTGCACTGTATATGCTGTATGTTGCATTGTATATGCTGTATGTTGCACTGTATATGTTGTATGTTGCACTGTATATGCTGTATGTTGCATTGTATATGCTGTATGTTGCACTGTATATGTTGTAATATGTTGTCACATTTAATAATCAAGTTATTAATGGACAATGTTAACCTATAGGCTAGACATGCGTGTCACGCCTACTGCTTGTTACATTTGTAAGGCTAGTGTTCATGGAGATATTTCGTGGATCATTGCATTAAGTAGCCCCCGGTCACACTCGTAATGTCTATCTACTCGTAGCAACTTTTGTCCACATTGTACATCATTAATCTGTACGCATGTATAATTGTCTTCATCTCACATATTTCTTATTGTGTCAGACTATTGTCAACAAAAAGACATGTCACAAACGTTGTTAGGCAGTTAAGGTAATAAATCTAAAATATGGAATGATTAAGATTATGTTTAAGATCTGAATATCTTTCATGATATATAAAAACAGATTATTTCATACTCCTTTCGATTGTCCTGGGAGATCACTTGCACTCTAGGAAAAACGTCACAGTTCTCGCGCTCACGGTTGCATTCTCATTTCAAAGTTCCTAAACAACACTGTTCACAATCTTAAAGTGAGATCTCTACTTCTCAACAAAAAAACCGACCTCACAAATTGTCAACAAAACGAAGTCGTGTATTTAGAATTGTTACCTCAGGATTTCACTTCTACATTAGCGTGTGTACCTACGTGTGTGCTTGGTACTGCTGAAGTATATACATGTCACAGTGGCTGCCAAATGAGAAACCATCCCTCAATTTAACATGGATACCCAGTTCAGACATCCTCTATAGATACATAGATATTCTGTATTTCCTCCATAAGATGAAGATTACATTTATGTGGTAAACAGTAGTACATAAAGGTTCTAACTATCTGTAATTATGTAAGACGGTAGTATTCAATTGTGAAGGAACAGGAATTATTTATGAACATTACCGGAGTATGCTATTCCACATCCCCACTGAGGAGCTAATGAGGACCACCAGTTCTCACCAGATGTTACAGTCTAATGCATCTTTACAGTGGTCAGGTGCACATTCATGTAGGAATGACAGGAATACTTCATCTTCTTCCGTCCACACTACAGTCTAATACATCTTTACAGTGGTCAGGTATACCTCCAAGTAGGAAGGACAGGGACACATCATCTTCTTCCGTCCACATTACAATCTAATATATCTTTACAGTGGTCAGGTATACCTCCAAGTAGGAAGGACAGGGACACATCATCTTCTTCCGTCCACATTACAATCTAATATATCTTTACAGTGGTCAGGTATACCTACAAGTAGGAATACATCTTCTTCTTCTGTCCACACTACAGTCTAATATATCTTTACAGTGGTCAGGTATACCTCCAAGTAGGAAGGACGGGAATACATCATCTTCTTCCGTCCACACTACAGTCTAATATATCTTTACAGTGGTCAGGTATACCTCCAAGTAGGAAGGACGGGAATACATCATCTTCTTCCGTCCACACTACAGTCTAATATATCTTTACAGTGGTCAGGTATACCTCCAAGTAGGAAGGACGGGAATACATCATCTTCTTCCGTCCACACTACAGTCTAATATATCTTTACAGTGGTCAGGTATACCTCCAAGTAGGAAGGACGGGAATACATCATCTTCTTCCGTCCACACTACAGTCTAATATATCTTTACAGTGGTCAGGTATACCTCCAAGTAGGAAGGACGGGAATACATCATCTTCTTCCGTCCACACTACAGTCTAATATATCTTTACAGTGGTCAGGTATACCTCCAAGTAGGAAGGACGGGAATACATCATCTTCTTCCGTCCACACTACAGTCTAATATATCTTTACAGTGGTCAGGTATACCTCCAAGTAGGAAGGACGGGAATACATCATCTTCTTCTGTCCACACTACAGTCTAATATATCTTTACAGTGGTCAGGTATACCTCCAAGTAGGAAGGACGGGAATACATCATCTTCTTCCGTCCACACTACAGTCTAATATATCTTTACAGTGGTCAGGTATACCTCGAAGTGGGAAGGACAGGAATACACCATCTTCTTCCGTCCACACTACAGTCTAATACATCTTTACAGTGGTCAGGTATACCTCCAAGTAGGAAGGACGGGAATACATCATCTTCTTCCGTCCACACTACAGTCTAATATATCTTTACAGTGGTCAGGTATACCTCGAAGTGGGAAGGACAGGAATACACCATCTTCTTCCGTCCACACTACAGTCTAATATATCTTTACAGTGGTCAGGTATACCTCCAAGTAGGAAGGACGGGAATACATCTTCTTCTTCCGTCCACACTACAGTCTAATACATCTTTACAGTGGTCAGGTATACCTCCAAGTAGGCAGGACAGGAATACACCATCTTCTTCCGTCCACACTACAGTCTGATACATCTTTACAGTGGTCAGGTATACCTCCAAGTAGGAAGGACGGGAATACATCTTCTTCTTCCGTCCACACTACAGTCTAATACATCTTTACAGTGGTCAGGTATACCTCCAAGTAGGCAGGACAGGAATACACCATCTTCTTCCGTCCACACTACAGTCTAATATATCTTTACAGTGGTCAGGTATACCCCCAAGTAAGAAGGACAGGAATACACCTTCTTCTTCCGTCCACACTACAGTCTAATACATCTTTACAGTGGTCAGGTGTATCTCCAAGTAGGAAGGACAGGAACACATAATCTTCTTCCGTCCATACTACAGTCTAATACATCTTTACAGTGGTCAGGTATACCTCCAAGTAGGAAGGACAGGGACACATCATCTTCTTCCGTCCAGATTACAGTGGTCAGGTATACCTCCAAGTAGGAAGGACAGGAACACATAATCTTCTTCCGTCCACACTACAGTCTAATACATCTTTACAGTGGTCAGGTGTATCTCCAAGTAGGAAGGACAGGAACACATAATCTTCTTCCGTCCACACTACAGTCTAATACATCTTTACAGTGGTCAGGTGTATCTCCAAGTAGGAAGGACAGGAACACATAATCTTCTTCCGTCCATACTACAGTCTAATACATCTTTACAGTGGTCAGGTATACCTCCAAGTAGGAAGGACAGGGACTCATCATCTTCTTCCGTCCACACTACAGTCTAAAATATCTTTACAGTGGTCAGGTATACCTCCAAGTAGGAAGGACAGGGACACATCATCTTCTTCCGTCCACACTACAGTCTAAAATATCTTTACAGTGGTCAGGTATACCTCCAAGTAGGAAGGACAGGGACACATCATCTTCTTCCGTCCACATTACAGTGGTCAGGTATACCTCCAAGTAGGAAGGACAGGGACTCATCATCTTCTTCCGTCCACACTACAGTCTAAAATATCTTTACAGTGGTCAGGTATACCTACAAGTAGGAAGGACAGGGACACATCATCTTCTTCCGTCCACATTACAGTGGTCAGGTATACCTCCAAGTAGGAAGGACAGGGACTCATCATCTTCTTCCGTCCACACTACAGTCTAAAATACCTTTACAGTGGTCAGGTATACCTCCATGTAGGAAGGACGGGGACACATCATCTTCTTCCGTCCACACTACAGTCTAAAATATCTTTACAGTGGTCAGGTATACCTCCAAGTAGGAAGGACGGGGACACATCATCTTCTTCCGTCCACACTACAGTCTAAAATATCTTTACAGTGGTCAGGTATACCTCCAGGTAGGAAGGACAGGGACACATCATCTTCTTCCGTCCACACTACAGTCTAAAATATCTTTACAGTGGTCAGGTATACCTACAAGTAGGAAGGACAGGGACACATCATCTTCTTCCGTCCACACTACAGTCTAAAATATCTTTACAGTGGTCAGGTATACCTCCAAGTAGGAAGGACAGGGACACATCATCTTCTTCCGTCCACACTACAGTCTAAAATATCTTTACAGTGGTCAGGTATACCTCCAAGTAGGAAGGACAGGGACACATCATCTTCTTCCGTCCACACTACAGTCTAAAATATCTTTACAGTGGTCAGGTATACCTCCAAGTAGGAAGGACAGGGACACATCATCTTCTTCCGTCCACACTACAGTCTAAAATATCTTTACAGTGGTCAGGTATACCTCCGAGTAGGAAGGACGGGAATACATCATCTTCTTCCGTCCACACTACAGTCTAATATATCTTTACAGTGGTCAGGTATACCTCCAAGTGGGAAGGACAGGAATACACCATCTTCTTCCGTCCACACTACAGTCTAATACATCTTTACAGTGGTCAGTTATACCTCTCTAAGTAGGAAGGACAGGAATACACCATCTTCTTCCGTCCACACTACAGTCTAATATATCTTTATAGTGGTCAGGTGTATCTCCAAGTAGGAAGGACAGGAACACATCATCTTCTTCCGTCCATACTACAGTCTAATACATCTTTACAGTGGTCAGGTATACCTCCAAGTAGGAAGGACGGGGACACATCATCTTCTTCCGTGCACACTACAGTCTAAAATATCTTTACAGTGGTCAGGTATACCTCCAAGTGGGAAGGACAGGAATACACCATCTTCTTCCGTCCACACTACAGTCTAATACATCTTTACAGTGGTCAGGTATACCTCCAAGTAGGAAGGACAGGGACACATCATCTTCTTCCGTCCACATTACAGTGGTCAGGCATACCTCCAAGTAGGAATACATCTTCTTCCGTCCACACTACAGTCTAAAATATCTTTACAGTGGTCAGGTATACCTCCAAGTAGGAAGGACAGGGACACATCATCTTCTTCCGTCCACATTACAGTGGTCAGGTATACCTCCAAGTGGGAAGGACAGGGACATATCATCTTCTTCCGTCCACACTACAATCTAATACATCTTTACAGTGGTCAGGTATACCTCCAAGTGGGAAGGACAGGAATACATCGTCTTCTTCTGTCCACACTACAGTCTAATACATCTTTACAGTGGTCAGGTATATCTCTAAGTAGGAAGGACAGGAATACATCATCTTCTTCTGTCCACACTACAGTCTAATACATCTTTACAGTGGTCAGGTGTACCTCCAAGCAGGAATGGCAGCAATACATCATCTTCTTCTGTCCACACTTTAACAAAACTGTCCACGTCAAGGAGGTCACATATTCTTTCAAATAGAGAATTCCTTTCAACTAGGATATACTGGAATGGCATAAAAATGCTTCCCAATGTCATGAACAACTGTTCCACATAGACATGCCTCTGACTCTATTGGAGCTGCACCAAGTCTTATAATTCTAGCAATGTCAGTGAAGTTCTGAGATCATTCTATATCATCCATAGTGTTCTCGTCCTGCTGTTATTGTTAGATAACTGGAGAGAGATAACCTGGTCTCCAGTACATTTACCAACTGCATTTCATGATATGTAGTTACCTTTTCTATGAAATGTTGCGATCAAACATTATTCTTCATAAACTTAGAATCACAAATGTAGTGACGGATTGCACTCATCAGACTGTACTTGGAAATTTGCCGTAATATGTTGAAAACAAGTGATTTCATATCAAACTTATTCTTTATATCAGTGACTCTTTACGGTGGTGTTGGCCAAGGAGGGCTGGAAACATTTGTTTAAAACTGTATCTTGTGTTAGCATTAGAGTTTACGAAGGAGTAAACGGCTTTGCTGAACTATATATCCTTGGAGGGTTGTTAAGGATGTAGGGATACTTATATTGGCTATATGCCTCGGCGTCTGGGGATCGAACCACCGTCTTCCATTGCACAGGTAGACACTCAATCCACTTAATCCGATATCCACTTCTCATGAAAGTGGTGAGGGGAATTATGTAAATCAGTCGGCCAAGCTGGTTCTTGACCTCTGTGACGTATCCTTTGGTCCTCAAGTTCACTTCGGCCGGGAGTTCTCCCACACTTGTGGGCTGGAAGGTAGAGCCACCTGTCGTGTTGGTCACCCGGAGTCCGTTCATCTGCTTCACAAACTCCGTGATATGAGAGACAATATACAGCGTTATTGACCTCAGTATAAACCTCGGGTGTCAGCATCAGGTCCATGCTTGTGAGCAACGTCACGGCGTTGCATTACTATTTAACGACAGCAAAACTGACGTAGGTTAAAGCCGAGTATAAGCACTCAGCTGTGTTGCTTCCCTTGGGCACACCAGAAACCTATGACCGTGGGTTCGACATCCTTTTCACCCTGCGTGTACGACCAACAGCACTGAAGGTGACACATGCTAGCTGGATTACTGTTCAAGGTTGGTGTCTCACTCCATGTTGGGGATGGAACATTGTTAAAAGCGTCGTAAAAACATTCTCAATCACTGTTTCATTTTATCCCATGAAAGACTGAAAGACCACGCGCCCACACGCGTCTGATCCATATGACATGACTGTTAACTCATAAGGTTTGCGTAGTCGTTGACCCCGAGTCTGTAGGAGTCGAGTCCTCTATCAGCCTCTAGGTTGTGAGTCCGGATGTACTTCACGCTGTTCAACCAGACCATACGTCTGGAATACAAGGGAGATAATTCATGAACAGGTAAAAACATTACAGTCGTGCAGCAGATTAAATACCCCAAAATGCATATACGCTTCCTTTGGACTTATGACTTGTTAAATCATTGTTTTACAGAACCAAAGATCGGTATAAAAATTATGTAATCCTTGCCGCAGAGCTCCAGATAATTTTTCAAGCAAATTTGGTATTTACTCCCATGTCTGTATTAACGCTTAATTGCATTTTTTACGAGTAACTAGCATTGTGTGTACTCCCAGTAGTTTAAAGAATTGCGTATTTCTACACTTTGTTTCTTATCCGTATTGGGTAATTAACTCTCCTACATATATAAATATAAATGCTTCTCAATAGGCTAAAAGCCATTATTAATTGGTATACTGCAAAATAGTTTTCAGTCATATACTCAACATGGAAATCACGTGACGATTATAGTAAACTCCAGACTGTGGCTACGGCTATAAGATTATATGTATCAGTTATTATAGGCATCGCCTACCATTTGCTAAATGCTGTTATAGAGTTTGGGCGCCACGGCGAATCATACGCAAGCCACTTTAGTTAACTTAGTCAAGTGCGCAAGGTATTACAGACCTAATGGTTTTAAGTGATTCTTGTGCGTTTTTTGAACTCCCAGATTTGTAATTAATTGAGTATATGTTATTTTCATATTGAGTAAAATACGCAAATACGCGCCTTTTCTGGAGCTCTGTTGACATCAGTTCCATTTTCAATAAAACCAAGTGTTTTCCCGTGGACTGATTCAGTAACGTTATGTACATATAATAAATGCCATTCATATTATGTCATGTCTTGTCATGTCATGTTATATTATATAAAACCAAGGCCCGATTTGTTTCGTGTTATGTTACTTTAAGTAATGTTACGTTACTTTACGTTAAGTCATGTCACGTCACGTTATGTCACGTTTTTAATATATGGACTATATTGCCAGCCACCTCACTACCCCCTTTGGGCAGTACCATTCCTGGTGTAGGAATATGGCACTACTTGTACCATGCTTGATGATCAGTAAACATGTGACTTAACTTGCTCTCCAGTTCTCTGTGCATACAATACAGAATTCCAGAATCATACAAAGTACCAATACATGAAGAATCATTACAACGTTATATCATGAAAACCTCACACTGTCATCACGGAGTGTATGAAGAATATAAAATACTAGTATTTAACGTGAAATCACTTTTTCCGGATGCGAAGACAAAATCTAAAAATGCCCGTTGCATGGAGGAGTACATGATACTGTAAAACCGAAAGCCGTAACTAAAGAAACAGTGTTATTAATTTCAAGCACAACACTTCTGAAATTTGGTCTTATGTTGTTATGCTCAGGACATATAATTAGATAGTGTCCACTATTTTTAGGCATCTTAAATAGTAACCGGCACATTTAGAAGAGACATAGCGATGATACCCATGTATGCATTGAGCCCCATTTACGACAACGGATTTTATGACCAGACTGAAGATGTTCAGTTTGTACATAAGTCGGCGGCTAGTACCAACATTACACAACTGTTGCCCACTCTTTAAAACAAGATTCGATAAACTGTTTCATAATCTTTAAGACTAAAACAACTTGAAGATATTGTAATCCGGATTTGGCCAAATTACCTGCTATCTCATTCTCTGCCCCAACATGTGCTGGAACCCTCCAAAATACTACATGCAGTGTACGTCGAGTTTAGAAGCCCATCCAACTTGAAATTTTCACAAACAAAGCCCCCTCCGTATCCATTGGTACCAGTTTCTCTAGTTTTACCTGTTGTCATGGAATCTGTAAAGGTAACTGCTTTATGACCATTTTCCTCTCTCCATCTCAGGGCTTGCAGAATGGAGATAAGTTCAGCTGCAAAAGAAAAAAAACCCATAGAAACACGAACGGTAATCAAGTAATCTGAACGCCTTAGAGTTCGAGAAATCTGGTATCCAATGAGCCCTAACAGTACGATCATTAGATGCTTATTTTGATGCATCGGTCTAAATATTATAATTAGAATAACACGCACACAGAAAGTCTCGAATTATTATTTTTATTTTGTTTTGTAGGTTCATTTTCCTATTCACATTTGGACTGAGCTCAGAACTCAATCCAGGCTTCAGCAAAGTTCACTGGGATATGACAGGCAGGGCAGGAGGATCAACTGGATTAGAGTTGTAAAGTCCATGTCGAGCAGCTAATCCATGAATATTCAAGCCAAATGGCAGCTTGCCCCGAAACCAGTCACGCATGGTATATTCCACATAGCCGTTAATAAGCTCATTGCCAACATGTTTTTTGCGCTTGGTTCTAATTGTTAAGAAATATTTCAGAGATACTTGTTCTCTGTAAAGGTAAAGAGGCATATCTCAACGCTGAAGTACAGAGGTTGAAGCTCATGCACAGACCCTTGTGCATATTCTCCTTTTTAGATTGAACACGCTTATTTAAATCATATTTGGACAATACCCAGCAACCATAGTCACGTCTAGACAAGATCAAGGACTTGTAAAGCAATGATATAGTTGAGATATCAGCATACCCATTTTTGAAAAACACTTTAATATATTGATGATCTTTTTACGTGTGTTATAAAAGTGTGTGATGGTGAGACCATGTTTACCTTCGATCAAAACAAACACAAAGACATTTGAAAACTGACACTAATTCCAGTTTATATTTTGGGCGCAGTTTATTTTTGTACAAGAAACACATGATATTAACTGTTAGTTTACTAATGATCATGATGTTGTATCATTATCTGTTTGATGCGTTGGTGTTTAAATTCAGCTGAACTGAGAGTTAACTGAACATATTCAAAGAATAAAAGATTTGTATATGGTTAGATCTTTAATATTTTCATATAATACACTAATAAGGTTTGTGAGCCAGATATTAACTTATTTCACTGTGCCATTTTATGTGCTTATGTGTGCTCTTAGAATTATACAGTTACTCTTCCAGTTACTTTTCAATTTTAAACCAATTGTTGAACCAGACAATATATTTTACAAGAATAATTTTGTTTGTTATTCATTACCTTGCATGTTTTGGTAAAGTCTTTTTTTCCATGGAGTACGCGGAAGCGTATTTAAGAAGGACACAAATATATATACTAAGAAACTTTACGGTCCAAGAAAGTAGGCAAAATAAATATGTTATGGATGCTTTTTACACATTTTCTTTGGGGAAGTAACTCAAAGACTGAATCGTTCCCCTTTACCAAGGGAGCTTTGATTTGACAGGCGACATTGTGTTGGTATTGAAATTTATTGAAGATATTAATGGCCTATAGAATGAGTAAGGTAGCAACATAACTCATACTGTGTAGACCTAGGAAATGTACTAGTTTTTCCCAGGAAAATGCATGAATTTGATAGTTTACAAAATGACATTACCTGTTGTAAGTTGTCTGTGAACCGGGCTGTGGCCTCAAAAATGGTGTCAGCAACCATCTCATACAAGGATAGCCACTGCCTCCCAGAGGGTGACACTTCGCTTCATGTTGTTGTTTTGGAAAATATGCATATAAACCACTGTTGGTCAAAATCCTAGTGTCGTGTGTTGACCCCGGTCATCACTATCAAACACAACCTGTGTGCTTCTGCTATGATAATGATACCTATTCACGTACTCATCTCCATTCACAGTAGCTGCATGTGTGTGTGCCATCAGTCACACCGACGACACCATGCAAGTTTGCAGTTTGGTAAAATATCGTCTTTGGTGCCTATGAAATTCGGTTCTTGTAGTGGGGAATGATATGAACTGTCGGACAATACTGTGCGCTGACAAAGTGTCACTCTAGACACAGTGGGCTTAGACAGACCATGGTCATCGCCGTTACACAGCTGAAATTTCCCTGTTGCCAGATATCTCAGTGTCGACAAAAACTTTATACACTGTTGTGATAGCATGGCTTCCGTTTGTAACAGGAGCCATGTCATTGTCCAATAATCCACTGATAAATGTGATTGAATGTCTGTCAAAACAGTACCTGTTTGTCTCATCTCTGAGGTTATTTAACACATCTTTCCTTTCATGAAATTCTCCAGGTAGACGCCGAGCAGCCCTTTTGTTTTCTACTAAAACTGACTTAAGTCTAAATTATTATATTTGAGCCTACATAGCTTCTGACTTATCGTTTAAGTCTGAAAATGGTAAAACTGAAGTCTAACACTTCTGATATAATATGACCTAATTAGTGCAAAACGTAAGTCAAAAGTAACAAAAACTAAGTTTTTAAAACTTGTTTTTTATTCAGACTTAAGTTGTTTGATAAATACGGTCCTTGATCTTTACACGATCAGGTAAAACTGACCTTTCTACATTCAATTGCTCAACTTTCTCATACACATTTACATCTGTCGCAATATTGTAAGTAACTCTTTCACGTTCACTGAGACTCCTTGGGACAGAACTCTTGACACGAATGCAAAGGCTAAATTCGTTGAAAGGTTATGAATGTCTGCAATATATTACAAAATCTCCCTTTTCTTTTTTCACATGCTCCAAATAGCCAGTATTTTTATCTATTATGTCGAACCAAAGCAACTGGACTCAAGGTTTTTAAACTAGTCCAGGGTGAAAAGAATGTAAAATGGCAACATATTTGTCAGTTAATGCCGAAGTCGCATCATTCATCACTCAGTCATCCTCACGTGTTGGCTTCAGGAGTTTGGATATCATCGGTTTATATTTCTCTGCAAATTCGGCATATGTTTAGGTTACTCAAATAAAATAGAGTGGATATCATCATCCCCGTCCCAATCGATGTCGGTCTCCACACCCAAATTGTGACAAACTGACATGAAGATTTCACGTGAAAACTGAGGCCAGGTGGTGCTGTAGGGTTAGGCGAAGAATGAAATGCACAAGTATAACAAAATATGCCAATATTTGACACTTGGTATTTTACAGTCAGTTGTTACTAAATAGTCAATATACACCAAACGTATTAATAAATATTAGATCTTGAGTGTGAGTGGGTGAGTTTAGTTTTACGCTGCACTAAGCAATATTCCAGCTATGGCGGCGGTCTTTAAATAATCGAGTCTGGACCAGACAATCCAGTGATCAACAACATGAGCATCGATCTGCACAATTGGGAACCGATGACATGTGTCAACCAAGTCAGCGAGCCTGACCACCTGATCCCGTTAGTCGCCTCTTACAAGCATAGTCGCCTTTTACGGCAAGCATGGGTTGCTGAAGGCCTATTCTACCCCGGGACCTTCACGGGTCCTTAGATCTTGAACCCAATACAAGACCAAATAGCGGAGCTGAATGCACGATCATTTGTGGAAATGTTTCATTGGATGTGATATTTGAAAGATATTAAACCGCATTTTAGAAAGACGAACAATTGCACTGTGTATTCATTGGCACTCATGTCAAATGGAGGAACGGTTACCTATCACCGACTATTCGAACAATCTTTTGTTGATATTTTATTTAAAAAATAAATTTTAAATGTCTCACTGGAGCTGATATTTAAAATATATTGAACCGCGTTTTAGAAAAAAATATATATACATCTCATTACATTCAAGTTTATTACTCTGATAGAAATGTCTCGCAGCTGGAATATCTCAGATATCATGTACTAGACTTAAATAACGTTTAGATAAACTTCAAAATTCTCGATATGTTCTGTTGTAGTTTGTAAACTAACAACGGTCATATCGGAACGGCAAATACTGAAACCCGCGCGGTTATGGATATTTTCATACTATTAGAGATTGTGGTTCCGCATGGTGCCAGCCAGCTGAACCGTTCACTCATCCGTTATCTATGTGGGCTCTCAAGTTACGACCAGCATGGGGGTGTCGCCGCATCTGAGTTCGGAAAGTATGGACCCGTGAAGAACTGGTCTTTACCAACTCATGCTTGTTGTGAAAGGCGACTAACGGGATCAGGTGGCTGACTTGGTTGACACATGTCATGGTATCTCAGTTGCTTAGATGGTGCAGGATTGTTTGGACTAGACAGGGAATGGCAACCATATATCTGGAATATTGCAGAGTGCGGTGTTAAACAAACTAACAAACAAACAAACAAAAAAAACCAAACATTACAGTTATTAACAAAATCTCTGTTTGTAAAGGATGTCATGTCGTGGGGTGCGCGTTTCTTCACACAAGGGGAAAGCAAGCTTGGGTGGCGATACCACACTGGTTGTCTTTGTTCCTGGACATCTTGACATAGCCGTTGTCTCCCCAGGAGTCTCCCCAGCTGTAAACAACGATGTAAATAAATGAAAGCAGCAGTGAAACAGATCCAGACTGTCATGTACACAGATGAAGACCGTGATGTAAACAGATAAAGACAACGATACAAGTAGATGAAGACAGCGATGTAAACAGGTGAAGAGTACACAGATAAAGATAGAGCAGTATTAGACAAAGACAGGAGTATGCGTACGATGGCAATGATTTAGCTGACGGGGCAGCTGCTGCATTAGCTAATCGAAAGAAACGTTTGTTTAAATGATTTTTCATTCTATGGTCCCCGAGGAAATCAATTCTTCACGAAGCTGAAAGACAACAATGGCCCCCCATCATGCAGAGCAGCACTGCTGCAGCGCCGGCTTATGGTGTTAACATCTCACAACTTTGGGGGAACAATTCAGCATGCTCTTTCATAAAAGTTTTCAAAGAACGACATACCTCTCTTGCTCAGAAGTTGTTCCATCCAGGTTACAACGGTCAATGTAAAGCTTTCAAAAGGTTTCATAATATTAAGGTTTCATGCACTTCCCTATTCTGATACGTTCTCTACCTTCCCTCATTTTGAACGGGCGAACAACTTGTTAACCTTTGCATGTGTTTATGACTTTTGTCTAGACGGTACAGGACACGCTCATCTTTCTCGCGAACACCTGGAATTATCAAGATTCATAAATACATAGCATTACTCCTTCTAAAGTCAGAATTGCACCGTCGACTCCATTTCTATCAGATATTTATGTGGAATTGGGTTTACTCGTCTGGAAGGGTGAGAAAAACATTTTTGCCCATAACAAGTAAAACGGTTGCAAATACTTTCCAATGCTTAATGGAAGCCAACATCTCTAGACACATACAGACATCACCATGTCTGATCCAATTTAATCACCTGTTCTTGGCCAGCCAGTACTCTAAGCCATCGCTGGTGCCATATCCTACAGCCAAAACGGCGTGGTTGATAGTGGTGCTGCAGAAGGGGTCGTCGTAGACGCCGCTCTTGTACAGGTGGAAGGTGCGGCGACTGGCGTCGATGGCGACTGACACTGGACCGACCATGGCAACGGCATACTGAAGATCAGCCTCGCTATCTTTGTCGATGTTCATGTACCCGACGTCGGTTGCGCCAATGTTGGCTGTCGTGAATCGACATAGCCCTTCCTGGAACATCCGATGAAACACTGAATGTTTTTACACTCACTCACTCACCCACACTTACGTTCTGTAGAGTAAACCTTAGCGTAATATAGACGTGCAATCTTCATGCTAGGGACATAAATAACGATATGAAGTTGACATATTGTGTTAAAATGACCTACATATGTCATCGAATGAATGTGGAAACTGACAGTGACAGTTAAGAGATGCGATTAGCATGCTTCTTGACAAAAGCCCAACTTCAAATAATGTTCTCTTCGTGACGTGTTTTTGCTATTGATCTTTCGCTGAAACCAAAGTTAGTGTACTTGAGACAGGCTGAAAGTAATCCTCCTTGCGGGTTAATCCAAACCCAAGCAACTCTGACTGTCAGATACACGGGACCATCTTTTGTTACAGTGAGTGAGTGAGTTTAGTTTTATGCCGCACTCAGCAATATTCCAGCTATATGGCGGTGGCCTTTAAATAATCGAGTCTGGACCAAACAATCCAATGATCAACAACATGAGCATCGTTCTGCGCAATTGGGAACCGACGACATGTGTGAACCAAGTCAGCGAGACTGACCACCTGATCCCGTTAGTCGCCTCTTACGACAAGCATAGTCGCCTTTTCTTTTGTTACAGCGCGGGCCACTATCTAAGAGAGACTAAGATGCTTAGATATTTACGTACCAGTTCTATATCAACTCATAGCTTTAATAACTAGTCTATCTTAAATACAATTCAATTAATCATTAAAAATCACATTTACTCTAAGAGGATACAAATGCATAAATCATGTATTCATTTATCTTTGTAAATGAAACCTCGTCATTAAAACGAGGCTCTGTGACGTAATGTGAGGTGCGCCTGTGTCGGCCGCTGTAGTGTTCATGTAAATTTTCAGGGATAAATTATCTTGTTTATAGGATTGTCTAAACCTGGAATCGTGACAAGTGTTGTGAAAAATGAAAGCTTTAGGGCTTCACTATCAATCTAAGTAAACTTAATTTCAATACTTTTCGTAACACCCCTACTGAGTCTAACAAAACCTTGTAGGAGGTCGTGTCGGGTAACCTTTCAGATCAGAACCAAACCAATCAGAACAAAACTTACCAAATCGCGAAAGTGGACATTCGCATATACCTTTTGAATTTTTACCTCGGAAAGATTTGTACCCGAACGATTCCGAATGCTATTACCGTACGATCACTACCGGGTAATGCACATGGAGCATGCTACAATACTTTCAACAGTGAGTAAACAATCGATGAAAATAGCGTTTTTGTCAATATTCCAGGATGTCAGCTTGCGGAAATAATATCTGATGACAACCATTTCATCAAAAAGCTCTAAGCATATATGCTTAGGTCAAGTGCCTGTGTTTTACGCGGGGTATCAGTGTCGGTGTCTAGAGCTCCAAACCTCAAACAGTTGCCTTTGTCTGATTGGTTAACTCTGGGAGCCTATAAAGAGAGGGAGAAGAAACTCCCGGAAAAGCCGCTGAACGTACGTCTCGACTCGTCACGTGACCAGTATATAGACAATATGGCGACAGCATATTATTTAAGATTGAGCCCGATTTATTTTCAACAGCTGATTACATTCGCTGAGTGTCGTGACAACTTAACACCTATATCTAGAAGATAAGTTAACTATGTTGTCACTTCAGTTTAAGTCAAATAATGGTTATCAGTGTCAGTATTGGGACAGTAGATTTTTAGTTTCAAGTCGGTATGTCTCTGGCTTCCATTCCCGATTCCGATGGACAATAAGACAATTCTCCAATAAGATAGAATAAATTAGGTCGATAAAAACTTATTTCATACATTCTTTTGATTTTTAGAAGGGAAACATACCTTTAGTTTAAAGGTATTTGCAAGTAATAGTGATAGCTTTATGACTTAAAAATGGTTATGGTGTATTTAAGGTGCGTGAAAAAGATGACATCTGTTCTGATCCGCCATTGATGCTGGTGATGCTTAAGGGTTAGAGTTATGTAACTTCTTTCTTTCTTGTTATCTTATCATTTGACAAAACTGGAAATGTGTTTATAACACTTTTTGATTATTTTACACTTTCTATTTTGGGGGGATGTGTGACAGTGACAGTTAACATTTTGTTAACGTCCATGGCATTCCCCGAGTGGAATAAGTTATCTGAATTAAATATTAATGTAAACAAAAATGTCTCAAAGTAGATTGTTTTAAAAGCTGATGTTAACACACGTGTTCTAACAATACTTTTGCATTCTTAAACATGTTTTGGGGGATGGCCCTGGTGTATCATTTATTCTTTCATTCATTCACATATGTACTTTTTTGCGTATTTTTTCATTCATTCACTTATAATTCTTGCTCTTAATTCTTACTATAATTCTTTCATGCATTGTAAAATTGCGACTGATACAATAAACAGGCTGCAGTACTGTTAAACACAGCTGAAGTTGCGCTGGGAACGAGCCAAGTCACTGTGTGCGTTGGAGCATAACGAGGCACACGTTAAGGGAGAGACCTATCGCTGTTGTGGATTATCCCTGGTCAAATCCATTAATTCGGCCTTCTTGCGTTTGATTGGACGGTCATAGGTCGCTCAAAGGTTACCTGACGCGACCTCTTACTAGATTCAGCCGTGGAGAATAACGAAAAGTACTGAGACTAAGTTTACTTAGACTGGTTTCACAATCTACATTCAGAATCCTAGCTTCTGAGTTACAAATTGTTTTCATAGATGATTCTGTCAAAATCGTTTGTTGTCATCACAGTAATAAATCGTTATGTTCAAGCTGTGTCATGCAAAATCCTTCTTCTCATGATTTTGTGGTACGTGGTATGTTTGACTTTCTAACTTGATGAAAACAAACCATAATGTAATCGATTCTCCAACTAACCTTAATCTGTGACGTCACTATTTTTAAAAACATCGCAAACATCGCCCAGTCTGAGAATAAATGCTACTTTGGATTGTTTTCATCGTATTACAAACTGCCATTCACTTTCTACTGGTAGGAAAATATATATTTGAGTTGTGGATAATAAGATTTTGCATGACATTGCTTATAACAAAACAGTTTTACTCTTGGAGGCGAGATGGGTGTCAACATGATACTACTTATAATATTAATATTATTGTCACTTCAACCACACCCTCGCTTCAGAGGAAGAAATCGGAACGTTACAAGTAGTGTCAGGACAAATCCTTTTGGTCATCAAGCATTTACCACAACTAGCAAGCAGTTTAAATTTTTCAACTCAGTGAAGAAAAGAAATCTAAGTAGAATTTTCTATTTTGGATGCGAGGTAGGGGTCCGATTTATTATTTACTACAGGCTTCCACAACAGTCGCTTTGCACTCACAAACATAACCCAATTAGCACTAACTGCGGGATCCGATGAAAATCTGTGCAAGGTGACAATCATCCGACACCTGGGAGCAATTGACGACAACGCAACGATTCGGAATGTCTCTGTTGACGTCGAGAAATGTCAAACTTGTTACACATTTTATATGTACGACTAACTGAAAACTTCTTCCTCACATTACCTCACTTCCTATTTGCTGCAGTGCTCTGGCGACAGAGTTACGTGACGTGTTTGTGGTTTCTTTGGAGGATGAGAGTGAAGCAGGCGACTTTTTGGCAACTTTTGATCCCTCGGTATTAATGAACCACAAGATTTTAAAACTGAATTTGGTGTTCCACCTAAGAAAAACCAAAGTCTTGCATGTGTAATGGATAAAAGAGTACAAAAATAAGTTTATTCTTTCTTTAAAATATGATTTTTGTCAAAGTATTATTCGACACAACGGTAGAAAAGGAGTCATAAGTAATCTCACCCTTGCTTCATATGGGTACGACGCTTCGGTGTCAATGCCTTGGTTGACCATTATGTACCGATAGGCTCTTTGCACCACCCCACCATCACAACCATTGTTTCCTGGAACAATCATTAAAACGTCGCCTTGTTTATTTGTAGATTAACACCACACACTCCAGTATGCCAGCTATATGACGGAGGTCCTTAAATAAGTAAGTCTGAACTAGACAGTCCATGACTGACACCGTAAGTCTCAATCTACACCATGAGGATACGTTAGCACCTATCAGTCGCGGAATGCTGAAGTTCACCTCATCGCACAGCCTCGATATCTCCAGGGTATACGTTCCGATAAATCTGCTCTATACCCGGATACATGTACAGATAAAGCCGGTATATCTATTACCTCCCTTGGTTGGCTTTTTATCCAATCAGGTGTATACGAGGGGAAGTTGAGCGAACCAATCACAACTCTCTTTCACTTCTGAAATTATCTAACCGATTAAACTTGACAACACGAACCATGCAGATGGTCACTGAAAGAGGCTGAAGCAGTTCATGCATACACTTTTTTTTATAAGTTTCGGACCTATCAATGTGTCTGTATATTATTTCCCCCAAATCTCAAAGCAGGAACACTGTTCACATTGGCCAGGGTTACAAGCTGGATAACAATCTACCTTGATCCCAGGAGCAGTCAACCAGGTTCTGCTCGGAGAGAGACACCAAACGTCCCGTCTTCCTGAAGTGTTGGCCTTCCAGAGAGCCTGTAGCGGAGAACGCCCAGCAGGATCCGCATCTAAGCTGAAATTGCATTCACCAGTCATTGCCACGACAATTAATAAACATATCGAAATGTTCTTATCCTATATTTTCCTAAATATTCAAAGAGATATCATTTTCGTTAAATCATGCGCTTGTCACCTCCACCTTCGCGTTATTTCCTGCCGCATTTCTGTCTGTAATTCCACTAAAACGTCATATATTTAAGTTTATAACCCACTCAGACACGGTAAGCTGACCCCGGGATGACCAGTACGAATTTTATCACGTTAATGCCGAGTGCAGTAAAGCAGAGTGATGAAGGAACACCCTATCTTCTCTTCTCCAGGCACACACTATGTCTACTTGATCATGTCTCACCACGATTTTAATGGATAGAAGTTACTGTAGATCATTAGGCTTACCTGGTTCTTGACCTCTGTGACGTATCCTTTGGCCCTCCAATCCACCTCGGCCGGGATTTCAACTACACTTGTGGGCTGGAAGGTAGAGCCACCTGTGGTGTTGGTCATCCGGAGTCCATTCATCTGCTTCACAAACTCCTCTGTGGTCTGAGAGACAATACATAGCGTTATTCTCGTCTGGTGTCTATGCTTGTGGCGTGTGCAACTTCACCAGCTTTAACTACCACTGACATTTTGCAACAGAACGCATCTAGGCTAACTCACTCACTCACTCATTCATTCCTGAAACTGTCGTGGTTGAACACATGGATGCGAACGTACCAGGTCTGCGTACTCGTTGATCCCGAGTCTGTAGGAGTGCAGACCTCTATCAGCCTCTAGGTTGTGAGTCTGGATGTACTTCACGTTGTTCAACCACACCATGTGTCTGGAATATAAGGGAGATAATTCATGGACAGGTAAAGGGCAGACCACGGTGTGGGAACTCATGCGATGGCCTTAAGGTCATACCAAACAAGTAAAATGCCTTGCATAGTTTCATTTCATGAATGTATTCAGTTAAAATAATTGGATAGACTTATTGTGAGTTTGGAAGCAAGTGTCGGTAAAATAAAAGTATCTTAAACAACCTGAAATAGTGGCATTTCGGTGTACGACAAGGGTTGACCGTTTTCCGAAGAGAAGCTTTAAGTGAAATTCGTTACTAACATGTAATTGTCATTTCGTAGTTTATGCATGACATGGCATAATAACTGTAACACTGTGATTGGGAATGAGGCAGTTGTTATTCCTCTTTTATAAAATGAACAAAAAGTCAAAAGAATTATGTCTGGGCATTTAATACACACGAACAATGTAGGAAGTCCCCTACTTGACGTAGATGTTGCATGTGTATTAGTATCTAAGTGAGCTTGTGCCTGTTCAATCACAGCATTAGTTTCATCTTCAAGATGACTAAGTTCTTGTTCTGTTTTACTAACATTTTCGCCCTGCTGATTCTTTGCATAAGCCAAAGTGAGTTTTGTCATAACATTGATTGCTTTCACCTGACATTCGTTCACTTTATTTATGCCATCTCTAATGTCTGTACGAGGTGGTTGATTAGGTGATTCTAGTAGACTGTACAACTTGTTTTTAGATTTGGTGAATGCTGACTTTGCGTTGGCTTTTAGTTGTTTCAGTTTCTAAATGTTCTCAAGTTGTGACTGAGACCCGTTTGATTCTTGGGGATTTAATCTGCCATTTTTTATAGAGCCTTTCTCCTGAATGTCAGACATGACTAATTATTGACTTACCGTTTAGTTAACTGACTTATCGCTTGAAACCACGCTCTGCTACCACAGGGGAAGGAGGCAGTTGTTATTCCCCATTTATAAAATAAACGAAAAGTCAAAAGAATTATGTCTGAGCATTTAATACACCCAAACTGAAACAAAGCAGTAAAACCAATGTAAAATCCCTACACACTGCACATTCACCAATAATGTGAATGCTAAGACTTCTGTATAAATGTCTTCCCGATAATGGAAGCTATTTCTTAATACTAATTTAACGGTAACCCCCAGACTGGTACTCTATACGGACGTCCTGCAACAGTCATCTAACCAACTGCCAGCCTTCAACTCATTAACGCTGTCGCAAGCTATAGCCACGAAATGCACAGGATATTTCAACCCACGTGCATGTACGCATAGCAACGGGTGCATTCGGGCGCGCTAACCCATGCTACAAACGAAAACATCAGTTTCCTTCTGTTCAGTGATATAACATGACTGGTATCATCAGTTCCATATCTATGTCAAAATGCCGAATAAGAATTCTGCGGAAGGGCGCATTTTTTGAAACTATGTTTGGAATAGTAATAATCACAGATTACATAAAAAAAGGAGTTTGAGTATAAAAAAAAGTGTCAGAATTAAGATCTGGGTGGCTGTGGCTAAAGTCACCTTGCCCATACCTCACACTATCGTCCACTCATGACTGTACCTGTGTCAAGATCCAACTCTGTCTCCTGATTGCCAAAACGGCAAAACCACCTGAACTGCGTCTTTAGGTTAGGTTAACCGTGAAGTACCAGCTTCTTTCTTAGCACGTGCCCATTGACTATCTACTTCCTTGTAACTTTGTACGTTCTAGTGTGTGTTCTGTAGTCGATACAGTCATAAGGCAAAAACTAAAAACAAAACTGTTCTGGTACATTGGAATCTGTCTAAACCGACTCTCACTCGGACCGCAATAATATTATGGTTTAGACAATGAGCCGGATTTTAGAGCTGATGATAAATGTACAGTCACAGACGGGAATGAGAGTGTATGCAGGGGTGGACAAATTTCTGGATTGGCCAGATGCCGTTTTTCACAGCTTCCCCTCTATATGTATACAGACTAAGATGATGTGATGGCGCGACTTTATTGCGGTGTGTTTTTAATCAATAATCACACTACTAGTTCTTCGCAGAAAGTAATAAAAAATTCATTCTACTTTTATTCCACTTCACTTTCATTTGTATCCTATGTGACAACAGCCACAACCAAAGGTTTAAAACCAAATTCTTTTATCATTACATAAATGAACAAATTGAATGTCCTAGACAATACCAAATACTTTGGTATAAAAATTCACCATCCAGAAAGTTGAAACTGTCACACAGTTCACAACCACAAATACCAATTTTCCTTTGAATTAACGTTTGTCTCCAACAGCTTCCCTTTCATTACTTTGGGACGAATCTGGATACATTCAACACAAATGAGATACACGTCCATTGCTGTATCCTGCACAATAGTATCACTGCAGACACAGTGGCAGCATATTTGGGGATAAAGTCCAGACCTGAAGTAGGGAATCTCAACTGGAAGCGAACGCTGAAGACTTTTCCCCACAAACGCTTGTGAAAGAACACCATCTTGTGTTTCTTTGAAACTTTTCAAACATGATCCACAAGAGAAATGCACTTGTCAATTTCAGAAAGTTCCTTCACGTATAGTTTCTGGCAGCATGCAACAGCCTAGGCTTGATGCATCCTTGACGCACAACAGTTCTACGCACAATGGCTGGTGTTTGTGCAGGAGGGTGCCCATCATGAGTCTTCACAGGTCGGTCTATGTCTGGTGATTGCCTCATACAATAATAATAATAACGATAAAGAGTGTCTTCTCTTGCACTCACTGTGTCCAGAACTGGGTCAGGCAAATAATTCTTGTTGAATACGTCTGGTTACAACACGTGGTATAGAGTGGAATTTGCAATCCTTGTCACTGCATTTTTGACAGAGTAGGAATAGCGTCTTTCCTGGCAATGTTTTTCCCCATAAACTGAAGGAATTGGGTTAACTTCTGAGCGATTTCCTTTGTTATGTCAAGTCCTGACGTAGCATCTGTCACATTCAGATTACTAAGAAATTCTTTGAGGTCTTCATCTGGTGCACTCCGGTAGATTTCAAATGGGACTTCTTCCAGAAACAAATTCTTAATTAATTGTGTCAAGAAAAGAATTGCCCGGTGAACACTGTCAATAACAACATCTTTGACTGTTTTTGCGGCATCCCTGATGTTTTACAACTGAAATTGAGACACGCCGTCATGATAAAACAAACTTTTCACAGGTCGAAAATGCCCTTTCCTCAGTGACTGGTACAACTCGAGTAGCGACACATCAAGACTACATTCCACAAGGCCACACGGCTATATAATCTTATCCCTACATTCTATTTGAACTGAAACAAGTGGTATTTTGTCTTTCCCTGCTGTACGGCGATACAGCATCGAGTTACCTACCTGTGGCCCATTTAAATCAGGAAAAAATATGCTTCACTCGCTTGGTGGAAACTGACGCAGGCGGAAACCAGAAACAAGACACTAGGCCTAATGACATGATGACATGATGACATGACAACAGACATGATGTAGTCTACTGCTTCATTGTACACCCTGATTGCTCTGTTTCTGGGTTTGCCAGTCTGTGTTAAATGTCTGCGGCAAATGTGCAATAATTACTGCCGCACTGACGAGCTGTTGCCATAGTGAACGTCATACTCAACCATTCACTCACTCACTCACTCACTCACTCACCCACCCACCCACCCACACACTCACTTACTCACTCACTCACTCACTCACTCACTCACTCAGTCAGTGCGCAAAGACGTCTGTCGGTTTTGATTGATGAAAGACAAAAACTGCTTTTGGGGGGAAATTCCATATACGTTTTGGTACACATCTAATGAAAGTTTCAGATGTGTTTTGGGTATTTCACGAAAAATACCTGTTAGCCTCGTCCGCCTTTGTCGGGTATTCCTTGTTGTAAATACTTTTGAATATGTCCCACTCTTTGTTCAAATCTGCTGTGACAGCAACAGCAGCAAGCACGGTGACCACGACAAAGCGAAACATCTGCAGCGACAGAAACATTTTTATCGATTTAACATTCTCCCTGTTTTCCTGAGGCATATATACAAACACATCTAGCTACTGTATCCTGAGTGGTTTTAAATACTCCTACACTACAACACACGCAGACACGCACACGCACACGCGCACACATACAAGTACAAACAAATACACACGCAGCTAAGAGTATGGTATTTCCAGTACACTGGAATGATGATGGGCTAGAGTGATCCAGCTATGCGTTCAGTCAATATAAGCGAAAGCCATGATATGACTGACCATTTTCATACATGAAGTTCTCGACAGCATTTACCTCCCCTTCCGCCCAGCCTCCATAAACGCATTTTATGTGTTACCGGAGATAGGGAAGTGCACGTATAAACGTACTCAAGGTACATGGCAAGGTCGACCCAAGGTAAAGTTAGGAGGACAACTTCAACAAGAGAGAAATTGAAATTTCATGTTGTTCTATGAATTGTTTCAGCTTAAATGTTCTGTAGACATTGCGAAACTCAGGAATGACTCATAAACGGGGCAGTTGGACAGGCTAGTAGTTAACGCGTGTTTTCGTCAGTTGGACATTGCATGAGATCACATTACATAGTGATGGTATAATCACATCCTGCAGTGTCCCACTCTTACCTTGATTTTCGAGGAAGGTGGCTGGAGTGACAGGTGTTGGCAAAAATTACCGTTATATACAAGGTGTTGCACAACATTGCTCACGTGGTTATGAACATGTAGGTCGTGGGTCCTCACTTGATGCACCTTATTTCATTAATTTTATACTACCATGACTACGTGAAATACGCGAATATGATTGGACAGTCAGTAAAATTAGACACTGTTAATTTGAAAGTGCCTCTGATGTAAGACCGCTTCACTGCGCACATATACAGCACTGCTGCACTACTTCAATTCAACTTTATCACCACCATGGTGATGTCATCAACACAACAGACGTGATGGAAATGTTAATAATAAAATATTTATTAAAATTCTAAAATACAATTATATGATTTTTTACCTACACAATTATTTGGGAACATCACTATCATATTACATTCCGTTATAAGAATATTTAAACTCAGTTACAATGTACAGCCCCAACCATAAACAAACAATATGTAACTTATCAAAAAACCTTGGAAATACACGTCCCTATTTCTACAACAAAACGGAAGTAAGGTTTACTTGATAATCGGTACACAGTGCACTCTGTCCAACTCGGACTCTGTCTTTCTCGGATTGCTGTATATACCGGACTGAACTTTACAGGAAATTTCTGTGTAACTAGGACTTTGTAGTGGGTCCCAAGCCGGTCCAAATTAGACAGAGTTCACTGTATTTGTTTCCGTTTAGAATGGTCTTCAAAACACGGTTTCAAATGAAATTGAGAAACTATCAATTCTGTCTAACATTCATCTTATTTTCATACACCGTACGTTTATCGCCTATGTAAAATGCAGTCAGGTGACTTGTAATAAAGGATGTCGGGGTTTGCATGTCCTCAGTGCGTATAAGGAGTGAATCAAAGGATGTGTTTCAATGCAGCTGTTGATCTGCACCATGCACATGCATCTGGATAATGAACGTGGGGGAGAGACACGGAGATGGACACGACACAAAGGAGACAGCAAAACCCCAAGAGTTTCCGAATGAGACAATGAATCCACAGAAAGTGGCCAAATTTAGCATATATGTTATATTTGGGGTTTCACTTACTCTGTTGGTCGCTCAAAGTAAGTGATCTGGACTACCAGGTGTCCTACTTCCATTCAGCGGCATCCGAGGTGGCTGAGGAGGTTAGATCGCCGACTGCGGCGATAACCTATAGTTTTCGTGTTGAAGTCCGGTTTTCAAAGTTTGTTACCAGTGCCTCAGTTGCGGCAGGATGTTGTATCGTTATTTCGCAGTGATTTGTTGGACTGTAATTATTTTTTTAAAGTCAGCGAAATTCAAAGGTCTCACACTTTTAGAACAGATTTCTTTCCGGATGAAGAGTTATTTACAAACAAAGGGTCGACATGCATTTCATGCCAAACGATAGGTGCAGATTTAAAGTTTCTAAACGTGGGGTGTGGTCTTGGATAAGCTTCCTGCACTTACAGCTGGCAGACATGGTGTGAGCAGATAGTGGTCACTTGCTGATGGTCGGGAAATTTCAACAATATCCTAGAAGCAAAGTAAAAATTTCAACTGTCTTCACCCAGTTCTATTGAATCGTATTGCCTTAGCCAGAGTAGTATCTGACTTGCATTTACATTTATACCTCCGAATATCTGACCAGCTGGTGAAACATCTCATCGCTGAGCTCAGAAGGAGGGGTAGCATTCAAAGGTGCAGTACAAAATATGATAATTCAAAATGTGTAAATGTCTTTCAGTTTCAGTTTCAGTTTGAATTTTGTACGAACTTTTGGGATTGAATTTCGTCTTTTCACAAGCGATAAAGAAACTGGAAGGTTTACGTTCAGGGACTTTACTGGATCAGAGGATAGAAAGATTTCTGAAAGCCTTAAGGTGTCAGAGTTCACACCGGGTGAATCTAAGACATGTGATATTGCATTTTACAAGCGCACGAATATCTCAGCTTCTCTCAGAAGAATCATTTCACGCACGTGAATGTCACTTATTATGTGACAATGTAGGAACTGGGTCAGAACAAAATCTTCGTATGTGTATCAAAGTAAGGATTTATGCTGTACAGGCATATTTTAGCTTTTCATGCTCCAGAAATGATCAAACTCCATGGTAATATTATTACATTTTCTCAGCAAGGGTTTGAGAAACCGAATATCTGTCCTACCAAATGGTTCTTTTACTCCAGCTCAGCAAGGGTTTGAGAAACTGGATCACTGTCCTACCAAATGGTTCTTTCTCTCTAGCTCAGCAAGGGTTTGAGAAACTGAATGACTGTCCTACCAAATGGTTCTTTTACTCCAGCTCAGCAAGGGTTTGAGAAACTGAATGACTGTTCTACCAAATGGTTCTTTTACTCCAGCTCAGCAAGGGTTTGAGAAACTGAATGACTGTCCTCCCAAATGGTTCTTTTACTCCAGCTCAGCAAGGGTTTGAGAAACTGAATGACTGTTCTACCAAATGGTTCTTTTACTCCAGCTCAGCAAGGGTTTGAGAAACTGAATGACTGTCCTACCAAATGGTTCTTTTACTCCAGCTCAGCAAGGATTTGAGAAACTGGATCACTGTCCTACCAAATGGTTCTTTTTCTCTAGCTCAGCAAGGGTTTGAGAAACTGGATCACTGTTCTACCAAATGGTTCTTTTACTCCAGCTCAGCAAGGGTTTGAGAAACTGGATCACTGTCCTACCAAATGGTTCTTTTTCTCTAGCTCAGAAAGGGTTTGAGAAACTGGATCACTGTTCTACCAAATGGTTCTTTTACTCCAGCTCAGCAAGGGTTTGAGAAACTGGATCACTGTCCTACCAAATGGTTCTTTTTCTCTAGCTCAGCAAGGGTTTGAGAAACTGGATCACTGTTCTACCAAATGGTTCTTTTACTCCAGCTCAGCAAGGGTTTGAGAAACTGAATGACTGTTCTACCAAATGGTTCTTTTACTCCAGCTCAGCAAGGGTTTGAGAAACTGGATCACTGTCCTACCAAATGGTTCTTTTACTCCAGCTCAGCAAGGGTTTGAGAAACTGAATGACTGTTCTGCCAAATGGTTCTTTTACTCCAGCTCAGCAAGGGTTTGAGAAACTGAATGACTGTTCTACCAAATGGTTCTTTTACTCCAGCTCAGCAAGGGTTTGAGAAACTGAATGACTGTTCTACCAAATGGTTCTTTTACTCCAGCTCAGCAAGGGTTTGAGAAACTGAATGACTGTTCTACCAAATGGTTCTTTTACTCCAGCTCAGCAAGGGTTTGAGAAACTGAATGACTGTTCTACCAAATGGTTCTTTTACTCCAGCTCAGCAAGGGTTTGAGAAACTGAATGACTGTCCTACCAAATGGTTATTTTACTCCAGCTCAGCAAGGGTTTGAGAAACTGGATCACTGTCCTACCAAATGGTTCTTTCTCTCTAGCTCAGCAAGGGTTTGAGAAACTGAATGACTGTTCTACCAAATGGTTCTTTTACTCCAGCTCAGCAAGGGTTTGAGAAACTGAATGACTGTTCTACCAAATGGTTCTTTTACTCCAGCTCAGCAAGGGTTTGAGAAACTGAATGACTGTTCTACCAAATGGTTCTTTTACTCCAGCTCAGCAAGGGTTTGAGAAACTGAATGACTGTCCTACCAAATGGTTCTTTTACTCCAGCTCAGCAAGGGTTTGAGAAACTGAATGACTGCTCTACCAAATGGTTCTTTTACTCCAGCTCAGCAAGGGTTTGAGAAACTGGATCACTGTCCTACCAAATGGTTCTTTTACTCCAGCTCAGCAAGGGTTTGAGAAACTGAATGACTGTTCTACCAAATGGTTCTTTTACTCCAGCTCAGCAAGGGTTTGAGAAACTGAATGACTGTTCTACCAAATGGTTCTTTTGTACCAGCTCAGACAGGGTCTGAGAAGCTTTAAGCAGATAATGCATAAAAACCTTGAATACGTTGAATACGTTGTAACGTCAAAAAGAAGGATGTGTTATAAGAAATGTGGCAAGTGCCAACTTGTTGGACACAACCGACATTCGTGTGAGCAGTAGTGATTGTTTCCTTTTCTTTATCAGTGGATAGTGGTCAGCAGTTGTGACTATATTCAAATAGCTATCATCAGTTGTGTCTGATTTTTATAGTCATGTGTCATTTCATTAGTTTTTCATTTGTCAGGTATGTTTTTTATGTGGATGTAGTATGGTTTTATATTCAGAGTGAAGTTGGACACAGATGTGCATAATACTTTAATAAAATGTATGAAAAAATAACACTTTCAGTTCAGTGACGTGATTTAATGCATGACCAGTCATGTAATTTCATTGGTTTGAGATGAATACCGACCGGTTTCGGTACGGTTTTAGTTTCAATAGATTAAATGTAATTTTTTTTGGTTAAAAAAATGCGTTTGCCCGTAGAAGCTATTTCACTGAAGGATTGGATGAGGGTATGTCGTTAGAATTAGTAACACGCTACTGTTTCCGGTGTAGTTTGGGCTAAAAGAATTTAGATTTATTATATTCAATTCCGTGCATTGAAAATGCAATTCACGTTTTTGAAACCGTGCCCAAGCTACACAGAGAGATGGTAATTGATTTATCAATTGGTGTATATGCAAGACGTCATTAGGGTCTTCGTTTATATAATATAATATAATATAATATAATATAATATAATATAATATAATATAATATAATATAATATAATATAATATAATATAATATAATATAATGTAATATAATATAATATAATATAATATAATATACGATGGTTCATGTGTGGATATTGTTACCTTTTACAACGAAAAAATACATCCTGTCTAATTTATCTCGATACTAGTAGTAACAGTAATGACAGATTTCTTTTGGGTGTAGAACATACAGCCAGTCATTATAAAGGTACAATAATGCTGCAAATTTTGTGTGACAAAGGTGTATTTATGTTAGCATTTTTTGTTTATCAAAACAAAGTTTATTGTGAAATTGTTCTAATTTAATTTCTCTTTAAAGGAATCAATGTTCGTCGCTAATGGCTTTAAAATTATCGAAGCGCCGTAAAATACCACCTCAAATTAGTGGCGACCTGCCACCCCTACACGTAGAAATGGCGTCACCCAAATGAATGTAAACACAGAAAGTACTTGGTGTTTTGATAAAAAATGTAATAAATATTTACGTAAATTGTAACAAAAGTTTTCACCATACGTAAATACGCACGTGTTCGTTTTCCTTGCATTACATATTTCTTGAGGCGCGTCGTTTACCAAAAGTATGAAATTCGAGGGATTTGAGAGAGTTGTACAATTTAAACTGTGTCGTTGTGGTAATATTTTAAAAAACAACATAATTTTAAAATGCATAAACTTGAATTTCGATGACAGTCTAACGAATAGTATCAAGTGCAGCTCTGCTCGTCTCTCCAACTCCTTAATGTATAACTTAACGAGTCGGAGAGAGTGATATATTTATAAAATGGCACCATGAAAATTCACTAGCCAGTCGGGCCCTTGGCTGCCCAGATATACTAGCCACGGGCTAGCGGTCCGGTGGTTATTTCGAAGACTGTGTGAATGGAGAAATTGTACACTGGAAGGTCAAACTATACAAATATTATGTTTCAAATATATATTCAAACATAGAATGTTGAAATAGACCGTACTGAACAATAATGGATATGAATTGCCATTTAACGTTCGTCCTCATTTGCATTACATATGGTTTGGGGAAGGTGATTCTAGTGAGATTGTTAATGCATATTTTAAAATCTTTAAGGGCTATTTTAAATAAAATCTGTATAACACTGAAAGGGTTCACCTATGATAAAACCGTTGACAAACTAACATTAAACATCTTCACCACTGATTGACAATACCACATGTAAAAATTCTATATTTGCTTAAATTATAAATACGCGTTTCAAATTGGTTTCAAACTTGAGCGTACTCTCCGAGCAATGCAACACCTACTCAAGATCACTATCGACATTTTGCCTTGCTAATACCAAATAGATCTATTCTTGGCTTGAATGCAACCCTTCTACATAAGGTGTTGATCATGAGGTATAGTCTTCTCTAAACCGATCAAAGAGCAATTGAAGAAACATTAACTCTGTGTCACGTGGACTATGTTTTATACCACCCATTAATGACATATATTCAGGAAAGGAAATCTTCTAAAAAAATTCCCCGGGGCACACTAGTACTGTCCCTTTAAAGAATCAAATACGGTACAGCATGATTGCAAGGTATTTGTCTAACAGCAAGAGCGTGCGTTTCAACTGTAGAGAGTGTTTTTCCTCAGTTTTTTTGAAACGATGATTACAGCTTTTCAGTTTTTTCTTGATCGGTTTAGTTTTAGTACATTCAGTTTCCGGTATTGATGTTAAACCTTGACCTGAAGTTAGAACCACCATTTTGTTCTGTAATATCATACGAACGATGTTACTTTCGCTAGTTGAAGGTGTTTCGACAAAGGCACATTACTTTTAGGCAAACTCTTCTTTGATGCCTGTCAAGTACATGAAAGTATATCAAGTGTTTAGTTAAGTGAATTGATTTATAATAGAATATCAGAATTTGGTTTCTTAGTTTGTTAATATATTTTTAACTAGTTTCAGAAAGTATGCTTTTCCAATGCATTGTTTATCGTTTACCGAAACGTTCAACCCTAGGTGGGGGATGATAACTACAGCTGATGTTAGTGACGTCACGTTGCTTCTTCTAAATACAGCGATGCCTGCCTTTTTAGTATTATCCTGAATTAAAGGCTTATTTAATAAATAGAAAATTTTGTTCTTGGCCATACCATACTATGTTAATGGCCTAAATATCGGCATATCCCTTGCTCTGGTTAAGATATGCCAAAATAATGACAGTTGACAAGAGCACTCATATCTGCCTGTATGAAGACGGCTGCATTTCAACCATGAGAAATGTCGTCAAATAATATCTTCTGAAAGTTTCCCGAACTTGGGTGTTATGTGGACGGGTAATTTAAGGGTACACTAAAGCTACAGGATGGTCAGCTAACAGAAGATAAACAAACATTACTTTTTCTCCCTGATTTGTCCGAAGCCCTAGTAATGATATAAACATGTGAAAGAAAAGAGAACTGCAAACACTCTGGCCGCACTTAGCAATATTCCAGCTGTATGGCAGCGGTCGGTAAATAATCAAGACTGAACCAGACAATCCAGTGATAAAAAAATCAGCATCATGATACGCAATGTGATACGATGACACGAGGCAGCCTAGTCCGGGTCTTGATTTTCGAAGCTCTCTCATAGCGCTAGTTGTAAGGTAATGTTATTACGGCACTCGGAACTATCTTAGCGCTGAGAGTGTTTCCAAAATTTAGGCCCCAGTCCTGTGAGTCGACTCTTGCAACAAGCATGGGTGGCTGGACATCAATTCTAACCCAGATCTCCACGGATCTGCAGATAAGAGAAAGTGTCCAAAAACTGTACAAACTCCCTTTATATTATACGAAGGTTCGGAATAGAATTCATTTTCAACAACACATACTGGCAGAAAGACATGTCTGTATTCGCAGGTCTAGCATCGATTATTTACTGTTATCACACAGCTGGAATATGTTTGAGTGGGGAGGCAACAAACAACGTTACCACTGTGTATTGACTGAAGCGTACATGCAATACCCACGAGTAGCCAAATAGGATGTTATTGATCAAAAGGAAACTTTCGAAATATTAACGTTGGTAATCAACGGGACGTGCTGACTAATATCACGTGATGTACCAAGGTGCGTGATACAGGTATATATAGATCATCTCCATCACAACCAAATCACGTGTCTATACACTAAGTCAACAGGGCTTAGAGATAAGTTAACCTGATGTTTGATTTGGATAATAACTTGCAAGTGACCAGGACCAGATCCCGGATTCTGCCGTGTCGGACAGTGTTACTGTATATATAACTCGGTATGTTTTCTGAGTGAAACTGCTGGTGTTGAAGATTGCCAGTGATGGATAAACTGTGTTTCTAAGGTTAGCTGTCGACAGGATGTTGTGTGATCATCGTAAACTGTGATATGTGATCTGTAAAATCTGTGACATCTGTGGCAGGGACATCCTAAGACGACAACGACTGTAACGTCATGTCGCAGCATAGCACATCGTACTACAGTGGTAAGACAATTTACTGGAACATATCACATGTGATTGGGATAGTGTTGTGCATTATGCATGTGCATGTGTGTGTGTGAGAGAGAGAGAGAGTGAGAGAGAAAGAGAGATAGAAAGAGGGGGAGCAGAGAGAGATGGTGGTTTTAAGATGTTGTGATATTAATAACTAATATAATAGTAAGTAAGCTTGAAACTGTCGTGAAATTCCATTGATATTTATTACAAATAATTTGTTTTGAAAAATAACCAAACGTTTAAATAAAAGCTTTTGTGTTATGAAAATTATTACTTTGGGATTGATCGTGACCATAATTTTCAAAACACTTACTTGTAACAATGCCGTTAAAGCTTTGTCAGATAATGTTGTTGTTTCTTTCCTCTTTAAATAAGGCAGAATATATGACCTAAGAAACTATAATTCTAGAAGTTGAGCAACCTTGATCAAACAGATGCAAGCGACAAAACCCTTTAAACATTTATAAGAAATCTCTGCCAAAAGCAGAGTCTCTGGTATAATTGTGACAATATCATGAGTAGATATTTCAGTAGATGTTTTTCAAAAATACATCGGGTGTGAACCAGACAATCCAGTAATAAAGCATCATAAAGTGACATCTGTCTTACTTTTAATGTCTGTGTGAAGAATATACTTTTTGTTATGTTTACCGCAAACGTTCATATCTTTGAAGCAGATAAAGGATTTCTCAACACACGTGATCATGACGGTGCAGTTACTTTACGAACTGACTACCTGACACATGACGTCATTATGCTGACTGACTTACACACGTACTGCGAAGTCGGCCTAGATATTCCCCAGAGTGAGAGAGATTTATGACCATTGAAACTCTCGCGAAATTACAGTGAGTACTCACCCACACCCACGCCTACTCTCACCCCTTTCTCAACAGTGTGCACCCCTCTGTCAAAAAGCTGTCTCCGCGACTGTCCTTGGATCCAACCGTATGGCTGCTTATGATGAGAGTCACTGGATTGTCAGGTTCAGACGCATATATTTGTGGCCTGCCATCATATATCGGGAATGGAGTGACGTGAAATAACAACGACAACAAACTGAAATTAAGCCCAGAGGCCATGCGTCCTTAACACTCGTGGTTAAGCCCTCTTATCTGACACGTTTCTGGGCCAGTTAATGTCTACTAGCGTTATCGTTCACAATGCATATTGATAATTTGATTTGGGTACACGTATTATCACTCCCTTGAGTCGAATCTGCTGAGTATTTCGAAACTCATGTGGCCAATTTTCCATTCATTAATGTGTACGTGCACAGGATTATGAAGTAAACAGGTACGAAGAAGAAGACGTGCAGTCATCAAGTAACTCCCAACTTTTTTTCCGAAGGAATATCAAAGCAGGGGAGGATACCAGTAAACTTAGTCTCTGTACTTTTCGTGACACCCCACGACTGAGTCTCTGTAGCAGAGTGTCACGAAATTACTAAGACTAAATCTACTTAGACTGGGGCGGATACAGCTTTTTGAGAAAAGTAAAATTAATCTATATATTTTCCACACATAACCGTTTATCCGGAGGAGCGAGGCATCCCTTGGGAATCTAAATTTCAGGTGAAGCCGCCATGAATACACATGTGAATACATGGTCTACTAACAGCAGCACTACGGCTAACTCTACTACAATTAGTACCATATGATACAAATGAGAGAGTGATTTGAGACCAGGTATTAAAAAGATACCAGTTCAACATGCATGTCTTCCGTGAAATACTATTTCATCGTTTAACTACAGTGATGAATAATTTTTCACTGAGACCTGACTTAGAATTGATGTTCAGTAACTCATACTTGTCGTAAGAAGCAACTTACGAGACCGGGTAGTCAGGCACGTTCACCTGCAATTGGTTGAACCCGAGAAGGTCCTATGTAGAATAGGCCTTCAGAAACCCATGCTCGCTATAAAAGGCGACTATGCTTGTCGTAAGAGGCGACTAACGGGATCGGGTGGTCAGGCCCGCTGACTTGGTTGACACGTGTCATCGGTTCCCAACTGCGTAGATCGATGCTCATGCTGTTGATCACTGGATTGTCTGGCCCAGACTATATTATTTACAGACCACATCCAGCTAGAATATTGCAGAGTGCGTTGTAAAACTAAACTCACTCAAACGTTCGTTGTTATTTGTTTAAGCGGCCAATAGTTCACGTAAATGACAGCAGTCTGTAAGTAATCGAGCAATACCAGATAATCTAGTGATTGACATTGTAAGCACCAGATCCCGTTATTCGTCCCTTACAGCAAGCATAGGTTCCTGAAGCTAATCCAGATCCGCACGCTCATAATAAATTCTTCATTTGGTAATAAATCTGCCTAGTTATGAACTTTACACTCCGGATATCAATAGAAGATTACAATAATGACACTACTGCATTTCATAGGTCCGTAAATCGGTTGGAGTAACCCAGGGGTTTAGAGCACAAATATTCGCTGAGTTGAGTCCCTTATGCTTGTTTCGAATCACGGTCATGTTATCAGTACCTTAGTCGGAGGTTTGACCGAAGTGATAAAGGCCTGGGAGCAACATCTTGTCACAATTCCCTCACTGAAGCAGGAAAATGTAGCTGAATACCTTTTAGTACGAATACGGTAAAGCTGTGCATAGGAGGATCGCTTTCTAATTTTAGTTCAAAATGGCTGCCTCCAGAAACACCGGAGAGTACCGTATGTATGTTTGTTGCGACTGTGTGTATTCCGATTACTACATTAATGCTCAAATGTCAGATCGGGGCGTCTTACGTACCGACAGTAGAGCGTAAAGTACTGTTCACGTCACGTGACGATAGAAACTGACGACAGGGGTGACAGTGTACGAGCGACTCAGCCGCCTCGCGGACACGCCTCCCATTGTTTAATTACTTGTTGGAAAACCTCCCTTGGACTCTATGAAAGGTGAAAGTCGTAGTATAAACAGAGTGGAGAAACGTGTATGACAAGTAGATGAGTGACAACCTTGGGGGTGGTGTGCGTGTGTGTGTGCGTGCGCGCGCGTGTGTGTATGTGTGTATGTATGTGCGCGCGCGTGTGTGTGTGTGTGAGAGAGAGAGAGAGAGATGGTTGTGGAAAATGTTACGATAACATCTAACATATTAATCAATATGAAGGAAACTGTCGGTACGGTTCCATTAATATTTATGACAATATTTTTTCTGGACAACGAAAAAGTCCTATTTTTGAGAATGATCATGATCCAGTGTGTTAGCCTAGTGGTTAAAGCGTTGGCTCGTCACGCCGAAGGACCGGGTTCCATTCCCCACATGAGTGATATGTATAAAACCCATTTCTGGTTTCTCCCGTCGTGATATTGCTGGACTATAGCTAAAAGCGACATGAAAGTATACTCACTCACTCAATACAGCCAAGGGAATCTGTGTCGGAAAATAATCAATACTGACATTTCTTTATCTTTCTGAAATTACATGCTACTGTGCAAGTCTCATGTACGCAGTGGCTTTGTCAGGAATACACGCATCTGCATTCAGATTGTGTTGATTATCGGCAAGTCAGTCTATCTCTTTGTTTCTCTATTCAAACAGCTGAACTCCGGGCTATTTTGGATGCGCCGCCAAGTTATGAAGAACTCTTTGGTCCGGAACACAAAGTTGACTCATCACCTTCTTCGCCAGCGGTTACGGAAGCAGTCAACGAGGAAGCAGTCAACGAGCTTGAGGCACACAACGAGGCCGAACGTCAACGGTTACGCTGCAACCAGACTAAATATATGGTGTTCGAGACCCGCGCAAACCCACCGGAAGCTCCACATTTTCTAGCCCCCGATTTGCGACCTTGGATGAGAACAAGGAACGACTTTGGTGAGATGCCACGAGGGGAAAGTGATTCGAGGGCGGAGCCTTCACTGAGTGAAATACTGATCACGACTGGTCGTGAGAACATGCGTCAACGAGCTTCAACTGAGTCCACGAGCTCCCCCTCGAGGTGTTATGCTGAGGAAATGGCGTTATATCCTGAGAGGAATGTAAGGTCAAGGCCAAAGTCACAACGAAGTGATAGCTGCATTGTGAACTGACACCAGCTATTTTTGGTTAGTTTCGTATTTCTGTTGTATGAAGGATATTATTTAAACAAGGAACAGCTGCACAAGAATATTACTTCAAAGATATTGATCAACTTCATGTCCATGTGTTTACGCAACCTGTGATAAGATTTGCTTGTTGGACATACGTGTGTATGGAGCGCTATATACAAGGAAGTTATTTGTTATTTGAATTGACATTAAGATGTATTTCCAAGTTGGAAATTCGCGATTTGCTTAGAAGGATTACGGTGGCTAAACAAAATAAGCACTATGTGATATTACAGTAGCGAGTGAGTATTTGTTTTACTGTGGGTCGGCTGTTTTCAACCGTAACAACGCGAGGATCCTCAGCATTACGATACGGGTGGGTTTGCAGAGAAAAAGTATTGACACTCAGCATTCCATGCCTACCGGAAGAGACGATTGTGTGGATCGGTTGGACTCGTTTGAGTGCATGTCAACGCATTCCGTTGGTTCGAGACTATGTTCATCAACCATTGGTTTGGGTTGGTACTGTTTCGACGTATGTACATGGTGTTGCATACGTGTTCTTTCACTATCCATCGTGGAGCTGGAGTTGATCTGGGGGCGACGCCACATTTCGTGTGCACAGCGCATTCTCCATGTGGAACAAACGGCCGTCCATGAGTGTATGGATTTGAGAGGGATCACATAACATGCTGGCCTCACTCATTGTGGTTTGAGATGCAATGCGACACCAGAGGCAATAGCTAGCCCTTCATGTATACTGCATGTAACAAAACGATGACTTAGAATTTTACTATAAACTGTAAGGCATGTTCATGTTTTCATTGCTGTCCAGATTTCTGTTACTCCCATCCTTTGAGGGGAGAGAAGTTCTTTTTTTCAAATGATCGTCTCTTGTACTTTATCATCTCCACGATAAATTACAAAGTAAGTTATTAAAGAAAACCAATGAATGAAAGAATGAATGAATGAATGGATGGATGGATGAATGAATGAATTTATAAATAAATAGATGGAGCAAATTCAAACGAATCATGAGGTTGGAAGAATGTTACCGTGAGTGCATGCTGCATTTTCTGGAAATTACAGAAATTAGCTTTAAAACGTCGTGATAAAGAATATATATCCATACAAAGCGTCGTGTATTTTGTTATAGCAATATAAACTGATCTAAAGTAGTCTCACATGTTGTCTAAATAAGTCCTTGAACCATCGTCGATACAGGCGAACAAAGACTCTGTATCACAACACTTCGACTACAACTAGTATAACAAAACCACGTCCACAGGCACTTTGTGATGAAAGAAACTGGTTATGTGCACAGGCCGTCGTTTCATTGCGAGGATTAAAGATTTTTTAAAGAAAAATTTGAGATGACCCCCGACTTGAAACGCTTCACAGTACAATCGCTTCAAGTCGTGAGTCATCTCATATTTTTCACATTTTTTAAAACAAAAATCTTCAACCCTCGCAATGACACGAGGGACTGTGGTTATGTGTTGGTCTCTATATAATGTGAGATTATTGAGTATCCGGGACATATCCAGCTAATACCTTTCACCTCGGTTGATATACAACTAGTTTTACCTGATTTCATACCGAAATCAGCAGATTTATACTTTCTTTGGATGATGGTGGTTTTGGTGAGTAGTCTGTAAATTGTAAAATGACTGAATTCTGATTTATTTATTTATTTATTTTTTAAAAAAGAGATATACATTTCACGAACAGTGTTGAAATATTAGATACAGTAGCATTCATAAAAAAATATTCATGTGTCATAATACTTTCAGTGATCACAAATTTATGAATTTTGGAGGCAACAGAAAATTGTTCGAGAAAGCGAAAACTGATGTGCTAAAGGGACAGAAGAATTTTATTCAAGTCTAAATGTTAATTTTGAAGGAACGACTTAATCACAAGGATGACATGAAACCAAAACTGTGATCGAGTTATACGTAAATCATTGCATTAGTGTATATGTAAACTCAAGGTTCTTCATAGTTTAGCCTTATTTTCAAAGTAAATACTGGCTAGCTATGTTGTGAATCTATGACATTACATTTCAGTCCATAAAAAGTGTAGATTGTAATATGTTTATTTCCATGTCCGTTTCATGGACTTCGACAGATACCATGCAGACGATACTGACAAAAATATAACCTCTATCTTTACATAATTTATATCAAACATTGCCAAAACCGGAAACAGCTACTCAGAAAGTCAACTTTGATAAGTTCATCCGCTCGGAGACATCTTCGTATTCCCGTCAGCTTATATCAGCATCCCTCAGCATTTACAATGAGAGCGAGTTTTGATCTTTTAAATTTCATTTTAAACCCCCCACCCCCCCCCCCATCCCAACCAATAAATAAATAAATAAATAAATAAATAAATAAATAAATAAATAAATAAATAAATAAATAAATAAATAAATAAATTCCCTGAACATGTCAAGGTTTAAACACAGCCAGTTTTAGTACCATATATATTTAACATTTGTCGAATAACATGAAAAAATCTGGAATGGCGATAACTGGCGTTGTTAGTTGTTGGCAACGTATATACACTTACCCGCTTAAAGTTGATCACGTTTCAGAGAAATACGAACGACAACTGTAAACAAGCAGGAAATGTCGGTGAATAGCTAATTATACCATCAAGATAAATTGTGTTTCATTATGTATGTTAAGAAACAGTGGAGCATATCGTTACAAAACGACTAAAATGGCCATTAACTGGTCGCTAGCCAGTACTGTGATCACTGCACACCCTCAAAATGTTCTTTTTCACACTTTTTTGCACATACAAAGATATCCGTCAAACTTTCTTGATTGCGTGGATAGCTAACGTCGGAGAAAGTGAGTTATGGTTCGTAGGTCAAGGTCAAACAGTAGACACTGTAGATATAAGGAATGGGAAGGCACGGTAGGCGGTCAACGTCTCGACGTACCGGACACCGATCTAGTGGGATACGGCATCGCTCTCATGCATTCTCAAGGAGATCAACAAGATTCACAAGGAACCCTTTCGGGCTATTCTTTGGATTTTCACTTGGTGCTAGATCTGGAAGGAACAGGTCGTCACACGGCACCCCCAGACGATCACATGGTTTTGATGTTTTTCAAAACGGATCTGGACAGGTAGCGTTTTGACTCACTCATTTAATAACAAGAGCTCTTTATTGTGTAGTAACACGGAGTGAACATAGAACATAGAACACCAACAAAGCACACGAAGTATGCATCTCAAAACTGTTATCGACATATCCTACATGAATGCGCCAGTGCTGCTTACCAAGTTGTGATGCAATGACACAATATACGGCCTTGACCTGGGAGGTGTAAATGTGATTAGTGTCGCATGGACCACGAGGACCAACTCTTAGAAAAGCGAAATTGATCAAAATCAACCGATGCAGTCTCGTGTCGTGAATATGTCTTGCAGAGAAATCGACCGTATGTTGTAGCGTATCGGTACATCCACTTTCACGGACAACCCGTGTGTTGACTCGTGTGGGTAAACCAACCGTCTGAGACGAGGCAATCAGCTGTGTAGAGTTGCGCCCCTTGGACAGGTTCGCAGTATCAATACAAATTTATTCGGGACTACATGTTCCCTGTACCCGGCATACAACCGTTGTTTTGAACTTTGCTTGTTAACCAAATCGTCTAAGACACACAAGCTATATAGTAACATACACATTGTAAATATTAGAATAATAAGTAGCCAAGCAGATCGGTTGTTGAATAAATAGGTAGGTGGGGTTTTTTGGTGGGGTGGGGTGGGGGCATGACAACCAAGGCACAGGACGTTCACTCTACAGTAACAAGATTGCCTTAGTTCAGTTGATAAATGCCGGTGAGAGTGCCATGTGTCTATGATGTTACAGATTTGCCTGGTTTACTGGCTCTCTGCTTGACTGGCTGATTGGTTGACAGGCTGACTGGTTGACTGGCAGACTGGTTGACTGGTAGATTGATTGACAGGTTGAGTAGTTGACATGCTGACTAGTTGACTAGCTGTCTGCTTGACAGACTGATTGGCTGACTGGTTGACTGGCTGGTTGACTGGTTGGCCAGCTGTCTGCTTGACAGGCTGACTGTTTGACAGGTTGACTGGCTGGTTGGTTGATTGGGTGACAGGCTGTCTGCTTGACAGACTGACTGGGTGACATGTTGACTGGCTAACTGGTTAACTGGTTAACTGGTCAAATGGTTGACAGAGTGACTGGCTGACTGGTTGGCCAGCTGACTGTTGACAGGCGGACTGGTTGACTGACTGATTGGTTGACTGTATGGTTTGTTTTAGGATTAGTATTTGTTGCTGGGTTTTCAGAGATATTTGTTTAGATCTATGTGGTTTTGTTCTCAGCAGTTCCTTTCCTATAAGGTGTTCACAATCAGACAAGACAGACAGGAAAAAATACGCCGACATACAGTTTTCAGAGTTATGCATAAGTATATTTAGTCAAGTCAGTTTTAACTCACGTTTCAGTAATTCATCTCTTAACTTACTGGAGTTTTATAAACAATGACAGATTTAAGATATTTTGTTCATTGCGAGAACATAGATTGAAAAGCTACATCCGGGGGTTTTGAGAGGTAATACAAATAATTTGATATACATTTCTTTCTAATGAGGAGGCGGTGGGATAGTCTAGTGGTTAAAGCATTCGCTCGTCACGCCGAATACCCGGGTTCGATTCCCCACATGGGTACAATGTGTGAGGCCCATTTTCTGGTGTCCCCCGCCGTGATATCGCTGGAATATTGCTAAAAGCGGCGTAAAACCAAACTCACTCACCAACTCTTTCTAATGAAGGCATATGATTTACAGACAAAAATTAGTGATGTTCACAGCCATAAATGGACATTTAGAGTAAATTGTCTGACAGTCCAAGACTCCAAATGCAGAAATTCAACAGTAGAACGTCTCCAAAACTTGAGTGAGTGAGTTTAATTTTACGCCGCACGCAGTAATATTCCAGCTATATGGCGACAGTCTGTAAATAATCGCGGGCTAGTGCAGTGATCAACAGCATGAGCATCGATCTCCGCAATTGGGAACCGATGACATGTGTCAACAAAGTCAGCGAGCCTCCCTAACTTGATGGTTAGTAAAATGCCAGCTCTGTAAACCTTTACAGAAGCCTTGTGTCGAAGTACACTAATTTCACTAGCAAGCATACGGGGGATATACCAAGTGATATAATGGGACACACAAGAACGGGTTAATCGATGTGGATGACTTTGTGCTTTATCCACGTATTGCAGTTGTGTTTTAGACAATGACTTTTTCTTTGGTTCAGCGACAACCCGTCATCGTATCTTAAGTGGCACTTGTGTAGATCGATGCTCATGCTGTTGATCACTGGATTGTCTGGTCCAGATTTGATCATTTATAGACCGCCGCCATATAGCTTGAATACTGCTGAGTGTGGTGTAGTATAGTTACAGTGCGTCTACAATACAATAGATATTGCAAGGTTGTATTGACGACACGATGCATATTCCGATACTAGAGTTCTTGTCATCCTCGCTAACGACAGAATATTGTATCGCGATGCTTGATGTTTTGGTACTAGACATATCTATAAGTTACGATGCACCATCCTCTCGCTGCGATAAATATCGAAATATTTATATACGTATATAATATACAATACATATATCCCGATACTCCAAACTCGTTGGTCGATCAACACATCGACAACATACACCCACGTGCTCATTGCGAAATGCATCAGGTTCCGCAAACACTTATTAAAGTCATTTGCTCGTGCGGGTGTGATATATGACGTCACGTACAGAGAGGGTCAAGCTCCAGTCACGTGGAGATTACTGATACGACTCGTTGATAACTGGGCGAGGGTCATCAATATCACATTGTGTTCGGAGCTCATAGCAACAAAATCATGTCGGAAAAAGAAGGTATTTAGATTTAGAACTGTTACACTTGACACATTTTAATTCTGATCTACCATTTCTGTACTGTATAAGTCTGCTGTATTTTGTAAGCAGTAAGCTTCGGCCTCAGTGTCAGTAGACAGGCGATAGCTTGTTGTGTCAACATGTAAAATATTATCTATATAGAACGGGACAAGTCTTCATTAAGATTGTGTTCTCCAGATTCTAAATTATTAGAGACTGGCAACATTAATCAGATAATACACAACCTTAAAGGAGAGAACACTAACGAAAACAAACATTTTCATAGGGGTAAAGGTATTTTGAAAATCACCTACGTTTTCAAGCTAATGTGAAATCTCTTACTAATCTTGGTTATAGATGTTTCATCGCATGTCAGTCTCGATTTATTTATGTTAAAAATAGCACTGACAGTACAGCTTGTTCATCTTGACCTGATCAAGTGAATACTAATGCATTGCCTGACCGTGGCCTATCTGGTTACTTCTATTATTGTGAAAGGGTGCAGCTTTGTCAGTTGATTGTCAACATGCCCGGACACTCGAGACAAGGTTGCCGTTTGGCATCTAAGTGTCGAGAAATCTTCACCAGTGTCCTCACTCTCTTTGAAAAAGGACCTAGAGATGGTTTAATGTGCCCGATGTATGCATGTTTTGCACGAACGTAACATTAATAACATTCTCTGTTCCCATATGTAGTTAACTGTCGTTTGTGCCATTTGATCTTCCGGGTCACGCCTATGTTGACTAGCTCATGTCACGCTGAATAAGCTTTGTTAGTTTGTAACTTTGAATGACTGAACTTTATTCTGTAAATGAATCTCGTCGGTACTGCTTCCTCTTAGCATTTAGATTTTCATGACCCATATCTTTGTCACTTTCAAATGCACAACATTTCTCCTGCCTAAATCTGTCTTTTCATGGAAGTAAAGGTGGCTATTTCCCTTGTTCAATGATACCGTACATCCTCAGGCAATACACCACCGTCCGATTTAAAAAAGAAACAAAACGATTTGTAATAATTAGTGGTTTTGGCAATATCTCAGTCTAGTCACATACGTCGTCACGAGCGGGAAGGTGACGTGAGTTCCAACGGAATATGCATAACGACTGAAGCTTAGATAACAGAAACTGTTTCCGCGATTAAAACATATAAAAAAGTATTTTCTTAAAAATAAAAAATTGGCGTACATGTTTTTGATGCCTATATCTTTCACCAAAATGCAGTTTGTTCTAATTTAAACACTATTTACAAGACGGCGAGCGAGGGAGAACATCGCAATGAGTAGCATTTTGAAAAGGGGTTATTTGGTGGAACGTGTTTTTCGATCCCGCTTCAAGAATGAGTGAGTGAGTGAGATTTTACACCTTACTGAGCAGAGTTTGTAACAGACAGGATATTTCAGATACTACTTCAAGAGTGAGTGAGTTTCTTAATGCTGAAGTTAAAAAAGAAAACGTTTTCTTTGTAAAACATACTTTACTAAACTTTATGTACACAAACACCCCAGACTCACTCTACTCCGGCTAGACTAGCCATTATTGACTGTCATGATAAAAAAATGTGATATTTTTTCCACGCAGGAATTTTACCCCAAGGGGCCCCACCCAGTTATCAGCAAAGCCAGGGCTACGGTCCCACCCCAGGAGGCACTCCCGGGGTACCGAGCTATGCAGCTGTGGGTCAGCAAGGCTATAACACACCTTATGGAACTGGACAACCGCAAGTTATAGTAGGTTTTGTTTTCAAATACTGTAGTTGTTACTCTCCATATTTAAATCAGTTTATCCGCACACTGGACATGGTCGGCTCTATGGACATGTGGTTAAAGCATCACGGACCGGAGTCTTGGTTAGAAGTGTCCTTCATCATCAAATTGTCCTTTCACAAAGCACTAACTTGATCGTAAGTCACTACGGCAACCTTACTGCAACGTTAAAGAATGGGAGTTACCATTAACCTTCTTGAAAGAAGCCCCTCGGACCCCTTTCACGAACCAGTCTTTACTAAGGTTAACCTTAACTCCCATGCTATAACATAGCCCTAAGGTTATCTTAGTGATCTACGATCACCTTGCACATTGCACTAAGGTTACCTTAGTGACTTACGATCACCCTAGTGCTTTGTGAAAGGAGACCCTGGTCTTGGTTCCACGTTGTGATCTTACCGTAAAGAAGATCGTATCGCTTGCACTTGAACCTTGACATCAGCGGGCTCCTTCCATACCGCGATCTCAGCGCACGAACGATGGTAAAGACAACATCTGGACATTGCACTGACCGTCGACTAGAATGGACCGTGGCCGACTAAGTGGATCAGGTGGTCAGACTAGGTAGTTGATGGTATGACCTTTCCGACCACGTGGACCAATGCTAATCATGTACTGAGGGGGAAAACACGGGATCACATGAAAGCACAACTGTTCCCTTATTTCTTTCCATTTGTTTACAAGCTAGGTGGTGCAAAACATATGACGAAATCTGGAAAAAAAATAAAGGAACACTTGTCCTTACGTGTGATCCTTTATTTACCCCCTCAGTATATTACTTTCATTTCCAGATGCGATTAATAATGATGCATACGGGTTTACAGTTTAGTTTTCTACAAATGATAGAGATGTATGTGTCATTATTGACTAACCAACTTCTAGAATTCCTATCAAACAATCAGAAATGATTACTCCATTTAACTTTGCACGTTTCCTTATACAACACACAAACGCATGAATCTGTTATTATAACTAGCGGTCAGAAAAAAACACTTTGCCATTATTTAAATCTTTAAAGTTTAAAGTCACCAAAATACAGATGCATGAAGTAAAACATGTAAGGAAGAGCGAAGTCTCGACGAAATCAACATTCAAACTGAAAGCTGAACAAGCTCTACTACTACTACTACTACTACTACTACTACTACTACTACTGGCATGACAGTTGCCTGAACCGAGGTGGGCAAGCTTTCTCTTGAACAATGGACGCATTCATTAAAAATCGCCTCAGTTCTGTTATGCGTCACTTTAACAGCGTGCATGACCATCTCCTGATTCCACAAGACCTCCCCGGCGCGATATACCGTCATTCTGGATCTGTTCTTGTAGTTTGCCTGAATGATGAAGTCGCTGTCGAAAACGACGATCCATGACATGTAGATGTAATCATTAGGTTACATGTTTGGGTAGCGTGCAAGCAGAGCGTTCTGTGCAATTCCTACTGAATGGGGATCTAGCGGTAGGGTGCTGACAAAGGACCTCAGTAGGCAGCTGTTCAATGGGATGACCAAGAATGCCATCCATACAACTCTCAGTTGTCAATTGGATGTTGATGATGCACCTCCGCCCTCTTCTAAATCCCAAGTTCCTCCCAACACCATAACACCACCATCCCCATGTCCCGCTTCGTTTTCCCATTTGCCGTAAACATCAGTTTCATCTATCAACTCTGAACAATTAAAACTACTTTAATCAGTTAAGACGGCCCTCTGCCAGTCACGTCGCTGCCAACGACGTAAAGTCATTTCATCTCAATCTCTGCCTTTGCCAGTAAGTGTCCTCTGTAACGTCTGTTAGCTGTAATACCCAGGGCCACCTGGACACTGTCTGCCAGTGCGCCCACAGACAGTCGTCGCTAAGTCATTGCCAGGAATTGATCCTGGCGATGTAAATTCAGGCTATATCTCTTCCTGTGACGTAGGTAGTTCGTCGTCACGACTAGCATTGTTGGTATGAGTGACTTCTATCTACATGTTGTTGTTTGTGTGCCAATTGTGGCATGGCAGTGGTGTTTTCTATCACGTTGAGTCTCACATGCCATCCCTATGATTGACATACCTGATAGTTTCGGCTGCATAAGCGACATGTGTTGATCCCGGCATGTTGTCTTTCATGAAAAAATGTGCCATACTGTCACTTTTTGAAAAATTGTGTTTGCATTGACGTGTTTTCATTTGTGTATATAACCTTTTGTAATTTCCTTCTTAAAATGGTAAAGTTTCTTTTGACTGCCAGTTCTTAGCTGACGTGGTTGAGCCAACATAACCTCGCCTCGTGCAATGGTTTGCCTGGTACAAACTGAACTAGTTTTAGGTACCCGTAATGTTGCTCAGTTCGCAGCTGAAGCAAAGCTTTGCTTAAATTAACTTTGCTTAAGTTAGTGAATGAGTTCTAACACCACCGTTAACAATATTTCAGCAGTATCACAATGGAACGAATGGGCTTAACACATTGTAACCATGTAGGGAATCGAACCCGGGTCTTCGCTGTGACGAGCGAACGCTTTCACCACTACGCTACCCCATCGCCGCTTCTTTGCTTTAGACAAATCCCATACGGGGAATTTACGTTTAAGGGAAACCCGGCGCATAATTCGGTGACGCTTGATCAGGCTCTTGTTCATCTTGATGCATACAGAACGGATATGTATGTCCATGTCTCTGACATAATGCGATTCAGTGCTGCTGTTTGATATTGTAGTCCGCTTGTCACGAACTACGGATAACTCGATGAATGTTCATGTATCAAGGTCTCCAAGTCTTTGTGTGATGTTGAATTTTCTGCCGTTTCTGTAGGTGCACCAGCCAGGGGTCTATCGCGGACATGTGAGCGAGGTACCTGATAACATGGGACTGGCCATCCTAGCTACTGTACTGTGTTGCTGGCCGCTGGGCATTGTGGCAATCCTCAGAGCTCAAGAGGTGGGTATGACAAAATCCTAGCACAGGTTCTATTATGGATCTTGGTAAACACTGTCTTAGTAAATACTATCTTAGTAAACATTCTGGTACAAAGAATAGCTGAATTTGATGGTTGGTACTTAACGTGCCCTAAAAGGTTCTTGAACTTCTTCTTTCTTTATTTTGAAATTATAATTCAAACTACGTACCACACATTATGAACAAATGTGATTATTTTGGGATAATAGCCACAGCTCACGGAAGCGGATAGGCGAATATGTTGTCTGTAACAAGACACCATTCGTGTTCACATATGGAACGGTTCCTTTCGGAAATACAGAAAACATACATGTGCACTTGTCTTGAGATTTGAAAAGTTCAGCAAGATTGGATAATTAGAAATGTCCCATAGTTTATTTGCATACTTCATATAATTAATTATCAGCCCAAATCTAGATCTAACACCCGATTAATGTTCTACTTCCCTGCAGGCTCGACGAGCTTTGGACCGAGGAGATGTTCCGTCAGCTCTCATGCTGTCCGCGCAGGCAAAGCGTTACTCTCTCTGGGCTGTGGCCTGTGGCTGTGTCCTTGTGGTTGTCGTCATCGTCGTGGTAGTCGTTATCGTGACGTCAAACTCCTATTATGACTGAGCTAGATACTCACTGGGGTTGGGTAAGGGTGAGGTTTGTTTTCAGACCTCTTCATAATCGCTAATATTTCCACGCCATGATAAGGAAATCGACATAACCGTGTTGACTGTAAAACCTTGTGCAATAAAGAATCCTTAGACGAACGTTGCTCATTATGATCCTTTGTTAATTTAAAGGTGCATGAATATAATAAACCATAAGTATTCCACTTTAGCAACGCCTGTCTGAAACCGACCAGTGACCAAACATTTACATACGACATCGTGCACGAAGAAGTGAAGCAAATAGCAGGAGTTAACCACCTGATGTTAGTTAATATGTGGCCTCCACAGCTCCTAACCTCAGTCCCCGTGAACTCTTGTGCAGATATCGGAGATGTAGTAGTAGTAGTAGCAGTAGCAGCAGCAGTAGCAGTAGCAGTAGTAGAAGTAGTAGTAGCAGTAGTTGTAGTAGTAGTAGCAACAGCAGCAGCAGTAGTAGTAGTAGTAGTTGTAGTTTCATGTGGTTTGTTTCTCGCCGCAGTCAGCACTATGTATCCCTACATTGTGACATGGCGGTCTGTAAATAATCAATTTGGACCTGATGATCCAGTGATTGACATCATGAGAATCAATCACACGGGTGGGATTCAATGGCATGCGTCAACCAAGGCATCAAGCCTGACAAACCAATGCCACTGCTTAAGGTTATCATCGATTGCTGAATGTGAGCGGTTACCCGGAACTTCAGGGGATGTCGTACTTGTACACGAGTAGTGTCAGCAACAGCAACAGCAACAGCAACAGCAACAGCAACAGCAGTAGTAGTAGTAGTGGTGGTGGTGGTAAAACAAGATGTATCAGCTTATTTGTTTACAATCTTGAAAAGTGTGCAAGAAATAACGATAAAACATAATTGCTTTAACAGTAACTTGTATATTTGAGGACATAATTCATTGTGCAAGCATATATATTTATCTTGTGAATGGCAGTCGCTTTAAGAAATGGTGAAGCAGAAATATTTTCAACTTTAGTAAAATATGCCCAATTGCAATCTCTCATTAACAGTAATACGTGATGTGCTAATGTTTTATCAGAGGTAAGCATAGTCATGACAATAATTAAACAGACATTGTAACCGGACCCAAAGCAGTCAGTGTGTTTAAACCGTTTGATTTGGCAATATTCAAGCAACATAGCGACTGAATGCAATCGACATACACACAACGCAGGGAATTGAACCCAGGACTTTGACCTGACACGGCAACAACTGCACAACATAGTTGAGCGTTTAATGAAACTACACCTGTAGTCCTAGAGTAGTCCGGTAGTGCAACACGGGTTCTCTAAGAGACAATATAGTTATCATTTCTTGGTTAAGACATGACGTCATGTTGTTGTTGATGTTAGTGAGGATGTTGTCGTTGTGAAGCAACGAGGCCTGAAGTTGCAGCAGGGTGGCCTGATGAAGAAGCCGCTCCTCGGGGGTCAAGGACGACGTGTCCAGCTGGAACAATCCCTGCTCGCTGTGGAGGAGGACCTTCTGTTGTTGCAATAGGACATTCTCCTCGTTGTTCTTCATCAACGTGTCCTGCAGTCTCTCTAGGAGGCTCATCTGGTCCTCGATGAAGTCCAGTTGACGTAAAAGGGCAGATGGCGATGGGTAGATTTGGGGGTCGCCGATGTCCATGACGAGTCGCTGTGACGTGGTTAGCATCAGGTTCTGTTCGTTTAGCAGCAAGGCCTGGTCTGTGTTAATGTGAGTCTGGGTTGTGTGGAGGTCTGTTTGTTTTGTTTGAAGATCTGAAGAGTATAACTGAACCTTTTGTTTGATATTTAGAACTATGTCAGTTTCTGACTTAAGGGAATCACTTCCCTCTTTGTTTAGTTTCGTACATTCTTCGTTTTGATTCTTGAAAGTTAGAATAGTGTGTAATGTCTGTTGTACTAATAGAGTGTCTGTTGAGTTGGCTGGTGATTTGGTGTCGGGGGTTGGCAGTGGTACCTGTGTGGGTGTTGATTCATGTGTAGTTGGTGCAGATGTTGTTGGTGTGTATGTAGTTGGTGCAGGTGTTGTTGGTGTGTATGTAGTTGGTGCAGGTGTTGTTGGTTTGTATGTAGCTGGTGCAGGTGTTGTTGGTTTGTATGTAGTTGGTGCAGGTGTTGTTGGTTTGTATGTAGTTGGTGCATGTGTTGTTGGTTTGTATTTAGTTGGTGCAGATGTTGTTAGTTTGTATATAGTTGGTGCAGATGTTGGTTTGTATGTAGTTGGTGCAGGTGTTGTTGGTTTGTATGTAGTTGGTGCAGGTGTTGTTGGATTGTATGTAGTTGAAGTATGTGTAGTTGGTGTAGATGTAGTTGGTGTAGATGTTGTTGGTTTGTATGTAGTTGGTACAGGTGTTGTTGGTGTGTATGTAGTTGGTGCAGGTGTTGTTGGTTTGTATGTAGCTGGTGCAGGTGTTGTTGGTTTGTATGTAGTTGGTGCAGGTGTTGGTTTGTATGTAGTTGGTGCATGTATTGTTGGTTTGTATTTAGTTGGTGCAGATGTTGTTAGTTTGTATATAGTTGGTGCAGATGTTGGTTTGTATGTAGTTGGTGCAGGTGTTGTTGGTTTGTATGTAGTTGGTGCAGGTGTTGTTGGATTGTATGTAGTTGAAGTATGTGTAGTTGGTGTAGATGTAGTTGGTGTAGATGTTGTTGGTTTGTATGTAGTTGGGTTAGTTGATGGTTCGTACGAAGTTGCTTTGGGGTGATATGGTTGGTACGAAGTTGCCTTGGGGTGATATGGTTGGTACGAAGTTGCTTTGATGTATGAAGTTGGAGTAGGTGTTGTTGGTTCATATGTAGTTGATGTAGGTGTAGTTGTTTTGTATGTAATTGGGTTAGCTGATGGTTTGTACGAAGTTGCTTTGGGGCCATACGATCTGTATGTAGTTGGTGCAGGTGTTGTTGGATTGTATGTAGTTGAAGTATGTGTAGTTGGTGTAGATGTTGTTGGTTTGTATGTAGTTGGGTTAGCTGATGTTTCGTACGAAGTTGCTTTGGGGTGATATGCTTGGAATGAAGTTGCTTTGGGGTGATACGGTTGGTACGAAGTTGCTTTTGGGTGATATGGTTGGTACGAAGTTGCTTTGATGTATGAAGTTGGAGTAGGTGTTGTTGGTTCATGTGTAGCTGATGTAGGTGTAGTTGTTTTGTATGTAATTGGGTTAGCTGATGGTTTGTACGAAGTTGCTTTGGGGCCATACGATCTGTATGTAATTAGTGCAGGTGTTGTTGGATTGTATGTAGTTGAAGTATGTGTAGTTGGTGTAGATGTTGTTGGTTTGTATGTAGTTGGTTTAGCTGATGGTTCGTACGAAGTTGCTTTGGGGTGATGCGGTTGGTACGAAGTTGCTTTGGGGTGATATGGTTCGTACGAAGTTGCTTTGGGGTGATATGGTTCGTACGAAGTTGCTTTGGGGTGATATGGTTCGTATGAAGTTGCTTTGGGGTGATATGGTTCGTACGAAGTTGCTTTTGGGTGATATGGTTCATACGAAGTTGCTTTGGGGTAGTGTGGTTGGTACGAAGTTGCTTTGGGGTAGTGTGGTTGGTACGAAGTTGCTTTGGGGCCATACGGTCTGTATGTAGTTGCTTTGTACATAGTTAGTTCAGATGCTGTTGGTTTCACCGAATCTGTAAAAAAACACAATCAAAGTTGGTCTTGAGTATTTAGGTGGTAACAAACATTGTTTGAAACACTTATTGTGTGTGTATAGTAGAGTATCCTATTGTCCTATCCAGACAAAGTACAGTAATTCTAGAAAAATGGAAACGTCCTCTAACGGAATGTTGTCTCCTTGGGCAAACAGCATCGGAAAAGGGTCATATGATGATCTTCCTACGAATAATATTTATATCAACAGTCGTGAAATGTGGTCACTGACGGATTGCACTGATGGGATTGTGTCCGACACAAGATAAAATTGGAAGACATACGTTATCCATCTAGTTATACAGTCTCCTGGAATTTGCTGTTTCTCGGAATGTTTATGTGCCCATATAAATATGAAAAAGGCGAGGACACGTAAAGGTCTTGGTTGTTATTGATCTTCAGTAACCCATGTTTGTCGTAAGTGGGGACTGACGTGGTCAGGCTTGTTAACTTCGTTGACACATGTCATCCGTTCCCAATTGCGCGGATTGATACTTTTGCTCTTGATCACTGGATTGTCTGATCCAGACCATATAACTGGAGTGCGGCGTAAAACCTACCCACTGATTCACACGCGAATCGTCAATACCCAGTTAAACAGTCAACATTACAGTAAAAATCATGTTACCTGCGTAATTTAAGAGCAGGTTGAGTAGCGAAACATATATATACTCACATCCACGCACGTTGTCAATAGCAACAATTGATCCATGGTGCTCAAGTCTGCCCCTGAAGATTATCTGCGAATACATGAACACACAGCTTCAGTTGTAAAAGGGATTACTGCTATTACAATAAAAGATTTTGTAACATTTGCTTAAGCATTCTACAAAAATACATTTGTTTCATTAAGCTTAACTGAGAAGCATATTTCTAGAAGGTCTCACGCGGTCTTTCTACCGCATGGGCCGAGGATTACTACTCATCGACAATAGAACAATAGAGCATCGGCATTTGACAGACGAAACTTGTGGATTGACAGTGAAACGGCGGTTGATCGCCATTGGATTAACAATGTAAAGAGAGTGGGTTGACAGTGAATCGGCGGTTGATCGACAGTGGATTTACATTGTAAAGTCTGTTTGTTGACAGTGATCCGTCTCTTGTTGGACAGTGGGCTGTGTACACAGTGCTCTTCGATGTTGAGACTGACGTTCATCATGTTAAGTGATAACAGTTAGCAAACCCATCAGAACATTGCTGCTTCTTTCAAAGTGATTCCCTTGGAAAATACACAGGCCCTCGTGTCTTAGCGAGGATTAAAGACTTTAAAATTTATACTAATTTGAGATCTTTGATCCTCCAAAAGACACTAAGAAATGTGTGAAAATACCCTTTCCACGACTGCATGCTTAGATGCATACCTGAGAATCACCTGCTGCTTGAAGAGTTACGTTTGTGGTTGTCCAATTTTGTGAGGGAGGCAATGAGATGACATTAGATGTTCCTTCCAAAGTCGCAACTAAGATGTCCAGAGTGTCTGATGTTTGTCCCCGCAGCATGTAATCAAAATACAGCATCACAGTCTCATTGTAGCAGAGCAGGGGGCTGACCAAGTCTGATGTGTCCCCGTCCTTTGCCAGTATACTGGTCGTTGTCAGGTGAACGAAATTCCCTGTCAACACATGCAAAAATAATTTGACATTTCTTGCATGATGGTCTTGAATTTAGATATGCTACTATTCACATGTGCTTACGGATGAAACACACATGAAAATGTCAAATTCAAACTGACATATGAAACGGGACATATATTGTCTATAATATCACAGTGCATCGAGAGAGAGGCGGGTTAGAATTCCGTTTACGACTACACCAGAACGCAAGGTATCAATACATGATCCTTTGAAAATGATCCTTTGTACATGGTCCTTAAACATATATTGTTGCGGGGATGGGAGTAGTAGGGCGGGGCGCGGATGAGGGGGATAGCTGGATGGTTGAACTGATTCAGTGGTTCGAATCCTGAGTGTACGCATGAGCGTTGTCCTTACTCGTACACAAGCACATTATATGACAGTATACGCCGGGCACTTCCATAAGTTCATTCAGAAGATTAGGAAGAGCCAAGAACAATGGGAGTCGCACAAAGTGGCACTTGGAATGCAAGCGTAAGATATCGTATTCGATAACATGCCATGTTTTCCTTCATCTTGCCAGTCACATTACTGTCACACGGAACAGGAAATAAAAAATAAGTTACATAAATCATTTCATTGGCTTTATGAAAACAGACATGGTAGCGTTTATTCTTGAAGACATCATTTTAGCGTGATCTTATTGTCATGACAATTCGTAACAAAATAAGATGTCACGGTATGTTGTTTCCACTAACCTGATACACCAGTGGTTCCACCAAACTCTAGATCCCTTGCCCATGTCAGAAACCCCGTTCCAGTCACACGTTTGGAAGTAAAGCCACACATGTCGTAGTCGAAGTTGCATGACAGAGATGTGGCACAAAGCAGCTTTCCTGCACAGGTAACAGACTGTGTGAATAACTAACAGAGTATGTGCGAATAGGTAACAGACTGTGTGAATAACTAACAGAGTATGTGCGAATAGGTAACAGACTGTGTGAATAACTAACAGAGTATGTGCGAATAGGTAACAGACTGTGTGAATAACTAACAGAGTATGTGCGAATAGGTAACAGACTGTGTGAATAACTAACAGAGTATGTGCGAATAGGTAACAGACTGTGTGAATAACTAACAGAGTATGTGCGAATAGGTAACAGACTGTGTGAATAACTAACAGAGTATGTGCGAATAGGTAACAGATTGTGTGTGAATAAGAAACAGATCGTGTGAATAGGTAAGAGACTGTGTGAGGATAAGCATCGGACTATGTGTGAATAGGTAACAGATTATGTGTGAATAGGTAACAGATTGTGAATAGGTAAGTTGATTTTGTTGAACAACTGCATCTATTACATACCTATCTACAATGACCCTCAGCTGTGACCCTGTGTTTGTTTCGAGTCATAATCTAACCGTATCAGAACCCGTGCAGGTGCTATAATGGATCTGGTGGATAAACGCGAGGACTTGGTTGGTCTTCAGACTTCCGGGTATTGCTGGTCGTTATAACGATTACTCGAGTTCTCTTAAAGTCTCGATGTTTACAATTTTACACAGGCACACGCACGCGCAAGCACGCACACACCCCCACCATAACTGTGATTTGTTCCCTGTACCACACAATGCTCGAAACGCTGGGATGACTCTCATACTTTGTCAAAAGCTTTCAACAATCGTTGGGCTAAGTTCTTTTGTTGATCGTGATCTTGACTGTTAGTGTCCAGTTACAATCCGACTGCATGCGCTATCAGTATCTTGGCTCTGTCATCCTGTTTACAATTAGGGACTGACATTCGAAGCGCCATCACAATATGAGATCACACACAATAGGTCCAGCAACACTTTAACACCCCACCTTTATTAATAGCATCTTCAGTAATGCAGGAAAGTATATGTCCATTCTATATCTGGCGATTACCTTGGTTCATTTTACCAAGAAGCCGGTCAAATTCCGAAAAGGGCTCCATGAGCCAGATAAAATTTGACTACCTCCACACCCAGCTAAATTCTTTTTGTTTTTGTTTTGTTTTTTCTTTGTCCTTTATTTTTATTTATTTTTTCTTTTTTTGCGGCCATTTTTAAAGATTGGGAAAATTATCCAGATCCAGATATTGTTTTGGAACTCAAGCCATACAAATGTTCTAGAAGCTCTGACCATCGCGTTATACATGGCTGTGGGAGGTATCCATGCCTTAAGCTGTATGAAAATCATAGAGACTGTTTGGTACCTCAATTTGGCAGTCAACTTCAGATTTTCAAGGTCTGGCTCAAGGACTACAAATGAAGAAATGATTTTTAAAACGAGGCTAGGTATTGAATCCACAGTATTATCAGAATAGATGCACAGTGAGTGCAAGTTGCAGGTGAGTGAATGTTGTTTAACGCCATTGTTAAATCCATTGCCGTAATGGAAGCAGCTTTGTCATATGACTCTGACTGTGTCAGTATTCTAGGTATGAACAGTGATGAAGCCAAATGGTGACGGAATGGTGACAGCTGATACAAACCCAGGCAATGGCAAGACAATTGCCAATACCCACTTTTACTGCACTTTTAAATCTGTTTTACCAGATCAACTAGTTCAAAAGCAACAGGTCGTTGAAGCATACTGGGGTATACGCACGAGTACAGCAGATGTGAGCTCGTCATTACCGGCATTGCGTTTTCCACGGAGATGTTCCTTCAGTTTTGGAAATAGGTGAGTTGAAGTCGCTTGGGGCCAGATCAGGTGAATATGGAGGATGAGGAAGTTCTTCGAAGCCACATTGCTGTAGTGCAGCCAGTCGAGAAGTGCGAGACAAAGCATTGTCATGTGAAATCAGCACTCCAGTACGTTGTATTCGTATGTATACCCCTGTATGTTTCAAGGGTCTGTTGCTTTCGAACAAGTTGATCTATCGGAGTAAACTAAATGGAAATGCTGATGACGAACACTGTCCAACAACACTTCTAAGATTAGTTGGTGTCACCAGCATTGAAGTTATGTAGGCCTAGAACTTTAGCCCCCTTATCTACAATATTACCATTCGTATCCTTACATGTTTAAAGTTGATTTGTCAATAAACTCCAGTAATACAACCCATATTCGCAATATGTATATCCACCATGCTTTTGTACACAGAACACAACGTTTGCAAACAATATGTGATTGTATGTCATAATTGTTGGCATACTTTGTGCTATAGGTCTATGGTCTCTTCAGTACTGGAATTAAAAGAGTCCAACTTTGGTTATACACTGTCGAGAAGCAGAATTCATACCAAAATCGCACAAACTGTGCGCCAAGTATACTGAAACCCACAGTAACGTGGCGCGTATATCGGCTGAGAGAAGATGTTAGTGAAGTGCTGCACACTTTCGCTGTACTCGTCATCAGGGTTCCGTTCCACAGATCGCATAGGACTACGACGATCGTAAGCCAGTGATAATACATTGAACCCGCAAAAAGCACCTGCTACTCCCTTTTTGAACCTTATAATCAGTTTAATTCAAACACATGTACATAACATAATAATTGTCAGAAAGATTTGAAAATTGACATGTTTGATTATTAATACCTTAAGGCGGATTTCAGATAATTACAAATCAAAATGACAACAGGAGGCGCGACAGTGAGATCAGAAAGTCAATAACGTTTATAACCTCCTTGAGCGCTTCCAACAGCCTTGTATCATCTGTACGTGGAGTGAATGAGGCGGTTGATGAAGGCCAAAGGACCTTGCGCCGAGACTTCGTGATACGCCTGAAAAGAGTTCAACTGTAATTGTCGACCTTGGTCGCACATCACTGGACCCCCTCTGAATTTCATCCCACAAGTGTTCTATCGGGTTTAAGTCTGGACGGAGGGCAGGTCATTGAAGAGTTTGGATGTCGTGTTGACGGAGAAAGTCTGTAGTTGCTCTGGCAATATGTGCACGCGCGTTGTCCAGCTGGAAGACGTGGTTTCCATGACGACCAAAATGAGGCACGACGAAGGGTCTCAGCGTTTGATCAATGTAGCGGGTACATGTAACACCATTTCCTCAATCAGGACCAATAGGGTCTGGTTTGTGACTGAGAGCAATAGCACCACCACCTCCCCAGTAGTGTCTTTCCAGAACACAATCATCTGCAAAACACTCCCCGAGTCGTCCCCACACTCTCACTCACTCACTGAATTTCAGAAGTGGCATATAAACATTGATTTGAAAAGAAAGGTAACGTTCAAATGTTATAGGGATATTTTACAGTCCTACATTAAAGATCCTTGGAGCTATTATTCATTAAAGGCAACCTGGTCAGAGTAAATTGATCTTTTAATATTAGTTCTACCTTTGGGGCCAGCCATTCAGTGTTAACACATACTGTGTTTCTGAAAATATTACTAAGACCTAGCTGATTTAACGTACATTCGACAACATTTATCCACCTATCGTGACAGCCATAGTGTTGTTTTTGTAGAGTAACAAAGTTGTGTAACGTGTGAGATAATTTAACGTTTGATATTTCAAGTACTGCAAGGGTGTGCCTTACCATCTCAAATTCTCAGAGGGTACCTATCCGTTTCTCAGTAGACCATGTAAGTTGGGGTAGATACTTTAAGATTACAGATGATTTTCAGAAACTTCAGATGAACTTTTTCGATAATTTCCAATGATTCATATCCCCAGATTTCACACCCAAATCAGAGAGTGGGAACAACCATGACATCAAAAGCCCGGATGAAACAGTTTGTAGGAAGATTAATATTTCTTGCCTTATTTAACAGACAAAACATAGCCTTAGTTCCTGAGTCAACTAGGGTTTTAATAGCGTGTACCAAACTACCGGATCTCTGTAGCGCTAAACCTGCATACGTATAATAGTGAACAATCTCCAGGACATGTTCTCCGAAATGGAACACATGTTTACTTTGAGAAGGTTCTCCACCACCAAATATAACAAGTTTAGTTTTGGAGACATTGACATCAACTTTCCACTGCTCTCAATACATACGGAAAGATGTTAATAGTCTCTGGGGTCCATTTGCGACCTCTGACGTTCCTCTGCCATAAACACCTCCGCATTGTGTCGGTTCGGTGTTGGTTGCTCTCTGGTGATTGCCAATGGTTGTCCGAGCAGTTCCTGTAGCCCTAGCGACACAATTTTGCAGGTGATGACGGACAACCTGCGGTTTTGTCCCAAAGTTGTCACAGGCGGTCTTCCACTGTGAGCACGGTCGGCTGTGAGTCCAGTGGCTTAGTCTCGTTGCTACATGAGCTATATTGTTCGGACATGAACAGAAAATGATTTGTAGCATGTCTTGCATCCCGATCAGCATTCGGTCTTCCTAAGGCTTGGTCGCTCGATTCTCTTGATAATTGTGGCATGTCGCTACAGTCGAACTGTGAATGGTTCAGTGCATGTTCGGGGGCTCTTTTAGAGGGATGACACCTCGGGATGAATACGTGCAATAACCTCGTCCCATCATTACTTTACTAACTGCGTTTTGACGACATATTTTTGCATCAAATACAGAATCTGAAACCGTTTTTCTTGAACGTTGACATATAAAAACTGAAAAGTTCTAAAATTCAGTTGAAACATATCTGGCAAATTTTTCGTAGGCCGACGTTTCTTTTGCGGCTCAGTATATACGGGAGTATATAGGGCTGGGACGGGTAACCAATCCCAGGGCCCATTATGGTCATATGACCACATGGTAAAAAATGTTATATGTCTTTGAAGATTTAAACATGATTACAGACACTAATTACTGTTTTGAATTAAATACATGATTAAAATGCTGAAATATTCGAACATTTAGTTTCCAAGCTGAATGAATATTTATTGTCCTTACAAATGTGATGTGAGAAATTAACATAACGGGTATCCGGATAGGGTAATAGGTGATAGGGTACCTAGGTCGAAAAGTTGGACCCAGTCCAGCACCAGGATCACCATGTCGACAATTACGATACTAACGTCCCCGGCACAGGTTTTGCAAACTTCACTGTATCCAGACAACCGGGCAATTCCGACCACAATACCTCTAAGGGGCATCACGTTGGCACGCCCAAGACGCACGTGGTGGATGCAGGCAGGATGTGTACTGTTTAAAGGTAGACTGCAAGACATGGAAGAACTAGCTAGTTGAATGCTTATTGAATAGCCCATTACTTGATTAACTCAGAGGCAGACGAGAAGTAAAAGCCCTTTTTTGAGGACTTTGTGTCAAATCCTCAAGACCTCATGCATCGCCCACTGTAGGTCATCTCTTTGGCAGGGGCAATTTGCAGTCCAAAGATGCATATGACTGATAAATGTCACATACAGTACCCTTTGGTTGACAGATTAGAACACGCCCTATAGACCCGATTTAACAGAGAACAAGGCGCATGGCTATCGGACACACGACGTATGTAATGCGATCAATTCCATGAGGAAGAACGACTTCAACCTCAACCGAATGGCTGCGAACTGACACGCCCCAGTCCTTGTTCTAACTATCTATAGTTAATTTCATGATTAGAAAAGATAAGTTAAGATTATTTGCTTGTTTATTAAACTGGCTTCTTTTTCTTGACAAAGTATAGTTTTTTCAAAAGTTTAATGCCATGGATCTTTTTGCGAGCATATAGCTTCGTTTCGGGCGTGACGTCACCATCTAAATCACTCCCATCTCTAAACAGTTTTTCCGGGTCATGAGATCAGTTTGATTGGACAAATAAGTACAACGTCCTGTCATTGGCCTCAAAACAAAGCATGATGGAGTTATAATTAGCATAATTATTGACGATCACTATACCCACCTGTGGCTGTTGTGCAACAGACCGTGGACAAATAGATTCCAAACAGGATACAGAGAGAGACGCGTAGTTCCATACTGGCGTAGTTGTTGATGCCGTTACAGTGGGCGTCGAAATGGTTGTATCAGCTCTGTAATAGCTTCTTTATCATCGACACTATCATATTGGTGACACATGATCAACTAAACCTTACGTCATACCAGTTTATCTCAATATTACGGCTTGTTTGAAACCAAAATAGTATTCAGGTGCATTAGTGATACTGCATCCATACCAAACGAAATACACAGTGAAACTTTCAAACACCAGTTCCTGTCTAATCCGGCAGGTTGTCAAAAACAGTGTTAGAATTTATTGCACAATTACAAACGATCAAGGCATTATAGAGATAAAGAGACTGACGAGTGTAAATGGCAGCCGTGTTGGAAAGTGATCGTCACTGTCTAATCCGCCACCCTGTCTAACCCGGCATTTTATTTTGGCCCCGTATGGTGCCTGTTTAGACAGGGTTCATTACACTTGTTCCGTGGTGAAAGTAAATCCGTAATACCTAGAGCATATAAATTACACACAACAATCAAACATGGTACCAATAAAATTTATGTTGTATTTCTGTCAACATTCCAGCTGTATTAGGTTGCTTTGTCATGAGAGCTGTGAACCCCAAGAGGGAAAAAGTCTTAATATACCGAGGTCCAAGCCCGCATGCACGGGTAAGAACACGGGCCTAGGTTTCCAAAGCTTTTATAGCTCTAAGATAGTCGTTAGTGCCGTACGTTAACATTAACTTACGACTATATTAGCGCTAAGAGAGCTTCGAAAATCTAGGCCCTGGTCGTAAAGGGAGAGTTCCCTTCTCAGCAAAGTCATTGAAAACGATGTATTTAGACCATTTTTGTAGTTTAAGTGGTCAACTTGTGCATGCTGAAGGTAACAGCTCAAGGCCTTAAAATGGTTTCATTTTCTGGAATAAATCATTCACAACATCAGCTTGACAGCATGGCATGAGCAATAAAGGCGTGAGTTCGACGTTGTAATAATAGACCACACACGGTCCACGGTCTTTAATCCACGCAATTTTAAAGGGGCACTGATGCGGAGCAATTTCCGTGGACTCGTTGTTCCTTTTGCCTTTTGTTATTGTTTTTTCCCCGTGAGTGTCCGGATGATATCCCACAATTCGTGACTGGTTCGTGACCTCTGCTGCGCAATTGAGAGTTTAATTATTGACGGATGAACTAAGGTGAAGTCATTTTCACTTCATTATTAATGTATTATGAAAACAAATTAAACACTTTGAAGGTTAATCATCTGCCAGTGGTAGAAATGGTAAAAAAAACTATTAGGACGGAAAAATAACGAAGCCATTGGACGTCTTCATATTTTGTCTCATTACCTTTATTAGTTTATAGTCATATTTATATGATTTTGAAAACTAATAAAAGAACATACGGTCTGCTTATAGTTATAGTAAATTTCTAACATGACTGTAACATTCAAACATTGTATAGACTGCCAATGTGGATCCTGTTTCACACACGACCTATGTGCGATCTAGTGTGTGTTTTCTGTCATATAGATTCTGCTGAATGCTACAACAAATAAATTAAAACAAAATGCAAATAATGAATTTAAAACAGACTAATGTTATAGCAACGATGTCAGGATACTACCTTGTTCAGGAATGTATCCATCAATATCCAGATAAACGAACGATATTCCATTCATCTGTAGCGGGTAAATAATCCTGCTCTATGTCGTGTGTCTTACAACAGTCTAATTTGCGAAAAAGTGACACATCGTTTCAGGTCTTTCACTTTGGTGAAAACCTGATAAACCTCTCATTGGTCACCGAAGATAGTATACTGAAATGTATAGTAAAGTATACTGAAACCCACAGTAACGTGGCGTGTATATCGGCTGAGAGAAGATGTTAGTGGTGTGCTGCGTACTTTCGCTGTACTTGTCATCAGGGTTCCGTTCCATAGATCGCATAGGGCTACGACGATCGTAAACCTGCAAAAAAAAAAACCCTGCTACTCCCTTTTTGAAACTGGTAATCAGTTTGATTCAAACACATGTAAATAACATAATAATTGTCAGAAAGATTTGAAAATTGACATGTTTGATTATTAATACTTAAAGGCGATTTTCAGATAATTACAAATCAAAATGACGATAGGAGGCGCGACAGTGAGATCAGAAAGTCAATAACGTTTATGGCCTCCTTGAGCGCTTCCAACAGCTTTGTATCATCTGTACATGGAGTGAATGGGACGGTTAATGAAGGCCAAAGGACCTTGCGCCGAGACTCGGTGATACGCCTGAGAAGAGTTCAACTGTAATTGTCGACCTTGGTCGCACATCACTGGGCCTCCTCTGAATCTCGCCCCACAAGTGATCTATTGGGCTTAAGTCTGGACGGAGGGCAGGCCATTGAAGAGTTTGTATGCCGTGTTGACGGAGAAGGTCTGTACTTTCTCTGACAGTATGTGCACGCGCGTTGTCCTGTTACAAGACGTGAGTTTCCATGACGACCAAAATGTGGCACGACGAAGGGACTCAGCGTTTCATCAATGTAGCGGGTAGATGTTACACCATTTCCTCAATCAGGACCAATAGGGTCTGGTTTGTGACTGAGAGCAATAGCACCACCACCTCCCCAGTAGTGTCTTTCCAGAACACAATCATCTGCAAAACACTCCCCGAGTCGTCCCCACACTCTCACTCTGCCATCAGCCGTGGAGACGCAATACTGGCTTTTCGTCGAAGAAGACTAAAAGTTCTCCACTCCCGAACTTCTGTATTCTCTTCAACCACCAAGAGGTGGTACAAGAGTGTGATAGTATACTATTAATACACATCGAGAACTTTTTTCAATTCTGCTGTTTTCTTTGTACACATTAGTTGCTTGAAGGTAGCCAGACTTTTTCTATTGGAGGTATCGTGGAGGAATATATTGTAGTCTAATGCCGTTAAAGTAACTCCATCGCAGTAAATAATGAAGTTCATCGTAGCCCTATAGCGGGGGAGTCGCGTAACTTACAGGTTCTATGTTCTCTTGTTATACCCTACCAGCGGCCCTTGTCGATGGGTAGAAGGTGGTTAGTTGTTCTGAATTTCAGAAGTGGCATATAAACGTTGGTTTTGGAAAGAAAAGTAAAGTTCAAACGTTAAAGGGATTTATGAGTGAGTGAGTGAGTTTAGCTTTACGCCGCACTCAGCAATATTCCAACTATATGACGGCGGTTTGTAAATAATCGAGTCTGGACCAGACAATCCAGTAATCAACAACATGAACATCGACCGACGCAACTGGGAACCGATGACATGTGTGAACCAAGTCAGCGAGCGTGAACACCCGATCCCGTTAGTCGCCTCTTACGACAAGCACAGTTGCCTTTTATGGCAAGCATGGGTTTCTGAAGGCCTACTCTACCCCAGACCTTCACGAATTTATTAGTATTATTCATTAAAGACAACCGGCTCAGAATAAATTGATCTTTTAATATTAGTTCTACCTTTAAGGCCAGCCATTCAGTTAAACACGTTGTGGGTTTCTGAAAATATGACTAAGACCTAAACGATTTAACGTACATTCGACAACCACCTTGATAGCCATAGTGTTGTTTCTGTAGAGTAACAAAGTTGTGTAACATGTGAGATAATTTAACGTTTAATATTTTAGGTACTACAAGGGTATGCTTTACCAAGTTAATTCTCAGAGGGTACCTATCCGTTTCTCAGTAGACCATGTAAGTTGGGGTAGATACTTTAAGATTACAGATGATTTTCAGAAACTTCAGATGAACTTTTTCGATAATTTCCAATGATTCATATCCCCAGATTTCACACCCAAATCAGAGAGTGGGAACAACCATGACATCAAAAGCCCGGATGAAACAGTTTGTAGGAAGATTAATATTTCTTGCCTTATTTAACAGACAAAACATAGCCTTAGTTCCTGAGTCAACTAGGGTTTTAATAGCGTGTACCAAACTACCGGATCTCTGTAGCGCTAAACCTGCATACGTATAATAGTGAACAATCTCCAGGACATGTTCTCCGAAATGGAACACATGTTTACTTTGAGAAGGTTCTCCACCACCAAATATAACAAGTTTAGTTTTGGAGACATTGACATCAACTTTCCACTGCTCTCAATACATACGGAACGATTTTGATAGTCTCTGGAGTCCATGTGGTCTTTGACTAACAAGTACTGCGTGATAATCGTGGGATGTCGCTACAGTCGAACTGTGAATGGTTCAGTGCATGTTCGGGGGCTCTTTTCAGACGGATGACACCTCGGGATGAATACGTGCAAGAACCTCGTCTTATCATTACTTTACTAACTGCGTTTTGAAGACATATTTTTGCATCAACTACAGAATCTAAAACCATTTTTCTTGAACGTTGGCTACCAGGTCAAGGTAACATATGAAAACTGAAAAATAACTAAAATTGATATAAATAAAAAAACATAACTGGCAAATTTTTCGTAGGGTGAATATATAAGGGACTATATAGGGCTGGGACGGGTAAGCAGTCCCAGCACCCGTCATGGACATATGACTACATAGTTAATTTGCGAAAATGTGACACATCGTTTCAGGTCTGTGAAGTTTCTCGGGGGTCCGACAGGGAGAAAATCTCTCTCCTTTATTGTTCTCTATTTTCATAAATTATTTAGAATTATGGTTAAAACATTTGATTGTAATGGCGTTGATATATCTATTAATAACTATGATATGAATGTAATCTACACACAGCTTCTGGTACTTTTATATGCAGACGACACCGTACTATTTGCTACCTCAGCAGCATCCCTGCAAAGGTCCTTGGACCAGTTTCATGGGTATTGCCAGATGTGGAGACTGACTGTAAATAGTGATAAAACTAAAGTTGTTATTTTTGGAAGTGGGAAGTGTAGAGTAAATAAGCTATCGTTTCATTATGGCACAAATGAAATTGAAATAGTAGATAATTATACCTACCTGGGGTTTAATTTTCACAAAAATAGAAAGGTTTCCTTCGGTATTAATGTACTAGCTACACAGGCAAAAGAATGTACGTTTTTGTTGTTGAAAATGGCAAGAAATAATGACTTACCACTAGACTGTGTACTTAAAGCGTTTGATATAATGATTTTACCTATCATGTTGTATGGCTCTGAATTTTGGGGCCATGATATACTTGAAACCGTACATTTAAAATTTTTAAAACTGGCCCCGGGTCTCAGAATGGCTACACCAAATTACTTCTTATATGGTGAATTCGGAAGATGTCCTATCAGTATCCATGTATCTAAAAGAATTATTAGTTATTGGCATAAACTTACTACGACCATGTCCCAATCCAAATTATCGCAGGTAATCTATAATCTCATGTCACTAGATAGTGTAGTAACTAATCATTCCCATCCTTGGCTTAAATTTGTTGAAAATATCTTAAACTCATGCGGACTTAGCAATGTGTACATGTTCCCTAGTAATTTTAGTCGAACATGATTGTTGAATATGGTAGAATGCATATTAAGAGATCATTTTCTTCAAGATTGGAAGAATGAAATAGAAATGAGCTCTAAGGGACAATATTATAAATATACTAAAACTCTACCCTCATTTGAAGCCTTTCTATTCTTGCCCAAGCATATTTATGTTCCATTATTAAAGTTCAGAACTTCCAATCATTGGCTACCAATTGAAACCGGGCGCTGGATTAAAATACCAGGAGAAAATAGAACCTGTAAATTATGTGACTCCCCAGCAATTGCAGATGAGTTTCACTACATTTTTCGCTGCCCTGCCTTTAACGAATCTAGAAAAAAATAATACCAACTAAAATATTGAAACACTCAAACATTTTATCGTATAAAATTTTGTTTACTTATTTAGATTTTACTGTAAAGTCGCATTCGAAACAGTATGAAACGTTGTTTGTCACTAAACAACGTAAGATCTCGCGAAGTCCCTTGATCTACTTACGGGCGCAAAAGCTTCTCAGGGCTTTCTTTAAGTGGTGCCCTCATGCATGGCTCTTACGATCTAGACTTTGTCAGACTGAACTGCAACGGTAGGGGACGTATGCTGGTGGTCTGAGATTGCTGAATTGCTGTCTAGTTTGACTGTTAAAGCCATAAGTTGTGTGATGTGTATAGGATACAAGTGGTGCCTTTCATATCTCAGTTGAATTTGAAATCACTGCAGCTTGAAAACGTTGTACTCACGATCACGTAACCCACGCACTTTAACAGGCTTACGATGACTTCAACAGCGAAACTCAGCTATGTTCCACGCAGCGATCGTAGCACAACGGCTGTCGTAAGTAAGTGATTTAGATCGTTTTAGCCCTGCGATCACTCACAGACACACGTCACCGACGTGGCATTATGGTTCCTCGTGAGCCCTTTTTTGAGGACTTTGTGTCAAATCCTCAAGACCTCATGCATCGCCCACTGTAGGTCATCTCTTTGGCAGGGGCAATTTGCAGTCCAAAGATGCATATGACTGATAAGTGTCACATACAGTACCCTTTGGTTGACAGATTAGAACACGCCCTATAGACCCGATTTAACACAGAGAACAAGGCGCATGGCTATCGGACACACGACGTATGTAATGCGATCAATTCCATGAGGAAGAACGACTTCAACCTCAACCGAATGGCTGCGAACTGACACACCCCAGTCCTTGTTCTAACTATCTATAGTTAATTTCATGATTAGAATAGATAAGTTAAGATTACCTGCTTTTTGTTTTATTAAATTGGCTTCTTTTTCTTGACAAAGTATAGTTTTTTCAAAAGTTAAATGCCACGGATCTTTTTGCGAGCATATAGCTTCGTTTCGGGCGTGACGTCACCATCTAAATCACTCCCATCTCTAAACAGTTCTTCCGGGTCATGAGATCAGTTTGATTGGACAAATAAGTACAACGTCCTGTCATTGGCCTCAAAACAAAGCATGATAGAGTTATAATTAGTATAATTATTGACGATCACTATACCCACCTGTGGCTGTTGTCAAACAGACCGTGGACAAATAGATTCCAAACAGGATACAGAGAGAGACGCGTAGTTCCATACTGGCGTAGTTGTTGATGCCGTTACAGTGGGCGTCGAAATGGTTGTATCAGCTCTGTAATAGCTTCTTTATCATCGACACTATCATATCGGTGGCACATGATCAACTAAACCTTACGTCATACCAGTTTATCTCAATATTACGGCTTGTTTGAAACCAAAATAGTATTCAGGTGCATTAGTGAAACAGATACTGAGTCCATATCAAACGAAATACACAGTGAAACTTTCAAACACCAGTTCCTGTCTAATCCGGCAGGTTGTCAAAAACAGTGTTAGAATTTATTGCACAATTACAAACGATCAAGGCATTATAGAGATAAAGAGACTGACGAGTGTAAATGGCAGCCGTGTTGGAAAGTGATCGTCACTGTCTAATCCGCCACCCTGTCTAACCCGGCATTTTATTTTGGCCCCGTATGGTGCCTGTTTAGACAGGGTTCACTATACTTGTTCCGTGGTGAAGGTAAATCCGTAATATCTAAAAAATATAAATTACACACAACAATCAAACATGGTACCAATAAAATTTATGTTGTATTTCTGTCAACATTCCAGCTGTATTAGGTTGCTTTGTCATGAGAGCTGTGAACCCCAAGAGGGAAAAAGTCGAGGTCCAAGCCCGCATGCACGGGTAAGAACACGGGCCTAGGTTTTCAAAGCTCTTATAGCTCTAAGATAGTCGTTAGTGCCGTACGTTAACATTAACTTACGACTATATTAGCGCTAAGAGAGCTTCGGAAAACTAGGTCCTGGTCGTAAATGGAGAGTTCCCTTCTCAGTAAAGTCATTGAAAACGATGGATTTAGACCATTTTTGTAGTTTAAGTGGTCAACTTGTGCATGCTGAAGGAAACAGCTCAAAGCCTTAAAATGGTTTCATTTTCTGGAATAAATCATTCACAACATCAGCTTGACAGCATGGCATGAGCAATAAAGGCGTGAGTGATGCGTGTACGTTGTAACAATAGACCGCGCATTAAATGCGATGACTTGCGTTATATAAACGATCATTTTAATGTCCACTTTGACGATCATATACGGACCAATGACGATCTATTCATAAACGGCGCGAGCGCATAACTTGTTTCTCACCAGATCTGGCCCGAGTCTTCACGAGTGAGTGAGTGAGTGAGTTACGTTTTACGTTGCACTCATCAATATTCCAGCTATATGTCGACGGTCTGTGAATAATCGAGCCTGGACCAGACAATCCACTGATGAAAAACATGAGCATAGATCTGCGCAATTGGGATACCATGACACGTGTGAACCAAGTCAGTGACCTTGACAACTCGATGCCGTCAGTCGCTTTTTACGACAGGCATGGATTACTGAAGATAAGTTCTAATTCGATTCTTCAGTGTTTTTGTTATGTAAATTACCCAGTCCTGCCCTAAAGGATTGCGGACCAGACATGATACCCAGCAACATACACCATTGTCGTAAGAGGCGAATTGATGTGGGTAGGCATGTATCGTACAGGTATTCCCCCATTTGTCAGACATCCCAATAGTGAGACAGGTTAAAACAACAAACAATCTGTTACCTCTTGATAAAATAGGAAACGCCCATTAAAATACTGACCTGAAGTTTACTACACTGAGGCCGATCATCGAACGACAATAAATAGTAATATATGGCATATCACATAGTTTTTATCCAGAAGATTTAACAATTTGCATAAAATATTTACAGAATATACTGAGTTGTTTCACTACAGATATCTATACAGAGTTTATTGATTTAAATTTCAATATAATGGTCTTTTTATGAAATAAGATGGTAAGGAGATTGATGTTTCTTTGCTATAATACATGTATTTACATTTAACTATATATGAAACTCATCCACCACATCGTTCATACAGCATAATTTACGTTTTCATCTGTTGGTATCATATTCCTTTTTTTTTTCGTTTCCAACTGGTTCTTGCCATAAAAGGTGACTACGCTTGTCGTAAGAGGCGACTAACGACACATGTCATCGGGTCCCAATTGCGCAAGTAGATGTTCATGCTGTTGATCTGTGGATTGTCTGGTCCAGGCTCGATTATTTACAGACCGGGGCCATATAGATGGGACATTGCTGAGTGCGACGTAAAACTAAACTCACTCACTCCAACTGGTTCCAGAACAGAATAAAGATTGAAGATAATTTCGATGACTATTTTTAATATATACATATGGAAATTAATTAAGCAACACCAAATTCAAAGACACATAAAAACTTAACAAAGTTTAACGAAGTAATTTTGATGATTGATTATTCAATTTTGATGTATTGACATACAGCATGAGCTTTTCATGGGTTGATATGACGCGCGTGAAGCTTGCACAGCGCACGTGCATTGCTTTAACCTCAACTTTCGAAAAATGCACTTTTTCCCTGGGGTGTTTACAAGCGCAGGTTGTCGATTGCATTCGGTTTTTCATTCATTTCAATGTCATGGCACGTAGGAAATTATCAGAGGCCACTCGTTGGCAAATAATCGGCATGAGGAATGCTGGTATGTCTCTAAGACAAATCGGGACTCAAATCGGACGACATCATTCCATAATTTCAAAACTTTTGAAAAAATACCGGGCCACTAATGAAGTTAAAGACCTGCCTAGACCAGGAAGACCCAGGAAGACCACAGTCCGGGAGGACAGAGCTTTACTGAGACTTGTACGGCGCAGGTCCTTCGACTCGAGCTCTCGGTTGAGACAGGAGTGGCTTCCAGGGAGACCCATCTCGAACAGGACTGTTCGGAATCGTCTGAAAGCTGCAGGATACCGGGCAAGGAGGCCAATCAAGCGACCCAGACTGTCTCCAGCCCATAAGGCAGCCCGACTGGCCTGGTGTAATGACCGTTTGCACTGGAACATTGCCTCTTGGAGGAAGGTCCATTTCTCAGATGAGAGCCGGTTCTTGCTGCACATGGTGGACGGTCGTACTCGGGTCTGGAGGCAGAGGAACACAGCAATGGCTCCACGGAACATCCAGGAGACTGTGGCCTTTGGGGGAGGTTCCGTTATGGTATGGGGGTGCATTTCCATGAACTGCAAGTTGGATATCATTACCATCCGTGGCAACCTTAACGGTGTTCGTTACCAACAGGAGGTTCTTGACAGGGCTGTGGTACCTCATTTTGAGAACCATCCTCTGGCAACGAGACCCATATTTATGGACGACAATGCTAGACCTCACAGGGCGCATGCTGTAAATGATTTTTTGCGGCAAAATGCAATTGACAGAATTCCATGGCCTGCCATGAGCCCTGACCTCAACCCCATTGAACATTTGTGGGACTTTATTGGCCGTCGTGTGAGGCAGAGAGACCCACCAGTCCATAATCTCAACGAATTGACGGCTGCCCTGCATGAGGAGTGGAACAGGATCCCCCAGAATCAGATCCGGAGACTCATCCAAGGAATGAGGAGGCGTCTGGAATCGGTGGTGCGTGCGCAGGGAGGACACACTAGATATTGATGAAAGTCGGTGTGCAGACTCTCAGATGACTGTTCTTTCTTTCCATGTGACATTTGTATTAATACACCTGACAACAACGTCTGTGGATGAATAGTAAATTGTGTCCATTTTTTCATGAATTTAAGACAGTTTTAAGAATTTGGATTTCGTTGCAATAAAGCAAAGTCTTGATACTTTTTCCCTTTAAGTTGTTTGTCAGAGATCGTCTGTTGAATAAAAAAGTGTCAAACTATATCAACCCGGCATATTTTGATTGTCAGAACACTTCAAAGTTGCTCCAATAGAAAAAATTGGGGTGTTGCTTGATTAATTTCCAGGTGTATAGTTTAGACCAAAACGTCAACACACGTTTTAACGAGGTACTTTTCTTTTCAGATAATCATTATCGCACAACACATATATGTGCATTTTCAATTTGTTTTTAATCACCTTATCTGACACATTTCACATCCGCACAGCAAGACTGATTCCGTCATTGAATCAAAGAGATATATTTAACATCGTATTGATAAGTTTAACATTCGACTTCAGTGTAAATATATAAAACAGAACAATTTACATGATTTTAGTAGCTTGTTGGCAGAGATTTGATATAGATAATTTGGAAAAAAAACTCCAGGACATTTACACACAATAACGGTTTTCTTTAGGTTCATCTAACTGACTGAAATGTCCAACTGGGACATTCCCATTGATGTATGGGCGTTGTCTGACAACTGGAATGTCTAACAAATGGGGCATATAACTAATGAGAGCGAACCTCGTACAATATTAATCGTTGCTCATTATATCAATCACTGGATTGTCTGGTAGAGGCCATTATTTAGAGGCTGTCGTCACGTTGCTCGAATATTGCTAGGAGCGACGTCAACGAATCCAAAGAAATATTTGACAAATACTATGTGAGTGCACTACCAGAAACTTGAATCCAAGCAACCACTCGTGACCCCAGGTCAGTCTGGGTATCTCGAAAACACCCATCGATAAGTGCGATCGATACAACACAAAGACCAAATTAACACGCAGTTAAGCATTGAACGAAACAGTTTATGTGTGGTTAAGTTACAAATACCCGATCTTGTGACTTCAGTTAGTCATCATTCAGTAAACACTGAATGCACTGTCTCCGGACAAATGCTATATATAGTCTGGTTCATAATTATTGAGAATTTTTCTTCTTACTTTGAGCTATCCTAACACCTCAACTGATTCACTGATACTTAAAACTAAGTACTGGTATAAGGGAGGTAACTCATCTTCGCCTACTGAGTATAGTACAATTAGAGTTACCTCCCCTGAATTTGTAGCAGACGTCATTTTCCTCAGCACTGTCAACAATGTCTGCTGAAGATAAAAGAAGGTTGATTTTTGAGTTGTGTAATCAAGGAATTGATGATGTAAATACATTGGCAGAGAGAACAGGAACTCCTCTTTCTACTGTGTATAGGATTAGGAAGAATTTTAAAGAGGGAATGGATTTTGGGCACCAGAAAGGAGCAGGGAGACCCAGAAAATTGGACTTCTCAGATCGCGTCCGGCTGGGAATTTTAGCGTCTAAAAAGCAAAGGGCAAGCATCTCAAACATCAGGTATGAAATGATAGAAAGGGGATCAACAGTTGTATCAAAATCTACAGTTAGAAGAAATTTGATTGATCTTGGATGGGAGAAAAAGACTGGAATTCCTTCTCCTCTCATGAAACAAGAACATAAAGACAGGCGTGTTGAGTGGTGTTTGGCACATGAAAACTTTGACTGGGAAAATGTGATTTTTACTGATGAAAGCTCAATATGGGTATATCCCAATAATGTGAAAATATGGACAAAGTCTGCGTCAGCACCGTTGTATCGACGACCTAAATACAGCCCAAAGTTTCATGTATGGGGAGGGATATCCTTATTAGGAACGACCCCGCTGTGTGTGTTTGAGGGAAATCTGACAAGTCAACGCTACACTAACATATTAGATAATTTTCTGCTTCCAAGTGCACATGTGTTTTATGGAAATGACTGGATTTTGCAGCAAGATAATGATCCTAAACACACCGCAAAACATGCCAAGCAGTGGTTTCAGGAGAAAAATGTGACTGCATTACCATTTCCTGCATATAGTCCTGACTTAAATCCCATTGAGAACATTTGGGGGATGATGAAGGAATGTGTGAATCAAAAGGGGTTGACAAAAATTGAAGACATGAAGAGAGAAGTGGTCCGATACTGGGACAGCATAACTCACGAGACACTAACCTCTCTGATAGGAAGTATGCCTACCCGTCTTAGACTGTGCCGTGAAGCTCAAGGAGACTTGATAAAATATTAAATTGTTACCTACACAACATGAAAAGGTCAGTTCACTTTCACAATACATTCAATTTTATCTGATTTGTTCTCGTTTAATAATATGAAATGCTTTAGCTATTCTCAATAATTTTGAACCATACTGTACTTATGTATGTAAGCAAGGCTTGGTTTCAGTCCCAGTGACGAAATTGTTCATTCTGTTCGTATCATTAACATAAATAAATAAATAAATAAATAAATAAATAAATAAATAAATAAATAAATAAATAAATAAATAAATAAATAAATAAATAAATAAATAAATAAATATTTACCGTAAAGAGAATTAGTTAGACAATGGAAACATGATGGAGTACAGCCGTGTCGCCCTTTACTATAATTAATCTCCTTCAACGGATTGGGGTCGGTTAAGTCTAGGGTATTACCTTGGCTCGTGTTCCTGACGTCAACAGTAACGACAACAACGTGCCCACCCCTGTGGTAGTATCACTTCTCCCTTGTTCAAAGTCCGGATTAATATATGTCACGTGACTACTGATAACACACAGTGTGAGGTCATCGTTTCGACATTTTCGGGAGGATTTACCAATAAATTCATAGTTATCCCTGACCTCAACTCTAAAGGACATGAGCGAGAAAACAGGTAAAAGGTTTCATTAATACACCATTAGTATTATTCATTTCATAATGATATTCAAACTTTAAAACTCACCCATATAATGCGGCGAGACTGGGTGGTTTGCTCTCCAAAAATGTCGTTACATTTCCAACATGGCGGCTTGTTATTGTCGGAGATATGTCTTGGAATACACAAAACAGTGTATTTTAAACGAAAATAATTCAGTGACTGAACTGTTATTTCTTGAGGTTAGCGGGTAGTTGAGTGGAAAGGACTGGGTATTGTTGTACGACATGAATTCTGACATGTGAAGTAAAACGGTAGATATTGGTTGACAGTTACGACCTCTGTTGTGGTGCTGTACAGGGGAAACTAAATCAGAAATTTAATAATAACCCACATTCTTAACAGAGGATGTTTCCCTGAAAATAATAATTTCCCTGCTTACAAGGTTGTTATTTAACTTTAAATAGCATTGCTCAATCCTGAATCCTTAAAGACAAAAACATCACCAAATTGAAGTTCGGTTAGAGTGAGTGAGTTTAGTTTTACACCTCACTCAGCAATATGGCGACGGTCTGTAAATAACCGAGTGTGGACCATACAATCCAGTGATCAACAACATGAGCATCGATCTGCGCAACTGGGAACCGACGACATGTGTCAACCAAGTCAGCAAGGCAGACCACCCGATCCCGTTAGTCGCCTCTTACGACAAGCATAGTCACCTTTTATGGCAAGCATGGGTTTCTGAAGGCCTGTTCTACCCCGGACCTTCACACGTCAGTTTGGTTAGAAGCTAACATGGATGTTTAAAAGATATCTGCTTCAACTGCTGGGTCCCTACATACAAATCCGAAAACCACATAGGGTATTTAAGGTTAATCTTGGTTTGTGTGGTCCAGGCTCGATATCAGTATCGACTACCCCACCTCACCAGTGCTGCATGTAGGGTGAATATGAACGGTATAACGAGGTTGCTATCAACTACTTTGTCACAGTTACAACGAGAGTTTGTAGATTATGGTCACCCTGGAATGTCGCTGAAAATTTATCGTCCGATAATTAAACGTGTTGAAGCGTCACATCAGTGACCAAGTTAAGAGATTTGAGACGTTGTGGAGCATGCTGTCTCTCACGGATCGGACTGCAAAAAATCACGAGAACCCTATATCTGAACCCTTGAGAAAATTTTAAAACTATTCATGGAGAATATTTATTGCAGTAACACTTTTTTCAAAGCACACATATCTCTTTGGGTCATGTGTAGAGAGGTACAGAATGAAATATATCTTTGCCATGACAAATGCCTCCAGTGAGCTCTATTAGACGGCGAGGGAGAAGCACATCTTACCTACTGGCCCTTTGTAGAAGGTTTCAGACGTTTTCGTGGTTGTATGAACCATAATAAGATAATCTTTTTGGATAAAATATCAGTTTTAGACAATCGAGGTAAGTGGTCCTGTGCATAGAGCTCAGGCCACAAATCAGTTGAAGTTAAGCAACGTTGGACGAGGACAGTCCCTGGATGGGTGAGCGTGTTTGTCAGCTGAACTCCAGAGAGTGTCTAGGACTCCAGTCCAGCCTCACAAAGGACCCTATCATATACGTGATCTCCCTGGGCAAGAGAGTAATTTGTTCAAAATTGCCTCTGTTCACCCAGCAGGAAGTGGTGACAAATAAGTCGTGAGACTATTAACCCTCCAGCGCCTTACAAGCAGCATGGGTTATCTGGCCCAATAATGATCAAACTGCCCAATATTGATCAAACTGTCCAATATTGATCAAACTGTCCAGTATTGATAAAACTGTGCGCTTTGAGCAAGATACCAAGCCTGTGTACGACCACACTTGTATGTTGTCGTGATGCTCCTGTCACTGTCACTTGTCACTTGTACATAGTTTATCGTGCTTTCACAAACAATTAAGCTGGTTTGTACAAATTAAGAGGAAAGTACTTATTTGAGACACAAATTTAAATGTTTAACTGGCATTGACTCGACATAAGACTTGTAACCACTGCACCTGATGCAGCAGTGTAACATGGATACCAGATCCAGACATTGTTTACTGTTTCATCTGTTAACGTCGAACACATGGTGTCATCTTTAAAGGTGCTCTGGTATGAGTGAGTGAGTAAGTTTTCTTTTACGCTGCACTCCGCAATATTCCAGCTATATGGCGGCGGTCTGTAAATAATCGAGTTTGGACCAGACAATCCAGTGATCAACAACATGAGCATCGATCTGCGCAATAGGGAACTGATGACATGTGTCAGCCAAGTCAGCGACTACCCGCCTCATACCACAAGCATGAGTTGCTGAAGAGCTATTCTACAACGGGACCTACACGGATCTGTCCTTGCACATACTCTAACCGTTAGGCTAAACTAGGCCACATAAACGGTCTGTAAGGAATGGACCAGCGAAGTTACTAAATGTTGTACACATAATTACTTCACCCTTGTCAGTCAGATTCTTCATTTTTGTATATTTTCTTCTATTTTGCTTCGCGCGTCAACTTTTGGCTTGTTCATAGTGAATAAGGTTAGTGTTATGCCGTATTTGGCAATATTTCAGCAGTATCACAGCGGGGGACACAAGAAATGGGCTTCACATATTGTGCCAATGTGGGAAATCTTCAGTGTGACGAGCAGTCACGTTAACCACTAGTCTATGGTAAGATGGCACATTATTCGGTGTCAAAGACGATATCATACGATAGGCGTTCAAGCCCAAAACCGTTTCGGACTTTACATAATGTGTTTGTTTATTCAGGGATGCCCCTGGGGGACGCCCCGCCCTCCGAGCCCCCACCGAGCTACTCCGCCAGTTACCCTGGCCAGAGCAACCCTGGGTATTCTGCCCCACAGTACGGAGCACCACCAGAGCAATACGGAATGCAACAGCAGTATGGAGTGCAGCCACAGCAGTATGGAGTGCAGCCACAGCAGTATGGAGTGCAGCCACAGCAGTTTGGGATGCAGCAACAGTCGACCGTTGTGGTCAGTAGAGGCTCGGATGTTTCACCAACTATCGTATGGGGAGGGTTGAAATTTTTGTTACAGACACAAAATCTGCTTCAAAAGATAAAATGTCTGTGTCAGTAGTTCTAAGATGCTTCTGTGAAAGATCAAAGGCACCAAAAATACCTTATCAGATGATAATGTGCACTGTTTGCATTACGTCACAATCTGTCGACGTCACTGCGCCATTCCAGTCTGCCCCCTCGTAATCGAACTTTTTTGCATGACGTCACAATGTAACCGACGTCACGAGGGATATCAGTTGCCATCGCCTCGTACAGCCTTCCATAGTAAACTGCTTCGTCGCATCCCGTTTCTTGGTTTGCAGTTGCATCACACAACTAACATCACTGGTCGGAACATTCGGTTTATGTTTTCCGAAGGATAAAATGTCTCATAGTTCGAATCAAAATTTTACAGAGACACGGTACTGATCTAAACTTTCGTTGGTAGTAGAAATGAAACGGTCATATTGCCTTGTATGGTTTAAGAGGATCACAGATGTAATTAGAATGATTTAGACAAGATATTTAACCCAAACATAAACCGTCACCAAACTGTTCATCATTTGTTTTACTAGTAACGTTTGTCTTAACCCCCTGGATGCCACAGGGACATATATGTCCTTCCTCTACACACCTCACTTGGAGGTCCATTAAAATTCTAAATATACCACGCATATATAAACACTTCACAGTTTTGAATTCTGTGGAAAATTCCCTGTTTCTTGATACCATCCACTATTATCTCAGACCAAGCTAAAGTGCTTAAAATCGCCTTTCAAAATGGCTTCATCGTACATGTCGCCATTTTTCAAACTGTACAAAATCGAGATTTATAGACAAAACTATTATGAATATTGATTGACCAGGTGAGAGTTTGTCAAAAACGTTTCATCATTCATTATCATTGTTTTTCGATAATAAAGTCACTTCAAATGCGATTAAAATATATCTGATGGCAGAATGTCTAACTCAAACAATATTTATACGGAAATTGTTAAAAATATATAAATCAGGTCAAGTCTTAATTTGGACAAGCCTTACGTCCATTTTCTAATACTTCTTTACTGAAAAAGCGATCTCTTTGTACCTTTCATTGCATACTTATGAAGGGAATTGATTTCATAATCATGAGGAGAAAAGACTTCTTCCTAAATGAATACTCAATGAATATTCAGGTGTTGTGAAATTTTCATTTACGCTAAATTGATGCTAGGCAGGTGCGCGTGTTGCTCACAATAAGATATGTAGTAAAACCGTGTAATTGTTGATATATTCAGGACACTATTTCAGTGATAAAACCATTCATTTTATATTTTGGCTAAAAAATGTTGAATTCTGACACAGAAGCCGAGATCTTTTACACATTGATTGGAAATTAGGTTAGATATACACTAATCAGCAACCAGAGTAGTCTTTTTCCGACTTCACAAAATGCACAAAACATGCCGTGACGTCAGCTAAAATGTCGCATTATTTTCAGTTATTTCATTACGTTTGAAAATGCGGCTGTTACTCCGTTACTAATGATGGAAAAATAATAAAAATACATATACACAAACAGGAGAATATGGGAATCTAAGAACTAAAATATGTATAGGATAGGGACATCCAAATACCTATTGCTTGCTTTTTGATGTAGTACACTTGCATCTTTTCTTACAAATTGTGAAACTATCAAAAGGTATCCTCTCACATTGGGGAAATTTGTGTTGGAATAGTTTGGTTCACTGTGAACAAAACATCACGAAAATATACTGTCTATATCCACAGCAAATTCTCTCCATGTGATCGGAGTTACATTGACCTAATGTAAACCATTGCTGAGTTATGCCCCCTTATCTTTATACGTGCATGACCTTTCTGTCGACGTTTGACGTCATAGTAGAAAATCGATTTTTGACATTTATTGCGGGTCATTTTTGATTTTGTGAGTATGACATTAGCACATACATCCATTTCATATACACTTATGTCGTTCAGATATCAAGCTGTATTTTCTTCGCTCACACTTTCCGTAAAGATGCCAAATTAAAAAAAATCGTAGCAGAGTGCTTTTACTGGTGCACGATAAAAAACTGAGAAATTTACTGTTTTTGAACACATACAAAAGTTTTGGACAACTTTTAGCAGTGTCTATTTCTCAAACCCCTGAGGTAGCCGCAATTATATTTATACCAACCGATAGGAAATTAAATATTCTACATGTCTGTGCAATTTCATAGCCGTACGCAGATCCAGGAGCACGCGAGCGCAAATCTCGCACAACGTTCACTTTTCAAACCTTATGAAAATGTGCGCCTGAAAAAAAACCTCGGCATCCAGGGGGTTAACGTAGGGGGCTGACACGTCAAAGAACAGCGCGTCAGTTAGCCCTGTGGTTTCTTAATTTAGGTCACAGAAACCGTCGTTTGTTTTCTTCCATAGATTAATCGAAATTAGGCTTAGATATTATTAAATACGGCATCTTAGAAAAGAAATACAGTTCATTCTACCACCATGTATAGTGTAAAAAAGCACTCTTTCGCCCTGAACTATTATATCGTTAAAGCACGAGGACGCTTGCGAAAGTGTGCTTTATTACACTATACACACGGTGGTAGAACGAACCGTACTTCTAAATGAGAGAGGTCAATTGTTTACATGTAATTTTAATGAAATTGAAAAAGGAAGACATTATAATTATTTGCTGTCCATCCGTTTGTGGGTTACAAAGTCCTTAAAGTTCATAATAAGGACTATGTCATCCTCGGGTTTACGGGTCCTCATCTCCACTGTATACGTTCCGATGCATCGCCACTATACCCTGGATGCCCGATAAAATTATTACCTCAAGTGGTTGGCCTTTTATCCAGTCAGGTGGTCGCTTGGAAATTGAGCGAACCAATCATATCTCGCTACCGCTTTTTAAATGATCAAATCGATTAAAATCGGCAACACGAACCATACACAGGTTCTCTGAAAGAGGCAGAAGGGTTTTTTGCACATATGTATACTTTTTAAATTTTCGGACGTATCTATACATGTATCTGTATGATTTCCCCCAAATCCGAGTCGCACTGCGAACAAACCTTCGCAGATGCAACTGCTGTCTTTGTTGACACGCAAAGTTAAGTTGTAACGGCGGCTTAGCTGATCGGCTACTGTGAGAATGCGGAGCTAGCAAAGAGAGGTAATAACATTTTCGGGCCGTAGATGCATCCAGGGTATAGTGGAGATTCATCGGAACATATACCCTGTATGGGTCTGTATGTCTCGCGAGCGGCTACTTCCGGTAAAAAGCTGATTACCGGCTACCTTTACACGAGACGGGACCCAGCTCACTTCCGGTACGAGATTTCAGGTGACAAGACACTCCGGCGCAGCGATGACCTAGCATGGGACTCAGGGTAGGAGAGTGCGGTGACAAGCGTATATATGCAAGAAGCAGTTCTGGTTCAAAATTGTGCGACCGCCAGATATGACTTTACAGCAACAGACCAAGTGTACTACCATGCATGGCTGTCACAGCTGTTGTGGGATCGCGTGGTGGGAGAGCCTAGTGGTTAAAGTGTTCATCCGTCACACCGAAAGTCTGTGTTCGATTCCTCGCATGGGTACAGTATGTGAAGCCCATTCCTGATGTCAGCCGCCGTAATATTGCTGGAACATTGCTAAAAGCGGCGTAAAACCCAACTCATTCACCCCTCACAACTGTTGACAGTCGTACTACTACTTAGTTGGCTAATTTGGGCATGGTAAGAAAAGAAACATGTTAATACTGTAAAGATTATCGGTTCCTTACAGTTATCTGACGCACATGAGACCATTCGAAAAGGTCTCAAACGTTGTTTGTCACCGGAAGTACTAACGTCTCCCGAAGTACCCTGAAGCACTTAAGGACCCTAGTCCAGTTCACGACATCCACAATTGCGTGAGGAATATGATTAGGATAGCATATCCTCTCTATTTTCTCCTATGGTCTCGTAACATAGAACGGCCACTGGATTCTTCGTTTTCCTTAGAAATACAAGAATGGAAGTCAACCCATCTTATGATTCATAAATACATACCAGACATGTAAGACTGAGGATATTGCTAAATACAGGTGGCCCAACCCGGCATCAATTATGCTGCTGTCCACACCAACGCTCCCGACAACATGGGTCTGGCCATCTTCGCCACCATCTGCTGCTGCTGGCCACTGGGCATCGTGGCCATCATGAGAGCGTCAGAGGTACGTAGCAATTGATTCGTATCATTCCGTCAAAAGCCGTAAGACGAAACGTACATGTGACCCTTTCTTAACTTACTTCCGTCTCCGCGCAAACCAGAGTGAAAAACTAGTCAGTTCCTAGGAGGGCGTGCTTTTTGCTCTGTACTTTAACATTAATATGTTCAAAGTATGACATGGCCGATGCTACTGGTTGTTTGGTAAATAGTTTTATGTGCAAACTACACATATATAAAGAGCATTTGGTGGGAGTTTCTTTGACGAACGTACCCATAATTCGCATGACGTCTATTGAAAAGTAACAGCAATCAAAAGAGGTATGAGTGCACGTTCCGACCAAGAGGCGATAGCCAGACGTTCTCGACTTTTCTTAATCCCATGTGGGTTATCTCGGCTGGCTACCGGGGAATCCATATTGACAATGGATTTATACTTTCGTCATTGTGCATTATACAACATTCTGGAGGCTTTCGTGATGTATCAACACAGCCTTTCCCAAAGTCACGTAGCCAGGTTGAACGCACCCAATGCAGGCATCGGGTGCTACCTGACATCAGGCAAGATAAAAATTCCAGTACAGTGCCTTAAAAGCATCTATTATCTACATACCGGAGTACGATCCAAGGGAGACGACGTTGAAATTTGAGTAGGTAAATTTGTACCAGGGGAAGTATGACAAAACAGTCGGCTCTGGTGTCCCACTGTCTCAAAACACGCCAGATTATTGATAAGCAGTGATTATTTTGTAAGTTATATTTTTACCAACTAATCTTCAATGAATCACCAAACCATGAAGATCCGGGTCTGATCAGAGTTACAATTACACAACGCGCTACAACGGCAAGTATGCCAGAATTAAATTTATTTCACTCATTAGGGTGACCTACACCTTTCAGGCACGTCAAGCTTTGAACCAAGGCGACGTTAACGGCTCCATCCTGCTCTCTGCACAGTCACGACGGATGTCTCTGTGGGCCATCGCTTGTGGATGCATATTGTTAGTGGTTATCATCGTCAGCGTCGTTGCATACGTCGTGACCTTCAACAATTACAACTGTTATGATTGCTATAAATAATGGGAGACAACTCCTCAAACGAAGGGAGACAACTTTCTGCTCCTCTACAAAGCCGTATTTGTCGGATGAAACAGACTTGATATCAGTAAGTCAAGCAGATCATTTTTTTGTAGGAATGTTTAAAATGCGTGGCAATATAAGAACATCCCCGATAAGAGAAAATAATTGGTGATTCTTAAAAATTCACCAGAAATATTGTTTTCAAACAGTATTATCGAAATCAGAATATTCTATATATAATACCTATAATGCTGTACATCATAATATAAGTGAAAAGTGTCTGTGATATTTGAAAAAAACCACTGTTTTACAAACATTTAATATCAGTCAAATACCTGACTATGGTGACTGCTTTTTGCAAAATAAAATTGTTGAAAATGTTTTGCATATCAGATCAATAAACAGCCATCCAACCAACAATGGTAAGAATTAATAAAAGTCTATAGTGGATGTACTCATATGCCCATTGTTTTCATAAGACATTAAAACAACATATGGTTTGTTTCTTGCCAGTCTGGGAAGCGGACACTTGGTAAGTGTATGTTAAGCAATAAGAAAGTTCTTCTGATAGGTGTAACACTCAGATTCAAACCCTTTTGACATCGACACTAAAAAATGTGGTACTTTGCCAGGGTGAGTGAGTGAGTGAATGGTTTAGTGTTACGCCACACTCTGCAATATGCCAGCTATATGACAGCGGTCTGTAAATAATCGAGTCTGGACCAGACAATCCAGTGATCAACAACATGAGCATCAATCTGCGCAATTGGGAACTCATGATAAGTGTTCAAGCAAGCCTGACCACCCGATCCTGTTAGTCGCCTTTTATGGCAAGCACGGGTTGCCGAAGTCCTGTTCTACCCCGGGACCTTCACGGATCGCCAGGGTGAATGAGCCTTGAACCAGTGTACATCTTGAAGTTTGTATTTTTTGGAGTGGTTCTATTACTGTATTCTCCAATGTGAGTGAGTGAATGTGTTGAGAATTGTGTTGAGGGCAGCACCTAAATCACAATCAACAGTTTTAGGGATGGCCAAGGGGTGTTACTCTACCTAACCAAATACGCACCTGAGACCACCCATCTAAGTCAAGGAGTATAATGAGACTATCAGTCATGAAACCAGTCCAGTGTTTCTGAAATAGCTAAAAGATGCACCTCTGCACAGATTATGCGAATGAAAGTCTATTGTGTGAGGTTCTTTGCATGATCTGGGAAGACAAAAACAACAACAATAACAGCTCTGAATCATTTGATATACATTTATTTACACTGTGACTGCAACTGATAAAATACTTCTTTATGTACAGTCATCATGAGACCAAACTACTTGGTAGCACATATATTCTTGAGGTGATATTTCTTAATGATGAGCCTGTGAAAAACACTTGGAATGAAGGTAACTTTACAGGTCATACTTTCAACTACTTAATTCATTCCCAAGTGCATAATTGAACAATACGAAAAACCAAGCACCTGTTTGTGAACAGAGGTGAGCATGCTACTTGAAGAAGCAGACTTGGCCAAAAGGGATAGACTCTCTGGGATTAATGGTGTTTAAGCTCTTACATCATATATAAATGTTAAAGCATACATAATATTCACATATAGAGCTCTGCTGAAGGTGTAAAGGCTTGCACTCAGTAATCTTGTCCTACTGGGTCAAATTGGCAATGTAAGTGAAATAAACAAGTTTTCAGACAGCTATGATATTAACATCAAGGCCCTATAACTATCAGTCACTGACAGTTTCAACAATCAGGCAAGGGAAGCAGTTTCTTGGGCATCATAGGTGCTTGAAACAAAGGTGGTGATAGAAAGTATATATACAATGTAGCTGCCACACTGTCATAAGAACCCCAGACCTTCGCCAGCAGCATATGCAATATCATAAATATACAAGGTGCTATCCCGACTGTGGTCTCTCTTTGTCAATTCAATCATGACCTTCATTCACAAGCAGGAATACCATCACCATGGAAACAATCTGCCAAATGTATCAATGCTCTGGATTTGCAAATAGAAACACCAGAGTCATAAGTTATATTTTTCAAAGAATCAGTTTTTACCTACAGATACATCAAGGGATGTTCATCCTTCTCAATATCAAGTGGTTTCATGTTTCCCAAATAGTATATACATCATTAAATAGAGACAAAAAACATTCCCATGACAAACAATTAACAAACTTGAGTCTACACTCATGATATAGCATGTGCCAAACATGACTCTCCTGAAATCAGTAAATCCTTGCCCCTAACTATATTCACAATCACTGCAACATGATCAACAACATCTTCATCTAGACATTATTTGAATAACTCAGTCATTCACATGCAATCTCCATGGTTTACAACTTCCACTGAAGTTCTTTTGTACAGGCTCTGTTTCATTTGGTATTTTTACAGTTTAAAATGTCAATGAACAGTAACAGAAAAGCCCTATGTAATGACGGATCCTGGCATCACTGAGAATAGTGACATAAGATACATTTTGTTGACACACATCTCAAAGGAAAAGGTGATATGATACAGGATACAGAATACAACAAACGAAACCTCACCACTTCACGTAACACGGATCATCCGTCAGAAAGGAAGACTTGCAGTACATGTAACGTACTGAGCTCATTTAAGTCAATTACATTACTAGATTGAGAAAGTTCAAATATACAAACGGAAATGTTTTTTTATGATTAATGATAACATAATTTTAAATGTCACTATTGTTAACATACTTGTACTGTTTGGTGTCAATACATGGCTTGCCTTATGGCAACAGCATTGCAGTTTGTTGAATATTCACTAGACTTGTTCAGCCCTGCTGAAGAATCAACCTTGTTGACAGTATTAGACATGTACCCACAATGATGGACTAGAGACAGCTAACAAATTGCTGTGTCACACTTTCATTAAAAGTGTATGAGTTTGACCTCTACTGCTTTGGTGAAGCCCAGGTTGACAGAGCTAGAAACAAGATGGAGGTTGAGCAAGGCTGGAATCCATGATCATATGGTTGTAATTCCAGAATGCAGCAACTGATATATCTGCCAGTCTGACTGCATGGGACGACATGTTTTCAACATGGACTGCCAGATTCTCAAATTCACCTGCCCGATGGTTGGGTTAAAAATTTCGACATGCACATGAGAATATTTTGTGGGCAGGTTTTGGTCAGAGCTGGCAAGTCTTACATTTAACCTGCTCTATGGTCTGGTTGAAATTTTTGGGAGGTTCGTACCCTGCTAAAAGAGTAAACTGCAGAACCTCTTACTACAATCACCCTGTGTACCTGATTTGCCATTACAGTGAAATACTGACAAACATGCTCAAGCACTGCAGTGATGATAATATCTGAAGATCAAGGAGAGTAGTTAAAAGAATCTAATGTATCTATGAAACATTAAAAAAGCAAAAGATTTAAAGGACGTCATAATCAAAGGGTAAACGATAAAGAGACTCTTTGATTCAAACACAGAGAAGAAAACTTTAAAGAACGAGCATACAGACTTCAAGCACTGAATACAGACTCCTAACAGTCAAACTAACTTAAAGCATAAATCTAGTGGCAACCAGCTTACAGGGGTGATTGCTGTTTATTGTATTATCATGCATCAGGGCATCCATACAACCGTCAATTGTGATATCTGTAACACTGTAACATGTGATTGCCCTTGTAGTATGAACATACACATTCACAAAATGGTTGCTTGTAGTGTACTGCTATGACTACACTCAAAATGTACTGTGAATATTAGATCCTTCAATACTAAACTGATACTCCAGAGTCAAGAACAAGGAAACCACTAACATAAGTGGTACAAGTGACTGTGTAACCTACACACAAACACCCAATATAAAGACAACATTACATCACAAGTACACACAGTGACATAGTGAAGCTGTGGTAGCTGCAAATCAAAATATACATCCATACTTTTACAATTAACACAAAATCAACTTTTTCAAAAACTTTCCATAAAACTATTCATAAATACTAAATATGAATCGACACATTGATATCCAATACTACCACATAATATGAGAGCAAGAGTTCAAGTTTTCTCCAATAAAACTTAAACAAATAGAAAATTTGCATAAAGAGTTTGAAAAATAAAATGTTACTTCCAAAGAAATCTGAAACATTTCATCAACAGCAAATGTGTTACACCAATGTCTGTACAGTGATCATTCAACACACAAACAGGATGCAATGTGTATGGGTAGCACTGAACAGAATGTCAGAGTCATGATCATATGCAGTAGCTAACACATAAACGATCAGATCGGTGTATAACATGTATATCAGTAACATGTTAACACCAGTCATTCAGTCACCTTATTGTAGGACACTACACTGAGATCCCTGATTTATTCAACTAACACTCAGCTTCATGCGAAAAATACTGTTAACAATGGGCTTTCTCAGAACAATGTGTCTACAGAACTATTTGACGACTAACATCATCATTCACTGCTGTAGTTGAATTACAATAACGGTGAGATCAGTGGGATAACTCTGGTGACACTTCTTATAACGGAAAACTACAGGTAAACAACGGACATGACAACATGATGACTGAAACTGATGTACAGGTATACAGACAATTTGATATATTCCCCATGATCAAGAACCATTTCTATACCCTGTTCAACAAACATAGAACTGCCTATGTTTTTATCAACCCAAAAACATGCTTGAGCATTCAGTATTTTATTAGATCAGCTCACCCATGATGGAGTCACTCTCTTCAGTTTTGATTCAAGGGCATAAAGACACAGACATTGTTGTGTTCAAATTTAACAACTGAAGAAATGAGTTCATATCCCAGAAATAATCCTTAAGTATCTGAAGAGTATTTCTTAACTATAAACACTGAATGTGACTTTTGTTTTCGCATCAAGGATGACCTACATGACTCAAGCTCCTAAATAGAGGTTTATACTGCTGATTGTCTCTACAAAAATGGGACTTATCTATCACAATGCATGTGATTGTATCTTGTATTGTGGACCTTGTATTGTACAACATCTCTGGATGAGACATCATAAGGGGGATCAGGGTCTCAAAACTTGTACATCATGACCAATTTTTCCTAAGGAGTACCAAATCAGTTATACTATATGATTATGACCTCACATCTCAAGTATCAACATGACAATAATGTGTCATAGTAATTATCATATACATATTTTCTAAAAGACCCGATCACCATGATTATTTGTTTTTCTACATCAGCTATCACTCGTGAAAAAAAATCGTAGATCATAGAAAAACATCAACATTTTGTTTCCAGTGTCACACCAACAGACTTTGACCATCCAGGATGTGAATTGACACATCTAGCAATACTTAACAAGTGGATATAGTTCATAACAGAACAACAGAGTCAGTGAATACTGCTGAGACAGCAAATCTGCAGTATCCATGACCGCATGGTTGAATACTGATTATTTGTTACATGTAATGCTGAGGATATTGTCACTTGAACCCAAGAAACCAGTGTCAAGTTCAGTTCTATGCACTTTCATGAATTGCATCCTGCTGCCGGATTCAAACAAGTACAACACTAACATAATCATGCATCATGTAAAGCCCTTCAAACTGTCATGTTCTCATCTCGTTGCCCTGCCTGACTCTGAGTTAACATTTGAAGTCAAATCAACAGTATTTAGTGCAGTGTTATCAGATCGCTACTGCTTTGATGCCTGCTGATAGGTTTCTTATTAACTGAAGAACTATAAACAACATGAGTCCTTTATGTCTATCCACTGAAATTGAGTGTTGAACTTAAAATCATGGGAAAAAATCAGATGATGAAACATTTGGCATTACAGATTAAATGAAAATATATTCCTCTGTAACAAAAACTGAACTGAACTGTAACAGGATGATCTCAATCATGTGGGCCCATTTGGCTGACAGAATACTGTCTATGCTACATACAGACTGCATGGGTATGTCCAATATAATCAGTTATATATATATATATACTATAAGACACACTCTGACTGTAGTACCAACAGCCTACATCAGGAATATAGTTCACAGCATGTCAGAATGGTCATTCCAATCCATCTCTCAATGGTGGATCCTTAGGGTGTCATCTAATGTGCGGGTGTGTATCCAAGAGGTGCACATCCATTGTTCCGGACATCATGTAGTTTGGGTGGTGCACAGACAGCCACAGCTCCGCAGTGTAGTCTTTCTGTGCTACATGGTCAGCATCTCTTGCTTCAGGGAAAGCTGTACAGAACATCCTTGCTTGCTTGGAACAGTAGTGTTTGTGTACTCCACTGGGACCACTGGGACATGTTGCTGGATGTTGCTGAGTTTACTGTGGGGTCAATAGAGAAGAGTTGGGCAACAACATCAGGACAAGTGTAAAATGTTCCAGGTCTCAGCTGAAAAAGAGAAGAAAAAACAAAATTCGCATCTCTAGTAGGCTGAGCAAACTGACATATCGCCCTGGCTATCACATACTTGATGGAACAAAACGTCTGACAATTACTTAAGGTCCAGCTTGATGTTTTTTGTATGACAAATATTTGCAAACAGGAAAAGGCACCACTTTGGGATCGCTCTCACAAATTTGCCAGGTTTTGCTTAAGGACATGAAAAGTTTTGAGCTGTGCTCTGGAAATGAAGCCCATCCCTCCTTTTCGAGACTAAGTTTGAATTGTTTCCACGGAAACTGATCAGTCCCATTTGTTGTCTCTGACAACACATAATGCTTCTGGATCTGTACGGGAGTACATAAGGAAAGACACTGAGACCTGGGAAAGTTAATGTAATGCTTGCATGTGAGGATTACCTGTGTGCCTGCTCCCTCTTCCACTCTTCCAGCTTCTGTCTGATGGCCATCTGACGCTCCTCGTTCACCTTCTCCTCCTCCTCAACCTGTACCTTTACCTGCTGCCACTTCTGCACTAGCGATGAAACGTTCTTCTTTTTCAGGGACAAGCTGCTGCTACTGATGGACTGCAACACAAACAACAGCGCATCAACATAAAACATCAGGCTGGCTCTAAATATGGATCTCTACACAGAGCAGTACAGTAATGAAATCCTAGTCAAACATTTCCTACCTTATCCTTCTTCTTCTTTTTCTTCTCCTTTTGTCCCTTCTCGACCTCTGGCTGTGGAGGAGGAAGGGGAAGGGAAGCTGGGATTTCCATCAAGGAAGTACTTGAGATCTCCTCGCTCACAGTAGTGCTGGCGAACATGTCAATTGGCACTGAACTCTGAGGAACACAACTTGGCATGGCAGTCTCAGCTGGAGCTACAGGCTGGGTTGTGATCCCTGCTGTACCCATCACAAATGATGGAGGAACTGCTACAGTTGATGAAGCTGAGATCACTGATGAAGAGGCAGATGCTGATGGAATGGCAGATACTGATGAAGATGAGGCAGCAACATTAAGTTGCGGAGCCCTATAAATAACAGGGGCACTCTCCAGAGCTTCTGTTGAGTGGTGTGAGACAGATGATATGTCAGATGAGGAAGAGACGGAGATGGGTGGAAGAATGTAGTCTTGATGGGAGGATGTCACACAGTCTTCAGCATCTGTTGATGTGGGTGTCTCTGGATCATCAACATCCATGTCGGCATCTTCTGGTGAGTCATGATCCACACTGTAGCTGGTTTCATCATCCCCAGGGTATGGTTCTGAGGGGGGTGGGGGAGGGGGCAGACCAAACAGAACTTCAGTTCCAGGAGGTGGGGGTTCTCCAGGAAACACTGGTAAAGCTTCTTTCAGAGGTTCAGAAGGTTCAGGCTCTGGAGGCTTAGGTGGTTCTTCAGGGGGCATTTCTGTAAAGGATAAGGCATTTACATTTATATCACACCATCGAATATTATGGGGAGGGGGGAGAAAGAGTAACTGTCAATTGACAGCAAGACTGAATTATAAATAAATGTAATCCTTGGGTCTTACTCTATTAAATATATGTAAACTCACTTTTACCATTAGGTAAATGGAACCACTACAGGTGAGCACTTCTGTAGACTACAGTCAGTTTGCATTCAAAATGAGAACAATGAATGATTAAAGAACTTGAAATAGGAGTAAAAATATAATGTAGTTTTTAAACCACTTTTAAACAACTGTGTCATTCAGAAAGAACTACAATTGAAAGATGTGAGACTTTCTATTTACTGAAATAAACCTCACCGTCTGAGCTATCCGGTGCCATGGGCTCGCCATCAATCTGAAGAAAAGAAGCAGACAGCTTACACTAAATAACAATCTACATTGCCCACTGGCAGAATCTGGTTGAACAGATACACACACAAAATGACCTTATATGTAAGGTCCAAGGAAATCAAGAAAAATATACCATATACAATGGTACAAATAATTCTAACACAGTGATTTGGAGAAATCACAGTTGGTGCTGGTATTTAACCAGGAGTATGAAGTAATTATATGTTTTCATTATGCTGCCTTGCCGACTCGTTTGTTTACAGCTACACTCCAGCAACATACAGGCTTTATGCTCTCTGTATGTAAATAATCAAGCATTGACAAGATAATCCAGTGATTAACATCATCAGCATTCATCAAAATGATTGGAATCAACCAAGGCAGTGAGTCTGACCACCCAAAAGCCATACTTAACAAGAGTGGGTTGCTGAAGATTTGGATAGCGTTCTCAAAACATCTGTAGCTATACAAACTTTTTAAGCCAATTCATAACACACTGGCTATGATCAATGTTAAGAATTCTTAGGGATTTGACAGTTTCGAGAATAAGCACTCAGATTCTTAATTAGACGTCACAGGTTGTCCATTCCTAAAGCAGATACTTCAAACTTAAAAGCTACCTACTTCACTGGCAAGATTTTCCTCCTCAGTAGGTAGGGGAACAGTTGTAGTGGGAGGAAGCTGAGGGCCATACAGCACAGGCTCTTCCTCATCTGGGGGAAGTGGTGGGGGCGGAGGCTTTGGTTTCGGACTCGGAGGGGCCACTTCTGGAATGGCGGGCTCGTTGGAAGACGATACTTCTGACTGGCTACTGTGTACGGAGTTTGCTGAAGGTTGTGCCTCAGGGTAATCCCACTGAGATTCCCCATTTTTCTCATCGGTGTAGAAGTAACGTCTGAAATTTCTACATGGGAAAATTCCATGAAGAAGAAAAAAGGCAAAGATCAATTTCTGATGTTGAGAATAGTTTCTCCCTGAAATACAAGTCTGCAAGAGATGAAGGTAAAGTTGACGGGATGTGATGTTTGATGGTTTCAAACTGCCAGATTTGCCAGGTTCAACAACCTGACAATAAGACCATTATGCAGTCCAGAAACAGATATGTGAACAGCAGATTGCAAAATAATGAATCTATTGAAAGAGATCGGTTTAATGCTGTCTGGACCAGTATTACAGTCACGTCACAGCATGTCAGCTTGAAGAGAAAGGAAAGTCCAATAAGTTGCAGGACTTCTACAGTTCCCACTTTGGTAAAATCCATCAGCATGGGAACAGTACTAACAAACCATAGAACATAATCAGGACAAATCCGGGATTAAAACCCACGATGAAAGGTTCTTGATACAGGAAATTTTGTTGGGCTTCAGAGACATTGATAATGCATGATGAACTCACAGCTATATAGCACCCCAACCATTTGGATCATTTATCACTAAATGACTGAGTGAGTCAGTTGATTGGGTGTTCGCTGCTTATGTTGCAGTCGTTACACCAAGAGGAGGCTTACCATACAACCTATCTGGGGAAGTAAACTATGGTCTTCCTGTGACAAGCAAATGCTTATGCCACTAGGCTACACCACTGCCATAAATGTATCACAAAAGTGTATCGTTTCTTACAGAAAACAGTGAACAAAGAAGTGTTTCATATCATTTTCTACATGCACATCTCCATCATGATAAAATAAAATGACACATGTTGAATTTTGCATAGATTCTCTGATTGTTTTCAATGCTTTCTTTGAATATTATGAGCCACAATTTGAATGGTGGTAATTTTCAGAAATGTGAATATTAAGTTAAGGACGATCTGATTCTTTAATGTTAAAATATTTAACCTGAAATATCACGGCACATAAACCTTATTGATATGGAAGAATCAAAGTTTATTTTACATACCCATTTACTTTTACGAAAGCAATACAGCCATGTAATACAAGATTTCTGTATTGCACACAGCTGGGTCTACCAATGTTCAGCAGTGGTCAGATCAAAACATTTAAGGAAAGTACGATTTAGAAGATAAAGATAAAGTTTTCAGATTTGCAGTCCTTTATCACTGATTAAAGACCCCTAATTCAAAGCCATTTAAGTACAGTTTTGATGAACACTCAGCCACTCAAAATCAAGTATCACAAAATGTTGTTCTAGAATTCATATTCAGAATCCAAAAATGAAAACTTTGAAACAGTCGAGTTATCGAACTGAAGATGCTACTTGTCAAACATTATTTGGTATTGTTTCTATCATCATCAGACCATGACACTTGCATGATGACATTAGGCCAGGGAATGTGATCTCACTTTAATGCCTGTGTTATGCCCCTTACAAGAACTGACACTCAGATCCCTAAAACCCCAATGTGAATGTCTCAGTAATGATGTTCAGTTTTTGCACAAACAGTCTGTGTCATAAAAAGGGTATGTAATAAACAAATAACATCACACTACTGAATCTGAACCTAATGTATTGAATTTGAAGATGTTTTTGTAAGAGAGAAACATGTCATTCTTCAAACTCACTGTTTCACTAAAATTACATCTTCCCAGTCAACACATAGGGGCAAATTGCACCAGCATGATCTTCAATATATAAAAAGCTAAAATTTTAGTCAGATCAAATCAGCATGATGTTTGAAAATAACAGCACTTAAAGAAACACTTGCTTAGCAGACTGTTAAACAAATATCAAAAGATGAAAAGGTAATATAAGCAGGCTGAAAAATAAAACTCCAGAATATCTCAGAATTGTACCAGGCACTTCACTCATCCCATTTTCACTGAACTAACATTTAGATTCACTTTCGAAGAAGTTTCAATTCTTAGCAGAAAATGCCATCAAATGTTCTACTGAACCAAGTGAATGACACAACCCAGCAGCTCTCAAATGACAATAATAACTAGTATTCTGTAGTGAAGTTCAACAAAGTTTTGCTACTAGCATGAAAAACAGACTCTACCAGCATGGTGATGAAAGCTATATTGAACTTGAGATAAATGAGAACAAGACTGATAGTGGGTTAAGGGCTTAGTAACATGCTTTAGCAGGGATCTGACTAAAAGGGTGAGTGAGTGAGTTTAGTTTTAAGCTGCATTCAGCAATATTCCAGCTATATGGCGGCGGTCTGACTAAAGGACTCCAAATAGGATAATGCATTAAAACCAAAATATCTTCAGACTCTTTAACAGCATTTGAAATGAATTATTTGTGAGTGAACAACGTTCAGTTGAGGTGAGATTAACAAAAACTAGACTGAAGTAAACAGGAAAGAGTGAGAGACCTCATTCACATCAGCTAGCACTCCTATTTCACACAGGAACCTATATACAATTCTGAGGATATCTGGAATAAACAACAGACACCGAACAGAAACAATCTTCTTTATTCCTTTTATTAGGCATATTCTAAAGTTCCAAACATAATGACATTAAATATATGGCTAAATGAACATTTCACCCAACAGGTCACTCCTAACATGGAGAACAAACTAAAACTGAATTCTAAAATTTCTTTTTTATACGAGTATCTTTGGAAAGAAATGAAGATATTTATGTCTTTCTTTTAGGATCAACGTATATGTGCACATGGAGACAAAACTAGAGCAGCTTGAGCCCAAATATAATTTTGAGCTCATAGACTAAAATGGTTTTGCCACAGGCTATATTGAAACTCTTTTTCCCTTGTATTTGGAACTGGTTTCAAGAAAACAGTAGTTCCGGTGTTAGAACACACCTTCATAAAATGATACAAATGACACTTGTCTAAGGAGTGTTAATACATTTTGTCCCTGTACAATGCAAGCCTCAAGGTCCTCAGAGGTCAGTCATAGGAAATCAGCTATGGCGTCATCATATTAAGTGCCCCACAGTTCGCTGATTGTCAGATATCTTTACTTGTACAACATCCGTAGCTTAACAGCTTTTGTCATCTGTTGACGTGGTCCCTTCTCCATCAACATTATCACCTTCACGCTTTGTTCATCTGCTTCAGAGCACACAGTTCATTTACGGAACTAAAGCCTTTCAGTTGATGACAAGGTCACAGTGAATGGTGTGACTCCTTCTTAACGCAAAGTCAATACACTGAGCATGAGACAGAATCCCTTTGCCCAAAGAAACATCCTTATGAAACATTTAACACTGAAATAGAGAGCTGATTAGACAAACACAAGCCTGAAACAGAAGGTAGATTAACTGTCCTTTCCTACCACTATCCTAAGTTGTGGATTATGCATGTAAAATTGTTATCTTTATCACATGGCCTCTGTGCACAAAAGTGCTACAGCATGGCAACTACCAAGCACCAATGGTAAAGTACTAGAATCACACTAATGTTTGCACTAAGATCGTTTCATGACTACTCATATTCAATATCTGATCTACTGATTGGTGTCACAATGGTCAAATCCAACTAGCCTTGCAGCTCCTTTTGAAAAGTTAAGTGACGTAAATTTGAAGTAAGAAACACTAAATGGTAGAATCTTCAACTATCTGCTGACTCAAGTTCCTACTGATCTACTTCAATCGAACAGTAGCTAATTATCCAAATTTTTCGAGACCAAACCTCAGTTTTGTACATCCGAATAAATTCTCATAACAACAACTGCAAAGCCTTATCTCTAAGGGTTTTAAAAAATAACTATCAAATCATAACTGAGGAAACATATTCAACTTCCAAAATTAATCTACGTGAAACACCTGTTCAGAGATCTAAAACAGGTCAATATTAGATAAAAGATTTTTTCTCCAACTCACCACCCCTGGTTGTCTCTCCTGTTGCCGGCCCTGGTTGTCTCCCTTGTGGACTCTCCCACCATCTTGCAGTGGCCAGACTTCGTTTGATACCTTGATGCACTGTTCACTATCTCACAACTCTCTCACAACAGTTTCAGCCACATAACACTGTGATGGCAGCAGTATGGACCAGGCTCATTGCCAATAAAGAAATTTCCCTCCATGAGGCAGAGAAATTTTGAAGATTGATAACTGCCAAAATTTTGTCAAAGGTGGTCCAAATTGCAAGTCTGTTTGAACCAGTGGGGTGGCAGACTTGAATCTCATGGCATTTTCTGCTTTGTTTTCTTAAAAGTTTTGGATTGGTCCATACATGCCTGCTTGTATCAATGAAACGCGAAGATAGGAAAAGTCTTTCGTACCTGTCCCAGTGGCACGAAAATCCAGCAGGCACTGCGCTCTGTTCATACTGCTCCAATTGTTTGTTGACTTCGTGTAGACGAGCTAGAAAATACTCTGTGTCCAGACCCCCATCCTGCCAGTCACGGAAGCGAGTCTGAAAATATACAGAATACTTGATGAACTATGTTATCAGAATCCTGTGTCCTTCAACAGAAAACTGACAAAGGGCAATGTTTAAAAAATAAATCTGTTGTAAGAGATTGGGCAGTAGGGGAAGCAGTTCCAGGTATCATCCATGTAACAGTATATACGATGAAAAGTGGAAACAATGCAAAACATTTTATTTTTTGTCCATGAACATAAGTGTAACCATGACACTGAGAAAATTGCAGCATACACAATGATTGTGAGATTCACATTTTTCGACCCGTGAAGAATCTGGGGTACAATAGACTTTCAGCAACCCATGCTTGCCATAAAAGGCAACTATGCTTGTCAAGAGAGACAACTAATGGGATCAGGTGGTCTGGCACACTGACAGTTGCGCAGTTCTATGCTCATGCTGTTGATCACTTGATTGTCCAGTCCAGACTTGATTACAGACTGCCGCCATATAGCTGGAATATTGCTGAGTGCAGCATAAAACTTAACTCACTCACTCAGACTTTTTTCAGGTCTATTACAAGGCTTTTCACATCAGATGCAAAGACCAAAATCAAATAAAATTTGAATCAATGGTGTGGGTACAGCACAAGAAACTAAAAGAAATCCGCCTGATAATATCACAGTAACTTCAAATTTTGATGCTTATTAACAAATATAAATAAACAAAAACAAGTGTCTGCCACTAAAGAAGAATGAAATATCTAAAATATATTCACGACTTTTACTTTTTGTTCAAACAAAAGCTGCATGAAATGACTATTGTCTGGATAATCAATCACCCAATGTAGGCTGTCAACAAAGTTATATTAGTTGCAAGGTTTTATATGCTATCATAAGTTCAAAAAGTGGACAAAGTGTTGTGGTCACATTGAAACTAAGATCAAGGTCACTTAAATCGACTGCTGTCTGCCTATTTCCCAAATCCCAAATCCCCAATTCCCAAATCTTAAAAACTGGGTACAACAGTTCATCTGATATTGTGTTAACAAGAGTTTGAAGTGGTCAAAGAGTTCGTAGTACCTTGAAAATAAGGTCAAGGTCATCCAATCACCTGGTGCCTGCATAATTCCCAATGTAGGCCATTAGCAGTTTGAAGACACTGGGTACAACAGTTCATGAGATACTGAGTTAACTAGAGTCGTCGTGACCTTGAAAACAAGGTCAAGGTCTCCAATATCAACTGGTGTCTGCATAATCAACCAAGGTAGGTTGTAACCAAATCTAAAGACATTGTGTACAACAGTTCATGAGATATCATGTTAACAAGAGTTTGAAAGGTGTTCAAAGAGTCACGGTGACCTTCACACTTATAAGAAGGGACTTCTGACTTTTAGCTTCAAATTAAACATCTGTAAGTGCCAGATGTGTATGAATCATGTGTCTACTCGCCTTCTAACATGAGACATCCCATATAAAGGGTTGCAAGTCCATTGCTACAAAGTCAAAAAGCATGCTGTGACATGGAAGTCACGGGAGGTAAATACTTGACTATCAACATACCTGCAACTCGAGGAGGAGCACCTGCAGCTTTGATAACCCTTTCTTTGTGACCTCAAGGAACTCCAGCTTGCCCAGGGCAATGTTAGCAACATCCTCCACATTGTCCTGCATACACACAACATAAAGTAAGACAGGTGACTTTCTTCACGTTGTTCTCAACAGGGCTCCACATAATGTTTCAAGCTACTGAATACTTACAAGTTATCATTCCATTCTATTAAATACTTTATAGTACTGATCATAGTGTACTTATGTACTAATTAACGTATGTTGGATGAATTCAACACAGCATTATACATGTCTCACTAACAATACGCAAGGTGTGATGCTGTTCAAATTAATCAGTCACTGCAGCTGAGTGAACGTATGTGTGACTCAATAAAGATCACATTGCATACTGGTAACTTATTCCACTGGATTCTTAAAGTATGTAATTGTCCAAGCATTATTGTCTAGGCATGTCTCTGAAAGTGTTTGTCTTAGCATACCTCTACGAGTGATTATCTTAGCATGTGTCTCAGTACTATTGTCTCGGCATGTCTCTAAGAGTGATTGTCTGTTCATGTGTCTCAGTACTATTGTCTCGGCATGTCTCTAAGAGTGATTGTCTGTTCATGTGTCTCAGCACTATTGTCTAGGCATGTCTCTAAGAGTGATTGTCTGTTCATGTGTCTCAGTACTATTGTCTCGGCATGTCTCTAAGAGTGATTGTCTGTTCATGTGTCTCAGCACTATTGTCTCGGCATGTCTCTAAGAGTGATTGTCTGTTCATGTGTCTCAGCACTATTGTCTAGGCATGTCTCTAAGAGTGATTGTCTGTTCATGTGTCTCAGCACTATTGCCTAGGCATGTCTCTAAGAGTGATTGTCTGTTCATGTGTCTCAGCACTATTGTCTCGGCATGTCTCTAAGAGTGATTGTCTGTTCATGTGTCTCAGTACTATTGTCTCGGCATGTCTCTAAGAGTGATTGTCTGTTCATGTGTCTCAGCACTATTGCCTAGGCATGTCTCTAAGAGTGATTGTCTGTTCATGTGTCTCAGCACTATTGTCTCGGCATGTCTCTAAGAGTGATTGTCTGTTCATGTGTCTCAGTACTATTGTCTCGGCATGTCTCTAAGAGTGATTGTCTGTTCATGTGTCTCAGTACTATTGTCTAGGCATGTCTCTAAGAGTGATTGTCTGTTCATGTGTCTCAGCACTATTGCCTAGGCATGTCTCTAAGAGTGATTGTCCGTTCATGTGTCTCAGCACTATTGTCTCGGCATGTCTCTAAGAGTGATTGTCTGTTCATGTGTCTCAGCACTATTGCCTAGGCATGTCTCTAAGAGTGATTGTCTGTTCATGTGTCTCAGTACTATTGTCTAGGCATGTCTCTAAGAGTGTCTGTTCATGTGTCTCAGCACTATTGCCTAGGCATGTCTCTAAGAGTGATTGTCTGTTCATGTGTCTCAGTACTATTGTCTAGGCATGTCTCTAAGAGTGATTGTCTGTTCATGTGTCTCAGCACTATTGTCTCGGCATGTCTCTAAGAGTGATTGTCTGTTCATGTGTCTCAGCACTATTGTCTAGGCATGTCCCTAAGAGTGATTGTCTGTTCATGTGTCTCAGCACTATTGTCTCGGCATGTCTCTAAGAGTGATTGTCTGTTCATGTGTCTCAGCACTATTGTCTAGGCATGTCTCTAAGAGTGATTGTCTGTTCATGTGTCTCAGCACTATTGCCTAGGCATGTCTCTAAGAGTGATTGTCTGTTCATGTGTCTCAGCACTATTGTCTAGGCATGTCTCTAAGAGTGATTGTCTGTTCATGTGTCTCAGCACTATTGCCTAGGCATGTCTCTAAGAGTGATTGTCTGTTCATGTGTCTCAGCACTATTGCCTAGGCATGTCTCTAAGAGTGATTGTCTGTTCATGTGTCTCAGCACTATTGTCTCGGCATGTCTCTAAGAGTGATTGTCTGTTCATGTGTCTCAGTACTATTGTCTCGGCATGTCTCTAAGAGTGATTGTCTGTTCATGTGTCTCAGTACTATTGTCTAGGCATGTCTCTAAGAGTGATTGTCCGTTCATGTGTCTCAGCACTATTGCCTAGGCATGTCTCTAAGAGTGATTGTCCGTTCATGTGTCTCAGCACTATTGTCTAGGCATGTCTCTAAGAGTGATTGTCTGTTCATGTGTCTCAGCACTATTGCCTAGGCATGTCTCTAAGAGTGATTGTCTGTTCATGTGTCTCAGTACTATTGTCTAGGCATGTTTTTAAGAGTGTCTGTTCATGTGTCTCAGCACTATTGCCTAGGCATGTCTCTAAGAGTGATTGTCTGTTCATGTGTCTCAGTACTATTGTCTAGGCATGTCTCTAAGAGTGATTGTCTGTTCATGTGTCTCAGCACTATTGTCTCGGCATGTCTCTAAGAGTGATTGTCTGTTCATGTGTCTCAGCACTATTGTCTCGGCATGTCTCTAAGAGTGATTGTCTGTTCATGTGTCTCAGTACTATTGTCTCGGCATGTCTCTAAGAGTGATTGTCTGTTCATGTGTCTCAGCACTATTGTCTCGGCATGTCTCTAAGAGTGATTGTCTGTTCATGTGTCTCAGCACTATTGTCTAGGCATGCCTCTAAGAGTGATTGTCTGTTCATGTGTCTCAGCACTATTGCCTAGGCATGTCTCTAAGAGTGATTGTCTGTTCATGTGTCTCAGCACTATTGTCTCGGCATGTCTCTAAGAGTGATTGTCTGTTCATGTGTCTCAGTACTATTGTCTAGGCATGTCTCTAAGAGTGATTGTCTGTTCATGTGTCTCAGCACTATTGCCTAGGCATGTCTCTAAGAGTGATTGTCTGTTCATGTGTCTCAGTACTATTGTCTAGGCATGTCTCTAAGAGTGATTGTCTGTTCATGTGTCTCAGCACTATTGCCTAGGCATGTCTCTAAGAGTGATTGTCTGTTCATGTGTCTCAGCACTATTGCCTAGGCATGTCTCTAAGAGTGATTGTCTGTTCATGTGTCTCAGTACTATTGTCTAGGCATGTCTCTAAGAGTGATTGTCTGTTCATGTGTCTCAGCACTATTGCCTAGGCATGTCTCTAAGAGTGATTGTCTGTTCATGTGTCTCAGTACTATTGTCTAGGCATGTCTCCAAGAGTGATTGTCTGTTCATGTGTCTCAGCACTATTGCCTAGGCATGTCTCTAAGAGTGATTGTCTGTTCATGTGTCTCAGTACTATTGTCTCGGCATGTCTCTAAGAGTGATTGTCTGTTCATGTGTCTCAGCACTATTGCCTAGGCATGTCTCTAAGAGTGATTGTCTGTTCATGTGTCTCAGTACTATTGTCTAGGCATGTCTCTAAGAGTGATTGTCTGTTCATGTGTCTCAGCACTATTGCCTAGGCATGTCTCTAAGAGTGATTGTCTGTTCATGTGTCTCAGTACTATTGTCTAGGCATGTCTCTAAGAGTGATTGTCTGTTCATGTGTCTCAGCACTATTGTCTAGGCATGTCTCTAAGAGTGATTGTCTGTTCATGTGTCTCAGTACTATTGTCTAGGCATGTCTCTAAGAGTGATTGTCTGTTCATGTGTCTCAGCACTATTGCCTAGGCATGTCTCTAAGAGTGATTGTCTGTTCATGTGTCTCAGCACTATTGCCTAGGCATGTCTCTAAGAGTGATTGTCTGTTCATGTGTCTCAGTACTATTGTCTAGGCATGTCTCTAAGAGTGATTGTCTGTTCATGTGTCTCAGCACTATTGCCTAGGCATGTCTCTAAGAGTGATTGTCTGTTCATGTGTCTCAGTACTATTGTCTAGGCATGTCTCTAAGAGTGATTGTCTGTTCATGTGTCTCAGCATTATTGCCTAGGCATACTTCTATGAGTGATTGTCTGTTCATGTGTCTCAGTACTATTGTCTAGGCATGTCTCTAAGAGTGATTGTCTGTTCATGTGTCTCAGCACTTTTGTCTAGGCATGTCTCTAAGAGTGATTGTCTGTTCATGTGTCTCAGTACTATTGTCTAGGCATGTCTCTAAGAGTGATTGTCTGTTCATGTGTCTCAGCACTATTGTCTAGGCATGTCTCTAAGAGTGATTGTCTGTTCATGTGTCTCAGCACTATTGCCTAGGCATGTTTCTAAGAGTGATTGTCTGTTCATGTGTCTCAGTACTATTGTCTAGGCATGTCTCTAAGAGTGATTGTCTGTTCATGTGTCTCAGCACTATTGTCTAGGCATGTCTCTAAGAGTGATTGTCTGTTCATGTGTCTCAGTACTATTGTCTAGGCATGTCTCTAAGAGTGATTGTCTGTTCATGTGTCTCAGCACTATTGCCTAGGCATGTCTCTAAGAGTGATTGTCTGTTCATGTGTCTCAGCACTATTGCCTAGGCATACTTCTAAGAGTGATTGTCTGTTCATGTGTCTCAGCACTATTGTCTAGGCATGTCTCTAAGAGTGATTGTCTGTTCATGTGTCTCAGCACTATTGCCTAGGCATGTCTCTAAGAGTGATTGTCTGTTCATGTGTCTCAGCACTATTGCCTAGGCATGTCTCTAAGAGTGATTGTCTGTTCATGTGTCTCAGTACTATTGTCTAGGCATGTCTCTAAGAGTGATTGTCTGTTCATGTGTCTCAGTACTATTGTCTAGGCATGTCTCTAAGAGTGATTGTCTGTTCATTTGTCTCAGTACTATTGTCTAGGCATGTCTCTAAGAGTGATTGTCTGTTCATGTGTCTCAGCACTATTGCCTAGGCATGTCTCTAAGAGTGATTGTCTGTTCATGTGTCTCAGTACTATTGTCTAGGCATGTCTCTAAGAGTGATTGTCTGTTCATGTGTCTCAGCACTATTGCCTAGGCATGTCTCTAAGAGTGATTGTCTGTTCATGTGTCTCAGTACTATTGTCTAGGCATGTCTCTAAGAGTGATTGTCTGTTCATGTGTCTCAGCACTATTGTCTAGGCATGTCTCTAAGAGTGATTGTCTGTTCATGTGTCTCAGTACTATTGTCTAGGCATGTCTCTAAGAGTGATTGTCTGTTCATGTGTCTCAGTACTATTGTCTAGGCATGTCTCTAAGAGTGATTGTCTGTTCATGTGTCTCAGCATTATTGTCTAGGCATGTCTCTGGGCGTGATTGCCTTGGCATGTGTCTCAACATGACTGTCTAAGCAAGTATCAGGGCACGTTACTCCTGTCTGAATGCAAGAGTCTAAACATGTGCTAGTGAGAATATCAGAGGATTTACGAGCATTCTGAGAGTGTGCTGTATACAGTTTCACCATGTGTAGTCCAGCTGTACACTGCTGTCCTACGTACCTTGACCATGACGATGTGTGGCACTGGTACCTCCTTTTGCTCCTCCTCCTTGGGCTTCTCAGACTCCTGCTTCACTGGCTCCGCTGGGGGGAGTATCCTGCTGCCATCATCTTCATCGCTGTCTTCGTCTGGCAACACACAACAACATGGTTGTTATGGAAAAATGTTCAAAAACCCCAACAACTATAGATTAACAATGAGTATAGGCATAAACTGAGATGAACGGTAAGGTGAAATGGGGTTTTACAACGCACTTAAGAATAATAAGTACCTTATTTTAAAGTCTTTTGGTATGACACAGACGTGACTGAGATGAGAAAGAGAATGGAAGGTAACCATATTATTACATGTATGCTCTTGGATCTGTGTAATACATAAAGGATACTAAATGACCTTCTGTGTAATACCATTTATACTAAACGAGTTAATGACTTGGTATCAAAGTTTGATAGCAAATCTTTCATGAGCTTAATGAAAGTGCTATTTCATGGAAGCAAGTTCAGCATTCTGAATATTACTCCCAAAAATAAACTGATCGTCGAAACTGCCTACAGTGTGATGGCTCTCAGTTTTCTGTGATCCAAGCAAGGTTTAATATTATTGTGACACAAGTATTAACCTTGTGACATTGTAACTGTAAACAATTATGACATCACATACCTAGACACATTACACTAGTGTAACATTGCCATCAATGCAGTATCTTCCAGGGGCGAGTAATAAATGGATCAATTTACAGGGGTATCGTTGTACTCTGTTTGTTTCGTTCACTGTCTAACGTTGAACACAGCATATTCCAGCTACATGATGGTGACCTATAAATAGCTGAGTTAGGGGAAAACTGCAACACATAAATGTTATTAGTGTGGTATTTCATTTAATTATTTATTAATTTCACAATTCCCTAGTCGCAGAGTTATCTCCCTTGGTAAAATACACAAAGAAACAGGCCGCAAAGGCAAATATATTACAGGACCAGCATTTCATCCCACTATCAGTGCAAATAGGCCACCTAAATGGAACTTTTAAGTAAAATTGGTATTTTTGACTCATACTTATGAATGCTTATCTTCTTCTTCTTTTACGTGAATGACAGTAGTACACTTGAATCCCTTGATGTTCCCTTGAAGAGGATGTAAAACTTCACTCACTCAAGAGTTGCCCTCCTTGAACCCTTTTTCCGCCCATGTGACTTGCCATGTCACCCTCTCCAGAATACACCCTTGCACCTGGGTTTGCTGGGAAACCTGAAGTGCCTTCTGGATGAGCTTAACATGAGTCAGGATAACTATCAAATTTAACTTAAAATCTCCATAATTTTACTTATCCTGGCTCATGCTTATTATGCTTCCAGAATCCAACGGAAATGGTGGTGGTGAGGCTATTTTAGAATTCATCAGCTGTATTCCCCACTATGGGAACTCCACAACTGCACTTACTGGATCCAACGTCCACTGTCATTTCAGGGGGACCACATCTTGTCATATCTTCTCTAGACAAGTGAAATTAATAAAATCATGTGGATTTTAAATATACTGGTATCATCTTCTTAGTACTTATCTATAAACAACCCACAGATTATGGTAAGATCGATACCATAAATGAGCTGCGACACACTGCATAATCACTCATGCGATGCACATGGACTCTCAACCAAAACTCTCTAGAGTGAAGGTTATCAACATGTTTGTGGGATAAAGGGTGAGATTTCCAACTGAGCACCTTTGTGGAACTGTTTGTTGTTGTGCTACAGCAAGTGGCCGAATCTGATGAATGCTGGAGACATCTTCCGTGGCAATGTCTCCGAGGTAGTGGTTGGCAAACACTGTGCCCGACTTCCAAAAGCAGCTCTCCATTCCAGATGATATCAAGCAGTGATATCGACTATATCCCCCGCATCACATCCCGGGAGGATGAAAAGGACATGTGCCATATGCAGCACTCCCAGTGCATGCCCAACCATCCGCTTGAGCGATGAAGGAGAGAGTGACAAGCATGGTAAGTCACAGGACTGTTTGGGCAGGAAAAGGGTTCAAGAGAGGCAACTCGTTGGTGAGTGAACTTTAATGTCTTCTTCAAGGGAGCATCAAGGGATTCAAGTGTTCCACTGTCATTTACATAGAAGAAGATAAGCATAATAAGCATGTGTCAGGATAAGGAAAAATGAGTACATATGTGATGCATATAATGAACAACATTATCTAGATGTTATTTCTATGACAGTGTTCGCATGCCAGTTTCCGTGTCAGGTTTGTTTACACTAAACAATCCCAGGTTTCTCATATCTTCACATAATCTTGAATCATAGACCGGGCTGACTATTAATTGTCAGTGCTCAAACATGAAACATTGAGAGCTATAACATGCTGTGTGCAGCTCAAAAAAACTCACCATATGCTGCCACAAGCCTTGCCTTCTTAGGCTGGCCTTCTGACGAAATGGTCTTCTCTTCTGACTCTCTGGAATTGTGGCGTGAAGACCTTTTCTGCTTGGACTCAGATCTGTGCTTACTCTCTGATTTGTCATGTCTGTGTCGAGATTCAGACCTGTAGTAGTCAGACCGATGTTTGTCTTTCTTCTTATCCTTATCTCTCCTGTCATGCTTCTTAGACTTGGAGTGTTTGCTATCTTTGGTTTCAGGTTTGCTGAGTTTCTTCAATTCAGCCTGTAATATAGGCCACAAATACAGGATGTTGCCGTAACATGACAGTTCTACATACCTGGACATGCAGACATTGGAAAACTGGCTACTTACACCTTATGTACCATGCTGTACATTACAGCTGCTAGCGACTGTTAACTGTTTGAAATGTAGCTTTACTAGATGAGCCACGACCTGACAAATGATCCCAATTTGCACATATGGGAATGCCCTCCAGAACATTCCATTTGAAACAAGGGGGAAACAGGCCATCGTCTAAATATTGAAATGTTCAGTTTCCTCATGCGAAGCGTGTCGTGATGGTGTTTTGCTGAACTTAACCAGGAGACACGTGTTAATCAGTAGAGGAATTACACGATTATTTGAACACAAGCAGCAAATAATCAGGAAATCATTAAGGTTGTTATGATTCACTTGCATATTTGGTGAATCGTACCGCAGCCTTTATGAATTCAATTCATTATTCATGATCCCCAGAACTCAATATTAACGAATATTTATGATTTCTTTAACTAAGGGTGTATGTCTTAACTGAACTCTTATGTTCTTTTTCAAAGTGATATATGCAGTTATGGAATATGTACTAGCATAGCAGTGTCAGGGGTTGCACATGGTACAGTCGACAATAACTATCACACATCAAATTTTAGTGTCGTGAGATCACTGGTTATTGTCGTGACAAATTAACACTGCATGTTCCATATTAAGCATCAATCACTTAACTACAATACTGTTGCTCCCCTCCACAGATAGTATATCAAGGTACCACTGACAAATGCCATCCCAACTTTAGCTTTCCAAGTGACTATCATGTGACTCATTCAGCCAATCACTGAAGCACTGAAGAAACCATGCTTGACTACACTGCCAATGTGTTTGTTCTGTACACAAAGAAAGTAGTCTACACAAAGAATGTAGTCTACCCGCGAAAAAAAAATCTATGTTAGTATTTGCACACAGATGTGAAACATTTTTAGATAAACTTAAGAAGAAAACTTTGTTACTAAATTCATCCAAGCTGGATGTACCTGTGAACTTCAACCATTAGACTTGTCTGTGAATAGTGATTTCAAGTCCGCGTGAGTGCGTGCGTGAGCTGAGTTTAGTTTTACGCCGCACTTAGCAATATTCCAGCTATATGGCGGCGGTCTGTAAATAATCGAGTTTGGACCAAACAATCCAGTGATCAACAACATGAGCATTGTTCTGCGCAATTCGGAACTGATGACATGTTAACCAAGTCAGCGAGTTTGACCACCCGATCCCGTTAGTCGCCTCTAATGACAAGCACAGTCGCCTTTTATGGCAAGAAAGGGTTGCTGAAGGCCTATTCTACCCCGAGACCTTCATGAAATCTGAATTCACACAGTGGTATGTTTCAATGAAACAACAGACTTGCAAATCAGTATTATGAAGCCTGTGCATGCACGGTGGATAGTGAAACGTCTTGACAAGCTGTCCAAACAGAAAGACATTGTTCTGAGGGGTTGACAAAAAGCTAATCTGCTGTAAAAACTATTAAGAAGATCAGTAAGGGACACATGCTAATCCAGATTAGCCCTGAGATGATACGTAATTGAGCAATGACACTTGTATTGTTTTATGTTGCTGACTTATCTGAATACAGAGAATGATACATCTATATTATCGCGTGTTTTGGATGTCATGAAGTCTGATACGAATTTTCACGAAAATTAAACGGTCTCAAATATTTGGTTGTTTACAGTATTTGGGTCTCCCTCAGAGATAGATTGAAAAAGCCTTGCTCCCTCTATGCATGAACACTACCATTTATCTTACACTGAAGAACTAAGGAGATCAGTGAATGATATATCTATATTATCACGTGTTTTGGATGCCATGAAGTCTGATACGAATTTTCACGAAAATTAAACGGTCTCAAATATTTGGTTGTTTACAGTATTTGGGTCTCGCTCAGAGATATAATGAAAAAGCCTTGCTCCCTCTATGCATGAACACTACCATTTATCTTACACTGAAGAACTAAGGAGATCAGTTTTTCAGAATTACCACAATTTGTGGGATAAAGTCTGAATGCTTAATGGCCTTAATCCTTGTTGGATTGACTACTTCAAACCTGATGGTGACTGGTTATATCTTCTGGCAATTGACTCATATTGCATGCCGCCCACTGGCACATACCATTGCGAGCGAAGGGGCCCCAGCCTGTCCGCAATGCTACATCGACCACCAGACAGACATTAATTCCTCAATATCATTGTCGTGCACTGCATGTGCACTAGCCTCCATCTGCTCTACCTTTCACAAACCAAACGGGCTTGCTCATTGCCGGGAGCCGCTTACTGTTCGTAAACGCATTCTCTGTGACAGTCCAACTTATCCTTGTTTGCCAGTATGTACTCAATGATGATGAATGATAGCCATCACAGTGAAGCATTGTGGATGTAGGTTCTGTTACTCACCGTCTTGCGCTCCAGAGCCAGCTCCAGTGCTGCATCGATGTCATCAATGTCAAAGTCATCTTCCTCCACATCCTTACCACCTTCCTTCTTCACTCCATTTTTGGGCAAGTTGACTGCATTTCCATGGTGACTATCCTCGTCTTCAGTCTTCTTTGTCTCTTTGCTAAAGACACTACTATCACCCATCTCTTCCCTACCCTTCAAAAGTTCAGATACAAACATGTCTACTTCAGCTACATTAGCGTTCAGTTTAGAGCCAGCCTCCTTTTCTTGTTCTAGAGGCTCAATGTTTGCAACGTCAATACTCTCTGGAAGGACTGGACCATACGTCTTTTTTGACTTGGATTTGTGTTTTGACTTTGGCTTTTCAGTATCTTCTGCTTTTGGAGAGTCCACTCTGGTGGAAGGAAGCAGTGGTCCCACAATCTGACTTGGGCTGGAAGATTTGGACTCCTGTTCTGCGAGGGGAGGTAACTGTTGACCAACATTCACTGGGTCGCCCACTTCCTCTTTTTCTTGTTTCTGACCATTTTGAAGGGGCTGTTGATTTTGACTGAAAAGAAAGCTTTATCTATTTCGGTCTGTTTGTGTTACATGAGAATTCCTGCACATAACAAGCAATGACTGTCAATAATACTGCTAATACCTTTTGACATATAGCACAAATGACATAATATATTCACCTAAGAAACTTATATTCAGAGTGAGTGAAGGAGTAAGTGATGGAGTATAATGCCGCTGCATTTAAGTTACATCACTGGTCTACAGCAACTGATACTCATCGTAAGATCCAAAATCAAAATACAAAAAATCTGTATCATCTTACCTGGCAAATTTCTTGGCCTCGAGTCTCTTGCGGACATCTTCAGGTATGCGTGCTAGTTTGTCTTCATACTCCTTCATAAGCAGTAGATACTGTGTGTAGTCCATGGGGATTGTCCACGTCACCTCGTTAGTCACGTAGTTCCAGTAGTAGATGTACTTGGTGTTTTCATCCTGACATTGCTGCCACACAGACGTCGGTGCTGTCAACACAATAACAGATGTCAATAATATATCTGATGAAATGAGTACATCATGAGCTTTCATGCCATGATCCGATACACAACATTCTTGATCAATACAAGATGATACTCTTGCTATACGATCTTCATCTTGTATAATCACATCCCCTTGCCTGACACTGTCAGTGTAATATTGTAAAATGAATTGTAATTCGATTTTCAAGTCCACAATTGGATAAGGCCTCTCGAATGATAACACAGCTAGTTTTTCCTATGAAACATGCTCTAAAATATTTGCAAGAAGTCTCGCTGCAATTTGACCTGTATCCACTTTCCCAAAGCTACAGAACATCCTGGATGACTAGGTACCTTCAGGCAGCTCATACTCTTCCTCTTTCACATCAGTCACCATGTTGCTCTCTGCTGGTAGTCCCAGAACTTCTACACCGCCCTTCGTGAACTTGGACATGTATGACTTTTTCTCTCCAAGCTGCTCTGAACCACCCTTCACGAACATTGAGTAGCTATTTGTTTTCTTGGCGGGCTTGGGTTCAGCCTTAGCTTCCTCGGCCTGGAGTCTATGAACAGCCTTCTCAGCCATCACCTCAGCAGTCTGGTCCCGCGGGATGAAGGCCCCTGGAGGTAGAGGGATGTCATTGTGGTCCATAGCTGGGCTGTCACTTGATATGGCATTGATTTCCTGAAATATACCCATGCCAAGGCCAAAATGATCAAGTATTTTACAAGCGCTTTATATACCGCTCACCAGACCATGGGAAGTAACTCTAATTAAGTTGTGGATGTAGTATCACATGCTCATGCAGACATCGAGCAAAGTAGAATAGCGAAGGACCATGTGTGCGGAGGTGATACAAAATGGTATGGAAAGACTTTCTTTTCCCAACAGATACAAGTATTTTATATTTATTCATAAGCAACAATCGTAAACGATACACTTGTATTTACTTTCATTCTGTTGCAATCAATCATCCTTTGCGTCCTTTTCGACTTTCAACTTCGAAAATGGCGTGTATGGACTGTGTTTGCATAAGTTGTCAAGTCTATGTCATAGGCCTAACATTTTAGGATGTATTCAGAACATGTCTTCAGAACAAGATTGCAAAACCAACCAAGAATGAAGAAACAAACAAAAGGATGAATTGACTTTACTTCACATGTCATCTATGAATGTAATCTATATATCCCATTACTATCATGTAACTACCCAAATCTGCAGCACTGTGAATGAAGAAGAGCTGAGTGGGCTGAGCTCAACCCAGAAAGAATCTGTGCTTTTCTGAGAAAGTGTAAATACAACAAATCTTTTATGTGCTTCAGTGAGGCAAGAAAGAGTCCTTGAAACTCTCAGGAGACAAACTGGCAATGAACATACATCTAACCATCACCATTAATCATACTGATTAGTAGTTCATCCTACACACTGGGTTATGTGCTATAACAATAATATCCTGGGGTCACCTGCTCAAAATTTTGTTTCGGAGGTCATATCAACTCAAAAACTGTTACTGACAGCTCTATTTAGGAGCATGTAATTTAAATTGAGTTCTGCAGGATAAGGCCAGGTTTTCAATCACAACAAGACTGAGGTTTATACACTGGACAACTGAAGAGGAGTCCCTCTGGAAATGTCTTTTGTACTTACAGCCAAGAAGTTGGCGACCTCGGAATCCATGGCTTGACCTTCCCCAGGTTTCTGTGGTGGCTGATTGGTTTCCATAGCTACAGGATTTGGTGGTAATGGTGGCTGGTCACCTGAAAACAAGCATTTCACAATACACCCCTTGTTAACACAGACTACAATAAAATAAATACTTTAATGATTGTTTGAATTTCAATTCTTTAACTCAGGAGATCTTTGCTCATCAACTTACTCATTCAAAACTGGGATTTAACACAGCACAACATTCTTGCACTTATAAAGAGTGAGTGTGCATGTGTGACTGTGTTATGCTTTCAACACCTAATAGTAAGATGCTGTCTGGGGATTGAAACACAAATCCTACGCTTCCCATGCAAAAACCCTATCCATTGGACCAAGTCAGAATAACACTGCAACACTGCATGTTGCCACTTACCTGACTGAACTGTCTGTCGGCTTGGTTCATCATCACTGTCAGACTGTGAATCTGAGTCATCATAAGCTCCAACCAATCTGGAGAGACCTGCCTTCCCTGAAAGTCAGCATGAACAGAAAGTGATCAACGCTGGTTCCCCCATAAAATATGTTTAGAAAATCACAAAGGAGTATTTGAAGTCCTAAGCCTCACACAGAAATAATTATGTAATAGTTAAAATATTGTTGTGACATTTCATGTCAAAATGAAGATGCACAAAATGTCAGTATAATAAGCTGGGATTTTTGACCGTTGGAAAATGGAATAAAATAAAATGATTGCATGGGTACTGCATTTAAGTTCTAGATAAATCTATGAAAACAGAAATTAAGCAACTGTACCTTGACTGGATTTCTCCTTCCTATCAGTGCCGACTGCATCCTCAGACAAGGACTGATAGCCATAGCGAGCTGGGAAACAAACAAGTTTATTGTTTACTATGTGAGATTTCAGTTGGGGTTCACTGCTTGCTGATGTACAGATAGAACATGACTGTGAGTGAGTGAGTTTAGTTTTACGCTGCACTCAGCAACATTCCAGCTATATGGCGGCCATCTGTAAATAATTGAGTCTGGACCAGACAATCTAGTAATCAACAGCATGAGCATCGATCTGCACACTTGGGAACTGCTAACATGTGCCAACCAAGTCAGCAAGTCTGACCACCCGATCCCACATGACTGTGAGTGACTGAGTATGTCCTCAGCAATATTCAACCTATATGTTGGCCGTCTGTAAACAATTAAGTCTGGACTAGACAATTTAATGATCAACAGCATGTGCATAATTCAAAGCAACTGGGATACGATGACATGTCAACCCAGTCAGTGAGCCTGACCATCCAATCCCGTTAGTTGCCTCTTTTGACACTCATGGGTTTCTGAAGACTTCTAACCTGTCTCGCCATGACTGTGACCTGACGATACCTTACACAAAGCACCTACACCAATAATGATTTCTTTTTCTCTGTCAGCGCTGATTTACAAAACAATAAAGATGTTCTATCACTTTGCAAGTACATGACATGACAACCATTAATGCTGACAATCCCTCACCATGCCTAATATCCAAACAAAATTGGCATGTTTGATCTGATTGCAGATCACTGCTCTTGGGGATTTTTCACAAACTGCAAATGCCAGACAGGCCACATGGAGCAGTCAAACATGGTGCAAATTCAGCCATATCGTGATTCAAGCATGTAATGCTTATCATGTTTATTTCTTCCCACTATGTGAAGTTAGTGGAGCACTTGAAATCCCTTGGAAGTTCCCTTCTAACTACAGCAGACATATAATACGCTCACCTATCATCAGCCTTTCTTTCCTGCCAATATAGTCACATGACCAGCCATGCTTGTTACTCTCTCCAAATCTCATAAGTTGACACGAGAACTACAGTTACTGTGAATTCAGCATGCCTGAGAGCAGTGGTTGGGAGGGCTTAAAGCCATGAGTCAGGATAAGCGTATAACATCAATCATATTCAGAAAATGACACATTTTTTCTCATCCTGACTCATGCTTATTATGTTCACAGAATCCAATGGAAACTGGTGGGTCAGGCCTTGCTGGATTCTGTTGACTTCCATATAAGTATGTCCAGAATTATCAGTATAAAGTGGGGGCAACCAGCCAGTTGCTGTGGCATGTTAGTGCTACATATGTATTTGTACAGAACTTTCTGTATACTCCAATCAAGCTGATTACAAAATTTTATAGAGAGCAACTCACTCACTAGAAGTGTTGTTTTTTCCTCCCCAGTAATCAAGCCGATAACTCCGAACCCAGACTCTCTAACCCAGAGAGCAGCCTTTCCAAACAACAAAAACATGTGTTGTTTTACCCATTTATTTGTTAATTAATCCCAATTACAAATACCTTATTTCAACAATTGTCAGATTATCCTTCTGACTCTACAGTCACAAAACCCACTCTGTTCTCACAACGTCACAAATCGGAATCACACGCACAAACAAAGGTAGATTTAAACAGCCTAATCAACCAACTAAATATGGCCAATCCACACCGCGGTGCTCCAACGGGGAATCCCCAACCGACAAGCTTTGCCACCATGACGTTACAGAATGATAACACTCCTGTGATGTCACACTCACAGATAACACGGCCACCAAGATTCTCTTTATATAAGGCATGCGCACCTCCAGTGTCTCCATCTGATGAGTACACTTCGTATGAAACAAAGACACACTTCAGCCGATCAGGCCCAGTGTAGTCACACATTTTGCTTTAACTAAGACTAAGTCAAAGGTGAAAAAAACGTGTCCAAATCACAGGAAGATTTATAAGTTTCAACCATAATTTTACATAATGATGATAATAATTACAATCCAAAAAACGAATACGACACAGTTTAGATAATAGGACCAAAATATAAGCAAAAATTTATTGGGACCCAAAGTGCCTCCAGCTGTCTTCGTCAAGCGGTGAAGGAGGGAGTGACAAGCATGGCTGGTCATGTGACTGTACTGGCAGGAAAGGGACGCTGGTGATGGGTGAGTGTATTTATACGTCTGCTTCAATTACAAGAGAACTTAAAAGGATTTCAAGTGTGCCACTATCTTCATACAGAGGGAGGAGATAAGCATAATAAGAATGAGTCAGGATAAGGAAAAATAACTCATTCTGCATTAGTAAATATAGTGTGTGAGTGAGTTTAGTATTATGCTAGACTCAGCAATATGGCTGTGGCTTGTAATTTAGTGTGAATAATTGAGTCTGGACCACAAACTCCAGTGATCAACAGCATCGAGAATCAATCAGCACAATTGGGAACCGATAACATGTTAACCAAGTCAGCAAACCTGACCATCTGATCCCATTGGTAGCTTCTTACAAAAAGCAATAGTCGCCTTTTAAATAAATAAAGTGTGCATACTGACATTCTACAATCTAGCGAGTTCAAAGGTATTTGTGCATGCTTCAACTTAGTACATACATCTCAAACAGGAAAAAACTGTATCTATGCAGTACAAACAATATTTTCAATCGTGAATTTACTTGCTTTCAGACAAGTTATCAGGCTTTTGACTTACTGAAGTATCAACAATATTGCTATTTCAGCCATGTGATCACAAGAGAAAATGTAAAACGGCCACCATGCATTTCAAAAGTACGCTGACTATACACACTAAGATTTGATCACTTTCCCAGACTATGTTGACAAACTAACTGGGTAAAATTGGAGGTGAATCAGTGTTGCATGGCAGCTGATTTTGATGCATATTACAAATTGGCATATCATACAATTGGTAAATTTACCTAAATAGCTGGAATTTGAGCTTGAGTTGCCCAACTGCAGTCTCCGTCCACGACCTCGACCGAAGCTGGGATTCATATTTCATGCATAAACTGAAAGTAAAACAGACTATTTTGCATTCATAGTCTAGTAAAGTAAGTCATCAGATCATGAGTGAGGGAGGTTAGTTTTATGCCACACTCAGCAATATTCCAGCTATATGGTGGAGGTCTGTACATCACCAGACACCAACAGTGATCAACAGCATGAGCACCGATCTGTGCAAATGGGGACTGAAGACAAGTCAACCAAGTCAGTGAGCCTGACCACCCGATCCCATTAGTCATCTCTTACGATAGGCATAGTCACCTTTTAAAGGTCACATATACTCTAATAGGGTACAAATGCAAAATCACTTGCTGACATCGTTATTAACGAAACCCCGTCATTAAAACTGCACATTTCGATCTTTGATTACCTTAAATCGACCTTTTTGTCAACAGTGCACAATTCTCAACCGCAAACGAAATTTCAACCAATCAGAGCGGCATGTCTCCGTGACGTAATAGTGGGTATTGAAATGAGGGTCTGTGCAGTATTCATCTACATTTCAGGGGTTAAACTAATTCGTTTACAGGTTTGTACAAACCTGAAATTGCGAAAGCTGTTGAGAAAAATGAAAGCTATATGTTCTCATAATCTACTATCATTTAGTTTTGTCTCCTGCTTTGCCTAGTTTTCGATTTACAACCCTTGTTTTCATAGACGATTCTGTCAAAATCACTTGGTGTCGCTAGGTTGTAATCCGTGTTAAGTGGTATAAACCTACACGTTATTTGTTATCATTCACTTAATGCTCCGTTAATGAATTTATAACAGGTATAATTAGTGGTAACGCCACTTAGATTACCTGACAAAGGCCCCCATTTGGCATTTCTTTTGTCTGGATTGATCAAAGGATTAACCGATAACACGCTGATTGATTAATTAGTTTTATGGGGATTTAAATGGGGGATTTGTTAAAAGGTAGTGTTCATGTATGTACATTTACTAATCTATACTGAATACACTCTGTCGTGTCTGTGTCTATGTAAAACAACACCCTCCTTTCAAAGGTTTAACCGCCAATACATTGATTGCTCATTATTGGCTAACTAAATAACTTTTTTAAAAAAATGACGCACATTATGCAATTAGTTGCCAGGTGTGCTATCTTGGGTAACCAATGAAACTATACAGCCATGTGAAAAAGCTGAAACGATACAGCACGTTTTCGTATATTAGACTGTTAAAAACACATCACTTGGGAAATCTGCAGATGAATTATATATCACTTGTTTTTGTCGATATTGAAGGATACATTCCTCAAAGAAGGTAATAGCCTGACATTGCTCCTATAACTTTAATTTTAATATTTGCATTTTTGGTTTTAATAAGTTGTCGTAGCTTTCAACAGAATCAATGTTTTCGTCATTATGTGTACTGATGCAGACTACATACACTACGGTGTGCGTACGAATTATGATTCATATAGGAAAACTATGAAATGTCTACATTTTACATTCCTGTTATACATTCGCAGATCGCTTCTTTTTATTAAGTTTCAAAATGCATACAAGTATGATTATAAAGTAATTAGGATTATGAGACCAAGTATAAAGACGTATATTGACAAGTGTCTACATACTGGTGAGTGAATGTTACAAACCAAGTAAATTTAGCAAGTGAAAAAATTTATCACGCAGTATTTTCACTTCAACCCCGACCTTGCTTAGGTTATGTTACAGGTTGTGTCATGCAAACTCCTTTTGGTAATGATTCAAATACATATTTATGTAGCTTTGATTTTCTAACTTGATGAGAACAAACCATACATAATGTCATTAATCCAAATGGATTTGACTTCATGATTTTCAAAAATGGCGGCGACCCGTCTTAGGATAAATGCTATTTAAGTTTGTTTTCACCGACATACAAAAGGACAATTACTTTCTACTGATAGTAAAATATGTATTTTATTGATGGACAATAGGATTTTGCATGACATTGCTTATAACATAACAATTTCACTCTTGGAAGTGAGGTGGAGGTCAATATAACATTGCTTGCAATATAAGTGTCACTTTGACCCCCACCTTGCTTCCTTGGAAGAAGTCCTGATTTTAAAAGTTGTGTCATGCAAAATCCTTTTGGCCATGATTCAAATGCATATTTAACTACCAGTAAAAAGTAGTTTTGATTTTCTAACTTGATGAGAACAAATCATGATCTCAATAATTCTAACGGACTTTAGCCTGTGACTTCACGATTTTCAAAAATGGCGGCACCCTGTCTGAGGATGAATGCTATTTAAGTTTGTTTTCACCGACTTACAAAATCAAAATTACTTTCTACTGGTAGTAAAATATGTATTTCATTGATGGACATTAGGATTTTACATGACACTGCTTATAACATAACAATTTCACTCTTGGAATCGGTCAATATAAGGGGTCAATATAAGATTACTTACGATAATATTGTCACATCGACCACAACCTTGTTTCCGAGGAAGAAAGCGTTATATCCATGCAAAATCCTTTTGGTCAGCAATGTGTAGTAAGCAGTCTTAATTTTATAAACTCAATGAAACTCCATATTCTATCCCGGAAGTGTGGTAGGGGGCCAACCATCCGATTTAGTATATACCACAGACTTCCACAAAACTCGCCTCGCACACACTAACAACCAATTTAAGCACAAACTACGGAGTCTGGTGGAAATCTGTGCATAGTGACACCATCACCCGACTCCAAGGAACAACTGAGGGCAACAACAATTCGGCATGTCTTTGGTGACGTCGAGAAATCAGCAAAATGACGAGCTTCCTACACATTTTGTATACATTTAACTGGAAACCGTTCCTTCTATGACGTCACTGTAGGCCTCTGGCGACGGAGTTACGTAACCTGTCTGCGGTTTCGTTTGCGGGCGAGAGAGAAGCAGACGCCTTTTTAGCAACTTTTAAGCGCTTGGTATCAATTAACCACAAGGTTTTTTTTAAAAAGAATGGTGTTTCATTTATGACTAACCAAAAGTCTTTCATATGCAGTGATAAAAAGAGTACCAAAACATTGAGTTTAGTGGTCCTTTAAGGCAAGCATGGGTTGGTGAAGGCCTGGCATACCCTGGACCTTCACGGGTATCATCAGATCATGAAATCCACACAATGGAAAAGATATATGGTCTTGTCCACATATATATGAATAATTCTCACAAACCCTCCTTAGAAACAGGCACCAACTAACAACCTGATCTCCGACTCTGTGAACCATGCCTTGGGTCTCTAACTAACACACGCGATGCACAGGATCAAACCTAGCCTTAGTAGCCATTAAGCTAAGTTGCCTCATATTTTATTTGCCACGTTCATGCTAATTCATGGGCCATGTAGCTGTCCCGCTGGAAAGAGTTACATCCGTACCCATCTCTTTGTACACAGTAAGGGAGTCTTTTTCCTGCAGTAATAATCTAACACTAAAATATGTTAATTGATTGATTTTTATACCTCTTCTAGGTTATTGAATATACATTTAGGGTGAGCGATACATGTCACTTTGTAATTTAGGATTTTGATCGGGCCTGGCTTACGGGCGGATCTCTTAACCCCCTGGATGCCACAGGGACATATATGTCCTTCCTCTACATACCTCACTTGGAAGTCCAATAAAATTCTAAATATACCACGCATATATAAATACTTCACAGTTTTGAATTTTGCGGAAAATTCCCAGTTTCTTGATACCATCCACTATTACCTCAGACCAAGCTAAAGTGCTTAAACTCGCCTTTCAAAATAGGCTTCATCGTAAATGTCGCCATTTTTCAAACTGTACAAAATCAAGATTCACAGCGGTATTTGCAGTATGTTTTGAGATGTGAAAATCGGATAATTACTGGAAGTAATGAATTTCAAAAATAGCATATTAATGATCACTGATATCAAGTTTTCATGTAACCAGGAATGATAATTCTGAAACGTCACCGATGTACCCAGAATCGGTTGGGATGTTTTCGAAAATACACTTACACGAACGCCGAAGTGCGCTTTCCGCCATATTGGATAGTGTTTACAAAATCACGCTTCGAGAAGGCCGGTATTGAGAAGCCTATTACATCATGTATACTTCATAGTTAGCTACGACAAATGCATCATTGAACTCCCCATGCATCTTAGAATCAAATTACAAATGGTCTTTGTCACCACTACCAACTGTCTAGACAAAACGAAACGAAATATACTTCGTATGAAAATGAACACTGTGCTCGAAAGACAGCGCTTGACTGAAATGTAAACAAAGAAAAAATCCAATTTTACACTGCGTAGCATTTTCGGAAATTTTCCAACATCCAGCTCTCTAATCATTGCTTACAATGGCTCAATACGCTTAGTATATCCAGGGGAAGAGTATCGTGGCAAAAAATAGCAAATTGAAAATAGATACAATGAAATAATTTGGTAATTCATAAGAAACTGTCAAACTTTTAGTGCAGCGTGACGCCATGACTGACGCAAAATCACGCAGAACGACAACGGTACTTATCGGCATTTCTGGCTTCTTCCGTCATTTACAATGTAAACGATAAAAACATATAACAATACACAGATAGTCAGAATAATTCTGATTACTTACATCTCACATTTATGTACAAAAGATCCCTGAATCAAGCAAAAATTCGTCGCAAAATCCTGTGTACCCTTCTCAGCGAAGCCGCCATTTTGAAAGAAATCGGTCATCGGTAGTGATGTCACACGTCAACATTGTTGCACATATTAGGCAATTTCTTTGAGGTGAAGGTCGGTTGAACAAGAGTAAACACAATGCCCATACCATTCCGATGGCACTTTTAGTATTGTGATGTATATTTTGCGCATCGTTCAGATATTTTTTCATGAAATTGATTTCAGTATCTACATATATCCATGTTCAACACCATATCATGTGTGGATATAAGGTATCCGTTTTTATTCTTTGAAAGCTTTTGATTGTTTGAATAATATTTACATGGGAAATTGACTCAGTAAGTGTATTACACCACATTTTAAGCCTCTACACAAGTGTTGGAAGACCACACGTAGCCATTACTGCAACATATGCTTTAGTTACCGTCATGTGCAATATTCAATACGTTGGGACAAATATTGCAGTTTCATATGAACAGGTTAATAAACAGCGATTTACTTCCAACTTATAAGTAAAACGGATAATATTAATGAAAATGATTTGTACATTTTATCAAATGTAGGGGCACACATACTACTATTTAAAGGAATTGTCTTGTTCATTGTATTGGTTTGTGTCGTTTTTATAGACAAAATTATTATGAATATTAATTGACCAGGTATGAGTTTGTCAAAACGTTTCATGATTCATTATCATTGTTTTTCGTTAATAAGGTCAATTCAAATGCGATTAAAATATATCTGATGGCAGAATGTCTTACTCAAACAATATTTATACGGAAATTGTTAAAAATATATAAATCAGGTCAAGTCTTAATTTGGACAAGCCTTACGTCCATTTTCTAATACTTCTTTACTGAAACATCGATCTCTTTGTACCTTTCATTGCATACTTATGAAGGGAATTGATTTCATAATCATGAGAAGAAAAGTCTTTTTCCTAAATGAATACTCAATGAACATTCAGGTGTTGTGAAATTTTCATTTATGCTAAATTGATGCTAGGCAGGTGCGCGTGTTGCTCACAATAAGATATGTAGTAAAACCGTGTAATTGTTGATATATTCAGGACACTATTTCAGTGATAATACCATTCATTTTATATTTTGGCTGAAAAGTGTTGAATTCTGACACAGAGGCCGAAATCTTTTACACATTGAGTGGAAATTAGGTTAGATATATACTAATCAGCAACCAGAGTAGTCTTTTTCCGGCGTCACAAAATGCACAAAACATGCTGTGACGTCAACTAAAATGTCGCATTATTTTCAGTTATTTCATTACGTTTGAAAATGTGGCTGTTACTCCGTTACTAATGATGGAAAATTAATAAAAATACATATACACAAACAGGAGAATATGGGAATCTAAGAACTAAAATATGTATCGGATAGGGACATCCAAATCGCTATTGCCTGATTTTTGATGTAGTACACTTGCATCTTTTCTTACAAATTGTGAAACTACCAAAAGGTATCCTCACATTGGGGAAATTTGTGTTGGAATAGTTTGGTTCACTGTGAACAAAACATCACGAAAACATACTGTCCATATCCACAGCAAATTCTCTCCATGTGATCGGAGTTACATTGACCTAATGTAAACCATAGCTGAGTTATGCCCTCTTATCTTTATACGTGCATGACCTCTCTGTCGACGTTTGACGTCATAGTAGAAAATTGATTTTTGACATTTATTGCGGGTCATTTTTGATTTTGTGAGTATGACGTTATGTATTAGCACATACATCCATTTCATATACACTTATGTCGTTCAGATATCAAACTGTATTTTCTTCGCTGACACTTCCCGTAAAGATGCCAAATTAAAAAAATCGTAGCAGAGTGCTTTTCTTGGTGCATGATAAAAAACTGAGAAATTTACTGTTTTTGAACACACACAAAAGTTTTGGACAACTTTTAGCAGTGTCTCTTTCTCAAACCCCTGAGGTAGCCGCAATTATATTTATACCAACGGATAGGAAATCAAATATCCTACATGTCTGTGCAATTTCATAGCCGTACGCAGATCCAGGACCACGCGAGCGCAAATCTCGCACAACGTTCACTTTTCAAACTTTATGAAAATGTGCGCCTGAAAAAAACCTCGGCATCCAGGGGGTTAAAGCTGATCTCCTGAAATGGCGTTATCCGATATGGTTGGACGATGGGTCAACTAATATCTCATCAGAACTAAAGGCATAACACCGGAATATTCCTGAATTTCAACATGCCAACGCATAGCTACGTATTTATTGTTTGGTTTTACCATTAAAATATTAAAATATATCATCTAAAACTGGCTAAATTCTCGTGTTATTTAGCCCGTGCACGAAAACCGTAGCTTTATTGACAGCTTAATGTTTGGCGCATGCTTTCGCAAAGACTTCCTTACACACTGGGTTTACCTGCATAAAGCAATGTCACATACACTTCGCTGGATGTCTTCTTAAATAAAACTCGTTGCCGTGCGTATTATTGGCTACGACGCCGTTTTTGTTTTCGGAATCACATTGTCAATTTACAGACGCCATTTTATTTTGACATGATGTTAGAATGTAACGCTACTCCTGATTGGTTGATTGAACATCCAACAGTTGACAACGTTACATATATTCCCCAAAGACGTTTTCATCCTGGGAAACTTTAAGCTCAATCGGAAGATATTTATTCAGTTATGTACAAAGTATCCTAAAGTTTGCTGTTTCGTGTTTTGTAATTCTTTGAAGTAAAGTAAAACAAGAGGAGGAGTGTGCCTATAAACAAGACTACAGTCACCAACTGCCATTGTGAGATAGAAACAACTGTCAAATTTATATAATGCGAGATGGGGGGTGGGGGGTGTGGGGGGTGGGTGGGAGATTTGCCAAGCAGTTTACGACATTCGTATTCAAGCAACTAACGGCATTTCATTAATTCATGAGATAGTCTAATGCTATTACGACGCTTGACGACTTAAAGCTGAAATATCTCATCAGAATCAAGTACACAGATTCGACTCAAACATTAGCAGTTGTCCTTAATTTATCAAAGATCACATCTAACCCTGTTAAATATAGGACATAGAGTTTAAACCTAAATTGGCTCGTGACCAAAAAGGTTCTACAATTATAAGACGTTCGCGACCCATACATGTTAACGGGCATATCTGTTAAGTAAAACTAGATATTTTTGTGTCCCTTGATTAATGACCCCTTGTGTTCAGCCTGCCCTATCATTGTCTTATAAACAGCCCTTTGTCCCCGGTGGGACTAAAACAGTCGCCTGATACAGTTACCAATACATGTGACAACGTCTCTAAGCTATCGTATCATCAAAAACGCATCGGCGGTCACAGAAGGGATCATGGAGATAACACTCCAACTACTCCACGATCTGATCGTGTTCATTTAACTCCAGCCCCACACCTACCGTCACGTAAAAATATATTTCGTTGTTCGAATCGGCTGTTTATGTTTCGCTCTGAGGTAAGTCAGGAATATTCACTACTGGAAACAAAACTATTCTGTAATACTGTTTTAGGGTTTTATGGGTTTGTTTTTTGTTGTTGTTTTTTTTGTTTTTGTTTTTGTTGCTATGACTTGGTAGATGTAACGAACGTACCTATTTGTTATTACTACGTGTAAGTATTGGGTTCGGTTCTCGTTTGCTTATGGGACAGGTTCTCGACGGGAATGGTTGACCCGTGATAACCACGAAACATAAACTGATTTTATGACTAAAAGTTCAAATTGTATCTTTATATGTTGTAAACTGGGAACCTTAAGGTGAAAACAGTATTTTTGACATCGTACAACACAACAAACAACGACATTGTTGCAGTAGTATGGAATAACGTTATTGATGGCATAAACATAACATACTAACATAAAATCATATAGTTTCGGTACTCGATTAATTATGAGTTTGACTTTCAGGGGGAGTCTGCTCCAAGATGCTACCTCAGGCACCTCTACTCATACTGCTCAACTTACTTCAGCTCACAATCGCTGGTAAGTCCATGAAAATGAGGTTGTATTTTATATACGATGGGACGAGGACATCGAATATGTTTGTGAATGATTCTCACTGAAGCGTTCATCTTGCTAGTTTGGACACAGATGGCCCGGTCTGTTAGGCGGCGTAATTCCCTGGTTCGAATCTCAGATTGGTCATGGTAAATCTGTTCAGAGCAGTGTTAAACCCATTTCTCTCACCCAGCTCACTCGATGTCCGCCATGCACAGATTAATTTCATCTCTTGCCTTAACACAAACAAAAAGCTTTAGAAAAAGCATGAACCTAAATAACACGCAGAGTATGATATCCGTGTCCCGGGTTTTGTTAAAACACATAATTTGTTCTGCTGAACGTTTACTAGACAGTGTATGTGTTGAGAAACATAGTGTTGTGGAGAATGGATTGCTACGTAAAGTTTGGCAGAACATTTCCACAACATTATGCCAAATGCATTATCGATGCTGATGATATCAGTCACAGGACTGTCTGGTCGAGACACGATTATTTACAGACTGCTGTGATATGGCTGGAATATTCACGTGTGCGGTGTAAACAACAAGCAAACAGAGACAAATATCACTGAACAAGACATCACTGCATTCTTTCCCCCACACAGGGAGTGAGACTTTGTGACGATGAATCCACAATTAACAGGCAAAGTTCCACACAGTTTTGTAGACATTTGCCGTAGATAGATTCCTTATATCATTGCACATATACATGGAAAGCACAGAACTTCTCCACTTTGATGTTACTGTGATGTATTTATCGTACGCATCAATGTTATAAATACAAGATTGATACTTACGTACATTGGCCTTGTCATTCCGGGGTAGTACACACAAGGATAAATAATTCATTGGAATGGTAATTGGGAATTGTATTGACCTTTTCTTAAATCATAATTCCTGACACAAATAGATTCTGTGAACCTTTGATGTTGATTTGAAATGAATAAGACTGAACCTATTGAAATTGACAATACCACTGTGGATATCGTAGCAGAGTGTAAATACCTTGGCACCATCATTGACAATAAATTATCGTGGAATGTAAATGCAGATTTTATCTTTAAGAAATGAGAACAATGACTACACTTTATGCACATACTGCGATCTTTTAATGTCAATCACCACATCCTCTCCTGTTTTATCTTTGTTTCGTTGAATCTGTTTTGACATGCTCGTTGCAGTGTTTCTATGGCAATCTGTCTGCTAAACATAAATCCCATCTGAACAAAAATGTATTAACTGCACACAAAATATCAGGTATCACCTTTAAGACCATATCGTCTGTCTTTGAAGAACGTGTTTTACATTGCTCCAAGAAAATCCTGTCCGATCCCAGCCACGTAATGTACCAGGAGTACTCCCTCTTACCGTCTGGACGCCGATACCTATAGCCACGTTTTGAAACTAACAGAGCCCCAAAATCTTTTATCCCCACAAGCATCCGCCTTTTAAACGAAGGCTAGGGTAGGGTTTGTGTCGTTATTAATCGGGCTCACTCTAGCTCATGTTGTCCTGTTCGTAAGTTTTGTGTCTGTCTACATATGTGTTTATGTTGTGATATCAGAGTGTATGTATTTACTATTTATTTTATGTATTTTATTTATCATGTCCTCCCAAATGTCGATGTACTTTCATTTGGAAACCAAATTCCTCTCGAGGTAATAAAGTACATCTTATCTTATCTTAAGCTTGTTGTTTGGACCCCAGTGTGACAAGCATTTCTGTTGATCTTCGTGTAATAAATACTATTCTTGATAATGTTTTATTGTTCCCAAGGGTGTCCAATTAAACATCGATTCACATTTTTGAGAGTTTGTAAGATGAATTCGAAAGTACATAAAAATTCACATTTTTCTCGAATTCTGACATAAAGATTTCAAAATAACGTACCGAATACAGTCTGTTTTCATTGTTAAGTTGGGAATATCGATCGCCATTCTGTGTCATGGTTTTTTATGCTATTATTTATAACAGCAATGAAATTTTTCACATTGAAAATTTCTCTCAAAACAAACATGAACTTGCGAAGTTTTGGAGTGTGTTCGTTAATCCCACCGAAATGGATATATGTCTTTGGCAGTTAGGAAAATATGGTTTAATAATCTGTATGTGTATAATGTTCCCAACCAAACAAGGTATTTTGTTACTTTAATTGTGTCCTCAATATGATTAAGTCATCCAAACTTCTAGTTCATTCCAGAATGTTTGTGTTTCTCTACATTCCCAATAAACATGACAAATACTCTCATTACAAAAACAGCAAACAGAATTATAATCAAGTTTCATTTTAAATAGTTCGTGTTATTATAGACAATGCCTTGTTAAAACAACTTATATTTTTTCCACAATTGTTTTGGCCTTTCTGACAGTAGCTGTAAGAGACTAGTCGATCGTTTATATTCGAGTTGTTATGTATTGGGGCGAGTTGCTATATTTTCCACTTTCATCTGCAAAAGATAAGAAAACTACAGCCTGGGTTTATAAAAACACAATTGTCCCAGAAAACACTTGAAAAACGTATTTATGCTTGAGATTGTTGATTTGAAGGTCCCGGTAATTGGAATTTAGAAGCTGATGAGCACTAACAAAGGCGGGGTCCTTTATGGATGACATCTTCTTTAATATATATATGAATGTCACCCACAGAGCAATGCAAAGATTGTATGAATATGCTTTTACGCCGCGTTTAGCAATATTCCAGCAATATCACGACGGTGGGACACCATCTAACAGATATCCTACCATTCTGGTAGAAAGAAATTATCTTTCACAGAAAAATATCATTGTTGCAAAGTGTGTATATTTTCATTAGGTTCATAGTTGTATGAGAAAACGATATTGGTTTTGCCACTGTAGTTTCAAAAGTATTCAAAAATGTTTTTTTGTTATAATTTTATTTCTTTTTTCAATTTTATAATTGTTTTTTATTCTAACAGTTAGTACTTGCACCCGTTTCAGTCATTTTGGATTTCTCCGTGCGATTTGTACAGAACTTTCAAGAGAAGAGAACACGCTTATTTTAACACAAAGATTTTCTAAATTTAAAGGTTGACGGGCTTAGCAGGACAAGAATGTCACTTATCCCACCTCGTCTTAATGCTTGAGGAAAGTTACTTTCCCAACATCCACAATTCTCCTGAGATGACGGTATAATATGTTCGGATTCTCAAAAACAACCAGTATGTTAACCATTATTTCCAAGAACAATATATAAGTCAAAGAATATAGAAGTCAAACCAATTTTGCATTTATTAGGTTTCTGAGTCGTTTCGTCATTGGGACTCTCGGGGTACGAAAACATGCATTTCTATATTATTGACGTGAACTGACTGTGAGTGATCTTCCCTACAGGTCGCTGGGTGAGCTTCACCACTGACAACAGCGCCTACAAGAAGGTGAACAATCTCGGGGTGCCGATCACGGGGAAGTATGAGGTCATTGCGGAGGTCACGGTGTGCAAGGGTGCCGAAATCCAGGTGATGCAGGATGACACAGGGGCAGGTGGGTCACACATGGGTGTGTGGGGATGTAGGATGCGGTCACGGGTGTTGATCAGGAGTGAGTAATTGAGTGAGTATGATTTTACGCCACTTACGCTTTATATTCTAGCAATATCAAGACTGGGGACAAAGAAGGGGACTCCACACAATGTATCCATGTGGGGAATCGATCCCTAGTTTTCAGCGACACGAGCGGGCGCTTTAACCACTTGGTCATTGTTCCTTGCTGATAAGGATATCGCCCATATATATTCTATGGTTGATGCGATATTAGACTATATGAATATAGTTATCACTTTTTCATTACATGTCATGCCTTTACTAAGCGAAAAATATAGTACATTCATCCTACATACGTTTAAATCAGTATTTGGAATGGTTTGTACTTGAGTGTGATAGTGTGGTTCTTCTTCTCCACAGGACGCGTGAAGGTCAGGGGTAGAATAGGCCTTCAGAAACCCATGCTTGCCATAAAGGCCACAATGCTTGTCCTAAGAGGCGACTAAAGGGATCGGGTGGTCAGACTCGGTGACTTGGTTGACACATAAAATCGGTTCCCAATTTGGCAGATCGATGCTCATAATGTTGATCACTGGATTGTCTGTGCACGGCTCGATTATTTACAGACCGCCGCCATATAGCTGGAATATTGCTGAGTGTGGCGTAAAACTAAACACTCTCACTCAGTCACTCTTCTCCACAGGAATGTGGTCATATTACAAGCTGGGAGGAGACAACAACGAGTGGTCAGCCATGGCGTCCAGTGTGAACTGCGACAGTAACAGCTGTTACTGGGTGGATTACAAGTACGAACCCGTCGTCGATTGCAACAATTTCTCGCCCTTCTGGTTTACGTGGAACGATGCAGGGGTGCATTCTGTGGGTAAAGGCGCTGTTGTTGGCACTGACGTCGTTCTCACCGGAACTCTTACACCCTTTGACGTGAACATATTCCAGGTGTCCAACTTCGATGCCGGCGTTACTGCAGAGTGGCGGTTCCTCATAGGTATGTGTGTGATGTTGGCTTTACGTGTTACTGTCATGTCATTAGTATATATATAATGTAAACTGACCCGCAAATGAAACGTCGCCATTTTTGTAAATAATTTGTAGTTTTAAAAACATAAAAAGGTAACTGAATAAAGAAAAGTGGATTGAAATATCAGAGAAATCAGCATTTCAAATGAAATGACAGTCCTACAGCAACCGATATTAACATGACAGTCGCCGGAATTAGGGCAGGGTAGCAGAGAGAAAGTTCCAGCATTACGGGCAATGGGCATGCGCCTACTCAAACACCACTGACAGCTCACTAAAACGTTACAAAGATAGACTGTATAGTGGAGAGGCATGTGTAGTTCCGTGGGTATTACATGTTAATTACTGAAACCAGTACCAGTTGTAATGATCTCTATTATGAATGGATTTCGAAAAAAAACCATGGCTGCATTTTGTTCTGTTTGCTATAAGTGTGATTTGGGAGTGACTGAGTATTAGTTTCCAAAATTGCTAGCGACAACAATTCGAGACATAAATATTTTCATGAACTTAACACGACACAATGATGTATCAAAGTAAAGGTTACCTTATGAAGCATGATTCATAATAATCATATAATATGCTTCAATTTACACACATAAAATATGACATTGTCATGTGAATTAATGAAATATTTTATTTCCTTTACGGGACACAAACAGTATAAGTACTGGCCTATATTAATCAAAAACATTGTTTCAATTAACGTATTCTCTCATTTTAATAATATATACTACCATGACATACTTATGTAGTAATGATAGTACCCAGGTAAAGTTCATGTGACTGTACTATAGCCGTGCACAGGTGTCAAATCAGGCCTATCAGTACAGTCAGAACTGACACATCAATCCTACTGAGTCAGGATAATATACCCAGCCAAATATACAGTCAGTATAAACTGAATGCATTAGTGCTGGAGTAACAAATTATAATGTACTGACCAGACAATTCCAAATTACAAGTGGAATAAGCAAGTGCAATATAATGTGTAATAATATATTCATTTTAACTTTCCAAAGGATTTAGCATCGTCGTTAATCTACAAGCATGAATTTTAAACATTGTGGTTTTTTAAAGTTGGAAATAGGAATGTCTATCACTAGGGAACAAGCTTCCACCATGCTCAGCCATCCCCATTCACTATCATATTTTTAAAGTAGTGCTGTACAGTTTCAGCCTTTGTGTCAAACCTTACATAACCACCATGTTTCATTCAAATCCATCAATAACATTTTGAGATATTATTCACGTTCCCCATTTACTCAACACTGCGATTATTTTCAAAATACCTCTCTGTACATATACTTTAACACACACTTTAACACACACTCTTAAAAGAAAAGAACGGACAATAACAACATCGATGACCTCCATATCCCCGGACCTCCCCTGGCTCTCCATATCCCCGGACCTCCCCTGGCTCTCCACATCCCCGGACCTCCCCTGACTCCCCTGGCTCCCCACATCCCCGGACCTCCCCTGGCTCTCCATATCCCGGACCTCCCCTGGCTCTCCACATCCCCGGACCTCCCCTGGCTCTCCACATCCCCGGACCTCCCCTGGCTCTCCATATCCCCGGACCTCCCCTGGCTCTCCATATCCCCGGACCTCCCCTGGCTCCCCACATCCCCGGACCTCCCCTGGCTCTCCATATCCCCGGACCTCCCCTTGCTCTCCATATCCCCGGACCTCCCCTGGCTCTCCACATCTCCGGACCTCCTCTGGCTCTCCATATCCCCGGACCTCCCCTGGCTCCCCATATCCCCGGACCTCCCCTGGCTCTCCACATCCCCGGACCTCTTCTGGCTCTCCATATCCCCTGACCTCCCCTGGCTCTCCATACCCGGATCTGAACCCAAATAAACTCCCGAGGTATCAGATCGCTAAACGTACATTTTGACGTCATAATCTACCACTAAATTTCAACAGTTGTTCAACATGCTGCAGCAGAAATGGGGACAATGAAACACCCAACAACTGATTCGGTCTGTGCCAAGGAGGTCCCCTGCAATTCTAGCAGAAAGAGGTTGCCACACAAAGTACTACATACAGTCTTTGCCATCTCGTGGATGGCAGCTATGATCATATTGGCTGTCATTCTGATGACATTTGCACGAGATACTAAACATATTGCTCTACAAAATTTTTAGTGGTGTGCCGTTGATGTTCGCTTTCTTCAGCATCTAACTGATTTGCCCTTAGCTCATACTTAAGATATTCAACAAGCTTTATTGAAATCCATATTGGGTATATTAAAAATGGAATGTGACATGTCGCACACGGTATTTGGGGAATGGGTAGGTGTTCCCCCTGAAATAGCCAGGGGGGTCGCAATCATGTAGAAGCACGGGTTTACACATGATTGTTGCTAAAAAGGTTGAACAACCCCTCGATATTACGTAAATGTAAAGCTTTGCAACCTACCGGGCTTACACGAAATATGGCTTGCTACGCCCTGGTAGCTCACAGGATTCTACTGAAACAAAACATGTCAGGTATAACTGTTGTGTTATCCTAACAACATATTTTAGGAACATGAAGGAATATTGGCACGGAATGAACCTACCGGTGTTTGTACTGACAACTGAGGATGATACTAATCAGGCAAGTAAACTGCCTTGTCATTGCGTGCGTATGTACCTAGGACGTTTCCACAATACTAGCAGCAGGCACAAATCTCGACAAACGCGAACCTGTAACCGATCTCATGACACTGACTTGTCAATAGTGACGGAAGAAACAACTGACTGTAAGCTTTTCAACTTTAAGTATCAATTTATTTCAAGATTTATTTCAAATATTTTGACTCTAACTCAAAGTCTTATTAAGGTGTCTTCGCAGGAATCGACTTTTTAGTTTTAGATATTCGCACGAAGTCGAAACACGGTACTCTTTGATGTTTGGCGTTGTTACGGTAATGTTTATGTAAGGGCTTACTGGGGATTAAGTGTGGATTAGCGTACGGGTAACGACTAAATTTGTACATGTACAGTTCTTGGGTCGTTCATGCTGACACCGATTTCGTGAACAGTTTGCGAGTGAACCCTCATTAACTATCTTTACGTCGGCATCATTCGTGACTAATGAATTAGCTTTTTGAAGGTTACGAAATGGGGCGAGCTGTGTCGAATAAATTTCCTTTTACTTCCTTCTCCTACACTTTTCACGGTGTACTGCACAAATAGCATGGCCACTCATTTCTGTCCAGCCACTATCTTATGCCTCATTACCCTAAGAGTATGTTAACCCTCCGCGTTGGGATTATGTTGTTAAGACACACTATACTGCAAGAGTCTTCGAATCTGAAGATAAGAATAAGATAAGAATCTTAGGCCGCGTTCATATGCCACGGTATACTTATATGAGTAAATTTGCTCAGATAAGTAAATTGCCCATGTGAACGCAATTACTTATGTAAGTAACTTTGCTACCGTAGTAAATTTACTACATCTCCAGACGTAGAGCAAAAACAGATTTGCTCATATGAGTATTTGTGTCATGTGAACACAGAATTCATTTGCTTATATGAGCAAATAAGTTTCATCATACCTAAAATTAGACAAGAATTACATGATTTCTAAAAATAACCCTGATGGTGGAATTTTAGTGATGACAGGCCATATACTTAAAGACAACAGAAGTGTAAAGGAGCTAAATGGCTGGCCAGAAAATGAGAAGAAGAGGAAACTCCTGGAGTGATGAGGAGACACAGACACTACTGGAAAAAAGACATTGAAGAACAGTTGGAAGATCCTAAAAGAAACAGAACAGCTATTTATCAACACGTCTCTTCTGCACTTCTATGCCATAGTGTTGAAAAGACAAGTGCACTATGCAAAAACAGAATGCACACACTTACGCGTTCATTTCGTGACTGTACTAAGAATCTGAAGAAAAGTGGAGGAAAGAGAAGACTGTAAATTTTACAGCAGCCTTAATGAGCTCTTGGGAAATAGACCTGCCGCATCCCCGCTGAAAGTTGTGGAAAGTATGCCAACTAAAAGAAGATTGGAAGAACATGAGAGCGACACTGATAATTCAGGCGTTAATCTTGAATTTGAGGATGGTGACGATGTAGAGAGGCCCATTGAATCACACGCAGATGTAGAGGAAGGAGGAGACGAAGAAAATGACAAAGAAAAAGAATAAGTGGGGGAGGCGAGGAGTGAAAACAGAGATGTTGAAAGTGTTGAGAAAACAGAAGAAAGTAAAGATACAGAGAGAAAAAACCTAAAAGGCGAGTGAGAAAAATTTGTTTGGAGATGGCTCTTGGATCAGTTATGAAAGAAACTCCTTGTGGGGAGTCGCTAATTTCTTTGACCACTGAGGAAACAAATCATCCGTCTCTCCTTTGTGGAAAAGCTCAGAGTTTCCCCGTCCCGACCAGCCCACGTGGATGTCAGTGAAGATATATCTGTGGTCACAAACGGCTTGCAGAATCACTGAATAGTATCCCTTTCGATTTAAGTAGTCACCATGGGCATACGCGAGAGCGATGATAGGAATATGCGTGCCATCAAGGGCACCTGCACACTCTGGAAAATCCCAGGTTGATTCAAATCCCTCAATAACAGCTTTGAGCAGTTCGCCTTTTGGAAATGAGACATATATATGTTGGCAGCATTGTCTCCTCAATTGTAATACATATATACCTCACACATTTCCATACTGTGGACTTGCCAACACCAAACAAATTTGCGATGGCCCTGTATTCAGCCGATGATGCAAGCCAGTAAACTGCTATTGCAACTTTGCGATCAATGTCCAGTCTGTTTCTGACAGGTCGACCTTCACAGCTTCACAGTCAAATCAGGTTCAAACTCTCGACACAGAATATTAAATGTTGTCTTTGTCATTCTGAAGTTCTCTATCCATTCTTTACTTGTGAATCTTTCTTTGATAATATTTGACCACCAATGCTGAGATCTGGGCTTCACCCATATCGTCTTCTGTCTTGTAAGCCCTAGAAGCAGACCTGTGCTCAAAAAATAAGGGAAGTCGCGACATCTTTTAAAAATACCAATACTCATATAAGTAAACATAGTTTTCACCTGGCACTATTTTCTCACGTGAACGCGTGGTATGTTTGCTTTTACTCATGTAAGCAAATTTGCTTATGTGAGCAAATATTCTCATATGCGTATTTGATAGCATATGAACGCGGCCTTAGGTAAATATTGCATGTCTGCTAATATTATTCACATTCAAATCAAAACATATATATCTTCTTCACGCTTCTTCCTTCAGGGACAGAGTTACTGAGTTACGTATTGAGTTAGTGGGTGAATTTTACGGCTTGTCAGTTCCCGTATGTCAATTTGGTTTTTTCTTTTAGAGACATTCCTTTCCCGAAAATACTATCACTGCTAGATTTTCGTATTCCTACTCGTTTTAAATACTGTGAATATACTCATCATAGTCTTAGAGCAGACACTTAGTGCCTGGAGTATTTTAGCGCTTTATAAATTCACTCATTATTACTTTTTATTATTTCATGTAATTGCCGCACTCACCGATATTTCAGCTATATATTAGCAGTCTGTAAATAGTCGAGTCTTAACAAGTCTAGTGGTCAACAGTATGAGCATCGATATATTGGGATACGATGACACGTGTCAGCCCATCGGGGAGCTGCATGAGTCCATTGATGCATTACTAATGTTAAAGAGGGGGCGATAATATTCGGCCCATTTTACAATAATAATAGCTGGGGCGTGAGTGAGTTTTAGTTTTACGTCGCGATTATAAACATTCCGGCAATATCACAGTGGAGAACACCAGGAAAGGGCTTCACACATTCTACACCTGTAGGGAATCGATCCCGGGCCGTCGGCGTGACGAGCGAACGCTTTCACCATTCGGCTACACCGACGTCCCAACAATAACAATAAGTGTGACAGTGGGAATTATTATTTTCATATCAGGTAAATGTAAATCAAATAACATATAACATCATTTTGATATTTTAGTAATAGCAATAGGAACAGTCCACGTAAACTACTCAAAAAAACAAAACAAAAAAAAAAACAAAGATACGCATAGGTAGTATTTTTCCATGTAACCTTTCGAATTTGAATCATTGGTGTCTATGTAATGCTCTTGCGACAGTTGACAATCTTAGATTTGGTGTCAGGTCGACCCCGTGTGACCACGCCCGCTTAGGACAGGTTTTTTCGACTTCGACACTTGCGGAACAGGTTCACCACAGCATCCTCCACATCGGTAGTGCCAGGACTCAGAACAATTTCTGATCAGACTGTGAGGAACCGCTTGCGTGAGGCTGGTATTCATCATTCAAGCAGACCTTTGCGAGAACCTGTCTTTACACATCAACATCGGCAACAACGCAGACAGAGGTGACGCCAATATCTCCAATGGCCATTGCAGAGGTGGAGAATTGTTATCTTCAGTGATGAATCACGTTACATGCTGCGACGTCCCTGCGGAAGAGCACCTGTATATCGAAGTCGTAACGAAAGCTACGCTGAAAATTGTGTACAGGAAGTGGACAGATTTGGTCGTGGAAGTGTCATGGTTTGGGATAGAATCTAATACAGTAACACGTCAGATCTCATTCAGGTCCAGGGCAACGTGACAGCTCGACGTACCAGCACTGTTTGTGGCCTTGAGGGTAGAGTAAAAACTCATTCCAGGCACTTCGTCCTGAATCTGTCCAGTCTGTGGGACGCCGATGCCAAGCAGCCATTGATGTTAATGGTGGCCACACAAGATACTGACTGCCCTGCGACCTTGACCTTGGAACACTTGTCATTTATGACGTACAGGTTTTTTGCAGCATGGACCGTTAATGTTCATTCACGTTTTCTCCATGACAGCCCTGTATTGCTGAACCTGAAGTGTATAAATTGATACCAATTTTCAGCTATGCTTTTCTATTTTTTGAGTAGTATGAATGGCTCTCATATACAGACACATTGGCTGCTCATGGCTCTACGTACATTACCATTCCCGGTCATAGGACAATATCGTACTTTCCGATTCTTTTTCAACTCCTTGGAGACCATACAGCCATGCTGCCTATTAGGCGCAATGAGCTAAATATGCACATGAAGTACGATCTCACAGACAGTCATTTTACAGCAGAGTGGCAATGTGGAACTAAGTATCAAACGTATTGTAACCCAGTATATCGAAGACTAAGTAAATGTGCCCATCTCTGGACTCGAACCTCGGTGCCTTCATCGGGGATCGAACCCGGACCTTTAACATGACAGACACCTTCCCACTGCACTATTGTGCATATTTTACACCTGGGTAGTTTCTTAATCTGTCACTCACTGTTCTGGTTTGACTCAGACAGACAGAGAGACATACTTCCATGGCGATGTAACTGGAATTCTGGTGACTGTGACCCACAGTCACATGTCACAATGCTGTAGACACAAACATTACCAAATCTTCAGGTAGGCATCTGAATAATCTCTCAACCTCTGACGTCAGGAAACACTGCAGCGTTTTTGTCCAGCGAGCTTACTTCAGATGTTTCGAATTTCATTATCAGAGTTACTGCTCAAAAGTTACGGCTTGTTCCATAGGCACTTTGAGATAATTAATTTTAGTAGCGATTCACACATGTATAGCATTCTCGCATGATGTGGATTTACGACTCCGTGGGGATTCTGGTGCACAACTGCATCCCACGAACACATTCTGATCCCAAGGGATGAATAAATTGATCGTCTCGTGACATGGTGTCTAGCGCGTTATCGCATCCCTCTCGCGTTGGTAGATGCTCATGATGTCAATCACTGGGCTGTCTAAGACAGACATATTATTGATCGTGTGATTGTGAGTGAGTTTAGTTTTACACCGCATTCAGCAATACTCGGTAAATTTTCCGGTCTGGACCAGATAATCCAGAGATCAATGCATGAACATTATTCTTCGCATTTGGGATTTGATAACATGTGTCTACCACGTCAGCGAGCCTGACCGCCCGATGCCGTTAGTGGCCTCTTGCGATAGGCACTGGCTACTGAAGATCAAAGATACCCGGATCTTAACGGGTGACTTGGCTTGTAGCGCGTTATCGCACCCCACTTACGTTGATAGATGTTCATGATGTCAATCACTGGTTTGGCTTGCTCAGAAAATATTACTGATCGTGTAAAAAGGATTCGTGACTTGGTTTGTATGCTCATGATGGCAATCACCGGCTTGTGTGACTTGATTATCTTAAGACAGCTATAAATCTGGACTATTACAGAGCATACAGACATTCATAGTAAACCAATAGTCAGCATTTTCCACAGTCTGATTTGTTAATTACCCTTGTCGGATAGTGTTCGACAAACCTGAAAATGATAATAACCGCTCATTAATACATTGACACTAATATAGTACCACTTTCGCTGCATGGATTTACATAATGGAGGAAGATTACTACCCCCAGTGTCCTTCTCTGGGAGTTTGATAGAATCTTCGAGGACGACAAATTCTTGGAAGAGTTATTCAAAGATGATGGGGATTACAATCCCTCGGCACATAATCATATGTGATCAGATACTAGCTAAAAAAATAAAAAGCCATAAAATAATATCCTAATTATTACAGTAGAAGTGAAATGTATACGGTCAATTCCACCGTAGAGTGAACAAGGCATATTTGCACCCATAACATTTTAGCATTACTGTCTTGGTTTATTTCAGGCTGCCCATCACATCGGCACAAGTAAGACGATTCGGGACTTGTATAACATGGCCATTTTTACTTAATAATGAAACTTATGGGACACGACCATCAAAATATTGTTACTCCTTGGAATTACACCGAGGTAAATGAACTGACCGCTAACCTCGAGACCGGATGTCCCTGAGTATCAGTATCTTGTTCCTGTTCCAGATGAGGCTCCGTTATTCAACAGCCCCGCCCCTCTAGGCAACACTGTGGTTGACGTCAGCGAGAACACGACAATAGGAGACGTCATCTACACCGTGGATGGGACGGACGACGAGGGTGACAATCTGACCTTCACGCTTGACACTCACACTGACGTGTTCGAGTTTGCGGGAACTGACCTGAAGACACTCAAACAGCTTGACATTGAGACTGTGTCGTCATATGACATTACCATTAAGTAATGTTATACAAATAAATGCTATTTCTTTAATCCTATTTTTCACAGCCCAAACATTTTTATTCCACGAACAAGTGGTTTTGTCATGTGGTTGTCTTTATTTGAATCCTAAACAATATACTGATACTAATTCGCTCCATGAAATAACACACACACCTCCGAATTCCAAACAATATATGTTCACATATAGCATATGCATATACATGAGAAATGCAAGACCAGTCTGGTTAGTTAGGGACAATACTAATTTACTGGATAATCAAATTAAGCGTAGAATCTCTCTCTCCTCACTTGTACCTTTCGGTCACAATGGTCGCGTTTGTAGTCTTATCTTAACCTTTGTAGTCACATCTTAATCTTGTAGTGACATCTTAACCTTTGTAGTCACATCTTAACATTGTAGTCGTATCTTAACCTTTGTAGTCATATTTAAGCTTTGTTTTCACATCTTAACCTTTGAAGTCACAACTTAATCTTGTAGCCACATCTTAACCTTTGAAGTCACATCTTAATCTTGTAGTCACATTTTACCTTTTGTTTTCACATTTTAACCTTTATAGCCATATCTTAACCTTGTAGTCGTATCTTAACCTTTGTTGCCAAATCTTAACCTTTGTAATCACATGTTAACCTTTCTAGTCTCATGTTAACCCCTGTAGTCACATGTTAACCTTTGTAGTCACACGTTGACCTTTTTAGTCAGATGTTAACCTTTGCAGTCATATCTTACCCTTTGTAGTCACTTCTTAACGTCTGTATTCATATCATGACCTTTGTAGCCACATTTAAACTAGCTAGTGACATCTACATCGTTTAGTCCTTTGAAGCATTGTTGTCATAGTTGAGCGTTCATCGTCACGTGTGAACATCTTCACATCGTTGTAATTCTGTTGTTCCAATGGGATTGCATTCTTGCACTCTCGATGTCATTGTGTCATTTGAATGTCACATTTGAACGCTTATGGCAACATTTTAACCTGTCCATTCTTCTCTAGCATGTCCGACGGTCGGAACACCCAGCAGGCAATGATGACGGTGAGAGTTACCGACGTCGTTGACGAGACGCCGGTGATCACGTTGTCAGGGACTTTGTCCATCCCGGAGGAGATGCCAGTGGACAGCGTGGTCAGCAACCTCTTCACCGTTGACGACAAAGACGAGGGGGACACACACACGTATGCAATAAGTGGTGAGTCATTGCTTGTAATATAACCGATATTCTTTGATGGTCAAAATGTCCATTACTTTCGTCTGTACTCAAAGTCAGTCAGTAACAACCAGGCAATAATCGAGCCATAAGACTAGTATACAACAAGATGGTGTTTGAACTGTGTCATTATTCGATAATGGGAAAAAAATGATACCACAAATTGGCATCATGTTTCTTCCAGACTAAAACAAATAATTGAGAGAGTTCAACTCCAGTCTATAGGGATTATGCATGTCTAGATTGCCTCAGCTTAGAATGCTTATGCATTGTTCTCGGCTCCAGTTGGATAATACTTTTATGTTTCAAACACGAAATATAGGAATAGACATGCCTGTGTACCTCACTTCGTCCATATATTTAGCGTACGGTTTCCAGGCACAGAAGCAGATAGGTAATGTAGGTAGCCGCAATGACCGAGGGTGTATTGAACAAAAAAAACCCCAAAAAACAAATGATGATGATTTGCTCTTCAGGTCAAACGATTCTGACAATTTAGTTGATGGTATTTGTTAATATATAGACACATGTTCAAAACATGATCAACTTCGTAGTCGAATCAGCTGTTGACTCGAGATATCTTGAGAATGTGTTGTCAGTTTTATTCACTTCAAAATGTACACACTTGCTCAAGTTGGAACTCACTGTTTACATTATACCGCATGAACCATGTACTGAAAGGTAGAGGTTTTCATCTCGATGAAACAAGGTCATTGCTAGATTGGTTTCATACAGAGGCTGAATCCCATCGAGATCATCGCGTCGTGAACACAACCTGTGAAGTGTATGTGAGTATTACGCCGCTCTTAACAATAATCCAGCAAATATCTCGGCGAGGGACATTTACACTATCGACCACCGGTTTCAAGGCCATTCAACAGTCTGACCCGTGAAGGTCCAGACTTGGCCTTTACCATGTTTGTCGTAAAAGATGATTAAAGGGATTGGGTGGTCAGGCTCGCTAACTTGGTTCACACATGCCATCGTGTCCCAGTTGCGTAGATCGACGCTCATGCTTGATTGTGTGGTCAAGACTAACTTATTAACAGACCGTCGCAAATATCTGGAATTCTGATTTCGGCGTAAAGCTAAAGTCACCCACTTTATTTGTTACAGGTACTAACAGCGCACTCTTCAACATCGATGTAAACTCTGGGGTTTTGACAATTGCCGACAGAATTGATCGGGACCAGGCGGGCTTGACCTCAGTGACATTTGACCTACAGGTGACCGACAGTAACAGTTTGCAGGCGACGGAGACTGTCAATGTGACGATTGACGACATCAACGACAACGACCCAGCATTCACATCAACGTCCCATACAGTGAGTGTGGCTGAAAACACAGCTGCCGGTAGGTATAATGACAGTGCTCTCCTTGGGCACAACAGAAACCTATGACAACCATTCATCTTGATTGAATGACTAGACTTGCCAATATCATTCCATGCTCGTGGCCTTTTCCTCACTAATGTGCTGAACGTCTAAGACTTGCATCAGTGCGAGTGTTCTTGCACTTTCACCTGACATGTAATGATGGAATGCTGTCCAAAACAGTGTAGAACCAAACTCTCGCTTTCTGATGTTTCATATTTCCTTAATTACTGACACTTAATGTGTTAGTTCGCCATATTGCACATCACTGGATTGTCTGGTTTAGACTGTAGACGTATGGCATGGATAGAGCAGTCCAGCGTCAGGAAACCTAATGTCTTCTGTCAGTTTTGGGAGTGTGTGTGATATAGGTACGGTGAAACTTGATTCAACATTCTTGTGTATAGAACAGTTGTTTGATGATGCAAACCTTCCTCAATTTGGCGTATTGTCCATTCAACTGATTTTACTGGCGTGTCTATCCAGTCATTCACCAATCCCTTCACAAGCATACACTGGTATGTCGGACTCCGGAGAATATTGGGAATTTATGCATTTTGTCGAAAACTGCAAATAAAGTACATTATTTTCTGGTAGCTGCGTTGCAATGAAGAAAGATTGCCGTTTTGGAGAGCGTTTCAGTTCTCCCACGCTGTGTCAGATGAGTTGGATGGGAACCTAGATTGATACAGGTCTTGAATCGATACACAACCTGGAGACATAGTTAGGAAGTCCTGAGATTCGAACTCCCGAGCATTGGTATCTGAAACACGTTCCAAGACACAGCGGACATCGTGGCGGCTTGGAATACCTGACTCAACGTATCCAGAAAGAATACATGGACTTTGAAACATATGAAAGAACAATGGCCATTGTTCTCGCCCACAGTTCTGCTACAGATTAGATCTGTGTGGCTCCATAATTTCATTGTACTCTTTTCGGTTTCTGGGTTCGAACCGGTACTCTGTAACAATTGATTGTTGTACAAGGTGAAATTAATATTGGATCAAGTGTCTAACCTGGGTGACTTGGGTTGCTTCACATGATTGTTTGCAAGTTTCAATAATGTATGCGGGTTCGCTATTGCAAAGGGCGGATTTCAACCACTAACAAAGCAAAATATTTCGATAGAGAGACTACCATTCGACCTGTACCAAAATACACGCAGCAACTAATATAATCATGTTGCCACAGACACGTCACTACTGGATTTCATTGTGACCGATGACGACGACGGAACAAACGCTGCTTACAGCATCGCAATTGAGGCTGGCGATGACGCTTCTGCCAAGTTCAAGGTCACCGGAAACCAGCTTCAAACTGAGGCTAACGCTCTGGATTACGAAACGCTGTCTGGCACTGGGTTTATGTACACTCTGATAATTGTGGCCGTCAACGACGACAACATCAGGACGGGAACGACAACCGCTACAATCAAGGTAAAATGACTTTGAACAGTAGTCATTTAGAATAATTTAAAGGATGTAAATTAAAGTCGTGCTGTTCGTGTTCTGCTGAGGCTTGACTCGCCCACTCACTCAATCAATCATAGGAGAGTGGTACAAGATTGTGTTGTGTTTTTTCCACATCAGTTATGTTTGTGTTATAGGAAATATACACTAACACATCTAAATATAAATTATTATTGGAGATGGGCGCTGTTCAAAAGATGAATTCAAAAGATTTCCAAAGGAAAATGTCTGATATCGGCTTCATGCCCTGCCTTAAGGTGAAAGGATGCAAACTGTGTCCGTTCCCTTGTTCAAACCCAGGTTCTAGAGATTTCTGAAACCACTTGCCCTTTTTTCCATTGACAGAATAAAGAGACTACCATTAGCTCTAGCTTATTTTCCTATTTGGTATGCACTTCCGGGCAAATGTAAGTGTGCACTTGACAACTGAATTTGAAAAAGCAAAGGAACAAAAGTATATAACAGAAAAAACGTTAAAACCAAACGGCGACACGTTCACTATGATGTCACTTAGATGTCACATAAATCCCTATCCGTGAAGATCAGAGGTAGAATAGGCCCTCAACAACCTATGCTTGCCATACAAGGCGAGTATGCTTGCCGTAAGAAGCGACTAACGGGATCGCGTGGTCGGGCTCTCTGACCAGGTTGACACATGTCATCAGTTCATGCTGTTGATCACTGGATTGTCTGTGCAGACTCGATTATTCATAGACCGCCGCAATGGAGCTGGGATATTGCGGAGTGCGGCATAAAACTAAACCCACTCACCTAAATCACTATTTGGAACACACTGACAAAACACCCTGGACCCCTTCAACGAAGCGATTGTAGCTCTACGGCGGTCATAAGTGTGTGCTATACTGTAGGAGCTAAGACAGATGCAGCTCTACGATTGCTTTGTGAAACGTGTCCCGGGTCTGGACATTCGTTTGTACTCAAGGACATATTCTAACCATGTGTAAGTACCAATATATATATATATGTTTCTTTAGGAATCGTGTGGCACTCTGTGGCTTCCACTCGTCATACACGGCCCGACGGTCGGAAAGTCCATTAGTAGTATATACAATGGGGGTTCTGGACCACTTTCAAGAAATGTCTCTACAAAGCCTTATTTAGTAAATAAGGCTTTGGCTGGGCCATTAGCTCTTGCTACTATTACCCCTACTACTTAACGTGTGTTGGAGGTAACACTGTGCCGTACGGTACGATCAATAATTCTTCTCTTACAAACCCCCTACCCGGCCCATCCCTCAAGTAGTATAAGTTAGGTTCGTCGGCTTTCATATCCACTTTATCTATGTTGTAAGTTTTGACTGACCATATAGGATCGGTGGCTCGCTTACGGCTATCACCCTCGTGTTCCCCCGGCTGGTATAGATACATTACCCCTACTACTTAACGTGTGTTGGAGGTAACACTGTGCCTATGTCACGTTTATATCGATGAAACAGTTTAATGTGAACCGCCTACGATCACTTTGGTGTTCGTAATAAAGGCTTGCTGGGCTTTTTGTATCCCCTGTTCTATGTACTTTTTTTTCTCATCCTCGCTGATAGCAGACTTACGAGACTTGGATCGAATATCTTGTTTCATTCCGTTATATTTTTTGAGTTCAGAGAGGATTGAACGAAACTCCTCTTCTGAGATCTTACTATCAGAGAGTGCCGTGGAAATACGCTCACTCACTGTGTTGAGCTTTGCTTCAGCCAGAACCCTGATCTCGTCGTGTTTCAATGCCTTACGATGAAGTCTGCGTGATACTAACTTAAGCGCCAACCCTGCCAACCCTGCCAACCCTGCCACCCCTGCCGTTATTTCAATACCTAGCACTATAGGTGCAGCCACGATGGTAGCCAACAATCCAACACCTGCCGCCCCTAGTCCCATGCTGGTTGCCATAAGGGTAGTGTCAGCCCCGTCCACGATATTGAAAGCTCTATTGTACTTCTTACATAGTGCTTTCCGGGTGTCACGGTCTTGTTCTAGTTGACGTTTCACATCACATAACTGCCTCAAGCGGAACCCATCTACGGTTTCCAGCGTCTTCGCTACTTCCTCTACGACTGGGTACAGACCCATCCTATAATATATATTTTGAAAGATATTTTAATTGGGTTTCAGTTAATAGTCCTTCAATGTATTTGAAGTCTACAAGGGTTAGATTATTACCAATGATAATAGGTGAGAGGCTAATAGACTTTCCTGTTGTAATAAAAAACCCACTGAGGTTTATTAAGCGGTTTATAGAACCCCAGGTGGTATCCTGTTGTATAATAATACGACAATATTGGTGTATGTGTTCTTTAGACCAGTGTATTGACACCCCGGGTAAAATTTGGTGTACTCTTGAGGTGTTTTCATTGTCTAACCCAAAGAAGACTTCTATGATGAGTGTGAAAGGGACTAATATTCTTTCAGGATTACTAAATGTTAATTTATTGTTTGACCTAGTATTTAACCCATTTTTTTTCCTGTCCCAAATAGTTATCATGCGTAATCCCCTCTCCGGAATGAAATCCCCGGGCCAGATACCGTTGTTCCTAATCTTAGTGGTATACCCCGTATCTGCGTCTAATGTGATATAAGGTGAGGCGAGTGTTAAGTTGATCAGCCATTTGGGCTCTTTTAAATCTGATAACGACACCAGTCTGTACACGTTGTCTTTGAAGTGCAGGATGTATAATTCATCTTCCTCACCAGGCTGATCGAATCCCTCCGTATCTCCTAGGTCGTTAAGTGTAGTGTTGGGACGATGACTGGTCATTATTATACTATTACGATATAATTTCCAATTGGGGTTTTGATAATAATTCAGGGGTGAACTTCATACCCATGAAGTGTATGTTGTCAGGCAGGAAGATCTTGGTTAGTGATATCTTGTTTTCCACGATCACGTTGACCCCCTCCAGACTGGTGTCGGCTCCAACACCCACCCGCACGTAAACGTTGCAAACTTGATACTGGTGTCGTTTCACCCACCCGAGTTTGATCCCATTCACGATCTCGACATCATTCCCCGATGGTTCCCCTAGGTAGACTTTGATGATCAGTGTTGAGTTTGCTGGTAGACTCTCTAGTATCTTGACCACGCCTTCGAATTCAGACACCAACTGCAATGTCACGTTTTGTATGGTCGGTTTACTCGATAGCATGTGGGCTGCTATAGTGTTGACTGGGCTGACGACTACGCTACGTCTCTGAGTTGGGACGTAAGCCACGAGCAGGGTTTCATTGTTCACGACTTTGTTTAGGTGGTTGTCTTTGTTATCAGTAAACACGTAAGGGGAGACGAGTCTAATATTGAGAAACCAGTCGTTATCGGGTAACAACACCCACTTGTCATCTTCGGTGAAGACGAGCATATATGGCTTGTTTCGGGCGACGGTAGTGCTCTCAACATCGTCTAAGTCGAACAGTTTACCCCCGAACGATGGGTATATTATCCAATTATTATTACCGGTGTTGACAAGGGCGTACTTAGTGTTGACTGTTGCTCTTGTGGTATCTACTATATCACTTAGGGTTCCACCGGAGGGGACTTCAACGCGTTTGTAAATGTTGTTTTTCAGTTGCAAGGCGTACGATTTACCATCTACTCCGGGAGCGTCGAAACCGCGTGTGTCTCCGAGGTCGGAGATCCCGATATTGACGCATTTTTTCACTCCGGGCCCTTGTGCGCTGGTCATTTTACATGAAGTGTTAAGCTGAGGTATCCTATATTTACAGGATTATGATTTATATCTAACACCGATATTGTCAGCTCAGGTATGTTGCCCTGGGTTAATCTCTTATACTGCCGTGGTGAAAATGACTCGGTTCTACCGTCGTTGTATTTCTCAGTTTTCACCGGCACTGCTCTCAGTATAGTGGAAGGGTGACCTCCTTGAATGTTGTACGTTGTGCTCACCTGATCGAGATGAATGTACAGCTCTCGGTACGGTACTAGGTCGGGTAACTTCGTGCCTGTGACGGTTGTTGTTGGTTTTATCTCGTCAGGAGACATACCGAGTATCCTCGCTAATGGTCGGCCGAGCCTCAAGGGGTTTCTTCCGTTGTTGATTAACACCACTGTACCGTTTGAGTCGTTCATCTTGAGTTCGGCTCCCAGGGGTTTGAAGACCTCGTCGTTTAGAGAGCACACGCTGTAGTAGCCGTCAGTTATCTGGCTGCGAGTTCCACTGACGAACAGCTAATTGTTGCTGGCGTTGATGTTAGTCCATTGCGGTAGGTAGGTGATATCGCAGAGTGCGACTTCGAGTTGACCTGACGTGTTATCGATCGCGTGCGTCAGCTGAACGGCCTCACCGCTCGTTATTCCTGGAAGTGTTATGTACATATTATAATATATAATTTATATATTATAATATGGATTTAGCACACTTGAATGCAGATGGCACGGGGCTTAAAACAACCTTTATTAATATCTTTGAAAACTATGTCGTGTCCGTTAATAACGCGCAGGCGGTGGTAAACTGGAATCAAAACCCAATGCAGTTTTGGCAGAACCAACTCAACTTTGCTGTGTGGTGTGCGACGACAGGGTCGGGTGTGACACCAGACTACGGTATAGACGAACTGAGTAAGGCGGTTATTTTGTTTCATATTTATTATCAAACGAGACGAATATTGAAGGAAATAAGTGCTCCTCTTCCCCAAGATAAAGCGTGGAGTATGACGAATAACCCCTATGATAGACGCGCTTATGAACGTGTTTGTGGGGAGTTTGAGATTCCAACGAATAAAGACTTTCGCCTTCCTGGTGTGAACCATGGTCTCGGTATAGTTCTCGTGTACTTCTACAGGTCCGGAACATGTTATGCCGGTTCTAAAGATGGTTCATACAACCCAAACCGGCATACATTTACAGGCCCCACAACGAATGCAAAGATCCATGTCAGCTGTATAAAGCAAACCAATCCTGATGCAGCCACAGCCTGGACTAAAATGATCTCAAAAACATCGAAAGAATTCACTCGTGCTGGTACAATACGCTTGAACGACTCGATTCGAACGTACGTGTGGGCGCTGTTGGGTGCGCAGTCGATGACGCGTTCCAACATCCTCGGTAAGGGAACTGCTTACGACGCTCAGACACAATTCGTTTCCAACGTTGAGGATGCTATCAATTCTCCAGTTGATCTCCCGAGGGCCATCGACCGTTACCAAAACGTGTTAGAATACGCCAGATCGAAAGTCAATTACGTGTTCGGCGTGGGGTTGTACATGGCTCCGAGTGATATGCAACTGAGAATAAAAAAAGTGGTGGGTTATAACAACAAAATAGTCATAGCCACGAAGGATCAAAAGTTGGGTATCAACCCCGATATTAACACCCCCTATATCCCACACATCCCACCACGTGAAAAGGGTATAGTGGCGCCACCCCCGGAGTCTAAAGTTCATGTGCCCCCCACACACCCCCATATACATGTGGGGGTACCCCCCTATCAGCAGCATATTGATAATAAAACAGCCTTAGTGGTTGGTGGGGTAACTTTGGGACTTATTTGGTTAAAGATTTCTTAGCCGCTACGTACACCAGACCCGCCACGGCGACGATGGCTGCCCACAGGTTTTGACTGAGCCACATGGCAGTTTTAGACAGAGCGCTCAACAACCACGAGACGATGCTACCCAGGATACCGGGAAGGGCTTCGGCGGCTTTACCAGCCAGTTTAGCTAGGCCTTCCCCGAGTTTTTTTATCCAGTCTTTAACACCCCCACCGCCACTTGGAGTTCCCCCGCCGCCGGCAGGCCCCACAGGGGTTCCTCCCACCAGTGACACCACCAGGGTTGATATGATGAATACTGGCGATGGTGATCCCTTGCTCCCGGAACAATATCCGAATCCTGTTGGCTAAAGTTGTATCCTCATTCAGTATTCTATCGATTGTTTCCCGAATACGACTGATCTGGGATCGAAGCTGTTCACGATTCGAGGAAGCGGATTCCAATCGTGTACGTCTCTTGTCTTCTAAATCGCGTAGTCGTTCATTGATACAACGCTTCATATCATCGTTTTCAGTTTCGTTGAGTTTGGTTTTTTCCCTAGCGATGTGCTCGTCGATTTCGTTCAGTTTCCCCATGTTGTTCACGAGTTCTCCACGCACGCGTTTCACGGCTTCGTCTAAGCCGCGCAGTTCCCTTACCGGAAAGTCAAACCCCGGTAACGGTTTGTCCCAGTAGGTGCTCAACAGTTTTTCTATGCTGTCCGAGGCTTCTGTAGCACGCTGTGGTGTCATTTCATCTCTAGTGGTGAGGTGGGATCTGGTAGCTTGCAGATCTTCAACAACGGCCTTAGGTATTGCACCAACGTAATCATTCATGTTTAGATGTTCACGGATAAATTCGACACCATGGCGGCTGGCTAGAGTTGACAAGGCCAGTGTTTTTTTATTGCGCTTGTTAAAGAGGTCAACCTCTGGTTTAGACTTAAGGCGTAGAACACCCTTTGTATCAATAAAAAAATTATCAAGGTATCGACCCTGTGGATCAACGTAGTATTTATCACTTCTTAAACTTTCGTAATAATCATCTACCGTTGTTGCTAAAAGTTCTTGGTTCAATGGTGAACTAGTAAATGAGGTCTCCTGCTCATCAGATGCCTGGGCACTAGCGCCCGGCATCTCCGTCATATCTATGTCTTCATCCATTAGTATTTAAATATATTTTATTTATATATAACAATGTACGGCAGAAAATTAGATCCTTTCAGAAGATTGAGAGAGCCATTAGGAGCCAGAGCCGTGCGCCAGTCGGTGACCATCACCAACAATCCCAGCAAGATAGACCAGAATCAAACTCTGCTGGTTAGATTTCCAAACCTTGGTGAGAATGACCTCATTGTACCAGGCACTGTTCGACTGGCGTTCAATATCACGTTGACCTCCGACAACGACAAACGCGAGCTAGTGCGTAACGTGGGTCGAGCTATCATCAAGAAAACGACCGTCAAGATCAGCGGTAACGAGGTGCTGAGCATCGACGACAGCGACGTGTTTCACTGCTACAGGGATCTCTGGAAAAGCGAGGGAGAACGAGTCAATGATGTGTACCAGGGTATCAGCAAATCAACCCGGGCGCGCATAGGGTATGTCTTCACGCAAGACCAGCAAGACAAGCTATCGGACGGTGAAAAGGCCATCGCTCGAGCATACGGGAATCGATTCTGCGTGCCGCTCGACTTCGAGTTGCTCACGGGACACGCGCCGTTTTACCAGGCCGCGCTGGGTGATAGGCTCGAATACGAGCTCACGTTTAACGACTATAGCAAAGTAGTGCGTACGCCGAACGGTGATGAGGCCAGTTATGCCATAGACAACATCTCTCTGGAGTTCGACATGGTCACTAGCCCGGAGCTGGCCAGGCAGGTTCGAAACCAGTACTCTGGGAAGATGGCTATCCTGTACGATCGCGTACTGAGACATAGATCAGTCGTGCGAGATAAGAGCGACACTGTGTGGAATATCAACCTGAACGTGCCGGCGCGATCGATGAAAGGTATCCTGGTCGTCCCAGTGGAGTATTACGATCCATTCCGGAGGGACAGCGAGAAGTTTTTCAACCCCGAGATTGAAAAGGTGGAAGTGACCATCGAGGGCGTGCCCAACCAGTTGTTCAGTCATGGTATGAGACCACACCAGCAGTGGGATGAGATAAAAAAGCTACCAGTTGGGGATTACATAACAAAGGACCTGGACCTTGGCTCCGTGCAGATCGGTGAATACCTGACCACCAAGTACGCCCTATGGTTGGACATGCGATCCACGGATGATGATAAACTGCACGGTAGCGGGCGCCGTATAGATAACGGCAGCGAAGGGATAACCATCCAGATTACTAAGAAGGCTCAACCCGCTGGTAAGTTGAAATTATATCTGTACGTTATTATGGACGCGCAACTTAATATAGACAATGGGAGATTCGTGCAAGCCATCTACTAGTGGGGGACACCCCCACACCCCCCAGGGGTACCCACAACTACCCACTGACCCACACTGCGCCATAGTGTGCGGGCAGACTGGCTGTGGGAAGACCGTTTTCGTGTTGGATATGTTGGAGGGTTACTACAAGGGTGTGTTCGATAACATCGTTATCATGTGCCCTACTCTGAGCATGAATAAAACGTACGCGCGACCTTGGGTGATGACGGACCCGGACGTACACAAAATCGACCCTGGAACACGTCTGCAGGACTGGTTGAAAGCTCTTCACGAGAAATTTAAAGGGGAACCGACGCTGTTCATACTGGACGACTGCAGCGCTAATCGCGAGATAACAAAAAAGAGAGACATGCTATCGTACCTGGCCTTCTCCGGCCGGCATGCAAATCACAGCGTCTGGGTGCTAACGCAGAAGTTCAACTCGGTGTTGAAAGACCTCAGGGAGCAGACGCGATGGGTGGCCTTATTTCACTGCAAGGACAGGGATTCGTTTGAGGAGTGTTTGAGAGAGAACGATGTGATGAGTAAATTAGAACGGGAACGGGTGAAGAAACAGCTCGCTGAAACTAAACACGCTAAGCTCGTGCTAAAGACCGACCAACCAGTAGCATATAGAGTATACTAAAGCTAAGCAAAGCTAAGCTAAAGCTAAGCAAAGCTAAGCAAAGCTAAGCAAAGCTAAGCAAAGCTAAGCAAAGCTAAGCAAAGCTAAGTATATAGCTATGATATTTGAAGTATTTGTCGTGTGCAACTTAACCTTCATTTCTCTGTGTTTTGTCTGTATCGGGTATTATATAGTTAAAACTAAATCTTACTTGTTATATTATAAGATGGAGTGTGAGGAATTGCTCGAACAGTTGGGGGTCTCCCCAACGCCGCCGGCAGGCCCCACTGGGGGTGTGGGGGATTCCCCCAAGCGAGAGAAACTGGTGGCGTTGGCTGTTGGCGGCAAAGCCAAACATTACTTTGGAGACTACACTCCGGATAAAATTCACAAAATGTCAGCCGAAGAAATCGATAAGCTGTACGCTAGATACGAGTCCCGGCTCGGAGCAGAAATGACAAAGACAATAGGATCGGCTATGACCCAGATATACACCGGTATTGTATCACACTTCCTTCCCATTCCACCAGAGCGCCGACTTTACCTGTGGGAGGACCTCGAGAAAGACCCTTTTATCGAACACGCCGTGAGTTCTATCAGCTGCGGGCTGTACCACAAATATGGTATGTTGTTGGCTCCAGTGACGGCGGCGAGTATCACGGCAAAACATTGTCAATTTGAGAGAAAGAATAATAATAATAGTATAGATGGATGCTGCACAGGAAACCCCAGTGGAGGTACCCCCAACAGTGAGTCCCGAGGTGATGGAGGAGACCCCTTCACAGGAACCAGTGAGGGAAGTGACCCCAGTGGGGGTACCCCCAACAGTAACCAGACAGAAGAATCCTAAGAGAGTAGCTGCCGGTAAAAAACGGTGGTGTAACCAACATAAAGTGACCAACCCCCGACTGTTGTTGGCTGTAGGTGTAACTGCTGCCTTGGCTATCTCGTGGTTATACGTGGGGGTACCCTCCCACAGTGAGCCCCCACCCAACAGTGAGCCCCCCACCCCCACGGTAGACCCGCATATCATGTTATAATTTTAATATTTTATATCATATACATAATGTCTGAGGGGAAAACGTTCGTGAACGACGCATACCACGCCACAGTGGTCGCCAGTCTAGCCGTAGGGTACGCTCGGTTGACTAAAATGGTGCTTAAACAACCAACTATCAAGCTAGATTTCAACCTGCAGGATATGGGTATGCTCATAATGAACCTTGGTATGGCGATGGCCACAAAAGACATCCTAGTAAAACAAGGGATCATACCTGATAATATAATGAAATAAATATAGGGATGGCCACGATAGCTATGATGGTCGGTGGGGCGTTAGTGAATGCCCTGGCATTTTCCGGGAGTAATTTCCTCTTCTCGAAACTACGAGATGATCACGCGGCTGAAATACAGGAAGCAAGGAAGCGGCACGATCTCGCTACTGAGAAATTACAAAGAGCACAGGCCGAGTACGCTAAAAAACGTCTCCAGAGGATCGATTTTATTAACGAACAACTCCAGCGTGAAAACCATGCCGTTCAAACATTCAACGATGTCGATGAAGCAATGAAAGAATACTACCTACTAACTGGTAAACAATTGGAACCGCTAAATAAACCCACACTCGCTCAGTACTACACACCATCCAAGGGGCAAATGAATCGTGAACTGGGCTTCATAGTGTTGGGTATAGCAGCTACTGCGTTGGTTGCGAAGCAATTAAATTAAAATACCTATATAAGTAAACATGAGACCCGCTCCATACCGATGCGAATACATACTTATGGGGAAGACCGAGGCCTGTGGTAGGAAATGCAGGAATCAGGGGTTCTGTTGTTTCCATATGGGAAGTCCTAACTACACGTGTTCTGTGTGTGGTATCGGGGTTAAAGGACACTACTGTCTATGTAAAGCTCACGGAGCGAACGTAGTCAGACATCAACTCATCTACGAGAATAAAAAAGGCTACATAAAAGAACGTAGGCGACTGCTCAAGATATGCTCAAGACTCCAATGCGTGAAAGGGTTACCTCCCTTTACTGTGAAGCAATTAGACATTGGTTCTCTTAGGTGTAAACACGATGTCTACTGTACGCGAGCTCAAGCGGGTCGCAAAACAGAGAGGTGTGATCGGGTATTCTCGAATGCGGAAGTCAGCATTGTTGAGATTACTAGGTTTAGAAGCCCCTCCTACGGTAACACAATTAAAAGCTCAAGCAAAACAGCTTGGATACACGGGTTATTCAAACCTGGGGAGAGCCGGGTTAACCGCATTGTTATCACATGCCCCCGTAGCACGTCCCACTGTAAAACAACTGAAAGCCGAGGCACACGATTTGGGTTTAGGCGGGTATTCCCGTATGAGAAAACCACAGCTTGTAGAATTATTACGACAGAATAGAGCTATTGACCTACAGTTCGTGCGCACTGAGCGCGCTGTAGGCAACTATTTGAGAGGTTGGCGCATGCACGTTGATATCAAGCCTCTGATAGCTGATAAGGTCAACCAGGAACTAAATAACCTAGGAAGTATCAAGTTTCAGATCACAGTGAAAATGTCGCTCGATAAGCAGGTTGGGGGCACCACAGGGGCCACTGAATATGTTCAGCCTTACTTCCGAGGTCAACAAGAGGTCGCCACACATACAGAGACCATTGACGCATCAATCGATACCAGTTTTCAGCAGATACGAGAATACCTAGAACGCTACACACACTTGGGGTCCGGGTGGGCTGTAGATAAAATCGATAATGTCTATCTAGACATAGCTAACTACGTGCCGTTCAGAGGCGGATCATACCTAGCCTTGCCACCCTACTATAGGAACAAACATGCCATAGTAAACGTTAAGAATAGAGGAAACGATTGCCTGAGGTTAGCTATCAGGTCAGCCTTATTTCCAGCTGGCACTCATTCAGATAGGCTTTCTAGCTATCCCCAAGACGATGGGCTCAACTGGGATGGTATAGATGAACCCACCCCCATATCCCAGATCACTAAAGTAGAAAAACAGAATAATCTGGCTATAAATGTCTTTGGGCACGAAGGTAACACAACAATAGTACACAGGGTCAGCCCGGTGAAGGATCGCCAAGTTATCAATATATTCATGATCCAGCGAGGTGACAAGTATCACTACACATGGATAAAACACTTTAGCAGGCTGTTGTATGACCAATCGGCACACAGAGAAAAGACCCACTTCTGTGAACGATGCCTACATGGCTTCACCCGAGCTGATTTATTAGAATCCCACCGGGATGATTGTCAAGGTGTGGGGCAGACGGCCATACGAGTCGACATGCCTAAGGAAGGTGATAATATCTTAAAATTCAGTAACCACAAGAACCAAATGTCTGTGCCTTATATCATATATGCCGACTTCGAAGCCTTAGTGGCTGCCGCCGGCGAGGCTCCCAGTGGTAGCTTCACCCACAAGACACAAGAGCATAAAGCCTGTTCGTTTGGATACATTGTCGTCCGTTGTGACGGGGAAACGAAAGCTCCGGTAGTGTATAGGGGCCCTGACGCGGCTGAAAGGTTTCTAAAGTGTTTGCAGGAGGAAGAAAAAATTATTAGGAATGCATTGTATAGAATCGCTCCCATGCGTCTGACCCAAGACGACAAGCTAGCTCACGCTAGTAGCACTAACTGTCACGTGTGTGACTCACCACTTAACGGTGATTCGGTGAGAGATCACTGTCACATAACTGGTAAGTATAGAGGCGCCGCTCACAGCGCGTGCAACCTCAAGCTTAAAATCAACCCTAAGACAATAAACATCCCCGTTGTCTTTCACAACTTGAGAGGGTACGACTCACACTTGATCATGCAGGCCATCGCGAAAATCGATGGTAATATAACGTGCATCCCCAACAACATGGAGAGATACATCTCCTTCAGCTTAAACGGACTTAGGTTCATTGACTCGTTTCAGTTCCTCCTGTCGTCACTCGACAGTCTGGTCAAGGCCAACAATACCTTCCCTATCACCGATCGATACACAGACGCCGAGACTAGACCCCTGCTTATGAGGAAGGGTGTGTACCCCTATGAGTACATGGATAGTTGGGCCAAGTTCACCGAGACCAGACTACCCCCTATTGACTGCTTTTATAGCAAGCTGAATGAGGCGTCCGTCTCACGAGATGATTACTCGCACGCGATTAACGTATGGAATAAACTGGGTTGTAAGAACCTGGGTGATTATCACGACCTGTACTTGAGGACAGATGTACTGCTGTTAGCCGACGTGTTTGAAACGTTTAGGCGGACGTGTTTAAAGCAGTATAAACTCGACCCCGCATGGTATTACACCAGCCCAGGTCTGTCGTGGGACGCCTTGCTTAAAAAGACCGGAGTTAATTTGGAATTGCTCACAGATTACGACATGCACCTATTCATTGAGAAAGGCTTGCGAGGTGGGATTTCCATGGCATCCAAACGATACGCTAAAGCAAATAATCAATACGTGAAAGGTTACGATCCTAACAAACCAACCAATCACATTCTCTACCTAGACGCAAACAACCTGTACGGCTGGGCCATGAGCCAGTATCTACCTACAGGGGGATTCGAATGGGTACCACACGTTGATGTTATGGGGGTTGCACCAGATTCGAACAAAGGGTATATCCTCGAGGTTGACTTAGAGTATACCAAGGAATTACACACATCGCACAACAGCTACCCCCTGGCCCCCGAACGTATGAGGGTTAACCCAGACTGGATGTCTGAGTACCAACATAACTTGTCAGGTGGGCGTGTGACAGACGTTGAAAAACTCGTGCCTAACTTAATGAATAAGACCAAGTACATCGTTCACTATCGCAACCTACAGCTGTACCTGTCGTTGGGTATGAGGCTGACCAAAATACACAGGGTGCTCATGTTCAACCAGAGCCCATGGATGGAGCCCTACATCAGAATGAACACAGACCTACGAAAAAAAGCCACCAGTGATTTTGAGAAAAATCTCTACAAGCTCATGAACAACTCGGTGTTTGGTAAGACTATGGAGAACCTGAGGAAACGCGTGACCGTGAAGCTGGTTCGGTCGAGTGAGGAAGACAAGCTCAGGAGATTGATAGCCAGTCCGGCATTCAACCGTAGTAAGATATTCACAGACAACCTGGTTGCCCTACATATGAAGAAAAGCCACATAAAATTCAACCGGCCTGTTTATGTGGGGATGAGCATCCTCGATTTATCCAAACACCTGATGTACGACTTTTACTACAACGAGCTCAAGAAACAGTACGGTGACAGGTGTGAAGTGCTGTACACTGACACGGATTCCCTGCTGATGGAGATTCGAACCGAGGACGTGTACGAGGACATGAAAAAACACCTCGATTTATACGACACCAGCGACTACCCTAAGACCCATGCCCTACACAGTACGGTAAATAAAAAGGTCCTAGGTAAGATGAAGGACGAGTGTGCTGGCACGCCCATAGCCGAGTACATAGGTTTGAGACCTAAGATGTACTCCATACTGAAAGCCGACAATAGTGAGATCCGGAAGGCTAAGGGGGTTAAGAAGTATGTGGTGAAACAACACATCAAACACGCCAGATTCAAGGAAGCCCTGTTCAAGACCCGTACCTTTAGGCATAAAATGAACACACTTAGAAGTGATGGACATAAGATATACGGACTGACTATAAACAAGACGTCCCTGTCGCCTATGGACACGAAACGTTGGATAGCTATTGATGGGATAAACACATACGCGTATGGACATGAAAAAATTTGAGGCTATTTACTACAGCCCGCGTGGGTACTGGAAAGGAGCTAGCGCAGTAGATAAACTAGCTAAAATAGCGCGAGTACCCCCGGAGGAAGCCAAAGCGTGGCTTGAAAAACAAGCCCTGTGGCAGATCTATTTGCCGGCACCACGCTACGTGCCTAGAAGGAGGTTCGGTATTAACATACCTAATAGCGTTCACCAGGCAGACCTACTGTTCCTACCCCACGACAAGAGGTACAAGTATGCCTTAACCGTAGTGGACGTAGCCAGTCGTTACAAGGAAGCCGAACCATTGACCACGAAAGATTCGGCCCAGGTAGCCAGAGGATTCGAACGCATATACAAACGCAGTCCGCTCACATGGCCAACAGAGCTGCAAGTTGACCTCGGACGGGAGTTCATGGGTGCCGTGTCACAACTGCTAGCCAAACACGATACAAAGGTCAGGCGTGGCACGGCCGGAGCCCATCGCAGCCAAGCCATAGTTGAGAGATTTAATAGGACTTTGGCTGAGCGCTTGTTTGGCCATCAGTATGCTAGGGAGATGGTCACCCCTGGAAAACGATCGACTGAATGGGTCACGAGGTTACCCAAGGTGGTGTCGGCAATCAACCATGAAGTCACCCGTCTCACCGGTAAGAAACCGGCAGACGCTATCAAACTAAAATCAATAGTTGCAGAGTCGGCCGCTCCATTGCGTGGGAAGGAGAAACAGATACCAGATAGGGCCCTAGTGAGGTATCTATACCAGCCGGGGGAACACGAGGGTGATAGCCGTAAGCGGGCCACCGATCCTATATGGTCAGTCAAAACTTACAACATAGATAAAGTGGATATGAAAGCCGACGAACCTAACTTGTACTACTTGAGGGGTGGGCCGGGTAGGGGGTTTGTAAGAGAAGAATTGATTATTGATCGTACCGTACGGCACAGTGTTACCTCCAACCAATACACGGTAAACTGTTTCATAGACACCCAACCTTTTTGTAGTAGGGGTAATAGTAGCAAGATCTAAGGTCCCAACCAAAGCCTTATTTACTAAATAAGGCTTTGTAGAGACATTTCTTGAAAGTGGTCCAAAACCCCCATTGTATATACTACTCCATTCGTGGAATATTGCTAAAAGCACTCACTCACTCACTCACTCCATGGTTGTCAATGCACACACACCACACTCTGATTACATGGTTCTTCCTTTCGTTTGATCTTCACCACATAGGTGACTCCACAAAATGAATTCGACCCGGTGTTTGACAGCCCTACCGTGGACGGATCTCGTCAGTTTCCCGCGTCGACTATATCAGAGGACGCCCCCATCAACACCGAAATCTCCTTCACTGCCTCCGATGCCGATCTGGGAGTTGACGGCGACGTCACTTTCTCCCTCGTCTCCGTGCTGGACTGTGAGTCGTTTGCACAGTTCTGTCATATTCATGAAAGCTGTGTGTAATTCATGAAAGCTGTGTGTAATTTTTCAAACCGGTTGACGCTGAAATAAGCAATATTCTCCAATTAACATGGGACATTAACATAATCGTTCACTCATTTTACCTGTGTACAGAATGGTTTCTTTCTGTAAGCAGAACTTGAGGTGATAAGCAGTGAAGAGCGTCCCGTGAAAGAACCACAAAATATACGATCACGTTCATGCATGGCAAGTGCTCAAAAACAAAATTAATTCTTAATCTACAGCTAACGGTGCTGACGCGAGTTCCAAGTTCACCATTGATGCCACTTCGGGTACGATGAAAACCCTTGAACTCCTCGACAGCGACGCAGCGACGGGAGGTGTGGATTATTTCGACATCACAATCAGAATAACTGACGCAGGAGGCACCCCGAAAACCGCTGACGGGACAGTACGGTTGACGTTAACCAATGTCAACGACAACGCCCCGACGTTTGACTCGACCTTCTACAGCGCTAGTGTCAGTGAAGATGCTGCGATCGGGGACAGCGTTGGAGCTGTTGCTGCAACGGACAATGACGGCGACGCCATTACATACACCGTGGAGGGCAGCTGGGCAAACACTTTTGAAATCAGCGGAACTGACGTTGTCACCAAGGCACTGATGGATTACGCCACAAATGCTTTCTATGTAATCACTGTAAGGTAAGAGGATGATAAGTCTGTATACATGATCCGCATATTTATTGAACAACAGAGACGTTTCATATACACACTTGCACCATTTCCAAGCTTCAACGAGTGCAAGGTAAGGCCAACTAAACAATGGAAACAGATCACAGTCTCACCAAGGCAACAGGTGAAATCGCCTATATAACTATCTAAGTGCCAACCCTTACTTAGTTTGCAGATTTGTTGCGCTGATGTAGACACTTCATACAACAAGCAGATGAAGCAGATGTTTTGATACTGAATGAATGAAAATGGATATTTTCAGAGAACATTACACCTCACGTACAAATGAAACTCAAATAATTCCAGGTATAAGTAACTTGGCATGATACGTGAATAGTATTCCGCAAACTGAACATCTGCCCATACCTAAAGAAAATTTGGTATAAAATTTCGGTACGTTTCTATATTTATACTAGTAGAGGTTCTTTTGTTGCAACCACCGATTATGGTCCTTTGTACAGGAGTACGTACACTGAGAACAATGTTTCCATCTGTATATGTACAGGGACAGTAGCAATACAAATGCAAAACAGTTTTTCTTTAGAGAAGTGTCTATTTTATTTTAAAAGTCCGCAAGTATCTTACCCTGGTTTTCTTTGATGAAGTAGATAATAAATGATAAAAGACAATACAGGACATTCCCTGCTTTATGTGCAAAGTTGTGTAGAACAAGCTGTACATGCTGTACAGTGGAAGCTGTATAGACCGGCACTAATCTTGACTGAAGAAATAGTCCGATTTAGACAACGTGTTGGATTGTAGTGCTGGTGATAAATGTACAGGCCAGGGGTCGAACTGCTGGTGTTGACAGCTTGCCGGATTGAACAGATGCCGGTTTGGACAGCTTCCATTGTACTTCATCTTTTCACGAAGAAAGTTGCCCTAACTGATCCTCAAAATTATACTGCATCATTAACGTACAAACGATTGCTGCATCGTCGTTGTTTGTAAAGATCAGAACACCGATGTTTAATTCATGGCTGCAGGGCCAGTGACGGGACGTTCCAGACAGACACGCTGATGACGGTGAGTGTCGTGCAAGTGGTGGCAGCGACGTTCCAGATCACGGCCAAGGCTGATGTGGAGATACGTGAGGAACAAGGCGAGGGGACGGTGATATCGGGTGTGTACAAGACCGCAGGCAACTCAGGGAGCGTCACGTACTCACTGGAGGGTTAGTATCAGGTCACTACTTTGTCCTCATACACACACTGGAGAGTGCATATATACCTGCATCTGTGCATCACATAGACTCGTACCTATGTATAGTTATACCAGTATGTATAGGCAACCAACAGTGTATTTTTATTCCTTTATAAATTCATACCCGTGTATATTTATACTCGTATATGTCTGTACCGATGTATATCTTACCCGTATATATTTATACTTGTATGTCTCTGTTGAGTATTATACTCGAAAATATTTATACCCGGGTTTCTCTGTACCCATGTCTAGTGATACAATACACCCGTATGCACGTCTAGGCACAAACGCCAACATGTTGACGGTGGACCCTGCTTCCGGTGAGCTAAGCTACAGCTCTGAACGCATTGACCGCGACGGTGGCGGCATCACCACGTTGTCGGACATCATGTTGAAAGGAGTGGACGGCATAGGTGACGAGTCTACAGCAGCTCTCACCTTCATCATTACCGACATCAACGACAACGCCCCTGTAGCGACTGACATGGCCCCCAACGTACAGGTTCAGGAAAACTCGGCCAATAGTAAGTTCATCAATAGCGTTCGTTTCATTAATGTTTCCTTTCTGTTCAGGTTTAAACATCTTATGGATGTCCGGGTGGACAGCCATCTATGGCGTTGTAATTTGGGTTGCGCCCCTTGAACACGTCATAAGCTGATGATTCTGGGCTCAAATCCCAGTTCAGCGTGATTATGTTTCTAGATATTTGTATTTCATAATCGTGCCGTGGTTTGTCAGCAAAGTGTTGAGTCCTGTCGCACTATGGACACTTCAGCCCCAAGTCACGCCTCATTTGATGCCAGACTGATGACATGTGACAAAAAAGCCATATCAAAATCGATTACACCAATACGGGCTTATTTAACCCCAAATCACGCACTCACTGACATCAACCATCGGTTTTGAATCGGTTTCATGTCATATACGTCCACACGTCAAGCTAAAAGCATCTGTCTGTGTCAACGAGGACAAAGCCTCATTTGATGCCGGATTGATGACATGTGACACAAAAGCCGTATCTGAATCGGTTGCATCAATACGTGCGTATTTACCTTCAGATCAACTGATTCTGTCACTGACAATGAGCGACGCCGATGACGGTGCAAACGCTGTCGTTTCCGTTAGCATCGACAGTGGCGATACTGATAACGTGTTCAGCATCACAAACCATGATCTGTATGTCAACGGTGGCAACGTGGACTACGAAGCCTTGCCGTCGTCCAAGACTTACAACCTGGTATTGTTGGCCGTTGACAATCCGACGACAGCACGCGCCTTGACGTCAGCCATACGGGTCACTGTTGAGGTGAGTGTGTTAGTGAGTGGGATATCCACCGTTTTAACAGTTCTACTCTTATGTCATGGCGAGACACCTTGACACGAGAGAAGGCTGTCTGTCTTAGATGTTTGCTGTGTTTCCTAAAACCCACATTTAATGTGGTATGAATCATAGACACACGATCAAGAATAATCGGGATTAGAACTCGGAATAAGGCGCTTTAAGCGCCCCCTTGCTGAGGCAAAGCGATAAACAATGGTCGTTATCATTTAATTTATACCTTTATTTTAGACTGGATGGTTTGTTGTTGTATTAATTGATTTGATCAGATTAATATTTAACTGCACTTGCTAAACGTGTGATGTCATAGACAATGTAATGAACAATTGCCGAGCATGATGTTTTCATGCCTATGACTTGTTGAACGTGTTCTTCTTTTCACTCTGAATCTTTGTACAGATTTGGCAAAACAGGTTGGCTTGTCTGCTTTGTAATGTATCAGTGGAAGGGTAGTTTACAATTAATGAACAATATCTGTATACTTTAACCGTAAGTTTAATCTCCCAGCTAAGTGTATATGTTCAGCACAGCATCCCATCCATATGCTTTAAGTTATAGTTCATAAAACAATAAAGCATTTTGGGGATCGTGTGGATGTCTACTGGTCGTAATGCCTTTCCCAAAGTTTTTCATAGATGCACTTTATGAGGAAACCCGGTATTTCACATTTTGCTGTCTTAGTACACTTCGGATTTTTATGCTTTCATTTGTGACATATTTCGTTGCTTCTTCGTGACCAGCATACGTCACAATGAATGTATTCTAACATAGATGCGGGTGTATGTCGGGTACATTCGGAGACTTTTCCCACCGTGGTTTTTGTAGGTTCTGGGGGAGAACGAGCACGACCCGTCGTGGACGTCTCCCACCCCCGGGGCAGGTGCCATCTTCCCTGACGTGACCATCAAGGAGTCTGCCACTCTGGGGGACACAGTGGAGACGTTTGTAGCTACTGACGACGACGGCGGCGATGACGGAGAGATCACATACAGCGTCCTTGACATCAAGAACCGTGAGTGGTGGTTCTACGCAAAATACACTTGAGAAGTGGGTTCGGCCAAAACAATCCAAAAGTTATCACATGGTTATCCCACGCAATGTTATCATACCCGCCAAATATGCTGCAAACAGAAAGTAAGGGAACAGCCTATATATATATATATATATAGTCATTTGTACAGAATTAAACATTGTGAAAAACAGCGAAATACAATATAACTGAGACACACCAGCACCGTGAGACACACCAGCACCGTGTTTGATTTAAAACGCTGTTACAAGCTGCATAGATAGTGTGTCTTCCACATGTGCTCTGTTGTTGTGTTTGCCAGTTTGAATCAAATTTGGCGCAGGAGTATTTCAACACCCTTGTTTTTTGACAATGTTTCCTTTCACTCAACGAACATTGAATCAGTTGCTTTAATGCGAGTCCTAGCATGTCGTTTACGGTGCCTATTAAGCACACAAAAGTCACATTTACCTTAGAGCATAAATGACCTCACCAGGCTTAAGGTTATATATATTCCCATACATTTTGTTTATAGCGTACATCCATATGTAGTATGTGTTGCATCATAGTCGATTAAGCATTACCTTGATGAGCCAGTTTTCGCCATTATCAAGCATGGGTAGACTTTCTCACACCCTGCATCATGTATCTTGCCGTCCTATTCAGATGATCGATATCCACAACCCTGGCAGGTCTTATTCCTCGATCATATGCACCATTTCACGTATTAATATCGCAAACACCTGATTTTCAATTATTCATCTTTCATGCCATTTTTTTGTTGGAATAGATGGTTTGAAGAAGTGTACCCCTGAAATATGAAGCATCAAAATGAATACTAATTCCAACACATAGAACATGAAATGTAGGTTCCCTCTTTTGGCTTCATGGCGGTTCCCTGTTCCAGCATCCGGTGTGAGTGTCACGGGCAAGTTTGAGATGACGAGGGACGGGCGTCTGGTAGTGGCGTCCCTGCTGGACTACGACGCCGACACTGGCGGAGTGGATTACTACACCGTCACCGTCGCTGCCAGTGACAGCAGCACCACCAACAAGAAGAGCGCCACCGGCGAAATCAAGGTCATTCTGGAGGATGTTGAAGTGGAGAATGTCATCAGTAAGTGTTCTCATCACGGACAGGGCTGTAGGGGTAGCTACGATTGCACGTCACGTAGTATGCAAGGACGCCATGCCCCACATGGATACGTGTGTGCGGTCTATGGTGTTTGATTGCGGAATATTAAAATAACAACACCACTAGCTATCGATTCGTCGATGAACGCGCATAGTGAAGTCAACACAAGCATGTACACTGTCTTAGTTGATTTACCTGCCTATTTTGTCTTAGTCGTGCGCCAGGTGGAGCCGGCGGATGAGTCTCAGCTGTGGGTGATGAGAGCGTTCGTTGCCGTCCTCGCTATTGGCGTCGTCGTTCTTGCCGGTGTCATGTTCAAGGGTATTCTGTAAGTATAACTTTATCATAAATGCTGTCACCCAATCTCAGCATGAAATCATCGACTGCATCTCGGGCGCCGGAAATCGCCATGAATAATTGTCTCCCTAAGGCATACCCGCAACGGGCATCGAATCACAGACTGGCACTGTTTCTAGGTTTGTTCATACTATATCAGGGTCCACTGGTTTCGCAATAGTGGTAGCGTTTAACATTTAACATTTACATAACAGCCACAACTCAGTCACCCACTATTTAAAATGGAAGCTGTCCAAACCGGCACTTATCGGGACTGACGAAACAATCCAGTTTAGACAGTGCGCCGGATTGTAGAGCTGGTGATAAATGTACAAGCCACGGACGGGACTGAGATCCCGGTGTTGAAAACCTGTCGTTTTAGACATCTCTCATTGTTGTGATCTTCGCTCCGCGACTAACGGAAGTCCCATCAACACTGCGATCGCGTGTGTAACGCAGCTCTGGATATATATACCTGCTGTCATAGTTTAAGTCAAGTAAGACAACGCAAGAACACTGAAAACAGATGCCCAACAAAATCAAACTTAAACGGACATTGACAGTATAATACGAGGTCACCTTTTTCAGAGAGCGAATAAACATTTGCTTTTTTTATTCTTGTTATCATTGCATATTAAAGACTTGTGGTTAGTCTAAATCGGAACACCATATTCATTCTTTAAAAAAATAACCTTATAGCTAATAAATACAGAGAGATTATAAGTTGCCAAAAACTCGTCTGCTTCTCTCTCCCCCGCCAAGCGACGGGTTACGTAACTCTGTCGCCAGAGGACTGCTGCGAACCGGAGGTGACGTTATGTGATGAAGGATTTCCCGTTAGTAGCATAGCTCTCTATAAAGTGTTCTACAAGCTCGTCATTTTGCTGATTTCTTGACGTCAACGAAGACATACGGAATCGGTTCTAGGAGGGGGATCGGGTGATGGTGTCACCATGTTCAGATTTCTACCGGACCCCGCAGTTAGTGGTGAATGGCTTATGTTTGTGAGCGCGATGCCAGCGTTGTGGAGGACGTGAATCATATCTGACTTACTTGTATTCAGATCATAAATAGTCGTGTTACAGGTTGTCATGCAAAATCCATTTCGAGAGCAAACAGTTACATATTTTTTTCTATTTTTTAACTTGATCCCAGAGCAATCAACTACATAATGTGATATTTTAACTTGATGCACACAAACCGTTATCGCATCGATCTAGAACTGACTTTCGCCTGTGACATTCCATTTTTGTATCAGTAGTAAAAGGGACTATTGTATTTATCATATACAACAAAGGTTCAGTGCCATGAAATATGGAGGATAAATGATAATTTATTTCGGGTTTGTTTCAGAACCAATGCTTCTCCGCCAGTTCCTGCAAGAAGTAAGTATTTGAAACAGCGTTTTCCATTTCTTCGCGTTGAATATAAGGGACCGTGATTTCTGGTTTTACGGATCTATATATATTCTGACGAATTAGCTTGTGGCGGCCACAGTCTAACGCGAGAGTACTCGTGCTCGTTTTCCCCGTCTTTTACGACGACTTTAGCGGGAAAGATTTTATGACAGTCCAGCGTGTAGGACTAGTACTGCAGTCATTGCAGTTGAGCGCCGTTTGTCGCAACGGTTTGGATGGGTTATTCATCTTCCGCATCTTGGCTGACTGAAATTCTAGGGCTTCTGTCAAACTGTGAAGCAGACTTTGTATACTGGGAAAGTGAGTTTCATCTCCTCGTCATGCAGCCAATGGGTACCCGGTAGGATGAGTTGGTAAAGGTCATGGTTTAGTCAAACACTGCTTTAACGTTTAGCACATACATCACTTTTTCAGTGTTATCACATGTAGGTGTCGTCTTTGGCTCCGTTATCCAAAATTCATCGATTTGTCAACATCATGCCTGTGTGTATAGATTCATGCAGCACCGTATACACTGCTGATAAAAGTGATACAAACTCCCTCCCTCACCCACTATTTCAGGAAAGGTTGCTCCAACACATGGGATTGAACGATCCATCAGCTCGACCCCTCACATGTCCCTGCAGTCTCTGGTGAGTACTTTGATGGTAACACCCTCGTAACAAGAGAGAGAGTGAGAGAGAGAGGAACTGACTGAATGTATTTTGTTTGTGGTGAGTATCTATGTAGAAGCACACCTGTAATGAGAGGGAGTGAGTGACTTATTGTGTGGAGGTATAGACATGAAGTCCTGTTTGTGTACTGTGTAAATCCATGACACGAAAATGACCGTCCAAACGTATTGTGTAATGCGCCCTACACTTTATGTACAAAGTGAGTGACTCCGCTACATGTCATGTACAAACAAAGGACCACTTCTCACTGTATTTTAGCTTACAGTTTTAATATTTTGTATGTACAACACTGCTGACCCCGCCTCGCATATGTGTGCAAACGTTCTGCTTATCAATGCAATTACCCATGGAATTTCGCGAAACTTACTTTTGTAAAAATGTGAAATGTCACATCGTGTGAAAAGACATAAACTTAGTACTGACAAATTCGCAATTATGAAATCATTAATTGAACTTTTTGTGATTTCAGCGCGTGGACTTTGACGCAGATAAACAGTAGGTATACAAGTACATTGTTCTTTGTCGAATAGGCGTTGATCTTGACGTACCTACCAGGAATACTTGTCTGAATCACGTCAAGCCAGACGTGCAACCTGCGTCGATAAAACAAGGCCGTATACTTTGATGTGCTTTGACGTGTATCGAACAAACGACACCGTCTACTTTGACGTGCTAATAGTATCGAACAAAAGGCGTCGTGTACTTTGACTGCCTCTTGTATCGAACAAACGCCACCGTCTACATTGACGTGTATGAAACAAACGACACCGTCTACTTTGACGTGTATCGAACAAACGACACCGTCTACTTTGACGTGCTAATAGTATCGAACAAAAGGCGTCGTGTACTTTGACTGCCTCTTGTATCGAACAAACGCCACCGTCTACATTGACGTGTATGAAACAAACGACACCGTCTACTTTGACGTGTATCGAACAAACGACACCGTCTACTTTGACGAGCCTCCTGTATCGAACAAATGACGCAGTCTACTTACAAGTGCTCTACTTGTCGTTGATCTCGACGTACTTACAATAAATATATGTCTGATCCATGTGCAACCTGCGTCGATAAAACGACGACGTCTACTTTGGCGTGCGACCTGTGTCTACCAAACGACATCGCATTCCATCAGTGTTACATCTGAGGTGTATAACTCTAAATTTATCTTGACAAACGTAAGACGAGTAGACGAATAGTAGTCGAACAGACGTTTATCTGTACGTATAACCTGCCAGGAATATAAATCTGATTCACATCAAGCTCTCTGTACTTCGTCGTATGAGATTGTTTGGTCTCGGGGACTCGATACACCATGTGCCATTATATCCCCGTAACCCGGATCGGTTCTCATAGCATCAGTAATATTGTACACATGTAAGACAATAAACTTTTCATTACTGATAACATTCATTGATAACAGTGTAATACCAGATGTTTATAAATTTTCAGGTCGACAGTGAGGAAGCTGGATTTCTGAAAACCCTTAATTTATAGAAGATGGCAAGGAGATCACGCTGCCTATACTCAAGAATCATAATCTTTCATAACGCTGCTATTGATACCTCGAGAAAAACAAAACAACAACAACAACAACAACAACAACAACAACCAACAATGGCCGTAAGCTAGCGAGTTAACATTAAACAAGTGTCATAGGATCAGTGAGTGAGTTTGGTTTTACGCTAATGTGGGGAAATGAGTCCGGATCTTTCGCTTTTATCACCGGCTACCCCTCTACTCCATAGGATCAGGCAAACTGGGTCGATTACCTTTACCCCCAGAGGCAATGTGTTCATTCTCGGTGACTGTTTACTCATTGTCCACTTCAGTGAGTCGTTGACCCATAAGAGTCAGTATAGTTCAGTTTCGTTACAACTTACAGTGTTATAGATGATCATTCATCATAGTATGACCTCAATGTTCAAGTACTTGACATCTACTTATTGTTGCTGTAAATATTGACTGATTAGTTTATCAGCCTAACTGTCAGGTAACCTTCAGTGACTGTCAGGTGACCTGGATGAGGTGTTTCTGTTATTTCTTATGCCTGTATCTGCTATACAGCGCGTTGTCTCAGTCCCAGTCGGCGTTTATTGTCGGAAGACGTCTGCATTATAAAAAATAAATGTCATTTCTTACTAGTCGACCAATTCCGTAAAATGTGGAGATGTTGCCCCGAATAGTCTCCGGTGAAATGTATGCAGTGTAATACGGATGGCCAGTACGTTATTTCTTGTTAATAATTGTACAATTTAATGTTTGTGTATTTATGTTTATATGAATACCTGTAGCGTTTAATTTCAATAGCACTGACGATAAAGGTTTGTGTAGATGTTAGACATGCTAATGAAATCGGTGATCACGACTGTATGTGAATAGTATTGTAGCAATAACGAATTATTTATTGATTTCTCCAGGAAATCCATTTAACAAACTACACTTTCATAAAGGTTTTAAACATTTTTCTGTTGTGTCTATTTCAAATGCGAAGATCTGTGAAATAAAATGTACTAGAAATCTTGGTCTAATCAGTTGTTAACGTGAACCATCGAACGCCACAAACAGACTGGAAGACTAGTGTGTGCGTTCATGTACACTTTGCACAGCGTATGGAAAGTCAAACATAATTTCAAATTAACACGTGTCTGTGTTTTAAGAATCTTTTTTGTGTGAGTTCTGGATGACTAGTTTTCATTCAGGATTGAGGTTTATGGAGTGATTCGATAAACGCCTTCTCATCTTAGCAAACCTTTAAACTGTGTCCTCCACTGAAATCACAATGTTAACGAAGCCAGAAACCTGGGTGTCATTTATCAATCTACCATGACACTTGACGAACAGGTCAAATCATTAGCTTATCCTGCTGCTACCTTAACCAACAAGATCCCTCACCTGTAAGATACTCACACTACCGAGGTTCTCGACTGGACTATTGGAACTCCCTTTTCACTGGACTATTGGAACTCACCTGTTTTGTATTCCCTCCAGTGGCTTCCAGTTCAGCACAGGACCCCATTAAGAGATAAACATCATGTGTTGGTCAATTCCCGGGTGTATATTGAGTATAAGAAGCCCGGGAATACATTTGGAACCGACGGCGGCTTCAAATACTCAATATACCCCTGGAAATTGGCCAACACATGATGTTTATCTACATCGTAAACAAAAGGGTAAATAGAGGGTTTTTACTGTCTGCACTCGTTTACATCGAGTACATGTACAGCAGTGAAGTGTCATCAGCTGACCATTTGGGCTGGTTCCCATGGTAGCATCTGGAGTTTTGGTCATTTGTGAGGTCATTCTGTTTTTACGTCACAATATAATCTTAATGACGTCACCACTGTGGATGACAAAACAAAACAATTGTTTGCGATGTTTCCACATGTCAATACGCACCCAACAGTCTTGCTGTTTCCGGGAATCGAATACCATTTGATCATGTTTTTCAATCAATCAGATTACAGAACACAGTGACTTTTGCTGTGACTCTTGGTTTACAATATCTCTCATAACTCTCCAAAGGAGATAGGGTCTGTTTGTGTGCTCACGTGCTTATGTTCTGTATGTTTCGGGCTTTGTTTTGACACTCGAGTATATAAACGGTATCCTGTTATTCACAAAGCTATTAAATTAGCATATAACTTTTTTATCTATTGTTTTGTTTTACAGTCAGTCTAATAGAAACAGCTTATACTACAAGAAGGAACTCGACTATAATGACCAGGAAATAAATAGAAGTGTATGATGATTCTGAATTGTTGTTCTTGAAGTGATAATTTGAAACCAAGAATCCAACAATGCTATTTATATGATATGTTTGTCAATCGCTATTTAAGCCTACAATACAAAGTATAACCATACAATAAATAAGAAATCGTATAAAAGTTATACAAGTCCATAAGTATATTAATAAAACTCTGTAGATATGATTTGTGATACTTTGACATGTACTCAGCATGATTAACGGTGTACCCACATGGGTAATCGGACCCACCCCGTGAAGGTGCCGGGGTAGAATAGGCCTTCAGCAACCCATGCTTGCCATAAAAAGCGACTATGCTTGTCGTAAGAGGCGACTAACAGGATCGGGTGGTCAGGCTCACTGACTTGGTTGACACATGTCATCGGTTCCCAATTGCACGTATCGATGCTCATGTGGTTGGCCACAGGATTGTCTGGTCCAGACTCGATTATTTACAGACAACCGTCATATAGCTGGAATATTGCTGAGTGCGGTGTAAAACTAAACTCACTCACTCACTCACGGTAATCGAACCCACTTTAATCACTCACTCACCCGTGAAACACTTTATGTTCTCTCGTAGCATTTCCACAAACAATCACAGCAAACGCTCAGCTATACCCTAAATTTAACACTCAACCTAATATTCAACAAGACACTAAAACAAACAAACAAACAAACAAAAAGCAACACTTAACCTAACTTTCAACTGAACACTAATCCACGCGCAACTTAACATTCAAACAACAAAGATGACAAGAATTTTTATGGATGATCAACTTCTTTATTGCAGGGTAGCGACGTTTCGGTATAGATTCTTATACCGTTTTCAAGCGTGTGGGGAATGGCAGGGGGAGTACAATATATATACAGCAGAGATGAGCATGTGATGACAATACAACAATAACAGGATTAACAATAACTATTTGAGGTAACAATACATTAGAGAAGTGTTGAGGTAAGCTGATTAAGGACTGAAGCCAGCGGGGAGGGGGGGGGGGGGGGAAGAGGGTGAGTTGACAGAAGCCAGAGTGAGATGAGTGGATTAATTGGTGGAAGCCAGGGTGAGTTGAGTGGATAAATTGAGACTGGGGGCCAGAGTGGGTTGATTAATTAGTGTTAATGATGCAGTTGAATGCCGGGGAGACAAAGACGCCTTGATCCCTGTTAATTGTTGGGTTGTGTCTGCGGATTTGTACTGCTTCAGCAAGTTTGCGTTGTTTGAAGTCATGTTTGTTGCTAGCAAGTGTTGTGACAGTGTCCCAGTTGATGTTGTGGTCAGGAAATTTGGTGATGTGTTCCGAAATGGCTGATTTTGTGTCACCTTTGTTTGTGGAGGTTTTGTGTTCTTTGATGCGTATGTTGAGTGGTCTGGATGTTTCCCCAATGTAGTTGCTGCCGCAGCTGCAGCTGATGTTGTAGATGACGCCTTTAGGGTGTTGTTGTTGTGTACTGTGTTTCCTACCGTTGGCCTTAATGATTGTTTTGAGGGGTGTTCCTGTTGTAAAGTAGGTGTCAATGCCTGCTTGTTGCTTGAGTAGGCGACTGATGTGGTGTGATGTTTTGCCGGTGTATGGTAGTGAGATGCGTATGGGAGCGGGATCAGGCTTGGTAGTAGTGGGTTTGGGAGGTGGGTTGACAGTGGAGTTAATGACACGGTTAACAAGTTGGGGAGGGTAGTTGTTTAGTTGGGTGAAGACATGCTTGAGATGGTTTAGTTCGGGTTGAGGAGAGACAGAGGATAGGTTTAGGGCACGGCGGGTGAGGGTAGAGATGATGCCCGTTTTAGTTCGGAGTGAGTGGTTTGAGTCAAAGTGGAGGTATTGGTCAGTGTGAGTGGGTTTACGATAGACAGAGGTTTGGATGGTGTTGTCAGTAGTGCGGGTGACGAGAACGTCAAGGAAGGGGAGTTGTGAGTTGCTTTCAGTCTCATACGTGAACTGAATGCGGGGGTGTTGTTGGTTAAGGTGCTGAAGGAGAGCGGAGGGGTCGTTAGCTTGGGGCAGAAAGACAAAGGTGTAGTCAACCTTCCTGAACCAGCAGGTTGGTTTAATTAGTGAGGAACTGAGGGCTTGGTGCTCAAAGGAGGTCATGTAGATTTCAGAGAGGATGGGAGAGAGATGCAACTCACAACTCCCCTTCCTTGACGTTCTCGTCACCCGCACTACTGACAACACCATCCAAACCTCTGTCTATCGTAAACCCACTCACACTGACCAATACCTCCACTTTGACTCAAACCACTCACTCCGAACTAAAACGGGCATCATCTCTACCCTCACCCGCCGTGCCCTAAACCTATCCTCTGTCTCTCCTCAACCCGAACTAAACCATCTCAAGCATGTCTTCACCCAACTAAACAACTACCCTCCCCAACTTGTTAACCGTGTCATTAACTCCACTGTCAACCCACCTCCCAAACCCACTACTACCAAGCCTGATCCCGCTCCCATACGCATCTCACTACCATACACCGGCAAAACATCACACCACATCAGTCGCCTACTCAAGCAACAAGCAGGCATTGACACCTACTTTACAACAGGAACACCCCTCAAAACAATCATTAAGGCCAACGGTAGGAAACACAGTACACAACAACAACACCCTAAAGGCGTCATCTACAACATCAGCTGCAGCTGCGGCAGCAACTACATTGGGGAAACATCCAGACCACTCAACATACGCATCAAAGAACACAAAACCTCCACAAACAAAGGTGACACAAAATCAGCCATTTCGGAACACATCACCAAATTTCCTGACCACAACATCAACTGGGACACTGTCACAACACTTGCTAGCAACAAACATGACTTCAAACAACGCAAACTTGCTGAAGCAGTACAAATCCGCAGACACAACCCAACAATTAACAGGGATCAAGGCGTCTTTGTCTCCCCGGCATTCAACTGCATCATTAACACTAATTAATCAACCCACTCTGGCCCCCAGTCTCAATTTATCCACTCAACTCACCCTGGCTTCCACCAATCAATCCACTCATCTCACTCTGGCTTCTGTCAACTCACCCTCTTCCCCCCCCCCCCCCCCCCCCCCCCCCGCTGGCTTCAGTCCTTAATCAGCTTACCTCAACACTTCTCTAATGTATTGTTACCTCAAATAGTTATTGTTAATCCTGTTATTGTTGTATTGTCATCACATGCTCATCTCTGCTGTATATATATTGTACTCCCCCTGCCATTCCCCACACGCTTGAAAACGGTATAAGAATCTATACCGAAACGTCGCTACCCTGCAATAAAGAAGTTGATCATCCATAAAAATTCTTGTCATCTTTATCTCAGCAACTTCTAGAATGCCTCTCAAACAGTTTATCCGTCGTCTACATGGAGACGTGGCAATCCATACCATCAACTCCCTCACCCGGCTAGAGAAGAAATTCATCAACTCCAGCAATCACCTTACTTTCCTGATGAGATGCAGAGATCTGAACCTGGTCCCCAACGGTCTCAGTTTGTCTTCACCTGTCAACACTCCGGCAGCCAGATCCATCCTACACAATGCCTCTAAACTCCTAGTGAAAGAACGGATCCGCCACCACCGCAAGGTAAAAGCCACCACCCTGAACAGCATCACCAGCCACCTTGACACCCTCAGCTCTACACTCGAACTAGAAACCTACTCCTCTCTCCATGCTGCCCAGACCAAGTCCAACAACATCCTTGACAACAAAACCAAAACTACCCATCTCAAGAAACTCCAACAACTCAACCCAAAACCCGCTGACTGCACCACCACCAGACTACAGAAAGTCGACTACCAGAGGAAGACTGTTGTCAACCTTAGTGACAAGCCCCTCAACAAAGAACACATCAGCGTGCTGTCCAGAGGACTCAAGTTCGTCCCTACCCGACCTCTACGCAACCACGATGACTTCATCATCAACGTAGAGAAGGGGCTGCAGCAGTTGGTACCTGGTGGCAAGGTTGACTTCCTCCGCCACCAGATTGCTGACATCCTCCAGAAGTCGAAGCCCCAGCAGCCCAACATCACCAAGCCTGAACAACAAGCCATCACAGACCTGAGAAAAGACAAGTCCATCACCATCGTCCAAGCAGACAAGGGCAAAGCGGCTGTAGTCCTGAACACCAATGACTTCAACAAAATGGTCAGCAAGATCCTCGACGATGATACCACCTACCGCAAGATCAAGAAAGACCCCACACAGAAACTCCAGAGACAACACAAAGCCCACCTGAAACAACTACGTGACAACTATGAACTCTCGCATGAACTGCACCACAAACTTGCTGTGTCCCACCCTCAAGCTCCCTACGCACGAGCTACTGTGAAAATCCACAAGAACCCTCCTAAAGCCAGACTCCTTGTGTGTTCCAGAGACACAGTGTTTTATAACACTGCCCAGCACCTCACGAAAGTTTTGGCCCCTCTCGGCAAAACCGCGGACTCCTACATATCAGACTCTACTGACTTCTGTGAGAAACTCAAGACTGTTGAAAACCCTGGAAAAATCGTTAGTTATGATGTAGTGGACTTGTTCACCAGTGTTCCCATTAACGAAACCCTGCACATCCTCCGTAACCGCCTTGATAACCTCGACTCCCCTCTGGACACCAAACTCTCTACTGACTCCATCCTTCAGCTCATTACTAACTCCATCACCTCCACATACTTCACCTGGGGTGATGAACTCTATGAGCAAATCCATGGTCTGCCCATGGGATCCCCTCTCTCTCCCATCCTCTCTGAAATCTACATGACCTCCTTTGAGCACCAAGCCCTCAGTTCCTCACTAATTAAACCAACCTGCTGGTTCAGGAAGGTTGACGACACCTTTGTCATTCTGCCCCAAGCTAACGACCCCTCCGCTCTCCTTCAGCACCTTAACCAACAACACCCCCGCATTCAGTTCACGTTTGAGACTGAAAGCAACTCACAACTCCCCTTCCTTGACGTTCTCGTCACCCGCACTACTGACAACACCATCCAAACCTCTGTCTATCGTAAACCCACTCACACTGACCAATACCTCCACTTTGACTCAAACCACTCACTCCGAACTAAAACGGGCATCATCTCTACCCTCACCCGCCGTGCCCTAAACCTATCCTCTGTCTCTCCTCAACCCGAACTAAACCATCTCAAGCATGTCTTCACCCAACTAAACAACTACCCTCCCCAACTTGTTAACCGTGTCATTAACTCCACTGTCAACCCACCTCCCAAACCCACTACTACCAAGCCTGATCCCGCTCCCATACGCATCTCACTACCATACACCGGCAAAACATCACACCACATCAGTCGCCTACTCAAGCAACAAGCAGGCATTGACACCTACTTTACAACAGGAACACCCCTCAAAACAATCATTAAGGCCAACGGTAGGAAACACAGTACACAACAACAACACCCTAAAGGCGTCATCTACAACATCAGCTGCAGCTGCGGCAGCAACTACATTGGGGAAACATCCAGACCACTCAACATACGCATCAAAGAACACAAAACCTCCACAAACAAAGGTGACACAAAATCAGCCATTTCGGAACACATCACCAAATTTCCTGACCACAACATCAACTGGGACACTGTCACAACACTTGCTAGCAACAAACATGACTTCAAACAACGCAAACTTGCTGAAGCAGTACAAATCCGCAGACACAACCCAACAATTAACAGGGATCAAGGCGTCTTTGTCTCCCCGGCATTCAACTGCATCATTAACACTAATTAATCAACCCACTCTGGCCCCCAGTCTCAATTTATCCACTCAACTCACCCTGGCTTCCACCAATCAATCCACTCATCTCACTCTGGCTTCTGTCAACTCACCCTCTTCCCCCCCCCCCCCCCCCCGCTGGCTTCAGTCCTTAATCAGCTTACCTCAACACTTCTCTAATGTATTGTTACCTCAAATAGTTATTGTTAATCCTGTTATTGTTGTATTGTCATCACATGCTCATCTCTGCTGTATATATATTGTACTCCCCCTGCCATTCCCCACACGCTTGAAAACGGTATAAGAATCTATACCGAAACGTCGCTACCCTGCAATAAAGAAGTTGATCATCCATAAAAATTCTTGTCATCTTTATCTCAGCAACTTCTAGAATGCCTCTCAAACAATTCAAACAACACTCAACCTAACATTCACCCATACACTTAACCCAACATTCGTCAAAATCTTCAACCGAACTCTTAACCTAACACTCAGCCTGGCATTCATCTAAACACTTGGCCTAGCATTCTGCAAACACTTAATCTAACACTCAGACTAACATTCAACCAAAAACATATCCTAACATTTGACATAATATTCAACCGAGCACTAGCTTAACACTCAGTGACGTTGGAACATTCGTCACCTCCCATGGACACTTTATAACTAAACAGTTGAAACGGGTGCTTGACGTATCGCCGAGGGAGTCAAAACACGTATCGCCTCATTTGTACTTGACAAAAAAGTACGAGAGATCTCTGTGAAGGTATTGTACAACTGTCATCTTATCATGTCAATCAGTGTGTGTTCATTTGGGTGACAGATTACAGGGGGATTACCAAACCTGCGTGACCCCATGCGATCTCCATAACCACTGTCGACAATGAAAACCCCAGACACATCTCTGGGTAAGTGTATCAATTACTTACAGTGGACTTGTACCGGACACATACATGTTGAACATTATGTCGGCACAGCAATAGCCCATGTGAAGTCCATCCTGAAAACATGCAACGGAGCCATCCCAGGACTGGCTAAAGAGATATGTGTATGTAACAGTATTAACGGTGCATTGTCACTGACCTATCATGAGCACACGGTCTTGTAATATGTTCTTTAAATTGGTGGTCATAACATACGCTGTTAAGGCATGAAACGCACCTGCTCTCAACACATCATGCACGTCCGTATTTGAAAGACGTTTTCTTTCCAAGGATATAGTTCGTTATGATGAATGGAGAAGTGAAATCTGCGGTTTGAGAGTTCGTGATTAACTCAAACTGAAGTTGACGCTACAAGATGCTTGCCTCTTGTTGGAATGGTACTTGTCAGAGGTATTAGTTACCTTCGCTGTATGTCGGGATGACCTTTGTGTGGACACTTGTATTTCTGTGCTGTTTAATTCCACGTGGAATGTGTGGTAAGTTATGTCCTCCAGTTCTTTTCCAATCAGACGTTGATCTATCTATCTATCTATCTATCTATCTATCTATCTATCTATCTATCTATCTATCTATCTATCTATCTATCTATCTATCTATCTATCTATCTATCTATCTATCTATCTATCTATCACATGTCACAATTTTACATTCACAATGTAATACACAATTTAATTCTGGACTCATAAAAGTCCAGATACTCTCCGAACTGTGGCCACTCTCTCAAAAGGGATTTGACGAAAATATACACGAAGTTGTTATGAATATGTGCTTAGGATGGAAAAATGAAAAAACTTTTTTGAGACCTCAGAATTTAAACTCGCTCGCCCATGGGCCTGCCTTCCATCTTCATTGTGATCTGTTTGAAGTATGAAATTGTGATGAAATTGCGTTGTTTTACTTATAGCAGAAATGGATCAGGATGGAGAAGGAAGGCGGCGAGGATGTTCATGCCGGTGATGTTGACAATGAAGCCGTTTCTTACCAAAATTTACTTTTTAATGATTAAACGATTATCTTCATGCACAATCCAATTTTGTCGACAATACGCGTGTTAGTATCTGAAGAACCATACGTGTATCCAAGTTTTCGTATTGATGTCAATGTGTAAGATGAAGTGAATATAGTGATGGTCCGCATCTTCACAAATGTTTGTCGACATCTAAATATTGTCTGTGATTTACCAGAAAAGACTATGCGGACTTCTGTACTTATTACAGGAAAGTGGATCAACATTATTTCCGACAGTGCATCGTACAAGAAGGTGAATGGGTTTGGGGTTAAAGTGACGGGCGAGAGTCACATGCAGCTCGAGGTGAAGGCATGCCGCGGAGCGGAGATACAGTTGCAAGAAGTAGACACAGGCACGGGTAAGGATCAGGGTGTACTGTGGTGGGTGGTGGTGGTCAGGCACATCTTCAACATGATGACAAAGGCACGGTAAGGGTGAGGTGACGAGAGACGAGAGTTACTGGAGGTGAAGACATGTAAAAAAGGTGGAGCAGATGTACTTGTTCATGGTGACGGTCACATGGTGTTGGAAGGCGTGTAAATGGGCTGAGGTGCAGCTACAGCGTGATGATGTCAGTTTTGACTAGTCTGTTTGTAAATTACCGGTTGACCATTTCTGATCAGGTTCCTGGCTTTACTGCAAACTCGGCGGCGACATGAACGAATGGACGGCAGTGTCTGCCAGCGAGCTCTGTGACGATGCAGGCTGTGGATGGCTCGGATACGACTACCAGCCTGTGCTGGACTGTGACATCTTCAAGCCGTTTTGGCTGTCCTGGGACGCGTCTGGTACAGTCAGTGTCGGGAGAGGAAATGCACTTGGCTCGGATGTACTGGTGACGGGGACCATCACGCCGTTTGAAGTCAACTTCTTCATGGTGTCCCACAGCGACGCCAGTGTTGTAGCAGAATGGAAGATCCTCATAGGTAGGTTTGCTGCGTCGTGTGGAGCAGAGCTTGTTTCGACGTAAAGAAATGAAAGTGAAAGATCAAGATACTCCCACATTTATTTCTCTGTAGAGCATCATTATGCTGAACCACGTCGCCGTTGTCTATACAAAGCTTGAAGTGTCATTGATTCCCTGTGACTGTGAAAACTATTTTGACTGCAAATGTAAAGGTCGAGAACTGTCTTAATATTCCTCCAGAATATGCCACATGGCATGGGAAATAAGAGGTCCGTAAAGATGTATTATTGGTAAGATCTTTAGATGCTGACGTAAACACTGGATGAAACTTTGTGTGATTAAAACTCCCGTGATTGTGATATAGCAGGAGATGTCTTTAAAATATAAAAGAGCCTTTGTTCTTTATTTTATATGTATGCATTATTCATATGATTGTGTCTAACAAGAGGACGATCGATATGTTTGATCCTTTTGTTCTGTTTGTTTGATCTTTTTGTTTGATCTGTTTGTTCTGGATCTGCTCCCTGGCATGCTACTGTATTGGTAAAATGCATGTACGGCTAGTCTTTGAGAAACACCCACTCCAAGACAAACACATTGTACACTGAAACATAATAAATGCACTGAAATCCGACCACTGGCATTTAACTAACGCTTCAACCAATAGATGTTCACTGTTCTCCAATATCTACCAGACGAACCCCCGACGTTCATCAGTCCGACGTCACTAGGCACCACGGTAGTCGACGTCAGCGAGGATACTCCCATCGGTGTAGTCATCTACACCGTGTCGGGGACAGACAACGAGGGAGACGCACTCACCTTCACACTTGCTACTCATGGCGATGTATACGAGTTGGCTGGGGGAGCACTAAGGATCAAGCAATCCCTGGATTACGAAACATTGAAAACCTATCGGCTCCTCATCAGGTAGATTCATTACGTCGTGTGGATTATGTAACAACGAAATTCTCTCTTTTAATATTTAGAAAATTGAGTCATTCAAGAGATCATGGCTGTCTCAAAAAGTAATCTGACTAAGTAATCTGAAGCATTGGCTTCAGTGACGAAAAGGGCACCCAAATATATATTCTGTTATTTTCATCATTTCAAACACTGAACTAGTTGTTATAAGGGTGTATTTGTTTACTTAGTGCGGTATTTCTACGCACTGAACTATATGTTTCCTCTCTTCTGTTAGCCGTATCATATATTTTCCCCATTAAACCATTCAAATTACCAGCCCCATGATATTTTTCCATTGTAGTGGGATAAATACCCTGGACATAACTTTCACCGCAGTTTCGATCTGAGTCAAAATTCACTTAAAGGCACAGTCATCAACGACAGAAAGGGAAGTGAAAAACATGGTGACCATTGGGTCTAGGAATCTATAGTGGAATGTATACCACAAACCTTTAAAAAGAGTATACCAGCGACAGGTAGTTATGTACTTCAAATTATGGAAGTATGTTGTGGTGAATAATCTTTTACTTTTTGACGAACATGAGAGCTAATCAGTGGCTACATCCGATGTGAAACTGACACTGACATGACATAACCGTTTAAGGCACTTCTCCTGGCTGTGCAGAGTTGCGCCACTTGTAATTGGATTTACCACGATTGTGGGTTAAATCTAGGTTCGCTTCGATTCTGTTTCTAAGTATTTTATGTTCGGGGGATTCGCGAAGTTGGTGAAAGTGACTTAGAACATTTCGTGCTCTCTTCCCACATTAAATGGACACGCCATGACGCAACTGGAATACTCTCACTAGAAGCATTACACCCTACGCGCTCCGACAGTTGATAGTTTTCACGTTTCATTGGTAGATTTCATTAACATGATGTTCTTACAAATAGTTTCAAAGCGAATCCATTGGTTCATATTACGTCAACTGAGATAAGAGAAACAAGCAAATATCTATGGAATTATTTGCAGAAAAAAACTATAGGTTTAATGCTAGAATACAACTAGTTATCCTAGATACTATATTAATTATAGATATATTACACGATTTATTATAGACTCGGAAGACCAGTTGTTTTTACAAAAATAGATCTAAACTTGTCTATGATGTTGTGGAGCAGGCCCAGTTCTCAGGACCATCTAATTCGCTGAGAAGAGTTCAGCCCCATGGATTTACCAGGATCCACTCATTGTTTCTTTTAATGCTAGATTCACCCTAAGTTTCATCATTGGTTTGTCACTATCCGAAACCTAGTACTAAAACAGTCTGCACCTTTCGGCAGAGAAGACTTGGTTTTCCTGGACTTCATTGTATTGTTAAAGCGGTATCACAGCTACGTTTTATTTCTGTGCAGTATGTCCGACGGTCGGAACACCCAGCAGGTCATGATGATGGTGAGAGTTACCAACGTCGTTGACGAGACGCCGGTGATCACGTTGTCAGGGACTTTGTCCATCCCGGAGGAGATGCCAGTGGGCAGCGTGGTCAGCAACCTCTTCACCGTGGACGACAAAGACGAGGGGGACACACACACGTATGCAATAAGTGGTGAGGACGTCATCGCTTGTAATATAACCGATATTCTTTGATGGTCAAAATATCCATTACTTTCGTCTGTACTCAAAGTCAGTCAGTAATATCCAGGCAATGATCGAGCCATAAGACTAGTATACGGTTAGCAGAAAAATATCAAGTCGGTCAGTGACCGCAGTCATCGCAATTAGATTGATCTTGTTGGAACTAAACATTATGCTGAACTTACTTTCTACACTTTTTAACCAATCTGACAATTTATGTTTTTGATTTCAATTCATTGTGTTTTCAATTTGTCATTGATAGGCAGGGGGATTTTGTATATGAACAATGTTAATGTAATATTAAATTATGCATATTTATCCTTAACAATAACTTGCCAGGCAGGGATAGCACTTTCTTCAGTGTGGACGCAACATCAGGGGTATTGAAGATAGCTCGTAGAATAGACCGGGACCAAGCAGCCTTGACCTCCGTCTCATTCGACCTTACTGCCAAAGACAGCTCCGGCCTTGGGTCGACCCGGACAATAGCTCCAACAATTGTAGACATCAATGACAACAACCCTGCATTCTCGGCGACATCGTATACGGTAGACGTAGCAGAGAATACTCCGATCGGTGAGTCTACATACGCCCACGTTAGTTTCGAGGTGACCCGCGAAGATCCGGTGTAGAATAGGCCTTCAGCAACCCATGCTCGCAAGACATGACGACAACGCTTGTCGTAAGAGGCGACTAACAGGATCGGGTGGTCAGACTCGGTGACTTGGTTGACACATGGCATCGGTTCCCAATTGCGCAGATCGATGCTCATGTTGTTGAGCACTGGTCCCGACTCGAATTTTTACAGACCGCCGCCATATAGCTGGAATATTGTTGAGTGCGGCGTAAAGCTAAATCACTCCCTCACTCACTAATTTTGAGGTTTGGTTCTTGGTACGAGAGGGGTAGTGGTGCAGTGGGAACAGATTCTGTCCGGAGAGTGGGCGGTCAGAGTTTGGACTCCCGGTTCAATCCTACCGAAAAACGTCAAAAATGATATTTGCCAAGCAAGGGTTGCTCGACTTGCAGTTAGTGTAATGTGTTGATCCGCGACAATGTCGCCTACTGGGGCAACCTAGATGTAGTAATGCCGATACACTAGATATACTATTAGACATCCGTCAAAGAGTTCAGTCTATGTTGGACTCCAGTCTAAGAGTGACTGGGTATAATACTATCAGTTATTGGATGCAGATGTTCCCCGTCTCGCTGCTAGACAATGGGTCATAATAAGGCATGGCAAGGAAATGTAAGTCATGTTTCCCACAATGTATTACCACGTCTTTGAAGGGCATTTAGAAGTGAAATGCATAAGAATGAAGATTTTATGGATATCAACTTCTTTATAAGAGAACACAACGTTTCGGAGTAAGCATTAACTCCGAAACGTTGTGTTCTCATATAAAGAAGTTGATATCCATAAAATCTTCATTCTTAAGCTTCACCTGATGAAGGAGTAAGCATTAACTCCGAAACGTTGTGTTCTCATATAAAGAAGTTGATATCCATAAAATCTTCATTCTTAAGCTTCACCTGATGAGGAAGTAAGCATTAACTCCGAAACGTTGTGTTCTCATATAAAGAAGTTGATATCCATAAAAATCTTCATTCCTAATGTATTACCACATTACATAAAAAACGGTTAAAACCCAATTCACTAATTCATTACTTATGACAGATACCGTCGTCCTTGACCTTGTTGTGACCGATGCCGATGATGGTACCAACGCTGCTTCCAGAATCTCTCTACAAGCTGGTACTCCACAAGACCTGTTCAGTGTCACCGGAAGTCAGCTGAAGACAGTGACAAGTAACCTTGACTACGAATCTCTGTCGGTTTATGAATTCGTTTTTACCGTAATTGCGGTCAATGAAGACAACCTGAGAACCGGGACCACGATCATCAGTGTCAAAGTGAGTGGCTAGCTGGAAGTGGTATTGTCAGTGAGTTGAAGGATTATGCTTCCTGGAAAATAGTTTCATGAAGACTCTGTATGGTCTTGGAACAGTCCTCAAGAACAGAACAGAGATGAAATTATCTTGCGGCCATGTTTAACATTTATGCCGATTTGAATCCTGGCTCCATGCGGCATGTATGACATTGCTTTTGTTTTTTAACTATAATTGTTTTCTGCTTTCTTATTGAGTATGCTTAAAGACTTAGGGTCAAGAAACCTTGAATCAATATTAATGCAGACCCTTAGCTCGAAGAGGTTTACGGAGTAGCACGTTTGTATGTGTGTATGCGTGTACTGTGTATGTGTGTATGTATGTATGTGCGTAGTAGTCTACTGAGGGTCTAAACCATTGCCTTTGTTTTGATTCAGGTGACCCCGGTAAATGAATTCGACCCTGTGTTTGACAGCCCTGCAGTGGACAGCTCCGGTCAGTTTCCTGGAAAGAGCTTATCAGAGGACGTTCCCGTCAACCACGAAATCTCCTTCGCGGCCTCCGACGCTGACTTGGGAGTTGACGGCGACGTCACATTCTCCTTCGTCTCCGTGCTGGACTGTGAGTTTTAACAGAGGAACATAATATTAAGTCTGAACGTGCTTAGTGTAAGAATATGTATAACACAAATGGCGCTACTTTGGAATGCGTTGAGGGATGACGTCACAATACAGTTGTGATGTGCGAACCGTACTCAGTGAACCGTACTGATAGCGGAAAAAGCTCAGATAAGTCAACAAATCCTGATAAATGTCATGTAGATTTCGGTTTGTCCATTTCCAAGGAATTTGTTGTAATTTTGGGTCTGAGACATTTGTCAAGCGTTACAGCATAACGTAAATTGTAAATGGTTTTCCAGTGAAATGTAATATCTTATTTGAGCCAATCAAACTGCAGTGCACACTCTGTAAGATATATAGCCTAGACTCTCATTCTGTTTGATGATAAGTCTTCTAAAAGTGCCTAAATGTTGTCTGAATGTTTTCATACGTGATTCTCATGGAAGGATAGGTGGATACAATGGTGAAACAATGACCACAAGTCCTGTACATACCTTATAACACATACTGGAACATAAGTTCTTTGATCCATGACTCGAACTCATGGTTATAGACTTCTGTCAGGCTGAACTGACACAACCGTGCCACCTGCCGCACGTGTATTTGGCTCATCAGAAACTGTATACGTATATGTGTGACCGTTTGATCGGTATTCAAGAAGTTGGTGCGTTACAAATTAAACATACAACTTCTTGTTTATTGCGTTGAGCTATGGTTCCATGTAGATTCTTAGCGAAATACAACCAAATAGTGAGAAGTTTTATATACATGGCATGTTCTGACAAACAGCGGATTAACATTAACATCAGCATGTAATGGAATAACAAGTTGTATATATTGGAAGAGGTCAGTAGGGAACTAAGTCAATGAACAAACAAATAGACAGGATGCTTTGATATTCTATAGTTTGAGTAGTTCTTCATAGGCCGATGGTATGTAGTATCCTTGGTCTTTGTTGATTAAAGTTTTGTGGAGGATGATTTTGATGGCCTCCAACACTTTTCTTTTTGTTTAGTCTTGATTTTTGGACGATAGGACTTCGATATCATCAAACTTGATGTAGAGGTTTTATGTTCTTTCATGCGGGTGTCAACGGTGCATATATACTCACATGTATACATGATTTATCTGAACCTGCCCTTTTCTTCTGCAGCAAACGGGGACGACAGCAGTGACAAATTTGAAATCGGTCCCCAATCCGGTGTCTTAAAGATAATTGGCACCTTAGACAGTGACACACCAACAGGGGGCGTAGCCTATCATGACGTCACAATTAGGGTAACCGACGGGGCTGTTTCACAAAGATTCTCGGACGGAACTATACGGCTGACCTTAACTGACGTCAACGACAACATGCCCAAGTTTGATTCAACTCATTATGCCATCACTGTCAATGAAGACATTGCTGTGGGTGACCTGGTTGCTTCAGTAACCGCAACAGATGACGACGGTGACTCAGTCACACTCACTTTAGAAGGAAGAGGACGTTCTTTTGAACTAAGCGGAAGTGATGTCATTCTTAAATATCCTTTAGATTATTCCTCGTCACCACTTCATGTATTGACGATAACATAAGTATCTATCACATTGGTTGGGTTTATATGCCGTTCATAGCCATAATCCCGAAATGGTCATCACACACCGAGGGGAATAGAACCACTCGTTTCTACCTCGCCACCACTGACCGGTTTCAGGATTTAGGGAGCACTAGTTTAATAAAGGTGTGGGGCATGGGCAAATTGAAAACCGACTTGCGTATCGCAGTTGTCATTGATTCCTCTGATATCAACATCTTGAGTGAACGTTTCGTAGCTGGCCTTAAGTCGGTTTTAGACAAACATGCACCATCCATAGAAAAGAATATCATTTTAGGACCAAGAAGTCCTTGGTACAATGAAGAAATCAGAAAGTCCAAGTCAGAGCTACGCCAAGCTGAAAGTCGATGGAGGAAGTCCCGGCTTGAAATCCATAGACAGATCTTCAAACAAACACGAATTAAAACGGCCTACTTGATGAAACATGCACATATAAATATTCAAAAGATAAGATTAAAGACCTTATCGGAAACAGCAGAAACGTGAATAATACGTGAAGTCGCTCCATGGAGCCCACAAAATAACCACATTGCCAGATCACCAATGCGAACCTGATCTCGCCAACAAGTTCAATTCATTCTTTCTCGAGAAAATCAGTCCTATACCAGCAAAGTTATTGCCATGCTCTACAGACTCGTTGGAAATAAAACAATTCAAAGGACATCATCTCTGTTGCTTAGAACCATTCTCAGGATCAGAGGTTGCACTACACATTAAATCTGCAAGGACACCTACATGCTCTCTTGACCCACTGCCTTGTAACCTAGTTCTGGACAACTTGGATGTCATGCTGCCCATCATCACCCAGATCATCAATGGTAGTCTACAGTCTGGCATATTTCCAGATGTTTTCAAAGAAGCAGGTGTCAGACCATCAATTAAGAAGAATAATCTTAACCCTAACGTACTGAAAAAAAATCGAACCGTTTCAAACCTAAACTTCATCTCCAAGTTGTTTGACAAAGCAGTGAATATCAGCTGTCATCACACCTAACGCAGAATCGACTATTCGACAAGTTCCAATCTGCCTACCGGGCCATACACAGCACGGAGACAGTTCCATTGAGGCTGCTCAATGAACTCAGATGCTCGGCAGACAGGGGAAATGTTGCATCACTTGTACTGCTTGACTTGAGCATTCTCGTCAAACTTCTTGAACAACGATTTGGCATTGGGATGGTTTTCATCATATCTGACAGGACGCACTTCTCTTTCTTGTTTACATGACACCCTTGAGCGGCATACTGATCAAGTGTAACACTGCTCACCATTCGTTCGCAGACGATACCCAACTGGTAGACTGTTTTGCGTTGAATCAGATTCAATATTCTCTGGACAAGACAGTTATCTGAGCAAAGTCCATGAAATCGTGTCATCTATGATGCTCAAAATGAATGGCGATGCAACAGAAGCTATATGCCTGTCGGCACTGAACATCGTCTGAACAACTGAGAAAATCAAAATAGCTGATGCAGAGATTACTCTCGCTCCGAGAGATCTCAGAGTATTCATAGATCAGGACTTATCACTTCACGCTCAAATCAGCCATCTTTCAAGAATCTGCTTCTTCCACCTTAAAGCTATTAGTAACATTCGTCAGAATTTAACAACAGATGCAGTTCATACTCTCGTTAGGTCTCTTGTTCTATCTAGACTGGACTACTCAAACAGCATTCTGTTTGGACTCAGCTCTGCACACTTGACTAAACTCCAGAAAATCCAAAATGCAGCGGCCAGAATCGTATCTCTTACGTCTAAAAGATCGCACATAACCCCCGTTCTAAAGTCTCTTCACTGGTTGCCCATCCAAGCCTGAATCGAATTCAAGACCCTGTCCATTGTGTTTCAATATCTACACGACCTATCCCTTCATTACCTCTCTGAACTCATTTCTGCCAACATACCACCACGACAGTTGCGATCACACCAGCAGTTCCTCCTAACAACACCCCCTGTACATCCAAAGAACTATCGCCGCAGGGCATTCACCTTCGCAGCTCCTTCACTTTGGAACAGTCTTCCAATAGCCATCGAAACAGCAACCTTCCTTCACGCCTTCAAATCCCTATTGAAGACCCATCCTTTCATGAAATACTAAGAATGACTTGTACAGCTACCAGCACCTGCAGTTTTGTTTTGAGCTTATACACTGGGTGCCATGAGCATACACTAGTGTGTGGACACGCCGCCATACAAATGGACATTATTATTATTTTACAGATTAGAATGAAAATGCAGCAGAGAGGGTTCGGGTGATCCTGGCACAGTCAGGCTGGTCAAGCTCATCATCAGCTCAGGGCCCTCGCCCCCTCTACACGCAGCCCAGACCGCGAATGGGACTTCTCCCAGGAAACACTGCCTAGTCGAACCCACCAAGAACTTTCCGGAGAATATGGAGGCTCCCCAACACTGCAGCCTTCTGCATTACCCAGATTGTCAGAAGGGCTGTGCTCCCGGTGGAGAACCCGGGCACTCTCCTGATCTGCGCCAAGAGATCAGGAGGTACCAAACCAAGGGCACCGAGAACAATGGAGAGCCTGACGACAGTGTACTTGGGATGCAAGCGAGACATTTCAAAGGCGAGGTCCGCATATTTATCATGCTTTTCCTGAATCTTGCCAATCACATTATTATTATTATTTCTACAGTGCGTGAAGCACATTTATGGTGTCCCTAGAATATTCCTGGAATATTTCTAAAAGCGGCGTAAAACCACACTCATTTACTTACTATCTCTGTGGAAAAGCAGCTGCGGATGGGTGCCGACGATTTTCCTTAGATTAACTTAGTTATCGATGACACTAAGTCTTTTGATGTACATTCTTTCAGGATTCTATAACGATATACGTAATCATAATATGTCCATTATATAGATGGCCCTCCTCAAAGGTTGTATAGTTTATGACCTTCGCCAAGAAATATATTTGGTGACCTGCACTGTTTCTCTCTGATCTTGGCCACCAAAATGTGTGACCAGGTTCTGAAAACGTAATTTAGCCGTGTTTAAGAAAAGAATCAAACCTGTTAATGTCAAGGGATATAAGCACTTGAGGAGAAAAAACTTTATAATTGTGAAGCACTAATACGCTGCATCATGTTGTAATTATCGGTGCAACTAGCAAGTAAACCCTTGGTGTTTCTCTAGAGCAGATGACGAGACGTTCACCACAAGCGCTGTAATGATGGTAACCGTTGTAGATGTCGTCACGACAACATTAAAGATAGTGGTTGCGACCAATGCTGCTATCCTCGAGGATCAGGAAGAGGGGACAGTCCTTACGGGCGTTTTTGTGACCCACGGGAACACTGGTGCTGTTACCTACAGTCTAGAGGGTGAGGAACCTGAATACTTTCATGCCCCTTTCCCCCACCTACTTGTGTAAGGCAGTGAGTGTCTGAATGAGTGAGCATGGTTTTACGCCTCCTTGAGCAATATTCCAGCAGTATCACGACTGGGGGCATCAGAAATAGCCTTCACACACTATACCCATGTGAAGAATCAAACGCGGGTGTGACGAGCGAACGCTTCAACTACTGTGCGACCCCATCACTCCGTCACCTGCTTGAAGACCCGTCCCTTTTAGATTAATATTATTTTCAGTTGTTCTTGGAAATCGTTCAACATTTGACCGAAAAGTGTGAAATATGTCTACAGTTAATCTTTAAAAATAACTTTGACTTCCGACACTGAAAGACTTATCTTTGCTATGTTTTAGGGGTCTGTGTACATTTGGTAGTCAAAATCGACATTTTAACCATGTAGAAGACTTCAGAAATAATATTGTTGTTCTTGAAGGTACAAATGCTGGTTTCTTGTCCATGAGTCCAGCTGGGGAGTTGAGCTACAGCTCGCAAAGGATTGACCGAGACGGTAGTGACGGTATAACGACGTTGTCAGACATTACGGTGAAAGCCGTTGACAGCTCCGGTAACGAGGCCACAGCTGACCTCACATTCGTCGTTACCGACATCAACGACAATGCACCGTTGGGGACTATACTTGCACCTACGGCGCAGGTTCGAGAAAACTCACAGAATGGTGTGTTTGCAATTACCTTCAGCGTAATGATGATTGTAGAACACACGATTTCGGATGTAATTACATATGCTCACAATATCGACCACTGTGTAGTCCGCAGAGCCATTGCTGTAGATTGTATATAAAACTGTAGCGTACGTAAAATATTGTAACTCCCAACATGCACGACAGATACACCGCTTGATGAATATTGTACTTATGTGAGATAGGTCAGAGTGGGGTAGAAGGCCTGCATTACTAAGTAAATGAGACATTTTCATTTATGTCGAACATGAAAGTGTTAATTATTACATCAAATGACACTGTATGAAATTATATTTTCCAACGTCAATACACAGTTCTGTTATTGTAGATCAGCTGGTGACGTCATTATACTTCACGGATGCTGATGAAGGTGTCAACAGTAACGTCACGCTCCATCTCGTTGATGTTGACGTTCACGATGTTTTCAAAGTTGTCGACTACGATCTTTTTGTCAGAGGCAACGACATCGACTATGAGGCAATGACAAGCGACCACAGCTATGATATTGTCCTTCATGCTGTTGACAACCCAGTAACTTCAACACCGTTGACATCAACAGTAACCGTTCACGTTCAGGTTGGATAGCGTTCAATACAATATGGAATCGGACACTGTATATTAAAACGTGGCAATATGTTTCATCATGACAAAAGAACAGTTTTTTTCGGTATGTTACGAGTAATAGTAAATATATAGTTACACGTTGTCCAGAACAACTAAACACGTGGCACAATTATCACTTGGCATTTTTCTGCATTCCGAGACGGTTCTTGCGAGTACTTCTACTCAGTGAAACTGTAAATAACCAATGGAAAGCACATACTAAAGATACACGACATGAATCTGATTATACTTCTATCCTACATATCACAGACAAACAGTGTTAACTGGGTTGACTCCGAGTCGTCTTGGAAGTAAAGTTGCATGGTCTTGTCATTCCTCTGCTCGTAGGTTCTGGGTGAGAACGAGTACGACCCGTCGTGGACGTCCCCCACCTCCGTGTCCACCTTCCCTGACGTGACTATCAAGGAGACTGCCACTCTGGGGGAGACGGTGGAGACGTTTGTAGCCACTGACGACGACGGCGGCGTTGATGGGGAGATCACATACAGCGTCGTTGACATCCAGGAGCGTGAGTGGTGGTCGACATCACGTTTCTTACATAAGTCACTGATTGGTGACTTATGTCCAAAACAGAAGCCATGGAATTATGAAGCCAAATTTGACGGGGATATGTTTATTAGTGTAAACGAAACTGCTTTATCATTACGTGTATGCATACAACGATATAGAAAGCACGCGACGAGGATACGTGATACATTAATTGAAATGACACGTGATAAAATAAAAAATCCAAAAGATCGCCTAAAATATACAAGAGTATTGTATGCCAAATGTTGACTGCATGGATTATCGTAAAAACATTTTCTTTTCCCAAATGTGTGTCAGTATTCTGAAACAAAGTATGATAACTACAGTTTATTGTTAACAACAGGTGGGGCCGTTATCATTGACATTACTGTGGTTTACTGTGGTTTACTGTTAGACCAATTCCGTAGATCGATGCTCAGGCTGTTGATCACTTGATTGTCTTGTCCAGATTCGACTATTTACAGACTGCTGGAATATTGTTGTTTAGCTACATCGAATCAACCAACAAAGGACCTTCATTATGTGTGTGGTATGATGCCGAAAATCAAAGGTTCATAATTCGTGCTCATTGCCCAGTACGTGCTTTTACACCTATCTAACAGATAAATCTTCGAAACATGATAAAGAAGATTGCCAATGTTTCAGGTCTCCCAAAACTGAGAATCGGAAACACTCCTTGAAAACATAACTCATGTCACGAATAGTGATAGGCAGTGTCACGTACTTTCAGCGTCTGGCGCGAGTGTCACTGGCAAATTTGAGATGACAACGAACGGGCGTCTGGTGGTAGCGTCCCAGCTGGACTACGACGCCGACACTGGCGGAGTGGACTACTACATCGTCACCGTCGCCGCCAGTGACAGCGGCAGTACCAGCGTGAAGAGCACCACCGGCGATATCAAGGTCATTCTGGAAGATGTCGAAGTGGAAAATGTCATTGGTTTGTAACGAAATATCAGATTATTGTTTAGTAAATCTTACAGCAGTTGTTCTATAATATATTAACAAGTATACCTGATAGAATGTAGGCTTATTCCTTACATATCACAACCTATCAGCTAGTTGATTAGTGATATGTCTATATCACCATCAATCCAAGAAGATCAGGGGTAGAATTGGTCTTCGGCAAACCAAGCTTGTCTTAAGAGGCGACTAACGGGATCAGGTGGTCAGGCTCGTTGACTTGGTTGACACATGTCATAGTATCCCAGTTACGTAGATCGATGATCATCCTATTTATCACTGGATTGTCTTGTCGACTGTCGAAAGTCGACTGTTTAAAGACCACCGCCCTATAGCTGGAATATTGCTAATTGCGGCGTCAACAATAACCAACCAATCCAGCTACGAGATATCTAGAGGGGGATACTCTGACAACTGTTACGTACATTGTAACACAACGGTATACTGTTATAATGCATATTTTTCTGACGTATGTTCTATGTACTCTGTACATTGCAGTATTGCCAAAGCAGCCGGTTGCCGACACTACGTCGGAGCTGTGGGTAATGAGGACGTTGGTCGTAGTTCTGGCAACCGCTGCCATCGTGATGGTTTGTGTCGTGATCAGAAGCATGTAAGTTTTCAAATGATAGTTTAATGAAGTTCTTTCTAATCAATGTCCTACATAGTGCATACCGATGTCCTATATCATGCCTGCTGATGCATCTATAGCACCCATGTCCTAAACAAGTGTGTGCTTTAATCAGTTCATTATTGTAGTGTTACCGTCCTTTCGAAGTCCCTTTGAGATCTCCTAAATAAGACAAGTTGGTGACATTTACATGTCCAGTTGAAAGCTACCTCCGCCAGGTTATCAATAGCGTCCACAAAAATAACTATGGATATTCTGCATACCTTTTAGCTTAACCTCTCATTTTGTCCAACATCCTTTCACAGTGCCCACTCCCTGTCTTTACAGGCGTGTCGAATTTTACTGAAGGGAGTATTTAAACATAGCCTCAATGTAGGATTTGCAAACAGGTAATCCTATTCAAGAAAACATAAACTAGCTCCCAAAAGAAACGCCACCAAAATAAAAAGGACTGTAAATTGTCAAAGTAATTATGTATGTTTGAAAATACACATCTCTCGAACACAGCATATCTATTCCTTGAGAACACTTGCACTTGCAAAACGGAAACTAGAACCTGACCAGGTTATACTCTAACATCATTTTAATCGACTGACAACCAGGAACATGCTTCGTTTAACACCAGAGCAGAGGACATGTTACTGGTGGAAGACACGCATGTGGCGAGGACCATGGGCTGCTGCAAATCCACCGTTGGAAGACTTGTCGCACGTCTACGACAGACTCGCAGCACTACAGACAGGCAAATGAGTGGTATACTGAAGGTCACTACCCAAAATGAGGACCGATACGTCACTGTAACGTCATCAGAGGCCAACAGTATTGGACGTCCTGTCAGCAAACAGATTGTGGCCAAACGACTCCGCATTCATGGACTCCAATCGACCTTTCAAGGCCACGACGGTTGACGTGCCAACTCCGACATCCCAGATTGAGATGAACCTGGACTGTGCGACACTGGCAGCAGTGAAACTGGCGAAGAGAGAACTCTATTGACGAATGCAAGTTCAAGCTCTTAAAGGTCTGTCCCCAATTGAGCACCTCTGGGAACAGCTGGGACGTCATATTCAGAAACGCCACGATCGGCCATTGACGAGGAACGCTTTGGCAGCTACCCTGCAAAAGGAATGACGTCCGACGATCGGATCCCTAATCAAGACATCAGAAGACTCACCTACTCCGTTCGACAGTTAGGGAAGACCACATCCGGTACTGAACAATATGTGCTGCCCACAAAGTTGTGAAAGCTCCCAATCGAATCTGCATTGGTGATCGAAAACTGGACAATGCATCCCAGTATCATTCACTTTATATTAGATCAAGAGCTGCGTCGTTTTTCTTCTTGTTATCCATTAAATACTGTTTGGGAATGATTGCCTTTTACAATAAAACATTTAATGTTACCATATTTTGCTTATGTTTTGTTTTTGACCAGAAAATCATCTGGGGGCATTTCTTTTGAACGCTACTTTATATGCCTGAAATTTAATAGATTATAAGGACTGTAACAACAACAAGGACACTTGTACTAACTTATGCAAGATGAATTGTCTTCTTTTCAGAGACACCCTGTCATCTTCTGCTCCGGGCATTAGTGAGTGAAACCTTTATTAACCTATTCTTTTATGATGATTGAATCCAAATTAAGCCCAGTCTAAGCAAACTTAGTCTCAGTGTATTTCGTTACACTCCACCACTGAGTCTAACAAAACCTAGTAGAAGGTCGCGTCAGGTGACCTTTGAGAGACCAATGACCGTCCAATCAAACGCGAGGTTAAATAGATTTATCCAATCAGACAACTGCTACTATTTAGGGATCTGAGGGACTTTCAAAATATTCAGGTCACTGACACAGATCTCTCCACAAACAAAAATCCACATATAACACAATTATGTGACCTGCAGTATATACGCTTTGGGGTTTCTGTTGACATGGTTACCATTAGATAATGTTCCCGCAAGATGACATCCTTGAATATTGCCCAAAACACCATTTACTCACCGTTGTCATGGTTGTACGTACGCCGTGTGCATCACCCGGAAGCGAGCGTACGCTAAATAGCATTCGGAATCGTTCGGGTATGAACCTTTTCGAGATAAAAAGTTCAAAAGGTATGTGCGAATGTCCACTTTCGCGATTTTGGTAAGCTGTGTTCTGATTGGTCAAGCTCAATGGTTACCTCACGCGACTTCTCGTAAGGTTTTATTAGACTCAGCAGTGGAGTGTAACGAAAAGTACTGAGGATAAGTTTACTTAGACTGAATTAATCCACACTCTCCAACAACGTTTTTGCTACCCATTGTTTTGCTCATTACATAAAGTAAGATGAACGGTCTGACGTACCTTGCCAATCATTAGAAGTTGATAGTGATATCGCATCAAATCATAAATGTTACTGGCGTTAAATAAGAACTCAAACACATGGTTTTGTTTTAAAAAAAAATATAATGAGACTGAAAACACTGTAAAAGCTAATACCACATGATACACAACTGCTAATTAATACCCAAGGTAACATATCTCTGAAATCCAATTTTACCTCTTTGGCATAATGTACACCACCCATCAACAGTTTAGACTCTCCACTGTAAATGTAGCCAATTACTCCAGTAAACTGTTCTAAACTAGATTTTGCAAAACAGTCGACACAAACATTATTTTCACGAGTTTAATAAATGATGAAACGCCGCGAAAACTGGCGAATTCTTAACAAAACTTTACACCTAAACGCAGCTGCATAATGATTTTAAGCAATTCATCTATATTGGATTTGCAGTTGGTTTCCCAAAGTCAGTGGAGAAATTCATCTTTGATGTAACCATCTATATGTACATAACATATAGAGAATGTTTTATGTGAATCTAAACTTTGGTTGGGCAGTATACATATCAAACATTGCATGCCTGATGTAGTTGCAGATTTCACACATTACCCCGTCACAGGGAAAGGGTTTTTAAAAATGTTGCAGTGATGGTTAAAGTAGCATAATCGATTCGATGCTACTAAACTCTCGGTATACTTTCCTTTGCAACTTCAAAATATAAACGTTTAATTCTTTTGATTGATTTACCCCAGCTAAGCCTCCCGACAAATTTTGGATGGAGCGGACAGTGTCAGTGACACCTCACATGTCTCTGGAGTCAGTAGTAAGTATGGAAGCCTGTAAGGAACATAGTACTGCCTGCCAAGTACTGAACTATAACAGATGGTATAACAGAGCTATATTAAACAGAAAATGCACGTTCGGAGACACCACGCGTGAGAGTGTTTGTGCCGCTTTAAGCAACTTTCACCAGACATGGCACACACGGCGATGTGCCGAGGTTAACGATGGGCTTCTCTTGTGGCTAGAGAAACTGAATCAACAAGATCATCCCACACATTGTCACGCTGAAATGTATCTGAGTACAAAAAAGAAAAGTATAGTTCTTTCTTTAACTGAAATACAGTATAAAGCGCCATTACAACAACCCATCTTGTTTGGGTTCTGATTACTACTTACTCAAACTTATTTTTGCAGATAATTGATGACGACGATGACTCGTTTACATCTATTGTGTTCAGGTAGGTGTTTAGAAGATATTTGACACTTGAACACGTATGATCTCATTTGACTTCCGTGGTTTCAGCGTTTGCCACAAGGACCCGATTGGCACAAAAATCAACTCCGCAAATGGTTTGTTTGTTGTTTAATAACGTAAATGGCCCTGCGATATGAGATATTGTCATGGTATTACAATAGGTACACGAGGGAATTGTTTCATTTCATCCATGCCTCAAAATATTTCACTGAGTTGAGCGTGTAAAGGTTGACAACAGCACCATGGCCATACCTTAAGAGTTCAATACCAGTTTCATTATATCACAGCTTTTTACTGGGCAAGTGACACATGCAAAATGGATCAATAGCCTGTAGATAACAGGTCTAAAGTAAAATCTCAGACTGAAACATATTAGCTACCTCTCGCCGGGTTCGATGCACAAATAGTGTACTTAACATATGAGCGCTAACGTGTCATGTTAACGTGACAACGAAAACCACCAGTACTATTAAGCAGAGTAATGCTGACAACCGTTCCCTGCAGTATCATGAAAAAGTAAAATGTCCGACCGGACTGACAAATGGCAAATTACATTTAATCCTCACAAAAACAGATTCTATACAATTCCCTGGTAAAGTACAGCCCAGCCCAAACGAAATTTAACAATGAAGGACAGTACCATTAATAACATTCATCGCCATAAGCATTTGGGACTTACTTTACAGCACCAATGTTTCCGGGCTGACCATGTTAACAGTAACGCTAAGAAGGTTGCACCGATGGTAAACTGTGTCAGAAATTTTAAATATCGTCTCAAACAACGTAACGTTACAAACAATGTACAGACAGTTTATTTAGCATAATTGTGATTATTGTTGTCACATCTGGGACAGTTGTAGCAAACAGCAAGCATTAACTATTATGCTAAGTCATTCTTCCCCAGATACAGTAAATTGTGAATTCTTTGTCTCACGATCATAGAGAACTGGCTACTTTGGGTAGTTTTGAGGAACAGATCAACGTGCCAAGAAAAAACAGCCAAAACGACTTAAATTTAAACCCTGGATCAAGATTTTGTCAGATTATTCATTCGCGCCTCAGGCTCGTTTGCAGCGATTCAAACGCACACAAGTATCAAACAATGTTTTCCATCATGTTCTTGTGACTGCTGTTACGAAGATCCATTTCACTGTTTCTTTTCGTGCGTTAATTACACTTACATTAGACACAAAAATGTTCTTCTATTCCAAACGGTATGACATCAAATCAATACTATACGGCCACTCTCAATCTCATGTATCTAGTAAAGATAATCATGAATTACCATAATCTGTCCATTCTTTTATCGAACTGTGAGACAGATTTGTATTGTAATAGTCAAACGTTGCACTTACTATGACGTATTTTCCGACACAAATGGTCATAATGTTATACGCGGCTATATTAATAACTTATGATTGTTATATTTTCAGAAAGCTATTGTTTCTTGTTTGTTAATAGCATGTTTTTTCTCGTCACGACTGTTATATCTTTAAGTTATTTGCATTTCGGAGCGGTATTCAGATAAGTAATATACTGCTTATTTAATCCGATTCCTGTTTTTGAAATAAATATCTTCAAACCAAGTATCAAGAACCCTCACCCAAGGGTGACATATCACAGTATCTCCACTTCATGACGTTTTTCATATATACAGTATACCCTACCTATAGTATAGCACGTCAGGGGTGTGTGTGTATCACTAACCCGGTGTTTTCACTTCAGACCGAGTACATCCACAACGGAGACCAGTCAGCCATCATCAGGTAGCGGTCAAGGGAATGACCCACAACACATCCAGACATGATCGGCTCTGTCTATCGGTTCAAATTCCCATCCTTGCCTCTTGCGTGAACGATTTAGTGTTTATTGGCATTGGTGTCATGTTCGTGTACATTTTTATTGCACGGGGACAGTTCTGTGATGACAGTTTCATGCTATAAATAAAGGTGTTCATTCTGACGTGTACAGACCACTTTCTCTGACGTATAGTCTTCTCGAAATTACGTTCCCGATCTATGTGGGAAAACTAACTAAAACAGGTAGTATAATAAAACCTCATGAAGAGGTAGATATTCAATCAGAAAATACAATCACTGCTCAAAGATATCTGCTTAATCAATAATGTATGTTAACTCAAACAGAAGTTTATTTTCTGCAGTCCCACTTTTCCAAGAAAATGCTCTTTTTATTTCGGAAAGAGGAACTACTGACGTCTAACAAATAATGAGATATTTGGACAAGTAATGTGTTCACGCTGTGTGACAACAGATAAAATAAAAAGAATAACCTTAACATCCGAAAGCTCTGACTACAGCACCCACTGCACCCACTCAAGACAGCACTCACAACGGAGCACTCGGACACCCACGCCATTTAACCGTGTAGAAGTATAATTGTCAAGATCAAAATGACACGTTGCTGAAAATATTGTTTGTTTGATGTTTAACCCCGCACTCAACATTATTCACTTTACTTGACGGAAGTCTCTAAATTTGGACTAGACGATCAAGTGACTGACCATCGATCTACGCAAACACGTTGACATCCCTGAGCACGGGATCCAGTAAACCACCTTTAACGACAAGCATGTGTTGCCGGAGACACATTGTAAACCGGAAGATTCATGAGGGATAGGTGTCAATGCCAGTAATACGATGACACGCCTCAGAGAGCCTGACCATTTGATCATGTTAGTCATCTCAAGCATGGATTGTGGTCCTCGACATTTAGCACAGCTTGTCGTATCGCCTCATGTGCCAATGTTACCGTGTCACTGTCCCGCTCAAGGAATGTTCCACAAAGTTCGGGAAAGATAGTGTAGCGATTCTCCAAGAAAAAGTCAACCGATATGTCCTTGGACTGTAACAGGTGTGCGAGGCGGGCATCGTCATTGTTCAGCGACGCAATGCAAACGTCTCCTTCAGCGCACACTAGGAGAAGAGCAACATACTTAGCAAGACACTCCTCTGCTAAATCTCTAACAGCATCTTGCAAGAAATGAGCGGGGTTTCTGAAAAATGCTACTGGGTTACTCTGAAACTTCTTCCATCTGAAGAACAGGGCACATGTTTGAGGAAAGCCGTAAGGAGTGGGCATGTTTGCTATTTGTTTAATGTCAACAGTGGTCATGGCGAGGTTGTGATGTGAAATGTATTTTTCTAGAATGCGCACTTTTTCAGAGTTAGTCAAGTTTACTTCAACAACGAGTTCTTCTCTGAAAAGAGAATCACGCAGAAACCCCAGCTGTTTGAAATACTCATTGAAGACATAGTCACGTGACGTGATGACCAGTCTGAAGGTGGAGTTCAACGTAGGTTCCAATTCTTCCAGAGCACGTTTCCACTTCTTGAAAGTTTCTTTGGGCACCTCGGTTTTTCCAAAAATATCATCAATCAGAAATATCGTAGGATTTTCAGGATTTCTTCTATATTTCAGTTCCTTTGGTTTTGTAATGATGAAAATGTCATAACCTTCCGCTTGATAATCTGAGAGAATCTTGTAAGCTGTGGCCGTTTTTCCATCACCTGGACTTCCAATGATGGTAACAAGAGATGCCTCTGTCAGACATGCAGCCGAGAGCTTGTATGTTTGTGTGGGGACGAATACCTCATCGGCTTTACCGGTAACAGTCCTGGTATACTCTGTAACAGATGATATGTTGTTTGAGAATAGACGAAAGTGTGTATGAACAAATCTGCATGTGGGGTAGTCTGAGTGAGTGAGTGATTTATGTTTCATCACGCCACTTTAAGCCGCATTTTCAGCCACGTCATGACAGCTTTACACCCTCACCAGTTTCTGAAACCAACGAGCACGGGCACAATGTTCATAGACTTCCACAATACACATAAAACGGAATTCGAAACCAAACCCATCGGTTTCTGGTAGTCGTAACAACTCTAAAGGCAACATTACGACTACGTCCGTGTGTTCTGGGCCACCCTTGCCACTGACTGTACTGGACGGGCATAAAAACTATCAAATACAGATTTATTCATGAGAACAGATTGCAGCACTCACAATATAGAACGTCCTATATTTCAGGGAATATATATATATATGTATATTTGGTCAATCATCATGATGTATGAGGTATTGAGGTATGAAACGTGTATTAGATATGTATATAGATTACATATTTCAAGTAAGTAAACTAATTAAGTGACACTGAAAGATTAAAAATTTACTATTATTACTGATAAGCGAAATCATGTAACAATTTGTTATCGATAGAATCCTCGTATGTGGTGTCTTATTACCATTCTATGGTTCGCCATAGAAGTCCTTCCTTCGGTAAAGGTTAAATGGGCTAGACAAAACTTTAGACAAATTATATTACCTTGAAGTCGTTGGCTTTCGTAGTCAGGCTGGACGACCTCTTGAAGTAAACTGACGTTACTGTCGGTTACTGTGACATGTTCTGCCTCTGTGAGGTGTGTTTCGTTAACTGTAAGCCATACATACATGTATCAAATTCGTGTCTGTAGTAAACAAAAACGGTTTCACGCCATTCAGACAGAAACATGCTAGCTTATACAAAATAGCAGGCGGAGATTCCTTATTGTTCAGCATTAATAACAGTTTATATCTCTAATGTAATGTATTTGCAAATTAAGCTACATCAATTAGTGAAGAAAGCTGATTTCATGTACTTTCAGTTTTACAGACTTTAACTCCGGCTGCCTTTAAACACCTCGGTGTCTGTGACGAGACACTTTAGAGTGACATCAAAACGTTGACTTTATATGGGTGAGTGAGTGTAGAATGAATGAATGAATGAATGAATGCCTTTTCTTCCTCTAGATAGGTCCGAAGATCATCAAAACATCATGGTTATGCTTAGGTAACTATATAACTAAGTAAGAGAATACTTTACAAACGCACACAAACACACGCACACACACACACACACACACACACACACACATCTATATACAGTAGAACATGGATATAGCGAACACGGATATAGCGAACAAACGGATATAGCGAACAAATTTAAAAGTCCCGTCAATGGTCCCTTTATAATATCATTAAAATTATACGTGAATAACGAACTCGTGAGTAGCGAATTAACGGTTATAGCGAACTGATTTCCTGACCCCAAGCCCAATTAACGACGTGAGTAGCGAACTCACTCAGTCATATATATATGAAGTGTAACTATATAAATATATATCAGAATACTCTACACACACATCTACCCGTCTATCCATCCATCCATGTATATATGAAGTGTATAACTGTGAAGTCAAAGACTGCTAAAGGTAATCACCATGGAGGTTGCCGTGAAGATGTCCAACGGTGATAGCCTGCTCCACCACCCCATCAGCTACCCCGGTCACGTTCAGGCTAGAATATACGTTGTCATTCTCTGAAATGACCACAGAATAACTGACATTCATCCTTAACGCTCAGGTTGAATCATCAGAGCAAAGAATTCTATAGCAGCATAGATATTTCTTACTGAGTGAGTGAGTGAGTTTAGTTTTCAGCCGCTTTCAGCAATATGCTAGTAATATCTAGAACTAGAAATGGTCTTCACACTTTTTACCCACGTGGGCTGAAGAAATCCAATAATATGAAGACCGTCACGACTGGACAAAGGTTTTAAGATGCCATGAAGGTTATCTATGGGCAAATGACATCTGGCACCTCTCCACTACTATCTGTGTATGGGGGGGGGGGGGGGGGGGGGGGGGGGCAACATGATAACCGAGCGCTCAAAACTTCTAGAAAGGTGGGTGGATCAGTTTGACAACATCCTGAACCGCCCTTCATGGATAGACGAAGCAGTCATTTATCGCCTCCCCCAAATCGAAGTGAATAATCAACTTGATGTACCACCTAACATACGAGAGGTCACTAGGACCACTAAGGGATTATCAAAGCCTAGTAATTCAGAACGAAAAACGAAGTGGGAATATTATAATGGACTCTGAATTGGTAGATCTTTCTCAGAACTGTCGACGTGCTTATTTGTCGTTCACTTACTAACGCTTAATCCTGTCACTGTTCTAGTCCTGTTTCTCCTTTCCGCCCTCTGATGGTTAACGTCACACTCAGCGATATTCTAGCTAACTGAAAGCGACTGTAAATAATCGATTATGGACAGGACGATCCGGTGATTGAGATATTGCACAACATCCACTTTGGTGGGTACAAGGACCGTCGAACGACCAGGTCATCGATCAAATGATCCATTGTATATGTTGGTACTTCTGAAATGGTTAATACTAAAACAGAATATATAAACTATTTCGGTGCCATAGCAACCGTTGATTAAATAAGAAAGGAGATACAGAACAAGACATTTACATACCATGGGAATTAACTACACCCACAGTGACAATGGTGTTGGTCGTGTCGCCGTTGTTGCCAATGACGTTCATGGTTGCCATGTTGTCCTTGTCAGACCAAGGCGAAAATTACTCTCCTTCGAACGAGGTTTGTCTGCAGGTAAAGGGTAAATTCATAAGCATTGGTAACTTCTACCTTGAAGGGGTGACCACCATTCCGTGTCATCTTTCGGTACATGTTGCGAGGACCTTAATCTAGTCTCATTAACCTATTCAGACAATGACCTACAATCCGAATGTTTCTGTCGTGAAAGGTGAAAATAGACACCGCAAACAACTCTGGGTACACCGAATCCCGGTTCCTTGTTTTATAAGAAAATGGTATTTAAATATGATTTTAGACGTTAACAACGCCGTGCATGTATTTCTATTTTTATATCGAGGTGTAGGCAGCACACCTTAACTAAGAAATCACAGACCGCCACTGTTTGATGAGGTCGTAAAATGATTCACAATAAATCTGACTCACTGGTTACACCTCTTATGTGTTTTTTGCGCTTATTACGTGTGCGTTTGTAACACACAATGAGATTCATATAGTATCAATTCCGTACCAGATCGCCAAAGTCTCGTTTTGAGATTTCGACGATTTCCAGGTTCCCGTTTGACAGATCTTGGTGTACAACGTGTTTGACAGATCTTGGTGTACGACGTGTTTGACAGATCTTGGTGTACGACGTGTTTGACAGATCTTGGTGTACGACGTGTTTGCAAGGACCAGAAAGAGCGAAGTGTTGCGATATACATGTGCTTTGACCTATCAAATCATAAAACTTCTATAACTTCTGGACTGGTTATCACACTAAGTTGCGCAATAGGCAGCGGAATACAGTACACAGGAAACGAGACTCTTCTATTTTGACTCGATGAACTCGAAATATAAAAAAGGATGCCACTTCTTTGGAACTTGGGGCCTTATATGCACTGGGGCTTTGATATATAGATGAGACGTGAGTAGTGTACTATAACGTTTCACTCACAAGTTAATATTACATTTGGACATTACTGCGATGGTAGTCAGTACATTTTCCTCTTATTGACCCAGTCTATGTGCACTATGTAAACGTATGAGTATACATTTTCTGTTTCACATGACATATTGTCCCCTCCTGATCCAAGTGTGTGACATGTCCCATAAACTTAAAACCGCGATGTCATTTAAAAATACGTGATACCTAGAACTGTTTTATACACCCATGAAAACCACGAGATTTGAGAACAAATGGGTGAAATGCTTGACTTCCTCAAGGGTAGCAATCTGTGGGAAAGAACTGATTGTATTCAGTAAGCCCAACCACTAGATCCCTCAGTCGCCTATTTACAAGATCAGTTCTTACCCGGATATTCACGGGTCATATGACATGACTGGCAAAATTTGCTAATAACAAGCCGGTGAAATCATCTTCCTTGAAAGGCCACTGCGTAACTTTAGGCAAATATCCAAGGTACAATATCATACTTCCTCTGCGGTCCACAATGCCAAATTTATTATCTACATTTGTGCAAAATCAAGACTGTTCACTGTTGCTCGCCATCACGTCATCAACATTGCCACCACCTCTCAAGTACCTCTTTTGCATCCTGTAAACTACAGCCCCTGAGATGCCTACCCGTATGGCCTCACCATATGGAAGTTCTATGCTGCTTTCATATTATATTTTCACTTGTGCTGTCTACTGCCGTCTTACTCTATCTTCGTGCCAGTGCGTGAATTTGAACGATCATGTAACTTCATAAGTCAGACAGAATTGCGTGCAGGATTGCGTGTATTCCTCGAAGACAAGAGCCGATTTACAACAGGATCAACCCCGCAACACCCAACAGGACCACGACCCCATGTCAAGTTCTCTCCAACAACCGGCCGTGTTACACCCCAACAGGACCAGACAGGAGATAACTCAAGATCAATGGGCTGGAACTGTTTTCCTGTGAACTATTCAGATATTCTATTCCATATCCAATGGGGTAATCATCTTTGTCACTGTCCGCTTACCTTATCCGTGTTACAAATGTTATATAAGACTAGTCTAAAATGCCATTGTTATACATTAAACGTTTCGTGCATGAGGGGCTCCTTCTTACCCCTCAATCACCTACATGTTACCTGCCCGAAACTCACTACCCATCAGATTATCTGTAGAAACAACGAAGACCTACCACATTCATCTATACTGCCGACAAATTAAGACCAAGTTGACAACCATGGCATGTAGTTAGAAAGAGGAGTGATTAAGGAGTTAACAAGAAATGACCTGGTAGTAATAATTCTAGAACGAATTGTGAAAATTTATGATGAATTTGTTGACAAGCTTGGCAATGTGTTCATTAATTTCGTAGCCGATTCCACGACGTTTACAATGGTTTTGCAAATTCATTATTCTTCTGAAAATGCATCTCAAGATGTGTAGAAATCATTGAAAGTAATATTTGCTTTTTAATGGATTTTGTGCCAAATTGTCGCTTAGTCCTACCAGTACTTAGGACAAATACCTATCTGCTACAATATAACAAAGGACTTCAGGCATTTTTGTTTGTAAACTGCCGTTTTGGAAAGCAACAGAACTAACCGCACCCACTTTAGGATTGTTTTATTTCAAATGTCAGTACTATCAGTTTTCTGCTATCTGAAAAATATTTGTTCCTGACTAAACATTATATTTATGTAAACTGAATATTATATATTCTTCTTAACATACATTTAACATGTCGATTTCAGATGTAAATCCAGAATCAATTGCAATGCTTGGGTTTAATGTGATGCGAGATTGATAATCATAAATAAATACTGTAACATAATCGAATTACGCCACGGTGTCATCAGTTTACCTTTTACATATCGCCTTTCATAGTCAACTGCATTATGTACAATAGGCCTGTGGTCTGGCCTGCAGACGTTTGGCTGGTTGGTTGTATGAATCTTGTATTACGTTACTCTCAGCTGATTGTCTGATGACCATTACCCCCATGGTACCAGGCTGTCAGCTTGCAATGCGTACCGTTCAGTACCACAATCAGATGACGTTGTAGATTCAATCACGAATGCAATACAATGGTATGCACGTCGTCCTTATTTCTACACACAGTCTCATCACAACTGTCATTCCATCATTCTTCTGTTAGTGAGTGAACAAGTGAGTTCAGGTTTAATCCGTACTCTGCACTATTCCAGCTGTATGGCGGCAGTCTGTATATAATCAAACATTCTTCTTTCAACAAACACAAAACGTAAAATGAATTCTCTAGCCATCAGCGAGTATCGCGCACCATAACAGTGTCTAAATCACAGAGAAGACCAATGTATCATCACCGGATGTAAGAGTATAGTGACCTGTTTTCACCATTTTTATCGACATTCCAGCCGGGAGGGCACACCAGAAATGGGCTTCGCACATTGTACCCATATGGGGAGTAGAACCCGTACCTTCAATGAGGCGAGCGGACACTTTAACGATGAGGCTACCCCCACCGCCCCACCATCGCTGAGGGAAGTGCTGTAGATTCAGTCAGAATCGCTCACGTCATTACATCGGCAGCAAACTTGCTTTGGACCCAAGCAGAATGTATGTTAATGATTTGGAAGTAGAATGTTTTAAATTCATGTGGCATACTAAAGCCAACAAAATAAGCAACATAATAACTAAACCCTATCGAGAAGGGTGATAAGGGTTCCACGATGTATCTACCGTAATAAAATCACAATGTCTTCGATAAAATTGCTACTAAAGAGCAGTTCAAAACTATGTAATTATGTAAGATATTCAGGAGACATGAACTTCATAGCGAATTGTTAAGACGTTTTTGAAAGAAAATCTCATAAAAAAGAACCAACGACATTTGGACTGATTTATTACCTTTTTGGGGTACATGCATCACCCTTTCGGGTCAGTCTATACACAACGATTGCTACAACTGACAAACATATCCACACAACCAGCCTGGTACAAGGAAAAGCCTATATTCCAGCCTAATCTAAAAGGTGCAGTAAACATTATAAAAGATGTTTGTTTACACATAGACAGTTACTCACCTTAGATAACTCGAAATATATTTCATTGCAAAACTAATTCCTTAGTAGGAATTATACAATCTATAAAACATAAATTAAAAGAAGTTTAGCATCTGTATGTCAATATTATAAAGAGGGTAACTATATAAATGGACACAATCTTGACAAAATGTATAAATAGACAAATAACTCCACTGCGACCACCTGAGAGTTCATTAACTGAACACCTTAATGCATGTATAATCTGAGTTAAAGGAAAAGGATTAAACATTGACTGAATCTCTGTAACATGTTGGACAAAATAATAGACGAATAACTCGTTTTATTAACAAAAGACCTAGTCACTTTGGTTCAGTAAATATTAACTTTGCCATCAACGACAAAGACTGCGTATAGGAAGTGTCTGTGCTCATAATCATCAAGATAGGTATTAGACCAAAAGAGTAATAAAAATATGACTTCCTGCAGTATATAGGATCTTGACCTTGACTTGACACAGAAAAATGCACCGAAAAATTGAACTCCAGATAAATGCGTAGCTCAATATGAGTACGTCGGTGCGTGAAAGAACATTAGCCCATAACCACTTACTAGCGAAACCGGAGCTTCGAATGACCACCAAGCATTCTGACAACCCGGTGCCGGCGATGCCTGAAAGTCAAGCCACGGATTTGGACAAGGGTTTTAACACGTGTTTACGGACATCGGAGAAGACGACCTATCAGCCAGTGGATATAATTGCCCGGTAGAGAAACTAAAGTGTGTGTTTGACATACGGTAATCCGAGATAGCCAAATAGCACCCGAACCATTACGCATGATGTAGATCAAAGTACCAAAACCAAACGCTGAACAAAAGCTATCCAACGGTACCGCAACAGATTTACATTCAGATACATGTATACATAATATTTTGGTAAACGAGACACGATTACGAGTGTTAGATTATCATCCTAATGCATGAAAGTTAATCTAAAAACATTTTCAGTACTCAACATATATGAGTCAGAGAATATAAGCTAGGGTCACAAGATCTCTATCAATGAATGTTAATACACTAACGACGACTTTGCCGAATGGTGACGAAAGCCAGTCAAAGCAGAACTAACCGTGTAGTCGCTCAGCCGTGAATGGACTAGTTTTTGCCACCATATGTTATACATACATAACTAGTTATCAATGATTTTGTATAGGATTTTGTATGCATATTACAAAAAACCTATTTCCGCATGTAAGTCATCATCATACACAGAACTGAAATCGGTCATTTACTGCCCTTCATATGACAAAAGGCCACGTGCAACAAAAAAATCAAACATAATTAAAACACAATTATCACTTATTTATGACATATAATTTACACTGCTGCTTGTAAAAGAACAAATAAACAAAAATATAAGCGTACAATCGCGGTTCAAAATTGCAATATTTTGTACTTGGGCTTACTTTCCTCGAAACGAAACCCTCGGGAGACCGAATCCAGTCATAGCGGATGGGCGTGCACTCAAGTGTAACGACGGGTTCCGACAGGCTGCTTCATTTACTGATAGTGATACGCAGAGGGCGCATTGTGTGTACAGAAAGATTATCTGTTTGATGGGCATTTTAGAAGTATGTAAGATTCTTCATGGGTAACAACTTCTTTTATTGTACTTGATGCGTCGTTCAATATGGATTCATACACCATCATATAAACTAGCAGAAGTTGTTATCCATAAAGAATGTATGTAGAGATGTTGGCTTTTGTAAATACATATTCACTGAACTTGCGTTCGATCCAGTCAAAACTCATCTCAGTAGAGATGGTGAACTACTGCGTGGCTGGAAAATATCATTCGCCCTAGTACAAAGCAGGCCTTTAAACTGACAAGAGTTTGCACCAGTTTCCGTCAGATCCAGTCATCCTAGAAAAATGGATGTAGTTTGTTAGCAACCCAAAGACATAAAAAAATGTGATGTGTACAAGTATCACACCTGCCTAATTACATAATGTCTCAGTGACAGGACTCGGGTGCACGAGTCATAAATCATTTCATTTTGTTTATGGCGTATAGCCTGATATGTGTTAAGTTCAAATTGCATGTGGTCAATGATTGAAGCTGTGTATTGCATATTGTCTTTAGCAGAAAGGCAGGCAGACATGTGGGTGTCAATAAACCAGATATTGAGCTTTCTCTGTGACACAGGCTGCTTACCACAATCAACAAGTTTTTTTTATGTAACGATTAGATTAATAACTTGTTTGTGTGCGCAACCAAGATTAGACTACTGCTCAGGACCTCATACTCCGGTAATGCATACGGTTTGAAGCTCCACGAACCTATTCACTGCGCATGTGTTATGGGCGCAGCGCAGCACAGCACAGCTGTTGAAACCACTTTTACCCCCAGGGCTAGGGGAAATTTAGTGAATCGTTTGAACTCCCATTTTTTTCATCGCGTTTTTTCAACTTTATAGGTTGACATGGCATTTTTGATGATTTGTTTCGGTAAGTGCATACCGAAAGGTATCGGAATCTGCAAAGTTGTATTTTACGTTGCATGTGACCTTTAACAGTCCGTGGCATGAAAGTATGTCACACTTGAACTAAATGGTTACGTTAGAGACGAAACGTCAATAACTATATAATCGGGTACAGTACATATTACTGACAAGTCTGATTCAATTATGTACAGAAAGGTTATTAATATAAAGGAATATTAATTTGTCTCCATTTTATTTAAGTTGAAAACTGAAAGAAACTGCGATTACTGGGCTGCATATTATCATAAGCTGGATTTTCCCGACTCAGCGTTGGATATCTATATTAACTTTTAAACAAGGCACACCAATGAATGACCGCATGTGGTCTGACGGCACTGAGGGGATGTGAAATATGGGAAACCATATATGGTTCCGTGGCACCAAGAGGCTTAAATAGTATATTTACATATATATTTACAGAGTGATACATGTAGAATGACTAAGCATTCATATTTACTTGGAACATATTTACGTCAAAATCAAACCGAATCCAAAATACAAACAGGAGGCTAACAAAACAGGAGGTACTATAAACAGTATTGTAATGTGTGTAGAAGCAAAATGAAGACAACAATAATGAAAAAAAAAACAAGCGACAAACAGTTCTTATAACAGAAAAGAGAAACTAAAATCAGTTTGATCCCACTTCTAATTGTTGAACATTTTTAACAATCACACTGTTTTGTTCTGTGTCGTTAAGTTGGTTAATTATGTTCAGTCTCTATTCATGATGGCAATAAACAAAGACTCAGCCATGTACTCTATACTCCAAATACTCCATAGATAATATTGGCGCTGACCGATATTGTGTCGTTAGTAAAAACACGCTAGTGAAAGTTTAGGGCAACTGCATCTGGTGCTGAAGCAGATGTTTACGTTTCATAAACTTTTGATACAGTTGATCCTGCTTCTTTCACAAAAATATCGTAAAGCGCCATACGACTCTTGTTCAAATGACGTTTGATCTCATTACAACATTCAAAACCGTAATAAAGCTGCCTGGACGTTCTTTGGGCTTTGACATGTAAAGGATATATCAAGACTTGAGACGTCCATGTCCACAATTTCTATTTTGACTTGTACCTTTGCGCTCTTGTGTTGTTCGGGTGAATTCTTCACTTGTTTGTGATGAACTGTCAGACATCTTTTCATAAATATCTTATCTCATCACTATTGATCACTTTGATCACTTCGTGATGATATAGCCGAAATTGTAGGATGGACTGTTGTCGGGGATTATGTTTATGAAAAGAGTTTTTCATTGTGACAATCTTGGTGTATGCACATTCATTCAACCAATATTTCATACAGTTATGAGCGCTTATTAAACGCTTCGCCAAAGTACGAGGGCTGGCTGAAAAGTTCTCAGCCTGAGTGGTTTTTCCCCACCAGGTAGAGACAGGTGTTTGTCACCAATGAGGACAATCATTTAGTGAATCATAGACACAAGAACTACAAAGGTACTAATAGTTTTATCTCAACTACAGCTCTTTTGGTAAACCTACCCTCTGAAATCATCAGAAGTGGACAAAACTGAATACAGGGCAGTCATCAAGTACTTGCCAAAGAAAGGGATGTCCCCAACACAGATACATACTGACATGGCCTCCACTCTAGGGGATGATGCTCCTTCATTTTCCACAGTAAAGAAGTAGGCTGCAGAATTTAAGCGTGGCAGATAAAGCCTTGATGATGACCCACGCTCAGGAAGGCCTTCAACAGCAACCACTCCAGAAAACATCACGCGAGTGCTCGATATGTTGATGGATGATCGACGATTGACTACTCGACATATTGCTAGTGTAGTGGGCATCTCTCATGAGAGGGTTGAGCATATTATCACCAACGAATTAGGAATGACTAAAGTTTCTGCAAGATGGGTGCCAAAGCTCTTGACAGCAGAACAGAAACGTGTCAGGTTCCATACGTCCTTTGACAATTTGCGTCATTTTGAAGCAGATCCCGATGATTTTGTGGCACGATTTGTAACCATGGATGAGACCTGGATACATCACTTTCAACCAGAAACAAAACTACAGTCAAAACAGTGGAAGCATCCTGATTCACCAGCTCCGAAGAAAGCCAAGTCTGTTCCTTCAGCTGGAAAGGTGATGGCATCAGTCTTTTGGGATTCCAGGGGTATTCTGCTCATTGATTATCTTGAAAAAGGTCAAACTATCAACGGCAGACACTATGCTGATCTACTGAACCAGTTGCAAGAAGCAATCAAAGTCAAACGACGAGGGATGATCGCTAAAGGTGTCCTCTTCCACTAAGACAATGCGCCTGTTCACAAATCGGTGGTGGCCATGTCAACAATCCGCGATTGTGGCTTTGAACTCATTGACCATACTCCTTATTCACCTGATTTGGCTCCTTCTGACTTCCACCTGTTCCCCAAAATGAAAAAGGAACTCGCCGGTCGCCATTTTGCAAGTAATGATGGCGTCATTTCCGCCGTGACTGATTTCTTTAGGGTAGCTGAAGGAGATTTCTTCCTGACCGGGATTCGGGCCTTGCATCATCGCTGGCAAAAGTGTGTGAACTTGGAAGGGGGCTATGTAGAAAAATAAATTACAAACGTGGACTTTGTAACTTTTTTTCACAGTGAGGCTTAGAACTTTTCAGCCAACCCTCGTAGCATGTGCGACTCTATGACCGCTCCTCCTGACGTTAAACAAGGTGTATCGCCAGCATGTCAACAGGCAGTACCGCGCTGTAAGATCATGTCAACAATTGAGTCATGACGATGTACTAATGCTACTTCTAGAGGACTGATGGCTGCATTTCCAGAAGAAAGATTAACGTCAGCATTATGTGATAGCAAACTGTGCACCATCTGATCGTGTCCTTTTGAGCAAGCCACAATTAGAGGGGAGATTCCTCCTTTGTCTGTCATATTTGGATCAGATCCGTTTTTCAACAACGTGTCAACAATTTCTATATTTTGTCGTTCACATGCCAGAATCAAAGGCGTTTTTCCTTCGCTATTCTGAACATTGACATTTGTTTTGTGATCCAACAGCAGCCGAACAGCCTGATGGTCAGATTTCTGACAAGCTAAGGTCAAGGGAGTGTTATTGAAATCATCAGCCGCGTCGACCAAAGCACCTGTTTCTAGCAGTCGGGTCATTTTCTGCAGATCTCCTCCGCCACATGCTATGTGTAACGGAGTCTGATTGCTCTCGTCTACTGAACTCACACTTGCTCCATATTTCATCAATAAGTCAAAGACACCAATACCTATGCCTTTTTCACAAGCTATCATCAAAGGTGTGTTACCATCTCCGTCGGCTCTTTGTATATCTGCGCCATGATCTATTAGCAGTTGAAGGATTTCGAGATCTTCCCTTTCACACGCTGCTGCCAGTGGTGTTCGTCGTCCAACATTGACTTGTGCGTTGTGTTCCAGAAGAAGTCTTATGGTTTGAGAGTCAGAGTAATCACATGCCAAGAGTAAGGGGGTCACCCCAGATTCACCAGCTATCCTTGGATCTGCTCCATGACGCAACAGCAGTGCAGCAATACCTGGACCTTCCTGCATGCATGCATAAAATAGCGGAGTGTTCCCGAAATCATCAGTCACATTTACTTTGGGGGAGTATTTCAGCAGTTTCTTAACAGTTTGGAAATGTCCCTTGCTACATGCCAAATTTAATGGAGTTTTGCCACAGGCATCAACAACTTCTGTGTCAGCCTTACATTTCAGAAGAATCTCAATCAGTGCACTATCCCCAATTTCAGATCCTAGCAACAGTGGGGTGTAATAGTCTGCATTTGCAGCATTTACTTCAGCATCATTTTCCAGTAGCTCCTGAGCTATTCTTACATATCCTGTTCTACTTGCCAGTATCAAGGGTGTTTCTCCTTTAGCGTTGAAGACGTTTGGATCAGCATGGTGTGCCAAAAGTAACTTCACAACGTTTGTGTATCCTCGGTCACACGCCAAGTGCAATGGAGTGTTTTTGTTGCTATCATACACATCTACGTTGGATCCGTGCTTCAGGAGAAGGTCCACAATTCTAACATTCCCTCCTCTACATGCAGCAAGCAGAGCATTGTCGCCATCAGCATTGACCACATTCACATCGGCGTTCTGTCTTAGGAGTACATATATCAGGTGAGCACTACCTTGCTTGTTCTGCTTGTTCTTGTCATAATCCTTTTTCAACAAACTGTGATCAATGTCATTTTCTGTTTTTCTACAAGCCACCAACAGTGGAGTGCTGCCTGTGTTATCTGCCACATCAACCTGTGCACCTACGTCTAGTAAAACTTGTGCAATTCCAGAGTTGCTGTCATCATCTCGGTGACAGGCCAGCAGGAGAGGGGAGTTACCGTCCACATTTAGTGAGTTAACTTGAGCATCATATTGCAACAGCATTATAACCATTTGTTGGGTTCCAGTTTTGCATGCCAGCATCAGTGGTGTATTGCCATCTACGTCTTGAACATGTACATTGGCGTTGTGATACAGAAGCAGTTCAGCAATTGTTGCATTCAAAGTTTTGCATGCTGTCAGAAGTGGGTCTTCGTGATCTGAGGTGGCATGCAGAGAGACACCGTGTTCCAGTAACACTTCGGCTACTTTTACATGATTGTGTTTGATGGCCCATTCCAAGGGACTGTAAACCTCACTTTCACAAGCTTGGAATTTGTCCCTCACGGCTCGTAAAAGTTCAGGATTGTCAAGAATGTGCATTGCCATGTCAAGACAGTCTGGACTCTCCCTCCTATCTTCTCGATCACCAAGACTGTCCTCTCCAATTTCAAGACTGTCAAGAATTGTCTTGAGATCGGCCTGACCTTCCCCTCCAATTTCGAAATTGTCCAGATTTACATTCTCTGAGAGAATAACTCTCAGTACTTCGTCATAGCCTTTCGTGCATGCCCAAATAAAACATTTCTGAAATTCAGCGTCTGTCAACCGGTTTGGGGCCTGCAGCCAAGCCAATAATGATAGAACTGTATCCGGGTGATCCTCATGACATGCTAACATCAGTGGCGTGTTCCCCTTGTTGTTCTGCAGATATCGAATTGTGGTGTTTTTCAGTAACATACTGACAGCTTCAGTACTTCCATTCATACTTGCCACATGCAGCGGCGTATCACCCAGATCATCCTGAGCATTTATGTTTGCACCATACTGTAGCAGTGTCTGTACACATTTGACATCACCTGATACACATGAAGCCATTAAACTTGTGAAATTCTGCTCATTACCCATATTGACATCAGCTTTCTGACTGCATAAGAACTCGACGATTTGTTCATGACCGTGTCGACAGGCTACCATCAGTGCTTGATTGGTGTTTCTTAAAGTTCCCTGTCTTGAAAGAATGTCAACAATTTTGAAATAACCCTTTCTGCAAACTAAGGTAAGTGGACTGTCCAAATCTGCATTCTGGATTCCAACATTAGCTCCTTTGGATAAGAGTACATCAACAACTCTATGCCTGTTCTCCCTGCATGCAAACATCAATGCAGTATCCCCTTTTGTATTTCTGGTATCTGTCTCTGCTCCATGAGAGATCAACACTTCTACAATACCACCACTGTCGCGTTCTGATGCCAGCATAAGTGACGTGTTCCCTTTATCATTTGAACAACGGACATCGGCTCCAAGAGACAACATTCTTTGGACTATTTGATCATGCGCGTTCATGCAGGCATACATCAGCGGTGTTAAACCACTTGGATCACATACATTGACACATGCATTGTGATCAAGAAGGAGTCTGACAATATTTTCATCACCTTTCTGACAAGCATGTAACAAGGGAGTGAACCCTTCGCTGTCCCTCACATTGGTGTCAGCCCCATGTGATACAAGAATTTTCACTATATCCTCATGGCACTTTTGCACAGAAGTGATCAATGGATTGAAATGACCGTTGATGTCTATATTTATCTCGGCCTTCCCTTTTATGGCTAGCATTACCACGTTCCTATATCCCTTTGAACAAGCATGCATCACCAAAGTGCGCTCTAATGCATCCGTGACGTGAACATCAGCGCCATGACTTATCAAATGTTCACAGAGTATCTCACTGCCATTGGCTATGGCAAACAACAGCGCAGGGATACCATTGATATCCCGCACATTGACATCGACTCCAAAATTCAACAAAACGTCCGCTGCTTCGACATTGTCACGGGCACATGCTGTCATCAATGCAGTAGTTCCTAAAGTACTAACTGCATTGACACTTGCTCCAAATTCCAGAAGCAGTTCAATGATACTGACATGGCCACGCCTGCAAGAAATCATCAGTGCGGATTCACCATTTTTGTCAGTTGCATTGACATCACATTCGAGAGCTAGCAACGTTTTCACCGTTGCCATATGTCCATGTTGACATGCTGTCATTAAGGCTGTATACCCTGTGTCATCAGCTAAGTTCAGATAGGCTTGTGTGTCTGTGTTTGCAGCCTTTTCATGCTTGGTTAAGTACTTCAACAACAACTTCACAAACACATATCGCCCATGTTGTGAGGCAACGTGTAATGGGGTCTGACCGTTTTTGTTGACGTTGGTTGGCTTGGCTCCAAGTTCTAACAGACTTATTACGAGGTAAACATTGTTACCAGAGCATCCTTTGTGCAATGGAAAATTGTCATATGCATCTCTGTGGTGTACAGAAAAGCCGTGTTCAAGGAGAACCTTTACCGTGTGCTTTTTACCTAGTCTGCACGCCAACGTGATCATTGTATCGCCGTGGTATTCATGTGTGTAAGGTGTCTGCCCAAATGTATGCAAATGGTCTGTCTGTACTTGAACCTGCCATTGATCTACAAAATGTGTCACTAAGTGTGGCAGAGGTATTAAATGCAGCAAAAGTTTAAATGTCTTGAAATTTCCAGAATGCACAGAAGCCGAAGCTGCATCAAGAAGGCATCTGCTACTGAAGGAGAATGATTTGAGAAGGGACTTGCATAGGTGATGACATTTGTTCCAAACAGACCAGTGGAGAATGGACTTGCCAAACTGTCGATCATGTGTTCCACATTGGAAGTAATCCAACAAGTCAGTTTTGTTTAAAATCCTTGTGACAAAGGTCCTCTGTGCTAGCGCCTGATGTGCGCATATCAAAGGATACTCTGTGTCCAGAATACCTTGAACAAAACGATTTGCCAGAGACTCATGCCATTCTTTAGAAAAGAAGAGTTCAAACATATTTCTGTCCTCAAACGTCCCACGTTTAGTCTCCTTTGCTTTCTGTTCATGGATTCTTACCCTGTCAAAGACAAACTGAAATGAGCAGTTGTTGATGATGAACTTTGGGTCTTTGGTTCCCACTAAATAAGAAACTGCATTTTTAACTGACGGGTGGCTGAATGTGACAACATCAACGTCCTTTCTCAGGAAAGGGCCATGAAGTGGCGAACTGTCCCTGAGACACGTTTTAATGTCATCTGCAGACACATTCGGAACTTTTTCAAATACCCGTGTCAAAGTGTAGACCTGGTCAGATAGGTGTTCGACGTTTACCTCGTTGTCACTGAGAAGAAGAAGAAGTAAGCATGCATATAGCCTGGGATCAGAGAGAAACAAATCTGACAGTGAGTTGTTCAGACAAGGAAGTGGGTTTCTGAAAAACCTCATGGGCTCATGATGGAACTGTTTCAGTTTGAAGAATAGGAAGCACGTATGTGGGAAGCCATAGGGGATAGTCATTTCACATATGCTGTCAATGGTCGATTGAGGAAGTTTGATTGGACTGTGACACATATGACTCAGTATCATTTCACATTTTTCCTCTCGACAGAGGGGTGTTTGAGAAGACAGATCGACCGTTGTGTCGCCTGAAAAACACTGAAAATCTAGATATCTCAAAGCTTCATTGAATACGCTACTTCTAGAAGTAACAATGAGTTTGACTTTTTCTGACAGCTTTTTATCTCCACTCTTGAAGAACGATGCAAGTAGGTTCTTCCATCTTTCCAAAGCCAGAACTGAAAACACCGACTCTCCAAATATGTCATTCACTAAATATACTTTTGCTCTTTTTGGCTGGTCTTTCAAATTCACCTCTTTTGGGCTATGAACTATGAAAATGTCATACTGCTGTTCCAAATCCCGTAGAAGCTGGTAGGCCGAGGCTGTTTTCCCAGTACCAGGAAAGCCAGTGATAGCCACTACGTGTCGGTTGTCCAGGCACAGCTTAGCTTGGCGGTATCCAGTTGTCTTGACGAATACGTCAGCATCTTTTGTGATAACTTGCCTCTCGTGTCCTGGGAAAGAAAAATAACATACAGATTGTCAAAGGCTTTTGTCCCTTTGTACACCACTGTTGGACTGAAAATAGTTTTATCAATTATTAAAGGAAAACAATGTTCTGTGGATAGTCAACTTCTTTAATGCAGTGGGTGCGACGTTTCGGTGTAGGTACACCGGTATCAAGCAAATGATGATTAGCACCTACCCCGAAACGTTGCACTCATTGCAATAAAGAAGTTGACTCTCCACAGAACTTACGTTTCCTTCACCTATACAACTGCTAAAAATAAATGCAAGTTAGCAATTATTAAGTTAATACAAATGTGTTCTTCTAATGGTATTTTAGGAAAGTATCGCAAGCAGAACGCTGTTAATTCAGGTAAATAATGAATTCCTTAGTAAGTCCAATCCATCAAGGTGAAATCACAAAGTATGTATAAAATAAGATGCTATAGTGACATTCTGACTGTACACTCAAGTGATATAATACGTACGTTGTCGGTGTTGCTCACGGCTCAGCGACTTTGTCCCCTGTATTGTGACGTTGCATGTCTCTGTCAGGCTCACGCGCTTAGCAGTAACTGTGTGTCTTTCATTCACTGGAAGTACATTTACACGTTGAAAAAACAGTAAGTGTTTTTTTCAGATTTGTAGGTGTTATTTAGAGTTTTATCACTGCTGTTTTGTTTGAAATATGAATATATATATTGACTGTAGTATGGATCTGTAATGCTTACCATGAATGTCCCCATGCACAATACCACGTGTCTTTGCATGTCGGACACGCCCGCCTGACGCCCCGGTCACATCTGTCAAACAGACCTAGTATATACATCAATCCACCAATACGCACACGCACACGCACACGCACACGCACAAGTGATCCCTGCTGATCCCCTTTTGATCAAACATGATTTGATCAAAGTTACAAATATCCGAGGTTTAAGCCAATGATGTTTTCACTTTAATCAACGAATGTTGATATATTTGTTGATATCATTCTTCATTAGCTATCATTGGCAGAATGAAGTTATCTGAACATAAAACTACCATTAAGTTTCTTGAGCAGTGATCTCAGTGAAATTAAAGCATGGTAACGGCATCAGGGTTATGACATCATGGTGCTAGGTCATTGACTGATGATGTAATAACATTATGGCAGTTTAATTTTTTTGATGTCTACAATCGCATTAACAAAATATTCTATTTATTATAGTTTCATCATTGTTTGTAAGTGATCGAGAAATCGAGTAAGTCTGTAAAAGTATTATTCTACTCAGTGAAATAGCATGTTATTTTAATCAGTATTTACAGTATTTCACACTTCAAAATATAATAAACTGCAGTATCTTCACGTACGAGTAACAGAATACCACCCAAGCGTCTACTGATATCAAGCAAATCAACACGATGTAAAACAAAGTTACAAACATCCGACGCTTGCCGATGATATTTTTACTTTTATCAACGAGTGTTGATATATTTTATATCAGAACACACGAGGGTGAGAGTCCATTTATCATCAAAAGATGCTCTTCGTTATTTTTGAATGAAAAATGTACTTCTCTGAACTTTGTACAGACTTGTAATGACCGATGTAAAGGTCTTTTTAATGTCATCAAGTTCATGACGTCATGTAACATTGCCAGGGCATTGTACAAAATATACTGTCAAAACGATATCTCCCAGGAGACGTTACATGATCTCACACACGCAATATCTCCTGTCGAACACATTTGGGATGATGAATCGGCATATTGTTATTCGTAAAGGAATACCTCGTTGCATTAATTCGAAAGCCATAAAATAAAATAGTGTAATTATACATACCAACTCTTTGTACATTAGTTCCATCATGTGGTGTGAACAGGTCTCTTGGCCCCTCCTCTTCTGTGTCGTCTTTCCTTGGTGGCGTGTTCGAAGCCATGCCGGTTAGAGTTTCTATAGATTTGAGGACCCATGTATTCAAAATCATCATTGCAAGAGTCATTTCCGAGTAATCTCTCTCATCTCTTGCATACTACACACATATTATTACTATCACAAGTGTTTACATTTCGTTAGACTGGTTAATCAAACATTCTAGTTTGCGTTTATTTTCCATGATCAGAAAGATATGCCACGCCCACTACTGCAGTATCGCTTGCTGATTGGCTGTGAATAATTCTTGCTATGCATGAGTTATATTTTTTCGAGGATGCGTACAACAATCTGGAACTGTCAACTTCAACTTCTTTATTCTCACAAAACAACAACCACCATGGTACAAGAGCAAAGAATATACAACATTAACAAATATACGTAAACATAAACATGCGTCATGATGAGATTCTTCAAAGATATTTTAGAAGTTGATGTGATAATACAGACTAATCTTATGACAATAAACCAGGAAGCTGTTATCCATAAGATTTGTCTTGTATTATGAGTCATGATGATGAGCTAAACAATTTATGCAAGTGAGAGATAAAAAGTGATAAACATTTGTTAAGATGAAAGTTGATAGGTGACAAGACCACGATAAGAGTTGATGAACTTGGCCATTTGTGACATTTTGTGGAAGATGAATGATTTTCTGTAGGAATTACGCGATGTACATTCAAAAAGATAATGGAATTCGTCATCAAACAAATAACAGTTGCATCTTTCTTCTCTCTTCTCTGGAGAATTTCAGTGCGTTCTAATTTCTCATATCCCCCATATTTCGGAATCCGTATGTAAGGATTGTTAGCTGGCATAAGACAATCAAGTGGTAGATTTATATTACATGCTTTCTTTAATAGACAGCACGTCGCATTTGTGACATTTCGTACTATTCCTTTAATACTGGTAACCATTATTTTATTTCAATGAGTTTCTGTTCTTAAATAAACATAGCTATCAACGATATTTAATTTTCTGCGTCCATATTTATATTTTAATCTTTAAAGTTCAACGTCCATGCACAATGCACGGCATTATATGATAATGAAATGTAAAACCATGAATGGGTTTGCAGGGGTGACAGACGGAGCGCCTCTGTGTGTGCGAAGACAATCGATTAAGGAGGAATATATCAATTTATCTTACCTCACACATGTATGTCGCTTTCTGATTGGCTCAGCGCTATTCTATTACAGGCGATGTATTATTTTTAATGTACACCGCTGGGAATTCCGAACTCTTCTGGTGTTTCATGGTAGTACTTCTTTGTCTCGAATAACAATGAATCACGCATGAAGCACGGAAATTACCGATTGAAAATCGATGGAAGGGAATCTAAATCTGTTTACCCTGTGTCGTGTGCAAAATGGAGATTCGCCTCGCATTCAACAGAAGTGCTTCAAACAGTTCAAAATTAAAACTCAGGTGTCCGCTAAGATAAATACGTTGTTCACTGATCTCTCGGGGTCCATGAGCTCATGTACCCTCGCCCTGCGACCTCGGGGAACATAAACAAACCTCGTGGGTACTGGTAGTGTCTCTTTTACACCCTGGCATCGCAAAAATAATACGTTTAATTCTATCCCCCTGGCCGCATTCGCCGGGGACAGTATTTTCTTTAAAGAGTTTTGTTTTCGCTTCCAAGCACGGTCCTTCAGCACTTAACAAGCAAGTCCCAATACAAAGTACAAAGGACCAAGTTATGTTCGCACATTACTTTGTATACACTTATATACATGATTACACTTTTAATGATGTCAAGTGACACCCAATGTGGAGCTCGACAGACGTCACGACCATCGATAGTAGGAAATAACCAATCATACAGCGAGGACACTGTGCGACAACTGATTTGTATCACGCCTTTGTCATGGCGTCATATGGCGCGCATTCAGGTAACGAGGCGGAGTTTCAAAAGTGGGCAGTTTTATGGAGATGTGCGTTCACAGTGTCCGCATGGTTTCATCACAGAAACAACCTGCGTAACTGCCAGAAGTGTTTACTTTAGATTACTGAACATAATGTGCACCAAAAATTAAATATTCTTACCTGTGAATATTGAAGAAACAGATTTGCTGCTCTACAATTGAAACCTGATATATTTCACATCAGGAGCACCAATGCCGGCTACTTTCTTGGCTGCTTGAAAGCGGTCGCTGTCGCTAGTGACCCGTCATTGTGTGAAGTGTAATGTATTCTGTAGATATCGAAACATCAGTCAACATCCACTAACTTTCAGGCGCTGTCACATGTTCAAGGTCGGTGCGGGCCATTCCGAAACTTCACTGAAAAGCAGAGGGAACTTCATCTCAGTCGATTTAATTGAATGGTTGATTGTAAACTAAACATAACTGTACACATACACATGTAACTGCCCCTAACCCCCCCCCCCCAACACACACACACACACACACACACACACACACACACTTTCTATCACTCGCTTCCATCTCTGTACCCCTCCAACAGGAAAGAATATTGTAAAAGAGTGCAATGACCCGTCGGCGGTAGTTTGTAATTTCACCTTTTACAAAATTTAGAAATAAGGACACTTTCAGTTTCAAATTCAAAGTCATTAAAGGATATCGTTTCATCTCTATCATACCTCTCTCACACACTGAATGAAAGCTTTACCAGGGTGTTCAAGGAAATCACATATCAGCTCCCGAACGCATGCGTGTTAACATGGTGCACACAAAGCAAGAAACGTAATTTTGCAAATTTGAAATTCGACACCACGATAATTCTTCGGACATTCCCAAGGGACTGTACTCTGCACGGCGAATTGCAACGTCTTGATACAATGTTAGTAAGTACAATGGTGCAACTTCTCCTTTACTCACAAGTCGAGCCTTCGGCACACTAACTGTACTTTGTTAGACAGTTATCGAACGCTGCACACGGTGCCTGAGACATGGAAGGTATGTTTCAGTTTAACGAGAGTGAGTGATGTAACTGTGTCATGCATATGGACACTTGTAGCATGTGCCATCGATTACACCATCACCATTGTGTTAGGAAGAGGACGTTCGTTATTCATAACACAATAACGTCAGATCGGCCGAACATAAAACAACTCTGTCTGTTTGTTCACGGTGTAATTACTCCAAATGCTCCAGTTCGGTGACAAAGTTGACAGGATCATTAGCGTCTTAGTGATAATGGCCTATTTCACGTTTATTCTGTCAGTGTACCGTGGCCAATACCTTTGGATTAGAAATAACAGCGATCTATACTCGATGACATAAATGCGAATTTAATGCATTAGTGGTAGAATATGTGTGGTGGCACGGTGCTCTAATTCCGCGAAGAGAAAGTACGTTGTGAACTCTCTGCTTTCCCAATTTGATCAGTGGCAAAAATGATGTCAGATTCAATTATCCGTTTTTGAGTCTGTGTTCTCTTGTTTTTTTCCACTTTAACAATTGAATAGCCTTTGCGTGTGTTGTGACTTACTTTAATCAAAAGGGCAAAACTTTAATAGGAGGGAAATTTAAAGTTCAATGACCAATCCAGTAATATTTAGAGTCCACAATCACTTTATACGTTCCCTAAGTACAAGTTCAGTGTGGAGGACGGATTGTCCAGTTCGAGCGTCTGAGAGTGGGCTGAAGCACTGGCTCAAATGAGCTCGTCTCGCCACACGAACCACTAGCATGATTAAAGTCTCTCTTCGGTGCTGCACCCCTCCCTGGTAAACCAGACTCAGTTTGAAGCTAACATCGCGTTCCTGTCTGGATTGCAATTGGTCGATGTGTCTGCGACGCTGCCCATTACCCACATGAAATCGAAATCCTTATGTCTCTCACCATGCTGAGCCGTAACTTGTCCTGGTACTCATTTATCTGCACCAGATAGTCTCTCACCCACACTTACCATCTGCTTGTCTGGTCTATGACACATTATCACTTTGACGCAACAACTTTGTTGACATAGCTGACTGAATGTCCGGATTTAACAAATCCAATTTCGTTCTCAGTTCCCGTCTCAAGAATAACTTGGCTGGTGTTTCATTTGTGACACAGTGAGGAGCAGCCCTGTATGCTAACAGGAACTTTCATTCCAACATTTCCATCACCATTTTCAGATGCTCTCATGGACTGTTTGAAGGGTTGTACCAGTCTTTCAGTCTGACCATCCGTTGCTGGATGGTAGGGAGCAGACAAAACATGCTTAACTCTATTACTCTTCAGGAATGCTTCAAACTCACTCACTAGAAAAATAACTTGGTTTCCAGAAACCTGGAAACCATCCGTAATGTGGGTAATTGCGGAATCCAGCTGTTAGTTTCCATTCCCTGAAACTCATTAACTGAGTTTCCAACTAGATTCCATTTTGGAATCTGTCATTTTGGTAATTCTCTAAATGGAAACCAAAATGAAACTAAGTTCGGGGGTTTCTTGTTGGTTTCCATATGTGGAATTTGCAATTCTCAGATCTCACTAAATGGAAACCAACATAAAAGCAGTTTCATGTTGGTTTCCATTGCGCTGTTTTGAGCTAAGTAACATTAAATGTGTAATGTTTTGCCATCCTGACATCCAGTTGGTATCCATTCAGTGAATTCAGTTTCCAAATAGAATCCATAATGGATACTCTAAGCTCCGGTGATGGAAACTGACACGAAGCTATGGTCATGTGTTAGTTTCCATTCCTGACTGTTATAATTCAATCTGAATGTGCCTGAGGAAGGAAAAGCAGATTCATATCATTGCTTAGATGAAAAAGACAGCAAAAGTAAATTCTTGACGCATCATTCGGTGGATATCACAATATTAAATGTGGCTACAAACTAATGATACAAGAACAAACGATATACTTTGTTCCTTCACATTCTTGTTTATTCATAATGTAATGAAGCATCATATTCCAACTACCATGCACACAAACTTCACAATAACCGTACTAAACATGCAAATGGTGAAAGGACGAATGGCTATAAATGGCTATACTTGATGGACCTCGGTAAACAAATGCGTGTCGAATTCTTAGCAAGAGAGATGGCTTCCTTCACTCAGCACTCGGTTAATTCAAGAACTCAATCATACTGTGATTTGGATCAGCTCACACACGATTAAAATGGTTCATTGTGTTAATAAATGAAAAACTATCTTTACAAGAAAAAAATATATCACAAATATCTGTAGTATATTATTGCTAATGTGCTTGTTACGACTCAAAATAACTTCAAACATATTTATAAATACGAATATTTATTTACGAAATCCTTTTCATATTGCTTTTGATATTTGCACCATTGAAAACAATGTAGTTGGGGATAGTGAGTCATTTTGCATTTATAGGCTAGGGATTCTCTGACCAGATTTGGTGCATTGTTTGAGTGAAATTTCACAATGTTTTCAAACTAATATTGACTATTTTTATATTATTGATTTATGAGATAATTTAGGTTTGCCATCTGTGTAAGTAGTGTTATGCTTATCATATCAAGATTTAACGAACTCTGAATGAAGAAATGTGAATTATGTTAGACCCACAGAATTTGTTGACCTGGATTTTTTCCCTCTAGCATATTCTACACTTTGCAAATTGATATTTATTCTTTTTATTCGACACTTTATTGTTATCAAGAGTGCAATATGACAAGTTCCTGACTTTTTTTAATCGATGCATTTCTACGTTTCCAGCATAAAGGAAGGCAGTGTTGGAAAAACTGAAGAAGGCAGCCAGGACCAACTCATTTTGACATACAAAAGGTATGTATAACCTGAACCGTCCAGTACATAATGTACATACAACATAACCAAATAATGTAAATCCTAGGAATCAGTAAAAATGCATGGTGCATGTCACTATTCTTGTAACCGCAAACTGGAAACATGTTTCACTTATAGTTATGCATCATGCACATGTCTCCTTTCAGAAGCTTTTTGATGGGTTTGGATGAACAAGACGGATCACTTAAGAAGGTGTGGGGAAAACAGAGGCCCACGGCTTGTACGCAAAGAACGGCTAAAAGTTCAGTGTAAGTAAACGTATTCTAGTCATTTTACATTTTGCAGAGATTAAAAATTTAAAGGAAACCTTTAAAATATCAAGTTAATTTGGATTTTTTCTATGTACATTCAAGAAACTTCAAAATGGACCGTTTAAAAAGTCCAACTTTTCCTTTGAAATAAACAGCTTAAAAAGTTTTAAATAGCACATATTATGCTGCAGTGTATGTTTGTGACCCCATATTCATAGCTTGTCTGCCTGAATGACTCCACATTATTGGTTAACAAAACATGTCTTTTCACAATAACGGATAAATCCTAGTTCTATACGCATAATGTGTTTTGTAAATAACATTCAGAAAATAAATTATGGCTTTCAAAGGAGAATTTCTTTATGTCTCTGCGATCTATCATATATCAATAAGCTGTTATTGAAACTTTGGTCACTTTTGATGTCAAATGCTCAGTTTATATTTTCTGAGCTCTTCGCTTATTGGACATGGGGTTCAGTGTATTTCACCTCAAGCAATGTTTGACAGTTTTCTTTTCTCTAGCCATGGATATCGCTGACGAATGCTTATTTGTACTGATAGTTTGTTTTCTAACTTTCAGAAGCTGGAAAGCATGAATGCTGTGAAACGATTGACTGGCCGGAGGAGAAGAAGCACACAGTTCTTCCTCTCTTGGGGAAAGAGCTAACATTTCTCAAACTAGGAAGCCAAGTGATATGGGCTGATCTACATTGATGTTTTTAAGAAAAATATTCTATGCTCCCTGCTAATTATACCCTTGGTTTTGTTTCATTTACTAATTTGAATATTCCGAATATTATTTGTTTACAAACAGATTGTTGAATATAAATAAAGTTTTAATGAATTTGAGTTTTATTCTGTTATTTGTCATCCTGAAGCCTTTTACCATTATGCAATTGCATAAAATACCTGATTTGCTACATGTGAGACATGAAACAACATGGACCGGGTACCGGGTAAAGGGCCGGCAGGAGCAAGTTTCAGTTCATGGAAACTAGGTATTAAAATAGGTTGGAAACTACAACACGGAAACCGGGTTGAAACCTACAATAAACTCATACATGGAAACCAGGTTGAAACCTACAATAAACTCATACATGGAAACCAGGTTGAAACCTACAATAAACTCATACATGGAAACCAGGTTGAAACCTACAATAAACTCGTACATGGAAACCAACTGGATCCCGCTTGGAGGAGTGGGTAATGAAACGAACTGGAAACCATCCTGAAATGGTGCAGTTTCAGTTGCATGGAAACCACATTGAAACTACAGGAAACTCCCTGGAAACCAACTGGAAATGTTGGTTTCCATGACGTTTCTTCTCGGTTTCAGTGTTCCGGAAACCAGCTTACTTTTGCTGTGATTTGAAACAAATTATGGTCCATTATCAGTCACTAACTGATGGGACAACCCAAACTGGGCAAACAGTTTTCTCACTTCCTTCAATGTAGCTTCTGAAGCTGTACACTTCATGATGATTATTTCTGGCCATTTGGAATATGCATTCATAATCAATTAGAACGTGACCTATAAATGGACCAGCAAAGTGCATATGAATACGATGCCAAGGGTGTGATGGTCACGACCATGGCCGCACTGTTGCAGACGATGGATTGGACTGATTACTTTGGCATGCTGAGCATGTCCTGGCGATACCCTCAATATCAATGTCAATACCAGTCCACCGTATATAGCTCCTGGCTACTGATTTCATCTTCACTACCCCAAATGGCCCATGTGTAGTTCTTTTAACACGCATGTTCCCTCATCTTCATGGGAATGACAACTCTCATTCCCAAATCCCATGTGACAACACAGCCCCAACACCATATGAAGAGGCGTCACACGCTAGCCGTAATGGACGTGAAGGATCATTATGACACAGAACTGGCGGTCATAGCTTTGCATTTGTTGAATGCTGTCTCATATTGGGAGGACCAAACCCACTACCTGTCCTTCCTCAACAGGTCATTCAAACGGTGAAGGACTGGTGACAAATTTCTCATGAAACGCCCATAGTAGTAAACTGCACCCAAGCAGGAACGAAGCTAAGCTGAGATAATTTTCCGGCCTTGGTGCATCTTGTACAACTTCTGCTCTGTCCTGACTTGTATGCAAACCATTTCCGTCAATCACATGTCCCAAGGTACTTCACAGAATCACCAAAAAAAAATACTTGGCACAAAACTTTATCAAGTCCTTTCAATACTTGGTCCATGGCTGCCTGAAATATCGCTGGAGCTGATGCGATACCAACTGCCAATCGTGTGTATCTGAACAACCCCTTCTATGTGATGCAGTCATGTCACGCGCTCACATGCGGATGCTACATAACATATTGAATTTTAAAAAATGGCATATTAATGATCACTGATATCAAATTTTCATGTAACCAGTAATGATAATACGAAAACGTCACCGACGAACCCAGAATCGGTTGGGATGTTTTCCGCCATATTGGATACAGCAACTTGTTTCCAAAATCATGTTTCGAGAAGGCCGGTATTGAGACGCCCATTACATCACGTATTTTTTATAGTTGGATGCGACAAATGCATCATTGAATTCCCCACACATTTTAGAATAAAATTGCAAATGGTCTTTGTCACCAATACCAACTGTCTAGAAAAAACGAAACGAAAGATACTGGGTATGAAAACAGACGTTGTGCTCGAAAGACTGCGTTTATTTGAAATGCAAACAAAGAAAAATGTCCGAGTTTACACTGCCTACGAAGCATTTTCGGAAATTTTCCAACATTCAGACATGTAATCATTGCTTACAATGGCTCAATACGCTTAGAATATTCAGGGGAGGAGTATCGTAGCAAGAAATAGCAAATTAAAAACAGATACAAGCAATCATCTGATAATTCATAAGAAACTGTCAAAGTTTCCTGGCAGCGTGAAGCCAAGACTGACGCAAAATCACGCAGAACGACAATGGTACTTATCGGCTTTCCTGGCTTCTTCCGTCATTTACAATGTAAACGATAAAAACATATAACCAGATAGTAAGAATAGTTCTGATTACTTACATCTCACATTTATGTAGAAAGGATCCCCGAATCAAGGAAAGAGTCCTCACAAACTCCTGAGTACCCTTGTCAGCGAAGCCACCATTTTCAAAGAAATCGGTGTTTGGTAGTGATGCCATGAGTCGACGTTGTTGCGCATATTAGGCAATTTCTTTGAGGTGAAGGTCGTTTGAACAAAAGTAAACACAATAACCATATCATTCCGATTGTACTTTCAGTTTTGTGATGTATATTTTGCGTATCGTTAGATACTTTTTCATGAAAATAATTTCAGGATCTAGATATATCCATGATCAACACCATACCATATGTGGATATAAGATATGCGTTTTTATTCTTTGAAATTTTTGATTGTTTGAATAATATTTACATGGGAAATTGACTCAGTGAGTGTGCTATACCACATTTTGAGCCTCTACAAAAGTGTTTGAAGATCACACGTAGCCGTTACTGCAACATGTGCTTTGGTTCCTGTACAATATTCAGTACTTCGGCACAAGCATTGCAGTTTCATATGAACAGGTAAGTAAACAGCTGCAGCGATATATAATTCAATCTTATAAGTAAAACGAATAATATTAATGAAAATGATTTGTACATTTTATGAAATGTATAGGCAAACATATTTAAAGAATTGTCTTGTTCATTGCATTGGTTTGTGTCGTTTTTATAGACAAACCAATTATGAAACTTGATTGACCAGGTGCGAGTTTGTCGAAAACGTTTTATGATTCATGTTTTCGACAATAAAGTCAATTCAAATTCGATTAAAACATACTTTCATGGCAAGATATCTAAGTCAATATTTATACGAAAATTGTTTAAGAAAATATGAACCGGGTCATGTCTGAATGTGGACAGACCTTACGTCTATGTTCTAAGTTCCATACTAAAAAGCGAGATCTCTTTGTATCTTTCATTGCATACCTTTGAAGAGAAATTATTACATAGTGATATGAAGGAAAGTTTATATCCTAAATGAATATTTAATGAATATTCAGGTGTTGTGAAATTTTCATTTACGCTAAATTGATGCCAGACAGGTGCACGTGTTGCTCACAGCAAGATGCATGGTAAAACCGTCTTATTAAAGCACAACTTTGTTTTGAAAAGTTATACGTTGAAGACGATGTTTACGCTCACGTTAAAACGAGGACGCAAGCCGGGTATCGATCGAGAAACGAGTGCACGTGAAATCACGTGTCACGTGACCGACCAGCGGGGTGGCCGGGCCCAGTGTTTACCTGTTGATGACTCTAGCTCCGAGTCCAAATTTATTACCTGGAATGTTTGTGGACTAAAATATAAACTGATTGATGACGATTTCATTAGATATTGTTTGCGTTTCGACAGCACTGGATTTGTTGAAATCTGGAACAATGTAAGCATTGATGCGATACAATCAGCCTTTCCACAGAATGACGTGTTTATTAACCAAAGGGAATTTAACAGTAGAGGGGCCACTGCTATATGTGTTCATCCAACTATCAATAAGTATGTAACTCTTGTTTGGAATAGTTTTGTTGATTGTATTTTCATACTTTTTGATGAAACGCCTTGTGGAACATCACACACCATTTTATTTGGTTGTGTTTACATTCATCCAGTAAATTCATCATTAAAGAGTGATCCAAGAGTGCTGAAAGGATTAGACTGTATGGAACACTGCTTATTGTCGTCTTTATCCGACATTAATGTTTCGGACACACGGTATATCATCATGGGTGATCCGAATGCGAGGACTGTGAACCTGAGAGACTATATTCTGCGCGATGATGATAAATACATCCCGATTCTCGAAGATATGGAAAACATCTCTGACAGTTTTCAAACACACAGGAAAAGTAAAGATTACGTTGTCAATTCTTATGCTACTGATTCAATAGACCTCTATTGTTCATTCATTGACCGACGTGAATCTGATGCTAACGGTGATATGACATGTTATACTGCCACTGGCACCAGCCTTGTTGATTATTGCCTATGTTCCTCGGATTTGTTTGGTACAGTTCATGACTTTCAGGTTGATACTCGATGCGAATCGGACCATCTGCCGATAGTACTGACCTTTCGAATGAAAACCCATTGTGATAAAGTTGACGTGAAAGACAATGAAGACATTCCTGTTCTTAAACTTAAATGGAAGGATGAAAAGATAAAAGAGTATGCAGGTAGACTCATGTGTGAACTGTCATCCTATGGTATTTATGACCTTACAAGTGATGTTGTAATGAGTGTAGACAACGTTGTCTCTAAACTAAGTTCCTGTATAACTTGTGGTGCAGAACAGTGTGGTATGAGAGTCCATGGAGGGTTGTCCTATCTGCCTTGTAGTTCCAGCTGGCATGGCCAGGAGCATATATATTTGAAACACCCTAAAACTCTATAATTATAGAGGCAAAACACTTACCTATATTAAGAGAAAAGTATTCACATATATTTTGAATAAGAGACTAACTCTGTTCTGTTCTGTTCTGTTCTTTGTATGAACAGCTGCCTGAATCACAAGCAGGGTTTAGAGCTGGTTGCAGCGCTTTGGACAACATTTTTGTTTTACAATGCTTAGTACAAAGGTATCTTACAAAGACCAATGGTCGTTTTCATGGTAAATATTCAATGTCTTGTTTGATACGTATTCAAAATCTGCTGTTAAAATAACAAATTCTTCAGTATCCAATTATTTTGATACGCTGAGCGGCGTGAAATAGGGATGTATGTTCAGTCTTTGCTTTTCTCATTATTTGTGGTAGAACGTGAAAATATGTTGTATAAATCTATTGTTAGGGGTATTTTTGTTGGTCAAGAATTTATAGATAGATTATTGTCATTTTACGCTGATGACTTGTGTCTTTTTGATGACAGTGTTGTTGGTTTGCAGAGAAAACTAGATGTAATTTTGTACAGAGACTTAAAGATTGTAAACAAAATTGGTACTCTAGAATTTGTGATTCAAGCAATTTTGTAATTATAAGGAATATAAATCTCTATTGTCAACTGAATATTATTTGTGTGCTACCCCAGAAAGAGAATACAGAAGGCTTTCATGTCTATTATGTATATGTGAGCTCTCTTTCATGGTCAATATTGGTAGACGGTGCGGCATCGTCCGCTGTAATAGATTATGTGCATCTTGTGCGCTAGGTTGTATAGAAGATGAACACCACTTCCTTCTAAAATGTCCATTGTATGACCATCTCAGATGAAAATATATACCAAGATATTATTGCAATCCACCCACGATGTTCAAGTTTAAAACTCCTTCAACATGTAATAAGATAAACATTATGTTGAACATTGCAAGACTGATTAAGGAAGCTCTACTACTCAGGAACTCCCATCTGTCATTATGATGATATTTTTCGTATTACGTTGTACTCGGGCCGCTGGCCTTTATACCGAATAAAGAAACTCAATTGAGTCTAATTGTTGATATATTCAGAACACTAGTACTATTTCAATGGTAAGACAATTCATTTTATATTTTGTCTAACAAGTGTTGAATTCTGACATAGAAGCCGAGACCTCTTACACATTCAGTGGAAATTAGGTTAGGTATATACTAACTAGCAAATCAGTGTCATCTTTCTCCGACGTCACAAAATGCACAAAACACGTCATGACGTCAACTAAAATGTCGCATTATTTTCAGTTATTTCATTACATTTGATCATGTGTCTGTTAATAATGATACAAAATTCCTCAAAATACATCTACACAAACAGGAGAATATGGGAATCTAAGAACTAAGAAAAGGCAATCCAAATAGGCTTTCTCATGTAGTACATTCATTTTGGCATCTTGGCTTACAAACTGTGAAACTATCGAAAGGTATCCGCTCTCATTGGGTAACTTTGTATTGGGATAGTTTGGTTCACTGTGAACAAAACAAAACGAAAATATACTATCCGTATCCACAGCAAAATGTCTCCATGTGATCTGGGTTACATTGGCCTAGGGTAAAGCATAGCTTAGTTATACCCCGTTATCTTTATACGTGCATGACGTCTCATAGCGGAAAATCGATTTTTGACATTTGTTGCGGGCTATTTTTAATGTTAAACGTATAACGTTGTGTATTAGCTCATAAAGCCATTTCATATACACTTATGTCGTTCAGACATCAGACTGAATTTTCTTCGCTCACACTTTTCGTAAAGATGACGAATTAAAAAAATCGTAGCTGAGTGCTTTTACTGGTGCTCGATAAAAAGCCGGAGAAATTTACTGGATTTTAACGCATACAAAAGTTTTGGATACCATTTAGCAGTGTTTATTTCTCAAACCACTGAGGTAGTCGCCGATATATGTATGCCAACGGATAGGAAATTAAATATTCTACATTTCTGTGTAATTTTATCCGTACGCAGATCCAGGACCACTCGAGCGCAATTCTCGCACATAGTTCGCTTTTCAAACCTTACCGCGGCTTACGAAACTGTGCGCCTGAAAAAAACTCGGCATCCATGGGTTAACAGTTATGACGTCACAATTATGACGCCGCTGCAGTGGTACTAGACCATCTTTGACTTGCAAAAGCTGGGAGTCTTCACCCCGTCGGCAATCTCTATCAATTGATGTTGGCGAGTAATAAACTTCGCACGTCTGATACCACTGACTCGTTTAATAAACATGGTATTAGAAGGAATGTCGTTTAGTATCCTCTATTTACCACCGAACCAGACTCGCGGCTAGTGTCTCACAGTCCATGCTTGTACCGCAGACTCACACACCCTCACACTAACTCACTCACTTACTATCACACTAATCTAACACCAGGAAGTGTCATGAGTGAAGCTCCGTATGGTCCTTGCTGTAGTAGATCATACCACCCTAATCAGAAACTAACAGCGAATGTGGGACAAATCAATGACGTCAGGCCTGTAAAGACATACGATCGTATATATTTTTCTACATCTGATATGTCCCCTCGTCGTCAGCCCGTCTCAACCCTGACAGGCCTGTTCTTGTTGTGGATGTTAGACTGTACGTATATGTTCTGTGTGTTCCAACTCCGTTAGGTTTCATCCGGACGTGTTGTTTCGGACGTGACGTTCTTACGCCAGTTTTTTAACAGCTACTATAGAAATGTATGCCAAGTGTGATAAAACAATACTCTAACCCTTACACACTCATAAGAACGAGGTCAGCGTGACCTTTCTTCACCTGCATTTAGTATATACATTAGGACATTAGGATAACCTTATAGAAGGGAATTCGTTCCATGAATACATTGTTTTCAGGGGAATGCTTTCTACACAGGGAAATACTTTATATGCAGGGTAATACATTCATTACAGGGAAATGCATCTCTTTTTATACGGGGAAATACCTTCAGTACTAGGCAATACATTTTATACACTAGGGAATACATTGTATACAGTGCATACATCCTGTAATACTATTATACATTAAAATGTAAAGCTTTGCAACTTATCGGGCTAGCTACGCGGCTGCTACATGCCTGTAGCTGTATATTGTTTCTAGCCTGTGTAAGCTATCCCGTATGGTATAAACAGAGCGTGTCGTGTCATTTTTTAATCTTCATTCCGTTGGGAATGTAGCGAGACTAGAGAATTGCGTTTATTCGGTGTACTGTGTGTTGGACAAATTGTGAATCATACAAACATAATGATGAGATGGTACAAGTGACTCTGATCCCCGTCAAAATTGCTTGTGATTAGGGAATATTCAATGTACATGTACACCACCAACAGCTGTTGTAAACGGCGTGCTTGTTGCTCCTGGCTGGTTCTATGTTTATCAGTACCGGTGCGCCTGACCTTCAGTAAAGTGGTTAACGACTGAACCCTGCACGTCTTCCCTGACCCATCTAGGAGACTCGTCGTTGCAGAATTGACATGCTGGTCTAACCTCATGACCTATACAGATGTGGGCAAGCTCCCGAATCGTTAGTAACGTAACTCTCCTAGCCACCTATCGATCGTTCACTGGGCCATGGAATGGCTCTGGACAATATGCCATGCAGAGATTAGATGGATGATTAAACGCCTATGAAATAATGGTTATAATGAAGATTCCTGTGGATTTTTTGGGGTAAATGCACTGAATATGTTTATGTTCCTACCTGACAGAGTTCCAACAATGTTTTGAAAGCGTACATCGCAGTTAGGATGCTGTAAAGCTCCACTGTAAACTCCCCGTCTTCCTGCTAGCGAACAGATATGTGTCACGTGACACTGCTATACTGCGTCGGTTACGCAGGCAAACAAGGACACCAATCCCAAGCTAGGCGGTTGGGGCACATGGGGCAGATATAGTATCGTGAGTAGTTTGAAAATAAAACCGCGTTGAACCGCAGTGATATATCACTGCGTGTCATTGAAAATGTAACAATGCTGTAATGTAACTTTAGATTCCAATACTTTTCATGACCATCCAGGCAAACAGGAACAAAATTAACAATACTAACGATCAACCTCATAACAGAAACTGATATCACTGACAGCTGTATAGGTCTTAAATACCCCAGCCACAGGATCAGTATCTATGTGCACTCAGCTCCATGAGGAACTCTGGTTTGAATATGCTTTTCAATATGTTCCTTCCGAGTTCTAATGCCTTGCAAACAGCTGCAGATTTCGAATGCAGAAATTCCAGTGCAGAAAGCGCTATTTAGCAGTCTCTGTTTCGGTCTCAGCTCTGGTTTGAATATGTTTTTCAATATGTTCCTTCCGAGTTCTAATGCCTTGCAAACAGCTGCAGATTTCGAATGCAGAAATTCCAGTGCAGAAAGTACTATTTAGCAGTCTCTGTTTCGTTATTTCAGCACTGGATAGAACTTGCCTCCTGGGACACCACATCAGCAAGACTTGTTAAGAGGCAGACCACCTAGTCCACAAGGTGTATATGGGTTAATCTGTCTAGGATGGGTATATGTCTGAGGTTTCGTGACTGTTAACCTTCTGGGCGGCCATGACATAAATGTACATAAATGATCCTTGAAACCAAAATATTTTTTCATCATTCCCTTGTGATACCAGATGTTCTAGAAAAGGTGGGCGCATTCTGACTCACCTGTGACACCCGTCACAAACACACGCTGAGGCAAGTCAAGCGTTCGCCTGAACTAACACGGGAGCGGGTGGTACAAATTATGATCAAGGGCTCTTAAATTCTTTGTCAGCAAAACAGAACATTTAGGCACACAGGTCCATATATCAAAATGTCTCACACGACTGAGCGTTTGATGAAATTAATATCTGCTATCAACATTAGTTAATTTTAATCTTTAAACCAATATTTCCCGCTGTGAAATACGATCAGGTGTTACCTCAGAAACATGATCTATGTCAAATCACTTTTTGCATTTTTCTCTTTATTGACCATCAGTGTGCTAAACTAATATTCATAAGTCAGTGTGATTGCCCACATTGACATCCTATCACCACAATACGTCACAGGGTAGAAATCCGTCATCATGAACGATAAGTGGGGATTACTGTGTATTGACCAGTATGATAAGGCGTGTATATATAGTTGTGTGTGCCCAGGACTTTTGCGACGGAGGATAAAGATGAGGATGAAGGGGACGGTGCTGATACTGCTGCTGGAGCACATCCTGCTCTTATGTCTGTGTGAAGCTTTACGTGAGTTGTGTGAGATAGTACGGCCCAGTGAGAGGCTGGGACTCGTTTCACAAAGCGCTCATAAGCCTAAAATCTCGCAATTTTCTCATAGCATTCCTTCTGCCTATGTTACAGTATAGGGGATACGATTGCCACGAGAAAACGTACGAGATCTTAGGCCTACGAGAGCTTTGTGCAACGGGCCGCTGGTTGATTCTTGCTTAACGACGCACTCAGTAATATTCAAGATTTATGGCGGCGGTCTGTAAATAATCGAGTCTGGACCAGACAATCCAGTGATCAACTACTTACGCATCGATGTACACAATTAGAGAGGGGTAACACCCGATCTCGTTACATGCCTCATACGACATGCATGGGTCGCTAAAGACCAGTTCTCACCTGGATCTTCATAGGCTGAGTGAGTCAGGTATTACGTACAGCTTTCAGTATCGTACATTGTTAACTGGGGACCTCTACTGCTCTGAAGCCGTCATTACCTCCTCGACCTACATTACCATAAGCAATACTGTGCTGAATCACTTATGCTGAAGGACTTATGGACGAGAACCTACAAAAAAGGTACACCGTTTTAACACAGAGCAGAGCTTCGACACTGGCTTGAGTGAGACCGACTAAATATGGCTACAGTGACACTGCAGCAGGATGATAGGCAACATACTTTGACCTCATCGACAGTTACAAAGGCGTCATAAGTCTATTTACCACTGACGACCTTTACCTTACCGTTCACTTCCAAAATAGTCGCTATAACCCTTCACAAACCGACAACCAATTGTGGTGTGTGTTGAAATTAAATAATTCAGCTGCCGTCTATATCCTCGGCAAGTATCGTCGAGGAAAAACGCACGGCTCAGACCTAACATACATATTATTACCTACTTGAGTTGTCAATCGAGACTTGATGAAGTGGGCACCTGATCGTAAATTTCCTAAGGGAAGTTGACCTATATTCCAAATTGTAGTTTCATAGGGAGAATAACGACATTGCTTGCTTTTGTATTACTGCATGGTCGTGAAATTAAAATATACATTTATAAAGCTAAACTCTTTTGGGCCATGGCCTGAAAATGGTAATGGATGCAAACTCAACTCAACCTTTATGGCAGCAGTACGATAATTATTACAAATACGCCGTTGCTATCTCAACCAGGTCCTGGTGAAAGAATCAGTCCGAGTCTATTGCAACAGCGGAAACAGGTTGGCAATCAGAAGAGCTGGCAAGGACAGCAGCAATTGCAGAATCCTTCCCGTCAAAGTCATGGTAAAGGAAGCCCTGGCTATGGCGCAGGAGGCGGAGGTCAAGGACACCTCCAAAGACCACAAAACCCAGGTCAAGGACACCTCCAAAGACCACAAAAACCAGATCAAGGACACCCCCAAAGACCTCCAAACCCCGGTCAAGGTAACCGACAATGTGGACACCACAAGTGCATCAACTTCCCTGGGCTGGTTTGTGACAGAGGCCAGGGCAAATGTTATTGTCCTCGGGGCAAAGTCGGAGATGGACGTGTCCAGTGCGCCGACCCAGGTAACTATTATACATGTCAATACCCACCATTGTGCATTTCTCTGTATATCAGACAGCAATCGCCCGGAGAGTTATCGTGTCACTTCGACCCCGATCACACGGAAAACCGTTAAAACAAGCTGCTTGTTGTTTTCATGCCTTGTGTTTGATATTTAAGGGATCAAACAAGTCGTGTCGGGGTAGCTTTGCTGTCTCATGGTGGCATATCCGTACAAATTGTTGACTCTGTAGTTGACCGGGCTCGAACTGGTGCAAAGGGCACACTGAGCGGCATAAACGCATGCACATATGCACACGCCTGAATACCTACATAAGTGTAATAATCTTGATAATGAGCGTAAAGTCCACTTCACTCCAGGGAGACCTTTTTGTAAGACTGTTCGGGAGCGTCAGTCAGATCTTAAATTATACTAATGTACACCCTTTGTTCCATGTTGTGTCTAAAGGTAACTAATCGAGAACGGTTTGTATTTTAAACAGCACGACTTGCCTCTGCACGATGTATGGCGATCCCCACGTGACCAACTTCAAAGGTGAAACGTTTACTCTTCCACTTCCGTGTAACCACGTGCTTGCGGATTTGACCACGCCCCCAAGCAGACGGAATATGCGAGGGTGCCGGGTGTTCATCACCGGGCGGGCCAAGTTCTCAGGCAGGCAAAATAATTCCGACATTTCCTATGAAAACCAAGTAGAAATCTCTGTGTCGACCCCATCTACAATCTTCACGACAACAATCAACGGAAAGGGTTTCAACGTGAGTATAAGCTACAGTTGAATATCGCCAAATATATTTACTTGATTTGGCTAGGTATTCTCTAAACGTTCGTAGCATTACGAACTCCTAAGCCCACTCTTAACAATCTGGCTACATTCAAGCTAATTCAAACTTAGGAATTCTTAGGACTACGAACGCATCAGCAAAAAGAGCCCGGTACCGGAAGATTGGTTCAACTGAAAGGTCGCTTAGCTTAAATCTGGCCCCCATCTCCAAGTCCACTTGTAATTACGTAGCTGTTGCTGAAGAACTGCATGTGGGCTGCTAACAATACTGAACTTGAAACCGAACGTGCACGTTACAAAGATGATCATTTGTTCAGCACGACATGAATCAGAATTTAAGGCACATTCCAGCGTATTTTTTCAAACGAAACTTTTTCAAACATTTAAACATCTACGGGAATCACCAGTACTGAAGATTTATTTCGATATGTAACGCCATTATTACTGCTCTGGTAATAGATTCTAATAAAATCAATTTTGAAAGGTTTTCTTCCTTATAACGCCAGACAGTCACGTCTCTCACCGGATACATCTTTACGATGCCATTGATAACGAGTTTAGATGTTTTCATCAATAGAGCTATTTTTAATAGGATAAGCACTGACCACGGCTGTATAGAGTAACCCTGGCATGTTCCTACGTTCCTCCGCAGCATACTCGAGAGTGATTGTAATTTTACCCCGCTCCTAGCAATATACCAGCAATATCACAGTTGGGGGACAACAGAAATTTGCTTCACATATTGCATCCATATGGGAAATCGAACCCGGGTCTTCGACGTGACGAGCGAACGCTCTAAGCACTAGGCTATCTCAACGTTTCCCGTGCCTTATGGATTTCACCGAAGTAGTAAATGCCTAGGTCCCGATCCGACAGGTCTTTGCTCAAACAACACCATTTACTTACGAATGGCGTAATGCTACAAGCACTGTGGATAGGGCCCATGGACTTCCATCGCACAAAGCTGAAACTCTGTGATGAATCAGAGCGCTTCATTTTCTCTGGACTCACTAACTCAGCAATTATTACAGGATCCCCATTTGACTCACCTGAGCACAGGTGGGAAGGGTAGCGCTGAGGAAGGTAGCAGCGAGGTCGACAACCGCCAGCGTCCCAACAATGGCAACAGAATACAACGTAAGTGTGGTTTTATTGTTTTCTCGCTCTAGGCAGTTGTCCCTCAATGTGACAGTGGTCTGTAAACAGTCTGACCTGAACAAGACGGAGTGAATGATTTTACACTGCAATATTGACAATATTCCAGCAATATTATGTCGTGAATGCCCATCGTTGTACCTATGTGGGGAGTCGAACCAGGTTTTTTCGGCCTGTCAAGCGAACGCTTCAGTCACATGTCTATACCACTAATGACGTAACTCATAAAGTGAACAGATGATGTTAGGTTCAGATGATGTGCTGTTTACCACTTCACTAACCTCGCCCTGTGGGCCATTTGTTTGCATCTGACCTCCGATAACATTTCACTATATGCCTAGAGTACACGGGAGTATTTACCTGTAGCAGTCGTGAAGGTCCGGGTTAGAATATTGATCTTCCGAAAAAAGTAGAAGTTATAGCAAGAATGTGTATGCTGCTTTTACAACAGTATTCTCACCGACAATCTAGCCGAGAATATCCGGGATAGAATAGGTCTTCAGAAACCCATTCTTGCCACAAATGCGACTATGCTTGTCGTAAGAGGCGACTAGCGGGATCGGGTGGTCAGGTTCGCTGACTTGGTTGACACATGTCATCGGTTTCGAATGTGCATATCGATGCCCATGCTGTTGATCACTGGATTGTCTGGTCCAGACTCGATTATTCACAGACCGCCCCCATAGAGCTGGAATATTGCTGAGTGCGGCGTAAAACCAAACTCTCTCACACAATTTTGCTAGTAGCTAGGGTCATCTTCTGACGAAGGGTAATAAATTAATGTCAAAGAATCCTCATATTTATTTGAAAACATTCTACATGTTTAGTTTGATCACATGATCAATCAGGTGACCTCAATTTCATTTTGTGGGGGGATCCGTTTGTTGAATGGCTTCACCTATCAGCTCACCCCAATGAAAATTCAGTCAGCTCGAACTGGAGTCGACGGTGTCGTCAGTGTCGTCGGTGCACGTGTCCTTGGAAACCACCATGCCAGTTTAGCAGAAAGTTAAACTGTCCGTTCCAACCTCATCTGTATATGCCTGATATATTTTGTTTTTCACTTCTGTTGTTTTATACTGTCTGTATTAAGGATTGTGTATTTACAGAAATCCAGCAGTACAAGGCAGTCGGAAGGCGCCGTCGAGGGGCACGTGACCTTCGTGTTAACACCCAGACTGACGAGGATGGGTTCAACCAAGTGACTATCCCCCTCTGCCAACTGAATGTGAAATACAGAGCCCATGACGGAGCCTTCTCTCTCCAGACGCCCGTAAAGTGAGATTAACATGTGCTTAATTTCGTTCCCCCTTTTAAAGTATCTTTAATAGATGCGATCATTATCTCATATGTCAAAACACCGCACAGCCCAAGAGAAAGTGCGTTGAAGAGAGTGAATTTATTTTTACACCCCACTCAGCAATATTCCAGCCATATGGCGGGGATCTGTAAATAATAGAGTCTGGACCAGACAATCCACTGATCAACAGCATGACCTTCATAGTCAGGCATAGTCGTGTTTTATGGCAAGCATGGATTGCTGAATGCCTATTCTACCCCGGACCTTCACGGGTAGGCGAGGAGAAAGTACTGAAATAATACTATGTACTATTCGACATTGCGGACAGGTTTCAATCTGAACTCTATTAGTGACTTGGAATGATTCAGTACGTTGTAATTTGACGCATTTTACTGACAACCAATCATTTCGGAATGTATTCCAAAGACCATGAACTCTTCATCTGTATGATATAAATGTAGTCCACAACTACTAATAATTAGTAACTTGCTTTAACACTGTTTACTTTCGCTTTAGAACTTTAGTTTTAGGAATGTCTTGTGAGGTCATGGATCGATTCGAGAACAATATTAAATACAGTTCGGAGTTAAATGGACCGAAAGGGAGCAGGTGATTATAAGATTAATTTTACTTGACTCAGCACTTATACGTATATCACTCTTCAGATTTAGCTTTGCGAGTGAATTATTGCAATCTCTAGTGTACCTGAATTACGACATGGTGAAGGATTCCGGAATTCGCTCTGCACCCTTGCGTTATTTGTAGTACCGTGGTCTTCAGACACAGGTTCGAATTGTGTCCAAGATTGCTCTACTCATGATCTTTGCTCTCTCCCTACCCGCCTGGAAATGAGGATTCCACCTCTTACTCTCGACACGACGGAATCTCATCCGTTGTGCGCTGAATTTAAATCACAGTAGTTTATGTACGACAGCTAATGCAGCTTCTAACGATTACCTTTGGTCAAAGGCACACGAAACTGTTTGCCGCTGACAAACATACAAACTTATTGTGGACTAATTTGTTATTCGAACCTACAGTCTCTGTAAGAAGAGATCCACCGTATCCTCGGGAATGACGTAATGCGTGCTGTTATTGGCTGCCAAGCTGCTTATACTAGTTCAACTATTTTGGGGGATTTGTAATGCAGTTTTGTTTGTTGAGTTGAGTCAGCAACAAGTACGTAGCATCTCTTAGTGTGTTGTATGACACGTCCGGTAAGCGAGACTCGGACTATCCGATCTCCAGATTGATGCAACCCACACAGATCATGTAACTGCTTCTGTCTGGCTCCGCAGGTCAACTGAAAGACGGGGTCTGTGTGGACGGTGTGGCGGGAAGTCAGGCCGAGGCAGCTCCTCGCTGACCCGACAGCAGTCACTACAACTGGTTCTAGCTTCGCTGTACGCACTGAGCCCAGTCGACCACACGGACGCTAACATATACCCGTAAGTGTTCTGTAGTTACTGTAAAATCAATTTGGGCATTCATAAAACATGAGGTGAAAGTGTTTCTATGCAGTAAACATTATTTCAACTTGCAGTTCTGCATGAGCTGGGTCGTGGCACGGAATTCAAACGTAAGGTCTCAATCAGAATACAAGTAAGACGTTGTTAGTTGTTGTTTATTCCTACTCAGAACTTTGGAGGCAACATGTGATATGTGAAATAGACTGCAGTTACTTATTACGATGACGACTCAAGTGAGTATCAGTGAGTTTAGTTTTACGCCGCACTCAGCAATATTCCAGCTGTATGGCGGCGGTCTGTATAAAATCGAGTTTAGACTAGACAATCCAGTGATCAGCAACATAAGCATCGATCTACGCGATTGGGAACCGATGACATGTGTCAACCAAGTCAATGAGCCTGACCACCCGATCCCGTTAATCGCCTCTTACGACACGCACAGTCGCCTTTCGTGGCAAACATGGGTTGCTGAAGGCCTATTCTACCCCGGGACCTTCACGGGTCTCGATGACTACTCAAGGCAGTGTGAAGGGTTTGTGGACCAACGTCAGTGGTTGATCTGACGTCAGAGCAAACGACGTTCCATTGGCCCTGGAGACGGTGGAGTAGCAAATAGGTTAAAGCGTTTGATTGCCACGATGAAGACCCAGGTTTGATTCTCTATATGGGTACAGCGCGTGACGACTATTTTAGGTGTGATATTACTGGAATACATGTAAAGGTGGCGTAAAAGTATACTCACTCACTCACTCACTCGCCCAACACATGCCCGATATGTGACACATTTGGCAACACAGTGGATTGGTAGGAATGGTTAAGTGTTTATTGAAGTCTACATTTACACTTGGAGTATCGGTATTCTCCTACAATACATGACGTGACATAATGTCCGAAAAGAACGAGAGTGAGTTTAGTTTTACGCCGCACTCAGCAATATTCCAGATATATGCGGAGGTCTGTAAATAATCGAGTCTGGTCACGACAATCCACTGCTCAACAGCATGAGCATCATAAATCTCTACTAGAAGGTGATATGTAGTGATCTACCCCATTCCGATCGATGAATGCAGAACGTCCGACGCCCGAAGTCAATAAACGCGGTCATCGCTGCTCTAAAGTTGACACCTTTACTCATCTCTAACGAGGATTAAGTCCAGTAATCTCAATTTAAGATGTTGTCTTGATCTTGTCAGGAGTGCGTATTGATGACGGGACGTACCACTGAACCTCCATATTCAAGGTTCATACCTGAAACTTGCAGTCTGAACCGTATGTCTCAGATGAACGGGAGAAAAATGATTATCTTGCCAACTTGATTATCTTGCCAACTTGATTATCTTGCCAACTTGATCGTACTCCTGGAATTTCAGAATGTGGTTGGTCGCTGCCGATCTTAAGACGCCGACATCAGAGTGCTTGTATCGCAGATGATGAACACCAAAACACATTGTAACAACATTTTCTCTTGCCATTTCAAACATTTCAAGGTCGTCTTTGCCATGTTTGGCTGTGAAAATCGTTTGTTTACCCACTTCCACGATTTCCCATGACTCAACGTGCACTGTGAATGTATGCTAATAATATTCAATGGACGGGGTTGTCATTGGTACTTACGACAACGTGCGTGTACACGTAATTACACTGCATGGATGTGAAACATTTTTTTATGGGAACTAGGATTTTTTCACCATTACATATCATATTTTCTGCCCCTAACATTGCGCAAGCATTTACCGTGAAAATCTGGGCAAACTGTGAACTACGTCTTTAGACTCGCGTGGTCAGGCTCGCTAACATGGTTGACCACATGTCACTATATCCCAATTACTTGGATCAATGCTCATGCTGTTGATCTATCCGATTATTAAGGGACTGCATCTGTACAACTGGAATATTGCTGAGTGTGGCGTTAAACAAACAACCATAAGCACTTATTGTATTTAGCACCAGGTACCAATTGTCCTTTGCATTCCTGAAATGACTTCGGCTGGAACATACCTGCTTTGATTTGATGTGACCTATGTAGGTCAGAAAGTCACAACAATACCTTCCTCAGCTTCGTTTACAGTATGGCACGTTCCTTCAATTATAACCTGATGTATATCGTGGTAGTGTTCACGAAGTGTATTTGATTGTATTGAAAACTATTGTTGTACTATCTACGCCATTATGTAGGGAGGTCGATGAAAGATGGACAATTGCCTGTCCAGGACATATGTTGCAGAGCTTTGTCTGAGTCACAGTCGAGGTCATTGCTCGACCCTTGCAATGACCTGCAAATGGACTCGCCCATCTATCTGCAATATGTGCAAGACACCACCCATAGCCCCCTGGTCAAAGAAATGCTGATCAATTATGTTCTGTTTCAGATACAGTTTGCTTGTACAATCTGCTAAAGCAACAATTGGTACAGCTGGTAAATAGTTGTTTATAAGAACCAAGATGTATGTAGAAATTACCAAGCTGACTAACATAATCTTTGAAGGGCATTGAGAAGTGGCGTGCATAAGAAAAGCACGATTTATGGATGTCGTTTCGGAGGGTATGTTTGTTTCACCATTGGGCGAATAATCTTGCTGTTCTTTTGACTAAAATGGTTCGTTTGTGCAAAGACTGAATGAAGTTGACGAACTTGAGTGATGACTGAAGTTAGGTGTCCGCCACCTTTAGCAATAAATAAGCTTGACACATTGTAACCATGTGGATAATCGAATCCGATCTCCGATTGGACTCTTTAACATATGGGCTACCCTACCATCCCAACTTGCTCGGGAATTTCAGGAGTCATAAATGATGAGACCTCACGCAGATTGTACCATCCTGATAATATTTCTGGGTATGTCAACAAGGCACATGTGATGATCCGGGTTAGAACTGGGAATCCTGTCACAAAGCACTATGGTGATCGTAAGTCACTAAGGTAACCTTAGTGCAATGTTAAAGATTGGGAGTTAAGGTTAACCTCAGTAAAAGATGCTTCGTGAAAGGACCCCCTGATCTTCAGAAACCATGCTTGTCTTACGAGCAAAGTCAGGTTTGCTGACTTGGTTGACACACGTCATCGTATCCCAATTGCGTAGATCGATGCTCATGCTGTTGATCACTGGTCAGAATCGATTATTTACGGACCAGCGAAATATAGCGGGAATACTATGGCGTTAAACAAACAAATTGATCCGTACTGTTGCAAGTGGTGTTACTGGTGTTTGTCAAACTTTAATGCAACGTTGCATCAGATCATTCGAAGTTTTTATTCAATTTTGCAATTTAAATACGTAATTATTTTGAAAATAACGATATGGTTGCTTCCCTTAGGGCTGAAAGTCTTATTGAAAGAAATGCTTGAGTGCAGTTTAAAATAGAGTCGTGTGAAATACTGCCTTTACGAACACCTCCATGGTGTGTTAGATGTTAAGTAATTAAAAGTTGAATTGCAGTTTGAAGAGTACCAGTACGATCAACGAAATAGTGAATTGCTCTGTGCCATTTGCTTGAGACGGAAACGTGTTTGTATAGGATGTGGATAAACCCTTGCAGATACAAACGATAAAATGAGGAATTTATTATGATCATCTCGGTAACAGAGATATTCACATATTCAATTTTCAGTTCCTGCACATCACTGACAGAAACCGTCGCCTCGTGCCCTCTCCAAAGAAAGCCACATGCAACAACATTCTGCGGTGAAATGCTTACCAACCCGGACGTCAATCACTGTCTCGCAGGAAAGGGCGGGAAAGAGCACGTGCAAGACGTGTTTGCCACGTGCTTCCGGTCCGTGTGCAGGAGACGCACACAATGCGGGAAGTACCTAGCGCTGTTCAGTGACTGTCTTCCAAAAGCTCGGGCGACTGAACTCGTCAAAGACAAGCTCTTCTGTAACTAAAGTCGCATTTGCCTCGAATGATTATCTTCTCTGTGACCATTACACAGTCGTTTATGTATTACTTTGTCTTGAACATTTCTTTATTTGTGAAATCAACTTGGTTCTGATTGTCCTATTTCCTATATACTTTATGTACACGAAGTGTATGTTCAATATTTGGTTCAGTGTAATGAAAAAAAAAAAAAGGGACTTTCAAAGCTTTTAACTGGGTTGTGACATTGTCATTTCTCAATCACCTAAAACTTTAGACCGTTTGTTATTCCTTCCGTGAAAACTTCGTCGTTAACCTCGGCGTGTCATCAATAGATGTGCATGTGCGTCGTCCTCCACTGTGAACTCGGGGACTGCCTGTCATTTGTGGGTGAGTGAGTGCATGAGTTTAGTTTTATGCCGTACTCAACAATATTCCAGCTATATGGCGACTGTCTGTAAATAATCGAGTCTGGACCAGACAATCCGGTGATCAACAGTATGAACATCGATCTGTGCAATTGTGAACCGATGCGCTGACCACCCGATCCAGTTAGTCGCCTCTTGCGGCAGGCAGAGTAGCGTTTTATAGCAAGTATGGGTTGCTGAAGGCCTATTCTACCCCGGATCTTCACGGGTCTGACTTTTGTGATTTTAGGGATGTTCCATGGTTAATGCATCCGCTCGTCACGCTGACGATTCAATTCCCACGTGGTTACAATGTGTGAAGCCGTGATATTGCTTGGATATTGCTTAAGCGGCGAAAAATTAAACTCTCGTTACAGCTCGTCACTCCTAAGACTCGAGTTGGATCCGCCAAATGCGGAAAATGTGTATGAAGTCCATTTCCCCGCTGTTATATTGCTGCTATATCTGTAAAACAAGCAAACACACAGTGTCAGACACGCGCGCGCGCGCACACACACACACACACACACACACACACACACACGTGCGAATGCATGGCACTAAGACACTTATTTTTACACACAGGGTCGGTTTTCGAAAATGCAGTATATTGACACAAACAGCGGATGAAAAAGCTGACATTCCTCCAAAGCGAGTCAACTGTAATTGTTTCGAACACATCTACAGACTCTGCCATTAGAAGCAATGGGCGTATGGGCATTTGTTAAAACAGGGTGTAAGCCTCCTAAACGAGAAATCTCTGCTAAAAGCCGAATCCATGGTACGAGTCCAGTCATGTCATATTGTGTCATATCTTCGCCAACACGTGCAAACGCAAGAGGATTACAAAAAGAACCATTGGTCCAGTCCAGCACTGAGACAGAGATCAGGATCCGGAGACCCTCGTCATTAGGGGATATGTGAAGATCGGTAGAAGACAAAATAAAACGGAACCATGTTGTTTTCCGTCCGCCTAGCCCCTACTGCAATGGTAGTGCCCTCTATGAACCATGTCTAGATTTTCTCGGGTTTCAGGGTTATCATCTGCATGAAAACGCACTAACGGGATCGAGTGGTCAGACGCTCTGACTTGGTTCACATATATGTCATCGGTTCCCAGTTGCGCAGATCGATGTCCATCCTGTTGATCACTGGATTGTCTGGTCCAGAATCGATTATTCACAGACCACTGTCATATAGCTGGAATATTGCTGAATGCGGCGTAAAACTAAACTCACTCACTCCGAATTCACCGGCAATCATTAACATATGGAAAAATACGTGGCACACTGCCCTGCTAAATAGTGCCCTACCACCACATGTACAAACCCACACACCCCACACACCCCACACACCCCACCCCGAATCTATTCTAAGATCCCTACAGATGAAAATATGAATATTTCCTTAGGCAGGGAAACATTTGTTTAAACTCACACACTCAGCTGGAGATTTTATGTCAGCTGGAACAATGCAGTTGACGACAGCCGACTCAGTAGTGTAGATCTGGTCAAAATTTGTCAATAGTTGACTGATGTTATATTGATGACGTTCATCAGCTGATGAACATAGTGATTCACAAGAACTACAGTGAGTTCATTAACTCTCTGCTCCACTGACAACGTAGTCATGCGACACTCCGAACTAGGGAAGTGAAGGACAGTTGGTTTGGCAGCATCCATGTAGGCAGGGGCACACCACACTGTTAGTATATATACTATATAGATATAAACTTCTGTGCGTGTATTCAATGTCTGATGGTGATTGTAGGTAACTTGACAATTCTCTCTGTAAGGTACGGATTATCCCGAGACCAGTTTGTATTGGTGACATACATTGTGTTGCCTATAATAATAATAATAATGGGAACGACCAACAATCCATATGAGACTGACTATGCATATATTCATTAACTATTCTCATAGGTTCACGCATATGTTGGATGTGTTGAACAAAATGGCTCTTCAGCAACTAATGTTAATTTATGCATGACATCGTATGCCATAGATGCTTTTAGTGCCATGTTACGTGTAACTCTTTTGTGTATCTCATCAGACATTGCTAAACCTAAGGTCTGTATATCATTTTGGGCGGTATAAGCCAAGCAAAATGTTCATATGCACATTATCCAGAAATATCTTTGAGGTGTCCAAAAACGTGTGCACTTAATGCTCCGTATCTAAAGCAATGGGTTTGTCGTAACAGATCTTCATCAAATAGTCCTGTCTGTAAACGTTGTAGTTTAGGCTATGTCTTCCCCGTGGCCATAAGCAATGTACTTTTTCCAGCTTAATGAGTTGTGACTTGTTTACAGATTCGAACGTGTTACCGATACTTGCAAACACACAGTTAGGTAAATAGTTTCATAATTCAAAAGTGTTGCTTTTGGTTTGATCATGACTGTATGAACTCTAAACTCCTGGGGTTGGGGAAATTTATGCATGCCATCCTGTCTTTGTACAAGAGCACATGGTCACTTGACTGACGTGTCGGCATTACTGAACGCTAGACAGATATCTTTCAGGTACATTCATGGTGGTATAGGATATAAGGTTTTTGATATGCTTTATGAAAACTTAGTACAACCCATTTGTGTTGACACTTATGATTAAGTTGAATCAACGGTGTTCAAAACCAGGCAAGTCGGTTCTATCTTGCCAGTAAACCCCCAAACATTGCGGTTCTTTACCTCTAATAAATCGGTAAAAAAGAAAAGAAAAAGAAATCCTACTGTTTAGGCGTCTTCAGCATTTTATTGAAAATACAAAATTAAGAAGTGCCATGGTCCCGCAGTCTTAGACGATCCTGGTGTAGTACCATTTATTGTTGTACAAGCCTGGCAATGGCCGACATCAAATATATTGAACTTCAGAAGAATTTATTACTAAACATTGATCATCAAGAATGGCTGCATCAGGTACAGAATGACAATGGCCAATGGAACGGTAACAAGCTTCATATCTATCATCTTTTAAAGTCTACTCTGTGTACTGAAACCTCTGTCCAAACCTCTGAGATTGCACCTCAACATCCCGAGTACGATACGTTGTGTCACTTGAATTTCTAGTCTGTGGAAAAAACGCACGCACGCACGCACGCACGCACGCACGCACGCACGCTCGCACGCACGCACGCACGCACGCACGCACGCACGCACACACACCACGAGCAACATGACACTATGAAGTCGTCATGATTGAAGATCTTGATCCCGGAGTTATGGGAATTCATGCTTGAAGATCTTGATCCCGGAGTTATGGGAAGTCATGCTTGAAGACCTTGATCCCGGATTGGAAGTATATCTACTATATCGATTAAATATTGACGCTTCCTCTGCAACAGTAAATGTATTTATTTGCAGTATAACCAACCCGCCTCAGATTGGCAAGCCAATAGACTCGTTGACCTGAAGATCGATCTTTTTACGCCTGTGTTTGTAGCGAGACTATATCACTAGACACGCGAAACGATGGACGGGTTAGGCGTGTTTGCGGTTCTCGCGATATACCTGCAACTTGTGTGCGGTAAGTTGGACAATTATTTTGAAGACAAATACTTTCCAGAATACTCTTAACATAAAAAAATTTACACTGTAATATAACTTCAAAATATATTCATATCCATATGATCTGTCAAATGGGACTTTCTTAAGTTTGTATTCCTGTCTGTTCATTTTCCGAAGGAGGCGGGCTTGGGGAAGGGTTGGATCCGTTGAGAAAATATTATATGTGAGGTAAAACATCTTGTATCCTGACAATGTCAGAGACAAGCTGTGGTTCTAAACTGCCAAATATTGGAAATCGAATGACAATCAACAATAACCATTTGTGGTATCGTCAGTGCTAAGCATAGAAGTCGCAAAAATGCCGTTCACATGTAATTAAATTAAAGTTTCAGCTATCTATTAAAACCACCGTTCCATTTGTTTGCTGTTGGTGCGGCCTGTGAAAAGAAAAACATACTATAAAACTTTAGAAACATTATGAAAACTGCAATCTTTAGGTAAAGGAAACCTGATGAAGTCATGTTATGTACATTATGGGTTGTACCTCTTCGCCAGTCTAGCTTGATATGCAAAGAGCACATGAATACTTATTTCATTGATGAGCCACACACGTAAATAAAGAAAAAACATATTAAAATTACCTCGAATTTTAAGAGTGCTTATTACTAGCATATGGCACTAGTTATTGTATGCATATGCACTGTTGCTGTCACTTCTCAGGCAGTACACCTGTATCAGCGGCAGAACCACTGCTGGAGTCCAGGTCCAGGTGTGTGTCTCAGCTAGGTTTTTCTGTCAAATTCAGTCTTGCACTATTTAGTGATTGTAAGAGCAATTGTCCATTTCACCAGTTTAATAAAGGTGTGCAATTAATGTGACATATATAAAAATCATGTCTTTCAAGTATTGATTCTAGGGTCAACATGCTAACAGCTATTAAAGCTTGGCATACGTTAAGGTTTTCGTTGTTTATCGCCGCAGTCGGCAACTTTCCAGTTATTTGACGGTGGTCTGGACCAGACAATCCACTGATTGCATCATGTACGTCGATGTAGATAGATAGATAGATAGATAGATAGATAGATAGATAGATAGATAGATAGATAGATAGATAGATATGTATGTATAGTTTGGGTTTATTTAAGTTCAGCATAGAATGAAATTACAGCTTCTGAAGATGTCACATTGTAACACTAATACTTAAGTGTAGTAGTACACATAGTTATTTCAGCAGTATACGTGAAGAAGCGAGTTAGGATACCACATGCCACCGATTCATTAACTTTCCTCTTCTGGCTCCGTGGAAATCTAGCACGTCATTGGCTAGTAGAATAGTGGTTAAAGAGTTCGATTCCCCACACGGGTACAATTTGTGAAGTACACTACTGGTGTTCCCCGCTGTGATAATGCTGGAATATTGCTTAAAGTGGCGTAAAAGTTCACTCACCTGCTAGAATGGTATCTTAGAGAGATGTCCTGAACCTTGTCAGTCTTAAATACATGAACATTTCGAAGGATGCATTCTAATGGGAACATAAATTAAATTAATTAGGTGATATTCCCGGTTGGCTGACAGTCAGACAGACAGACAGATTTTTTTATTTAAGTCTGACTTAGATACATATCAATTTTGAATATGTCCATTCAAAAATATACAAGTAAAAATATTGAGGCACAGAACAAGGGATTATGAGAGACTAAGGCATAGGCAAGAAGAAAAGCTTAAAATAAGTTTTAAAAAGTATGGTTAATAGATGAAAACATTGCAGCTTTTCTACAATCTGTAGAAAAAAAGGTGTATAAGAGAGTGGATGAAATAGCATTGCAGGTATTGCATTGCATTGTCATATTGTTACACATTTTGCTTTTATTGTGCATATAAGGTTAGACTCAAATAAACTGTCTGCCTGTTTGTCTGTCTGACTAAGAAGTGGCTTGTAACCGGCAAGGATGGCAAGACATCAGCTTTTCTTGTTATAGTCAATTTTATCCATGTAAATGATCTACTTAACGTAAGGAAAACAGCAGCTGGGCCCTTATTCTCGAAACGTTCGTAGCCTTAAGAATTCTTAACTTTGATCGTAGCCGATGTCTTAAGAATGTGCTTAAGAAGTTCGTAGGGTTAAGACCGGTTTGAGAATAGTTGGGCAGGGCCCAGATTTTCGAAGATTTCTTAGCACTGAGATAGTCGTAAGTTAATGTAAAGATGTAAGATAAAAAGGACCTATTTGACGGCAGCATATAACGTAATATACGTCATATAACGTCGTCAGCAGACAATATTTTGTTATCAAACATTTCAGCAAAATCAACACCTGAGAAATATTAGTGCTGCACGGCAGTAGCAGATGCATATGATAATGCTAATCTATGACTGCCTACAAATTTAACTAAACGCATACTCTGAATTAAACACCTCCATGCGTCGTGTCATTGTAAGTTAAAACAGATCCGACAATGAATAGATTCAGCGGTGTCTTTCAGAAATATGTTTTCTTAGACGCACGTAGGTAGTTCTCCTATGGACTTCATAAGTGTAAATAATTAACGTGTTTGTCGTCATTATTAAGTGAGTGAGTTGGGCTTTACCTCGCTTTTACCAATATCACGGCGAGGAACATCAGTGCTACAAACGTTGCACCAATGTGGGGAATAGAACTCGGACCTGCGGCATGACGCGATAACGCTGAAACTACTATGCTACACCACCGCCCCGTTATCAGTAAGACATGAGTTTGGAATGATCGGCACTTTAACACCTTAATAGTAAACCAACTGAAAAACTGATAAGAGTTGCTTCACCTCGTGTTACAACAACAACAACAACAACAACAACAACAACAACTGGACATGGCATGACCTTACGCTAAATTGTTTTGCTCTACATAAGACTCCACCCTTATCAATATTTTCGTTGAAAGCAAATAATAGATTTGGTAATTTTTTTATATACCAGAATGTGTACCTGTTTATAGAGCAGACATATTTCATCAATAATTATGTTCCTGACATTTTAAAATAACAATAGCTAATTTCAATACCATTACTTTATAACACCAGATTTATTTCTGGTTGACAGGATCATGTGGTAAGATCTTAGTGCAAAGCCAGCCGTGGGCCATCGCCGAGAAGTGTGCAATCCTGGCTGGGACATTGTCTCACTATGGCCCACGGTAAAGGATAACAATACATTTTTCAAAACGCGATGATTGGTCAATATGTTGCATTGTCGCATTACAATAATGTCCCGCTCTGGTCAGCTTTGTCGGAATTTGATTGATATTTAAGGACAACGCCGCGAAAATGTCCGTACCAGGACAGCATAGATAACATGTAAGAAACATTGACATCTGTGGCTTGCTTTAATACAGTTCACAATGACCCGATGTTCGACCCAACGTTACAGGGGCAGTAATGACTCCACAATTATACCCTTATCAATACCATCTCTACACAAATGCACTGAGACATGGATTTAATAGAGTGTTAAGTGGTCAGCTATAGTTATCTGCACAGATGAAAGCACTGTCTGTGTGTATGTGACGCTGTAAACAAGTGTACCACGTGTTGCCGAATATTTGTTTGTTGTTTACTGCTTTGTGAAAACAACCCCAATTGATAGAAGAGTTTCTAAATACAGAATGCGATAAAAATATAACATTCCCACAGCAGGGCCAAGGTACTGTAAAGGGAAAAGTGACAAAGGTATTACTGCACGTGTGAGGCGCGAAAATATCCGAACACGTCAGATAGTTCGATCCGTTGAGTTTATGATCGCACTGAGCAATATTCTCGGCATGTCAAGCCCGCCTGTAAATTTTCAAGTGTGGACTAGACAATAGAGAGATCGATATAGAGAGCAAGCGACGTCTTTCTGAGCACAACAGCACCTTCGGTTCTAAAGTTAAATTTTTAAATACTCCGCAGATGATATTTAAAGGCTTCATATCGCATCAAACTTCTGTAAAAGTATATCCGTTTCTCTCAGTAATACTAACTATCAGACCTCGGGGAAGCCCCCTTATCATTTATTCCAAGTAAGTATTTCGTTTACAGTATTAAGTTAAAACGTTTGAAGGAATAAAGCAACGTTGCATTATATCGATTATCGCGCCCGCTATCGGGCGAAAATAATTTCAAGCCAACAACACAGAGTTATGTCCCTGGTGCTCTCTTTATGAATATCCCACCCACAACTTGTGATTGAAACCACTTCAATCGACAATTTCCAAAGTCGGAGCCATTGTCTGCATTCTATGTATGGCACGTGTTTTTGTTTTTGGAAGCTGCTCGCCTGGATTTTTCAATTATCGATTTCAAGCGAATCGAAGAGTTTTATAGCACCAGTAGGAAGCTAAAATGGATTCATAGGCCCCATTTATGTTTAATATAGGCTAACATGTTGTCGAAAATGTGTGATATTGTGTCTTAAAATTGCAGGTCGCTATTTGAAACATCTAATCAAACCGTCCAGGGTTTTAATATGAAAACTAGAGAATCTCCAAAGAACTCTTCAACTGTTTATAAACGATGAAACATAAAAAAACAGAAAAATGTGAATGTCCTGATATGAATCTAGGCAAGTCTAACACTGCCAGTTAGAACTGACCACATATTCGTTTCTGTCGGAACTGGCTGATTACAATGTACCCTGGGGACTTAGGTTACCTGGCCTGTAGGGTAGTCTTTTCGGGGTAGTATCCATAGACAGTATGGAGTATGGAGATCAGAAACGTGTTTAGCAGCTAAAATAGATATCTGTCAAAGCTAAAAGCCTCAATTTGTTTTTATTTATGAGAAAGAAAAATGTTTTCATATCTTTCTATTGAGAGCAATTTCTATTTCATCAGTCTGAAGCATTAAAGAAAGCCACAGATGGCAATGTTTCTTACATGTTATCTATGCTGTCCTGGTACGGACAAACTCAGACAAAGCTGACCAAAGCAGGACATTATAGTAATGCGACAATGCAACATATTGACCAATCATCGCGTTATTTCGAGCATTTTCTGGCTCAGTATATTGTCTTTGAACGGCCCCAACCCATGCCCGAACAGCTAATGATAGGTTCGTAACACGATGGTGCTTTCATACGGCCTTATTTTAAAGTCGGGCACGTCTTAAAGCCACACATACACAAACTGCAGAACTGTAAACCCGGAAACGATTATCAGATGCAACGACCCCATAGTAACCGTTACTGGATCATCGTTGCAATTGCTTGCTCGCATTCTGGACGTCCAATCTGGAGAAACGTATCTTTCACTGTATCGCGATACTGTATTGAACACGACGTGGTGATGTACAAATATCGCTTTCTCATCTCGTTTTATCGCTTACTCGTTTGATACTATCGCTTTCTCGCACTGTGATATCTCGTTCTCTCCTCTTGTTATGGTTTTATGATTTGGTGTTGACCATAGTAGTCAGACATTTTCAAGATGACACCACTTTCATATTGATATATTCACAAACATTATGTGTAGGCACATAGTACGTGACGTATGAAAATAGATGAATCTTAAATTTTTAAATGGTGGATATTCCAAATCAATACAGGTTCACTACTTGGTCAAGAAATCAAGCGAAACAATTTTCAGCGTGAGTGACTTTGATTGGGGTTATCGTCCCTTTGAACATTATTTCGGTCAGAGTATTGTCAGCTTGAACAGGTGGTGATCTTGTAGGTTCGCCGATTTGGTAAAGAGTGTACCCTAGTGTAATAAACACACAACTCTTATCTGAATTATTTAGGACCCTACTGTCATCTTAGCTCAATGCCGTAGATCGATGCTTGTGCTGTTGATCACTGGATTGTCTGTTTCAGACGCAGTTATTTTCAGGTTGCCTCCATATAGCTGGAATACTGCTGTTTGCCGCGCAAAACTAAACCCACTCACTCACTCACTCACCCTTAAAGCTGCTGATACATTTGTTTCCCCAGGAGCAACAACGCCGGTGGATGACTTGCTGTGCGGCCGCGACTATTGTGTGGAACAAGATGGAGTATACTGTGATACCAAGTCGAAGACCTGCAAATGCCCCACAGAAATGATTGGGAACGGCAGGGTCGAGTGTGTTGATCCTAGTAAGTTGTCTCCCTTGATGGTGCGATCGGTATGGTAACAGCTCAACAGCCATCATTGCCAAGAATCGTGGCAAACCAATCAAATCGCTCGTAGTAAAACACATTTCAGTCCATGAAAATTACGGAACCGTCTAACTTTGAAACTTCGCTAAATTTTACAAAGAACAGTTTAAACAAAAACTTTGAACTAAAGGATGAGCAACTTTCAACACTGAAACATATTTGCAAAGGGAATGACCGTTAAGCTGTTTTTGTACACGGGAATGTAGGCTATTTTAAGAGCCTATATTTGGAAATTCAGAGTTATCTAATACTAGACTGTTTTCACCTCCATGCCCGTTTGACAAGGCCCACTCACAAACATGGCCACGATATGAGTACGAGACGCCATCCAGCCTGCCGTAATGACACGAGTAGTTACAAATGACAAAATCTTACAGTATAGTATATTTTCCACCAATCGGATGGCCTGAATATATACTCATGGAAAACGTTAAGGGAACGCATGAAATAGCTGTGACTTTTAATCTCTGAAACAGTCAAGTGATGAAAATCAATATCGGGCGTCTGTGGAGAACTGCTTGGCATCGTCGTGGCATGCTGCGAATGAGTGTACGGATGGTACCAATCGGAATTCTACGCCATTCTTCCTGGAGAGCCGCGAAAAGTTCATCCAAATTGTTGGGTTGAACAGGTCTGTCCCGAACATTGCGGCCAAGAACATCCCAAAAATGTTCGATGGGGTTAAGGTCAGGACTTTTAGCCTTCCATTACAACACCCGGACACCTGCAACCCTCAGACTGTCCAGACAAACATGAGCGATGTGAGGGCGGGCATTGTCATGCTGGAACCCGAACATTCGACCTGCCGTCCGCGCAAAGGGGATCACAGTCGGGTTCAAGATCTCGTCACGATATCACACACCTGTTATCCTGCCATCAACACGCACAAGATCTGTTTTGTGGTTAAAGGTAAACCCGCCCCACACCATAACAGAGCCCCCTCCATAACGATCATGCTGTTTGATGGTGCAGGCACTGTGACGTTCCCCAAAGCGTCTCCAAACTTGAATTTGACCGTCATTAAGGTCTAGTGTGCACTTGCTCTCATCACTAAACATGACGTTTCTCCATTGACGTACGGTTCTTCCTCCATGGTTCTGTACCCACTGCAGTCTCAAGCGTTTGTGTTGCCCAGTCATGTCGATTCCAACCAATGGACGGCGGCTTTTTAGACCAGCCGATTTAAGACGATTACGCACTGTACGTGAACAAATTCTGACGTTTGTTCTTCGTCTGAATTCCGTATTGATTTTGGAGGAGGATTTGATTTGAATAATTCGTAGGGTCCGGTCATCCCGTGGGATGGTTTCTTTTTCTGTCCCCATCCACGCCTCATTTTGACGGCACCAGTCACTCTATATAGATTCGAATGTCTGGATATCACACTAACAGACATGTAAAATGTTGTTGCAACCTGTCGTAATGAGCTTCCACCATTAACCACGCCGATTGCCTCTCATTTCTGTGCCAGAGTTAAGCACTGTCTCGCCATGTTAACAATGTTTTTAACCGTTGTGTTTGACAGTGCACATACATGTCACGTGTAAATGTAAGTGCATGTAACTTCAGCAGCATGTAGTGCACGTGCATGGAAAGCATTATGGTGAGATTGAGTGAACTGCTCTTCACGAAAACGATAATACACGGCGCTGACGTTAGTAAACAGAAATTTTGAATTGCCCTAAGAAACATGCGTTCCCTTACATTTTTCCATGAGTATATGTATATTTGTGCGGATCTCTTCAGATCACGTGAATGTCAAGGCCATCTATGGCCGATAAGTGAGTATGATTACCGATGATTTGGGAGACAAAATGTCGAGGAAATGATGTGTGGGTGTTAAGTTTTGAACCCGTGGAATGCTGCAGCCGATCGAATCTAACCCTACATAGATGCTGTCAACGTGAGTGGAATTAATAGTGGTGTCAAAATGGTGATCCATGATTTTGGAGCGAGGAAGTAGAGAAACCTGCGGAGGTAGCTGTTTACGATGAGTCGCGGCGTGTAACTTTTGAAATAGTGATCCGATTGTGACCATTTATAGCTCATAGGGAAATCATTTAGCTTTCGATCTGTATAGCTTGGCGGGGCCTTAAATTATTTTGATTTTTGACAGCGGAGGGGTTGCATATCCTGATGTTTCATCCTGAACCCCAATAACATCATTGGTAAAAGTGAAAAGATCCAAAGTAAAAACAGCGAATACCAATGAAAACATTAGCAGTAATAGGGTAATTACAGTTTATTGTCATGAAAGGATATAGTAAACAAGATTTCTGAAATGTCAATATTGTTCTTGCCCTTCTCCAGCAAAGAAATGCTTGTGTACCATCCACGGAGACCCGCACATCATCAGCTTCGGCCATGACTCTTTCACGTTTCCGCTCCCGTGTCATCACGTTCTTGCTGATTTTGTAACGCCCCCAACCGCAAGAACGCCGAACGGGTGCAAGGTGACCATCGGTGGAAGAGCAACCTACCCGCCCAATGGAAAGAATACAATCTACTCTTTTGAACGTCAGATCGAGGTGGTCGTTTCAACTTCTGCCAACGTATTTGCTGCGATTCTCAACGAAAATGGCTTTGCAGTAAGATATAAATTTGTATTCAAATGGTGAACTAACAGTTGATTGTTCCATATCTATTGAAATTTACATTTATACTTACTTACTCTCTCTCTCTCTCTCTCTCTCTCTCACACACACACACACACGCGCGCGCGTGCGCACAAAATCATCACCTGTACAATCAATCACGCAGTTCAGGCTAAAATCATCGCTTATGCTGATTTCAGTGGAAAAAACTCCGACGGGTGGGCCCCAGGAGGAGGAGGTCAAGAATTGGGCGTCTCACAGTCCAAACTGGACATGACTTCAGCGACTTCTTCTTCCTCCACGTCATGCCATGCGACATCACTGTCAAGTTCAGGGACTACGATGGGTATTTCGCTTTGTCCAAACCTGTTGGTTCCAAAGGTACGGCAGGTGCTTGCGGCACATGTAACACCGCCATCAAACCCGGGGACAAGGCCAACAGACTCCCAGTGAAAACAGAGATGGAGCGCTATCTTGAGGCACTCTCTAAAGTCAGTCCAATCGATGGATCACCGGCCAATGAGGACCCGTATGTATCATTTTTCACACTCACTTTCAAAAGAAACATAAGTATCTGTTTTAACCTATCTTTAGCTCGTGTTTTTACCAGAGCACGATGGAGCATTCTTGTCAAGACTGATACTAACATTGAACATTAGAATACCATTATGTCTTTTACCCGGCAATCATAGGGTAATCCAGACTAAAACAAACTATAAACCCATGCTTGAATGAGGCTAAAATGAGACATATGGAATTATGTTTCCATCGTGGTGCAATTGATAGGGGCACAACAGTCGCACACCGCTAGTGTTTCAATGATTCTTTTGCAGCCGGTGTTGAAACCGCATGTATTTGTTTTGGTCACATCCAGTTTTCAAACGTGTACTTTGTTTTGCTCGACAGTGTAGGTTTGAAATGTCGCATCTGAAATGACTGATTAATGCAGTCAGCAACATTCCATTCATATGTACATATGCTTCACATATACCGAATTTACTCTGGCATCCTTCAGCCCGAGATAAAGCGGAAACCCAGAGGTCCTGAGATTGTCAAGGCTGCTAGTTATTATTGGTTCGAATGTTCGATCGATTTGAAGTGTTAGGTTACTTCATCCTTCGTAAGTGATAAACTTTTAATGATTGCATCACTTTGGTCTACTTTCACTAAAACGCTATCTTTCACTGACATAATGCTCCAAACGGAATTCAACCCATGACTGAGAAGATCGATTTGATGCTCATTCATGTTAAACACTGTACCGGTCGTGAATAATGATACAGGAGATGCAAGCCTACCAGTGCTTTGTGTTGCGTGAATAATGTGCCGTGATAAACGTACAAGAAATCCCCTCAGAACCAGCAAAATTCAACACTGAGATGTCTGATATTTTCAATAACTTGTATTCAGCAAAGAACCCAGCAAGATACAAAGGTACACAAAAGAGGTTTCATGTACAATACGACTGAGTCAGGCCTGACGACGAACGGTCAGGCAGGGGTTATATTGGTCAAGCGTTGACGAGCCAGTGTGATGTTACCCGGAGTCAACACAACCAGCCTTTATATATAAAGTCACTAACTCGACCATCGTCATCAATGTAGAATTCTCTAGTAGTCTCGCGGAAGTAAACAATTAATCAAGGAAGGCAACTCTAGAGCACTTGCTTAAAGGCCTGCTGCTAAAGTATGAAAAGTACAGACCATTTATGATAGGAAATGTGACCCACAATAACAATCACTCAACACTTTAAACATTGTGACCCAAATAATAATTATTCCTTAATTAATAATTATACAAGTTACAGAAAATACACTGGTAACATATGATACATCTGTCGTGTCAGTTCGTGACACTCTCATCCCACAAGTGATAGTCAGTGTCAGTTCGTGACACTCTCATCCCACAAGTGATAGTCAGACATGTCATATCTTCCCCTTGATCAAAGCATTAGCTTTGCAGACAAATTTGTTTCAAAATCTGAATTACCTACACTTCAAATGCTCTTAGTTGGATTATTTTTGTGTGATTATTGCGTGCTTGTCCTCGTAGGTCGGCTGTTTTTCATGTTCTATCGCTGGTTTGTCTTGTTAGCACATTATAACTTCCAGGCAGCAGTCAAAGAGCTGTCATGTTGGTGGACGTGGCATCAAGCAACCACCAAACAAATATCGACAACTAATGTAATAAACGTTGACGTGTGGAGAAGACATAGTCAGCAGTAAATGTCACATTCAAGAGAAATGAGGGGGAGTGATTTGACAAGTCATTATTGACATGTCGTCCGTGCCTGACAAGTCATTACTGACATGTCGTCCGTGCCTGACAAGTCATTACTGACATGTCGTCCGTGCCTGACAAGTCATTACTGACATGCCGTCCGTGCCTGACAAGTCATTACTGACATGTCGTCCGTGCCTGACAAGTCATTACTGACATGTCGTCCGTACCTGACAAGTCATTACTGACATGTCGTCCGTGCCTGACAAGTCATTACTGACATGTCGTCCGTGCCTGACAAGTCATTACTGACATGCCAACTGACATGCAGTGCCATGGCCATGACTGACTGGCTTACTGTGAATATTAACTGAATATTACTAACAGTGACTCTCCTTTCATCCCGCAAGTACTACTGACATTTCTGTAGTCCTTATATCGACATGGATTTTGAGTATGTATTTCATTCCTCTATCCTAACATGCAGCTGAGTAACGATATTTTATTGCTCGTCACATGTGCTGTACCTAATTCTTCACATCAGCAACAACAGATTCTGGGAGTATATGTGTGACTGATGGTTGGAGGCCAGTCACAATGTCGACATTATAATACAGTAGTGATAGAACATACCCCTTTAACATATAACCGTATGTTATATCGACACTAATACGGATATATCAACACACACACTAACGCTGGTCCATAAATGCAAGAATCGTGAAACTCGTTATGTGTATATATACTACAACCCTTTAGTTTTATCCTCACCTCACCTGAAGAAGAGACTAGAATCTGTCTCGAAACGTTGTGACCTTGTATAATAAAGAAGTTGAACCATAAAGCACTGTTAGTTTGATTCCTCCAACTTCTAAATGCCTTTGAAACAACTTAAGAATCGTGAACTCGACACTTTGCCCCATTCTATAACACATCCACACTGTCCTTTCTGATGGATGGAATCCTGTTGCAGGCACCGTGGACACGAAACCATACACCATCAGTTTTCACAGTGACCACATTTCGCTCGCTGATTCTATCAAAATGGCACACCACTAAAATCTACACCCCTGACTTCCGCACAAAGACAACCTGGTCCAGACACGGATGGAAAAGTAACAAAAAGAGTTATAACAAACCGCAGTCGTATTTCCTTATTCACAGATCCTGTAACGCTGTAAAACACCGACCGACCTCCAGACATCTTATACATCTGTCAACTAACCCATGCTGATATGTCTTTATCCACTGATCTGTAACACATTGACCTACATCCAGCCATCTTATACATCTGCCAACAAACCCATGCTGATATGTCTTTATCCACTGATCCTTTAACACATTGACCTACATACAGCCATCTTGTTCACCTGCCAACAAACTCACTATCATATTTCTTTAGCCACAAGTCCTGTAGCACAAGTCCTCCAGACATCTTGTCCATCTGTCTACAAACCCATCCTGATATTTCATTAGCCACCGATCCTGTAGCAGACTGACCGACATTCCACACATCTTGTCCAACTGCCAACAAACTCATCCATATATTTCTTTATCCACAGATCCTGTAACACACTGACCGACCTCCAGAAATCTTGTCCAGCTGATAAGAAACCTGCTGCCGTGGAGTTCTGTAGCATTCTACTGCAGGATCTAAAGACCAACGAATGCCTTGTGAAGGCAGCTGGCACCAAGGGGGTAGCGGATAGCTTCGTGTCCTGCTTCAAGAGTGTCTGCGAAGGAACTGCGCCATGTGGACTTATCGCTGGATTGTTCAAGGGCTGCGCAAACACCTTCGTGGTCAAATCGTACCAGGCCAGCAAATGCAAGTGACCATCGTCATATCAATGATTGTAATGATGTCTAGATAAATGTCCATTACTTTAGACATTCTTAAGCGAAATAATGATTTCATATGTTATGTTTGGATTTGGAGGTTTTGTCTGTGCGGTACATCTTTGAAGTGAATTTTCTTCTTTAAGATTTATTAATGCACAGGGCAGTATACACAACAGGAAACATTAATGACAAAGAAACTTATAATATGCCATGTTGCAATAATTGTTTTATATCAGTTCTTATGTTTGAAGCATTATAAACAATCACAGACATAATATTTGGCTTTGTTTTTTTCCATTAGTGTTTTTGCATGTCGTAATATAAATATAGTTGGCAAAAGAAAGTGAAGACCCTTATTACTGATCTATATATTCACAGCAAACCTTACAATGTGCTAAAGTAGTACATTTAATGAAGCCAGCATTGGGGACAATGCAACAACTGTGTCTATGAGAAACTCATCGCAGTTTCATCAGATTTTATAGATATGGGTGAGCTTAAGTCAATAGTCACTTTGGAGCAATAGGTGACAGTTCTAATCACCAGACTAACCACATTGACACGAAAATATAGGTAATGTGTTTTAAATGCATGAATACACTTTGCGACTCGAAGGCGCATTGAATCAACACCATCTTTGCTACACGTTTAGTTATTTTACCTCCTTCTCATGATACGTACGTGCTGTGTGGTGGCCTAGTGGTCCCTGTCTCGCTGAAAAACCAGGTTTGATTCCCTGCATCGATAATGTGTCTATTCCTATATCTATTACTGCTATCTTCGCTGTGAATATGTATGTAAACCATACTCATTAGTCATCAAGTCCGCCGGAAAGCAATCGCGTGTGGACCATGGATGCTAGTGGTTGATAACATGAGCATCTATCCTCTCTCTCTTTTGCGGCGGTCTGTTAATACTCAAGTCCCGCAGTCGGGTTGAGACTACAACCAAGTCAACGAAGTCACCAGGTCTAGCATACCATCGAGCTTACCATAGCTTATTGTGTGTATTAACTGCTTGCTCTTCGTGGTGGCGACTAACGGGACTTGGTTTCACACGTGTTCCAATCCCAATTTATTGTGTAGATCGATGCTCATAATGTTGATCACTGGATTATCTCGCCCAGTCTTGATTATTTACAGACCGCCGCCTTATAGCTGGAATATTACTAAGCGCGGCCTTAAACTGAACTCACTGTTTGCGGAAACATATATATCTACATATAGATGATATACAGCACACCCTAACATCGACAGGTATTTAATTCTTAATGAAGAATTGTCGCCAAGCGGACGCGTCTAACGTGGATATTTGTCAACACACTCGCCCCGATTTTCACAAAGTGAATAATCAAATTACTAATAACACATATAACACTGTAACGATATGTAAGGTATTATTATATTAATATTTTTATTATTATAGGATATTTATATAGCGCACATATCCATGCAACTATTGCTTGCTCAAGGCGCTGGTATTTGTTTCCCTCGATCATTGGATGTCCGTATCAGCGTCACATCATATTATCAATCTCAACTCTCTGGGGAGTATACAACTCTTGATGCCACTAGGCGCACCGAGTTTATTGTTGCTCTCTCATCCCAACTAGGTACCCGATTCATACGAGGGGAAGTCAATAAGTTCATAGAAGTGGGTGCTGATATATCCTTGGTGATGTTGTCATTGGTGTCATTATTGAGTTGATTCATCTGTGACTCTGTATACTGATACCCAACCTTCCTCGAGCATTTACTTGAGAGTTAGAGCCTTTAAAAGACGATTACCCTGCACAAATCATGGAAACCTCCAAAACTGAGTTTCGTGCAGTTATCAAGTTTCTCACTATAGAAGGTGTGAATGCAACCGAAATCCACAAACGCATGATCAATGTGTATGGCGAGGAAGCCCCTCAATATTCCACTGTGGCAAAATGGTCAGCTGAGTTTAAGCGAGGTCGCAGCTCCTTGGAAGATGACCCACGGTCAGGAAGACCTTCTGAAGCCATTACAGAAGATACAATTGCCCGGATCCAACGCTTAATTATGTCCGATCGGAGAATAAAGGTGGACGAGATAGCTTGAGAGTGTGGCATTTCACATGGAAGTGTTTGCACAGTGATCCATGAACACCTGCACATGTCCAAGGTATCCGCAAGATGGGTCCCTCGTAACCTAAATGCACATGATCGTCACCAGAGAGTTGAATCCAGTCGTGAGCTGTTGGACATCTACAACGCTGATCCTGATAACTTTCATGCTCGTCTGGTTACTGGGGATGAAACCTGGATTCATCACTGGGATCCCGAAACCAAACAAGAATCCATGCAGTGGAAGCACAAGCATTCTCCTGCACCCAAGAAGTTCAAAACACAACCTTCTGCTGGCAAGATCATGGCAACCGTTTTCTGGGATTCAAAGGGTGTGATTCTCATAGACTATAAACCACCTAAAACTACGATCACAGGGGCTTACTATGCTGACTTGTTGAAAAGATTGAGAGCGGCCATCAAAGAGAAGAGGCGTGGGAAGTTGACAGCTGGAGTTATGCTTCTCCACGACAATGCACCAGTCCAAAAGAGCCGTGTTGCACAAGCTTCTCTTCAACAATGTGGCTTCGAACAACTAAACCATCCCCCATACAGTCCAGATCTGGCCCCCAGCGACTACTATCTGTTTCGCAATTTGAAATCTCACTTGCGTGGAACAAGATTTGCCAATGATGATGACCTCAAGGCAACAACAGAGGCGTGGCTGAGGGACCAATCTGAAGACTTCTATTTCAAGGGCATAGACAGTCTCAAAGACAAATGGGCAAAATGCATCGAGGTTCAGGGAGACTATATTGAAAAATAAAACCAATATCACAACCATTGTGTTCTGTTTTATATCGAGTTCTATGAACATATTGACTTCCCCTCGTAGCTGGGTGGTCCGGGACACATAATGTACTTTGTCCAAGTTCACTACACGTTGATGTACCCGCAACTAGGTGTGTGCACGTACATGTATTCATGTGGCCAACATCTGGTCATATACCAACGGATTCATGGGTTCTTTTAAGTGCACAGGGTTGTGTACTGCACACTAGGGATTACGACAACACAGAAAGAGTCTGCACACAAAGTTGACTCCAAGGTGTTTACGTCCGGTCACAGGTGGGCTCGATCCCGACGCCCCAACCTCACTGTATCACAAGCCAGGCGCCTTAGCCAGTTCGCCCACCGCGCTCCCAAACTGTTAAGTGATAATTCCCAAGTGGAAACATTATTTTAACCAAAACATCAGTCAAGTTATTTTCGTCACATCAGGTGAACAAAGACATTATTGTGACGTAGCCAACAATTGTATTCTAAAAGTAGCTACATTTTTAAATGAGTGAGTGAGTATGGCTTTACGCCACTCTTAACAATATTCCATCAGTATCATGGTGGAGGACACCAGAAATGGACATCACATATTGTTACCATGTGGGGAATTAAACCTAGACCTTCGGCGTGAGTAGCAGACGCTGTAACCACTAGGCTATTACCACTGGAAAATCACTGGAAGGGGAATGTTGGTTCAAAACAGAGCAGCTGTACAGATTCAAAGACAGTACAATATGAAAGCATGGGGTTATTTGATCAAAAACGTGGTCAGGCTTCTACAATAGGCGACTTAGCGAAAGGGAGTAAGTATAGTTTTACGTCTGAAAGGCAGTTAAACGTTGGACGAACATGAATGCATGACATGTTTTATGGATAACTTCTTTTTTGTTATTACACGACGTTAAGAGCTAATTCTTGCTCCTCCGCCAGGAGAACGACCCATCATTGCTATCATGTATCAACGTATCTTGTATTAATATTCCAGCTGTATGGCGATGGTCTGTCCATAGTCGAGTCTGGTCTAGACATTCCAGTGATCAAAACATGATCTTCTATGTACACAAGTTGGGATACAAACACATGTATAAACCAAGGCAGCGAGCCTGACCCCGTTTCTCGCCATTTACGGCAAACATTGGTTGCTGAAGATCAACTCTAACCCGGATGTTCATGGGTTGGCTTCGTGAAAACTGAAAGTCACGCAACTATTCGTGTTTTTGTAACGTGAGATGACCCAGGTAAACACTCTAACCTCATGTAGTGGAACGGTTCTTTCTATGATGTTCGGCATGTAACTCAAGCAGATATAGTTGTAGACTTTTCTTATCACAAATCCAAACATGATCGGTCCTGCTTAATATCAGCTGAAGCAAAGCTATACACCGGCAACTCTGCCACAGAGTGAATAGTCAGTCATACAGACCCTGAAGCAAAGCTATACACCGGCAACTCTGTTACCGAGTGAATAGTCAGTCATACAAACCCCGAAGCAAAGATATCCAAGAAAGCCCATGCAAGTCTAGATTCCCACAGCTTCACTTGAGTTCCTTTTCATTTTATTGTATTTTATAAACTATGAACTTTTTTCTGTAAAATCTGTTGATTTCAGAGACTAGTTAGTCTACACATTAAATAACACTGACCATAACACCCCTGAGACGTCAGCTATGCCACTTGTACCCGTCCAATGCTGTTATGTTCACACTTTGTCCAATATACATCATATACCAAGTCATTCAAAGTGAGTGAATCAGTTATTTTACATTTACGCCGCTTTTAGTGTTCGGCGTGACCAGCGATCGCTAGCTATAGGCTACCCTTTTACCCCAGCCATTGTCAAAGTTTGACTATCGACGTACTGTGCATCTAATCCTGTCAAGAAACTGGATTCAGAAGCCACGAAAATATGCCTAAATAAAGCCGCCATCATAAGCCTCATCAGACGTGAGGCAGTGGCTACATCTTTGACTGGAAGTTATTACCTGAAGTCCGGCTGGAAGTCCCGGTAAAGACACTAGGTAGACCTCTCACAAGAACATTATCTAAAGGTATGACTAGAAGAATCAGTAGAAACACTTGATAGACCCCTGATAAAGAATTGGTATCAAAAACCTGACTAAACGATCCTGCAAGGAGCCTTGACCAGAAGTATGTCTAAAGCAGTCTCAGTAGAAACACTAGCTAGACCCTTGACAAGAACCTAAAAGCCTCAGTAGAAACACTAGCTAGACCTTTGACAAGAACTTTAAAGTCTCATCAGAAACACTACTCTAGAAAGACCTTTGACAAGAACCTAAACGTCTCAGTAGAAACACTACCTAGACCTTTGACAAGAATTTTAAAGTCTCAGTAGAAACACTAGCTAGACCTTTGACAAGAACCTAAAAGTCTCATCAGAAACACTAGTCTAGTAAGACCTTTGACAAGAACCTAAAAGTCTCAGTAGAAACACTACCTAGACCTTTGACAAGAACTTTAAAGTCTCAGTAGAAACACTAGCTAGACCTTTGACAAGAACTTTAAAGTCTCATCAGAAACACTAGTCTAGTAAGACGTTTGACAAGAACCTAAAAGTCTCAGTAGAAACACTAGCTAGACCTTTGACAAGAAGTTTAAAGTCTCATCAGACACACTAGTCTTGTAAGACCTTTGACAAGAACCTAAAAGTCTCAGTAGAAACACTACCTAGACCTTTGACAAGAACTTTAAAGTTTCATCAGAAACACTAGTGTAGTAAGACCTTTGACAAGAACCTAAAAGCCTCAGTAGAAACACTAGCTAGACCTTTGACAAGAACTTTAAAGTCTCATCAGAAACACTAGTCTAGTAAGACCTTTGACAAGAACCTAAAAGTCTCAGTAGAAACACTAGCTAGACCTTTGACAAGAACCTAAAAGTCTCATCAGAAACACTACCTAGCTAGACCTTTGACAAGAACTTTAAAGTCTCAGTAGAAACACTAGCTAGACCTTTGACAAGAACTTTAAAGTCTCATCAGAAACACTAGTCTAGTAAGACCTTTGACAAGAACCTAAAAGTCTCAGTAGAAACACTACCTAGACCTTTGACAAGAACTTTAAAGTCTCAGTAGAAACACTAGCTAGACCTTTGACAAGAACTTTAAAGTTTCATCAGAAACACTAGTGTAGTAAGACCTTTGACAAGAACCTAAAAGTCTCAGTAGAAACACTAGCTAGACCTTTGACAAGAACCTTAAAGTCTCATCAGAAACACTAGTCTAGTAAGACCTTTGACAAGAACCTAAAAGTCTCAGTAGAAACACTAGCTAGACCTTTGACAAGAACTTTAAAGTCTCATCAGAAACACTAGTCTAGCAAGACCTTTGACAAGAACCTAAAAGTCTCAGTAGAAACACTAGCTAGACCTTTGACAAGAAGTTTAAAGTCTCATCAGAAACACTAGTCTTGTAAGACCTTTGACAAGAACCTAAAAGTCTCAGTAGAAACACTAGCTAGACCTTTGACAAGAACTTTAAAGTTTCATCAGAAACACTAGTGTAGTAAGACCTTTGACAAGAACCTAAAAGCCTCAGTAGAAACACTAGCTAGACCTTTGACAAGAACCTTAAAGTCTCATCAGAAACACTAGTCTAGTAAGACCTTTGACAAGAACCTAAAAGTCTCAGAAGAAACACTAGCTAGACCTTTAACAAGAACCTAAAAGTCTCATCAGAAACACTACCTAGACCTTTGACAAGAACTTTAAAGTCTCAGTAGAAACACTAGCTAGACCTTTGACAAGAACTTTAAAGTCTCATCAGAAACACTACTCTAGTAAAACCTTTGACAAGAACCTAAAAGTCTCAGTAGAAACACTACCTAGACCTTTGACAAGAACTTTAAAGTCTCAGTAGAAACACTAGCTAGACCTTTGACAAGAACTTTAAAGTTTCATCAGAAACACTAGTGTAGTAAGACCTTTGACAAGAACCTAAAAGCCTCAGTAGAAACACTAGCTAGACCTTTGACAAGAACCTTAAAGTCTCATCAGAAACACTAGTCTAGCAAGACCTTTGACAAGAACCTAAAAGTCTCAGTAGAAACACTAGCTAGACCTTTGACAAGAACTTTAAAGTCTCAGTAGAAACACTAGTCTAGACCTTTGACAAGAACTTTAAAGTCTCATCAGAAACACTAGTCTAGTAAGACCTTTGACAAGAACCTAAAAGTCTCAGTAGAAACACTAGCTAGACCTTTGACAAGAACTTTAAAGTCTCATCAGACACACTAGTCTAGTAAGACATTTGACAAGAACCTAAAAGTCTCAGTAGAAACACTAGCTAGACCTTTGACAAGAACTTTAAAGTTTCATCAGAAACACTAGTGTAGTAAGACCTTTGACAAGAACCTAAAAGTCTCAGTAGAAACACTAGCTAGACCTTTGACAAGAACTTTAAAGTCTCAGTAGAAACACTAGTCTAGACCTTTGACAAGAACTTTAAAGTCTCATCAGAAACACTACTCTAGTAAGACCTTTGACAAGAACCTAAAAGTCTCAGTAGAAACACTACCTAGACCTTTGACAAGAACTTTAAAGTCTCAGTAGAAACACTAGCTAGACCTTTGACAAGAACTTTAAAGTTTCATAAGAAACACTAGTCTTGTAAGACCTTTGACAAGAACCTAAAAGCCTCATCAGAAACACTAGTCTAGTAAGACCTTTGACAAGAACCTAAAGTCTCAGTAGAAACACTAGCTAGACCTTTGACAAGAACTTTAAAGTTTCATCAGAAACACTAGTGTAGTAAGACCTTTGACAAGAACCTAAAAGTCTCAGTAGAAACACTAGCTAGACCTTTGACAAGAACTTTAAAGTCTCAGTAGAAACACTAGTCTAGACCTTTGACAAGAACTTTAAAGTCTCATCAGAAACACTAGTCTAGTAAGACCTTTGAGAAGAACCTTAAAGTCTCATCAGAAACACTAATCTAGTAAGACCTTTGACAAGAACCTAAAGTCTCAGTAGAAACACTAGCTAGACCTTTGACAAGAACCTAAAAGTCTCATCAGAAACACTAGCTAGACCTTTGACAAGAACTTTAAAGTCTCAGTAGAAACACTAGCTAGACCTTTGAGAAGAACTTTAAAGTCTCATCAGAAACACTAGTCTAGTAAGACCTTTGACAAGAACCTAAAAGTCTCAGTAGAAACACTACCTAGACCTTTGACAAGAACTTTAAAGTCTCAGTAGAAACACTAGCTAGACCTTTGACAAGAACTTTAAAGTTTCATCAGAAACACTAGTCTTGTAAGACCTTTGACAAGAACCTAAAAGCCTCAGTAGAAACACTAGCTAGACCTTTGACAAGAACCTTAAAGTCTCATCAGAAACACTAGTCTAGTAAGACCTTTGACAAGAACCTAAAAGTCTCAGTAGAAACACTAGCTAGACCTTTGACAAGAACTTTAAAGTCTCAGTAGAAACACTAGCTTGACCTTTGACAAGAACTTTAAAGTCTCATCAGAAACACTAGTGTAGTAAGACCTTTGACAAGAACCTAAAAGCCTCAGTAGAAACACTAGCTAGACCTTTGACAAGAACCTTAAAGTCTCATCAGACACACTAGTCTTGTAAGACCTTCGACAAGAACCTAAAAGTGTCAGTAGAAACACTAGCTAGACCTTTGACAAGAACCTAAAAGTCTCATCAGAAACACTACTCTAGTAAGACCTTTGACAAGAACCTAAAAGTCTCAGTAGAAACACTAGCTAGACCTTTGACAAGAACATTAAAGTCTCAGTAGAAACACTAGCTAGACCTTTGACAAGAACTTTAAAGTCTCATCAGAAACACTAGTGTAGTAAGACCTTTGACAAGAACCTAAAAGCCTCAGTAGAAACACTAGCTAGACCTTTGACAAGAACCTTAAAGTCTCATCAGAAACACTAGTCTAGTAAGACCTTTGACAAGAACCTAAAAGTCTCAGTAAAAACACTAGCTAGACCTTTGACAAGAACCTAAAAGTCTCATCAGAAACACTACCTAGACCTTTGACAAGAACTTTAAAGTCTCATCAGAAACACTAGTCTAGTAAGAACTTTGACAAGAACTTAAGAGCCTCAGTAGAAACACTAGCTAGACCTTTGACAAGAACCTTAAAGTCTCATCAGAAATACTAGTCTAGTAAGACCTTTGACAAGAACCTAAAAGTCTCAGTAGAAACACTACCTAGACCTTTGACAAGAACTTTAAAGTCTCAGTAGAAACACTAGCTAGACCTTTGACAAGAACTTTAAAGTCTCATCAGAAACACTAGTCTAGTAAGACCTTTGACAAGAACCTAAAAGTCTCAGTAGAAACACTACCTAGACCTTTGACAAGAACTTTAAAGTCTCATCAGACACACTAGTCTTGTAAGACCTTCGACAAGAACCTAAAAGTCTCAGTAGAAACACTAGCTAGACCTTTGACAAGAACTTTAAAGTTTCATCAGAAACACTAGTGTAGCAAGACCTTTGACAAGAACCTAAAAGCCTCAGTAGAAACACTAGCTAGACCTTTGAAAAGAACCTTAGTCTCATCAAAAAACACTAGTCTAGTAAGACCTTTGACAAGAACCTAAAAGTCTCAGTAGAAACACTAGCTAGACCTTTGACAAGAACTTTAAAGTCTCAGTAGAAACACTAGCTAGACCATTGACAAGAACTTTAAAGTCTCATCAGAAACACTAGTGTAGTAAGACCTTTGACAAGAACCTAAAAGCCTCAGTAGAAACACTAGCTAGACCTTTGACAAGAACCTTAAAGTCTCATCAGAAACACTAGTCTAGAAAGACCTTTGACAAGAACCTAAAAGTCTCAGTAGAAACACTAGCTAGACCTTTGACAAGAACTTTAAAGTCTCATCAGAAACACTAGTGTAGTAAGACCTTTGACAAGAACCTAAAAGCCTCAGTAGAAACACTAGCTAGACCTTTGACAAGAACTTTAAAGTCTCATCAGAAACACTAGTCTAGTAAGACATTTGACAAGAACCTAAAAGTCTCAGTAGAAACACTACCTAGACCTTTGACAAGAACTTTAAAGTCTCATCAGACACACTAGTCTTGTAAGACCTTCGACAAGAACCTAAAAGTCTCAATAGAAACACTACCTAGACCTTTGACAAGAACTTTAAAGTTGCATCAGAAACACTAGTGTAGTAAGACCTTTGACAAGAACCTAAAAGCCTCAGTAGAAACACTAGCTAGACCTTTGACAAGAACCTTAAAGTCTCATCAGAAACACTAGTCTAGTAAGACCTTTGACAAGAACCTAAAAGTCTCAGTAGAAACACTAGCTAGACCTTTGACAAGAACCTAAAAGTCTCAGTAGAAACACTACCTAGACCTTTGACAAGAACTTTAAAGTCTAAGTAGAAACACTAGCTAGACCTTTGACAAGAACTTTAAAGTCTCATCAGAAACACTACTCTAGTAAGACCTTTGACAAGAACCTAAAAGTCTCAGTAGAAGCACTAGCTAGACCTTTGACAAGAACTTTAAAGTCTCAGTAGAAACACTAGCTAGACCTTTGACAAGAACTTTAAGGTCTCATCAGAAACACTAGTCTAGTAAGACCTTTGACAAGAACCTAAAAGTCTCAGTAGAAACACTAGCTAGACCTTTGACAAGAACTTTAAAGTCTAAGTAGAAACACTAGCTAGACCTTTGACAAGAACTTTAAAGTGTCATCAGAAACACTAGTCTAGTAAGACCTTTGACAAGAACCTAAAAGTCTCAGTAGAAACACTACCTAGACCTTTGACAAGAACTTTAAAGTCTCATCAGACACACTAGTCTTGTAAGACCTTTGACAAGAACCTAAAAGTCTCAGTAGAAACACTAGCTAGACCTTTGACAAGAACTTTAAAGTTTCATCAGAAACACTAGTCTAGTAAGACCTTTGACAAGAACCTAAAAGCCTCATTAGAAACACTAGCTAGACCTTTGACAAGAACCTAAAAGTCTCATCAGAAACACTAGTCTAGTAAGACCTTTGACAAGAACCTAAAAGTCTCATCAGAAACACTAGCTAGACCTTTGACAAGAACTTTAAAGTCTCATCAGACACACTAGTCTTGTAAGACCTTTGACAAGAACCTAAAAGTCTCAGTAGAAACACTAGCTAGACCTTTGACAAGAACTTTAAAGTTTCATCGGAAACACTAGTGTAGTAAGACCTTTGACAAGAACCTAAAAGTCTCAGTAGAAACACTAGCTAGACCTTTGACAAGAACTTTAAAGTCTCAGTAGAAACACTAGCTAGACCTTTGACAAGAACTTTAAAGTCTCATCAGAAACACTAGTCTAGAAAGACCTTTGACAAGACCCTAAAAGTCTCAGTAGAAACACTAGCTAGACCTTTGACAAGAACTTTAAAGTCTCATCAGACACACTAGTCTTGTAAGACCTTCGACAAGAACCTAAAAGTCTCAGTAGAAACACTAGCTAGACCTTTGACAAGAACTTTAAAGTCTCATCAGAAACACTAGTCTAGTAAGACCTTTGACAAGAACCTAAAAGTCTCAGTAGAAACACTAGCTAGACCTTTGACAAGAACCTAAAAGTCTCAGTAGAAACACTAGTCTAGTAAGACCTTTGACAAGAACCTAAAAGTCTCAGTAGAAACACTAGCTAGACCTTTGAGAAGAACTTTAAAGTCTCAGTAGAAACACTAGTCTAGTAAGACCTTTGACAAGAACCTAAAAGTCTCAGTAGAAACACTAGTCTAGTAAGACCTTTGACAAGAACCTAAAAGTCTCAGTAGAAACACTAGTCTAGTAAGACCTTTGACAAGAACCTAAAAGCCTCATTAGAAACACTAGCTAGACCTTTGACAAGAACCTAAAAGTCTCATCAGAAACACTAGTCTAGTAAGACCTTTGACAAGAACCTAAAAGTCTCATCAGAAACACTAGCTAGACCTTTGACAAGAACTTTAAAGTCTCATCAGACACACTAGTCTTGTAAGACCTTTGACAAGAACCTAAAAGTCTCAGTAGAAACACTAGCTAGACCTTTGACAAGAACTTTAAAGTTTCATCAGAAACACTAGTGTAGTAAGACCTTTGACAAGAACCTAAAAGTCTCAGTAGAAACACTAGCTAGACCTTTGACAAGAACTTTAAAGTCTCAGTAGAAACACTAGCTAGACCTTTGACAAGAACTTTAAAGTCTCATCAGAAACACTAGTCTAGAAAGACCTTTGACAAGACCCTAAAAGTCTCAGTAGAAACACTAGCTAGACCTTTGACAAGAACTTTAAAGTCTCATCAGACACACTAGTCTTGTAAGACCTTCGACAAGAACCTAAAAGTCTCAGTAGAAACACTAGCTAGACCTTTGACAAGAACTTTAAAGTTTCATCAGAAACACTAGTGTAGTAAGACCTTTGACAAGAACCTAAAAGCCTCAGTAGAAACACTAGCTAGACCTTTGACAAGAACTTTAAAGTCTCATCAGAAACACTAGTCTAGTAAGACCTTTGACAAGAACCTAAAAGTCTCAGTAGAAACACTAGCTAGACCTTTGACAAGAACCTAAAAGTCTCAGTAGAAACACTAGTCTAGTAAGACCTTTGACAAGAACCTAAAAGTCTCAGTAGAAACACTAGCTAGACCTTTGAGAAGAACTTTAAAGTCTCAGTAGAAACACTAGTCTAGTAAGACCTTTGACAAGAACCTAAAAGTCTCAGTAGAAACACTAGTCTAGTAAGACCTTTGACAAGAACCTAAAAGTCTCAGTAGAAACACTAGTCTAGTAACACCTTTGACAAGAACCTAAAAGTCTCAGTAGAAACACTAGTCTAGTAAGACCTTTGACAAGAACCTAAAAGTCTCAGTAGAAACACTAGTCTAGTAAGACCTTCGACAAGAACCTAAAAGTCTCAGTAGAAACACTAGTCTAGTAGGACCTTTGACAAGAACCTAAAAGTCTCAGTAGAAACACTAGCTAGACCTTTGAGAAGAACTTTAAAGTTTCATCAGAAACACTAGTGTAGCAAGACCTTTGACAAGAACCTAAAAGCCTCAGTTGAAACACTAGCTAGACCTTTGACAAGAACCTTAAAGTCTCATCAGAAACACTAGTCTAGTAAGACCTTTGACAAGAACTTAAAAGTCTCAGTAGAAACACTACCTAGACCTTTGACAAGAACTTTAAAGTCTCAGTAGAAACACTAGTCTAGACCTTTGACAAGAACTTTAAAGTCTCATCAGAAACACTAGTGTAGTAAGACCTTTGACAAGAACCTAAAAGCCTCAGTAGAAACACTAGCTAGACCTTTGACAAGAACCTTAAAGTCTCATCAGAAACACTAGTCTAGTAAGACCTTTGACAAGAACCTAAAAGTCTCAGTAGAAACACTAGCTAGACCTTTGACAAGAACCTAAAAGTCTCAGTAGAAACACTAGTCTAGTAAGACCTTTGACAAGAACCTAAAAGTCTCAGTAGAAACACTAGCTAGACCTTTGACAAGAACTTTAAAGTCTCAGTAGAAACACTAGTCTAGTAAGACCTTTGACAAGAACCTAAAAGTCTCAGTAGAAACACTAGTCTACTAAGACCTTTGACAAGAACCTAAAAGTCTCAGTAGAAACACTAGTCTAGTAAGACCTTTGACAAGAACCTAAAAGCCTCATTAGAAACACTAGCTAGACCTTTGACAAGAACCTAAAAGTCTCATCAGAAACACTAGTCTAGTAAGACCTTTGACAAGAACCTAAAAGTCTCATCAGAAACACTAGCTAGACCTTTGACAAGAACTTTAAAGTTTCATCAGAAACACTAGTCTAGTAAGACCTTTGACAAGAACCTAAAAGCCTCAGTAGAAACACTAGCTAGACCTTTGACAAGAACCTAAAAGTCTCATCAGAAACACTAGTCTAGTAAGACCTTTGACAAGAACCTAAAAGTCTCATCAGAAACACTAGCTAGACCTTTGACAAGAACTTTAAAGTCTCATCAGACACACTAGTCTTGTAAGACCTTTGACAAGAACCTAAAAGTCTCAGTAGAAACACTAGCTAGACCTTTGACAAGAACTTTAAAGTTTCATCGGAAACACTAGTGTAGTAAGACCTTTGACAAGAACCTAAAAGTCTCAGTAGAAACACTAGCTAGACCTTTGACAAGAACTTTAAAGTCTCAGTAGAAACACTAGCTAGACCTTTGACAAGAACTTTAAAGTCTCATCAGAAACACTAGTCTAGAAAGACCTTTGACAAGACCCTAAAAGTCTCAGTAGAAACACTAGCTAGACCTTTGACAAGAACTTTAAAGTCTCATCAGACACACTAGTCTTGTAAGACCTTCGACAAGAACCTAAAAGTCTCAGTAGAAACACTAGCTAGACCTTTGACAAGAACTTTAAAGTTTCATCAGAAACACTAGTGTAGTAAGACCTTTGACAAGAACCTAAAAGCCTCAGTAGAAACACTAGCTAGACCTTTGACAAGAACTTTAAAGTCTCATCAGAAACACTAGTCTAGTAAGACCTTTGACAAGAACCTAAAAGTCTCAGTAGAAACACTAGCTAGACCTTTGACAAGAACCTAAAAGTCTCAGTAGAAACACTAGTCTAGTAAGACCTTTGACAAGAACCTAAAAGTCTCAGTAGAAACACTAGCTAGACCTTTGAGAAGAACTTTAAAGTCTCAGTAGAAACACTAGTCTAGTAAGACCTTTGACAAGAACCTAAAAGTCTCAGTAGAAACACTAGTCTAGTAAGACCTTTGACAAGAACCTAAAAGTCTCAGTAGAAACACTAGTCTAGTAAGACCTTTGACAAGAACCTAAAAGCCTCATTAGAAACACTAGCTAGACCTTTGACAAGAACCTAAAAGTCTCATCAGAAACACTAGTCTAGTAAGACCTTTGACAAGAACCTAAAAGTCTCATCAGAAACACTAGCTAGACCTTTGACAAGAACTTTAAAGTCTCATCAGACACACTAGTCTTGTAAGACCTTTGACAAGAACCTAAAAGTCTCAGTAGAAACACTAGCTAGACCTTTGACAAGAACTTTAAAGTTTCATCAGAAACACTAGTGTAGTAAGACCTTTGACAAGAACCTAAAAGTCTCAGTAGAAACACTACCTAGACCTTTGACAAGAACTTTAAAGTCTCAGTAGAAACACTAGCTAGACCTTTGACAAGAACTTTAAAGTCTCATCAGAAACACTAGTCTAGAAAGACCTTTGACAAGACCCTAAAAGTCTCAGTAGAAACACTAGCTAGACCTTTGACAAGAACTTTAAAGTCTCATCAGACACACTAGTCTTGTAAGACCTTCGACAAGAACCTAAAAGTCTCAGTAGAAACACTAGCTAGACCTTTGACAAGAACTTTAAAGTTTCATCAGAAACACTAGTGTAGTAAGACCTTTGACAAGAACCTAAAAGCCTCAGTAGAAACACTAGCTAGACCTTTGACAAGAACTTTAAAGTCTCATCAGAAACACTAGTCTAGTAAGACCTTTGACAAGAACCTAAAAGTCTCAGTAGAAACACTAGTCTAGTAAGACCTTTGACAAGAACCTAAAAGTCTCAGTAGAAACACTAGCTAGACCTTTGAGAAGAACTTTAAAGTCTCAGTAGAAACACTAGTCTAGTAAGACCTTTGACAAGAACCTAAAAGTCTCAGTAGAAACACTAGTCTAGTAAGACCTTTGACAAGAACCTAAAAGTCTCAGTAGAAACACTAGTCTAGTAACACCTTTGACAAGAACCTAAAAGTCTCAGTAGAAACACTAGTCTAGTAAGACCTTTGACAAGAACCTAAAAGTCTCAGTAGAAACACTAGTCTAGTAAGACCTTCGACAAGAACCTAAAAGTCTCAGTAGAAACACTAGTCTAGTAGGACCTTTGACAAGAACCTAAAAGTCTCAGTAGAAACACTAGCTAGACCTTTGAGAAGAACTTTAAAGTTTCATCAGAAACACTAGTGTAGCAAGACCTTTGACAAGAACCTAAAAGCCTCAGTTGAAACACTAGCTAGACCTTTGACAAGAACCTTAAAGTCTCATCAGAAACACTAGTCTAGTAAGACCTTTGACAAGAACTTAAAAGTCTCAGTAGAAACACTACCTAGACCTTTGACAAGAACTTTAAAGTCTCAGTAGAAACACTAGTCTAGACCTTTGACAAGAACTTTAAAGTCTCATCAGAAACACTAGTGTAGTGAGACCTTTGACAAGAACCTAAAAGCCTCAGTAGAAACACTAGCTAGACCTTTGACAAGAACCTTAAAGTCTCATCAGAAACACTAGTCTAGTAAGACCTTTGACAAGAACCTAAAAGTCTCAGTAGAAACACTAGCTAGACCTTTGACAAGAACCTAAAAGTCTCAGTAGAAACACTAGTCTAGTAAGACCTTTGACAAGAACCTAAAAGTCTCAGTAGAAACACTAGCTAGACCTTTGACAAGAACTTTAAAGTCTCAGTAGAAACACTAGTCTAGTAAGACCTTTGACAAGAACCTAAAAGTCTCAGTAGAAACACTAGTCTACTAAGACCTTTGACAAGAACCTAAAAGTCTCAGTAGAAACACTAGTCTAGTAAGACCTTTGACAAGAACCTAAAAGCCTCATTAGAAACACTAGCTAGACCTTTGACAAGAACCTAAAAGTCTCATCAGAAACACTAGTCTAGAAAGACCTTTGACAAGAACCTAAAAGTCTCATCAGAAACACTAGCTAGACCTTTGACAAGAACTTTAAAGTCTCATCAGACACACTAGTCTTGTAAGACCTTTGACAAGAACCTAAAAGTCTCAGTAGAAACACTAGCTAGACCTTTGACAAGAACTTTAAAGTTTCATCAGAAACACTAGTGTAGTAAGACCTTTGACAAGAGCCTAAAAGTCTCAGTAGAAACACTAGCTAGACCTTTGACAAGAACTTTAAAGTCTCAGTAGAAACACTAGCTAGACCTTTGACAAGAACTTTAAAGTCTCATCAGAAACACTAGTCTAGAAAGACCTTTGACAAGACCCTAAAAGCCTCAGTTGAAACACTAGCTAGACCTTTGACAAGAACCTTAAAGTCTCATCAGAAACACTAGTCTAGTAAGACCTTTGACAAGAACTTAAAAGTCTCAGTAGAAACACTACCTAGACCTTTGACAAGAACTTTAAAGTCTCAGTAGAAACACTAGTCTAGACCTTTGACAAGAACTTTAAAGTCTCATCAGAAACACTAGTGTAGTAAGACCTTTGACAAGAACCTAAAAGCCTCAGTAGAAACACTAGCTAGACCTTTGACAAGAACCTTAAAGTCTCATCAGAAACACTAGTCTAGTAAGACCTTTGACAAGAACCTAAAAGTCTCAGTAGAAACACTAGCTAGACCTTTGACAAGAACCTAAAAGTCTCAGTAGAAACACTAGTCTAGTAAGACCTTTGACAAGAACCTAAAAGTCTCAGTAGAAACACTAGCTAGACCTTTGACAAGAACTTTAAAGTCTCAGTAGAAACACTAGTCTAGTAAGACCTTTGACAAGAACCTAAAAGTCTCAGTAGAAACACTAGTCTACTAAGACCTTTGACAAGAACCTAAAAGTCTCAGTAGAAACACTAGTCTAGTAAGACCTTTGACAAGAACCTAAAAGCCTCATTAGAAACACTAGCTAGACCTTTGACAAGAACCTAAAAGTCTCATCAGAAACACTAGTCTAGTAAGACCTTTGACAAGAACCTAAAAGTCTCATCAGAAACACTAGCTAGACCTTTGACAAGAACTTTAAAGTCTCATCAGACACACTAGTCTTGTAAGACCTTTGACAAGAACCTAAAAGTCTCAGTAGAAACACTAGCTAGACCTTTGACAAGAACTTTAAAGTTTCATCAGAAACACTAGTGTAGTAAGACCTTTGACAAGAGCCTAAAAGTCTCAGTAGAAACACTAGCTAGACCTTTGACAAGAACTTTAAAGTCTCAGTAGAAACACTAGCTAGACCTTTGACAAGAACTTTAAAGTCTCATCAGAAACACTAGTCTAGAAAGACCTTTGACAAGACCCTAAAAGTCTCAGTAGAAACACTAGCTAGACCTTTGACAAGAACTTTAAAGTCTCATCAGACACACTAGTCTTGTAAGACCTTCGACAAGAACCTAAAAGTCTCAGTAGAAACACTAGCTAGACCTTTGACAAGAACTTTAAAGTTTCATCAGAAACACTAGTGTAGTAAGACCTTTGACAAGAACCTAAAAGCCTCAGTAGAAACACTAGCTAGACCTTTGACAAGAACTTTAAAGTCTCATCAGAAACACTAGTCTAGTAAGACCTTTGACAAGAACCTAAAAGTCTCAGTAGAAACACTAGCTAGACCTTTGACAAGAACCTAAAAGTCTCAGTAGAAACACTAGTCTAGTAAGACCTTTGACAAGAACCTAAAAGTCTCAGTAGAAACACTAGCTAGACCTTTGAGAAGAACTTTAAAGTCTCAGTAGAAACACTAGTCTAGTAAGACCTTTGACAAGAACCTAAAAGTCTCAGTAGAAACACTAGTCTAGTAAGACCTTTGACAAGAACCTAAAAGTCTCAGTAGAAACACTAGTCTAGTAACACCTTTGACAAGAACCTAAAAGTCTCAGTAGAAACACTAGTCTAGTAAGACCTTCGACAAGAACCTAAAAGTCTCAGTAGAAACACTAGTCTAGTAGGACCTTTGACAAGAACCTAAAAGTCTCAGTAGAAACACTACCTAGACCTTTGAGAAGAACTTTAAAGTTTCATCAGAAACACTAGTGTAGCAAGACCTTTGACAAGAACCTAAAAGCCTCAGTTGAAACACTAGCTAGACCTTTGACAAGAACCTTAAAGTCTCATCAGAAACACTAGTCTAGTAAGACCTTTGACAAGAACTTAAAAGTCTCAGTAGAAACACTACCTAGACCTTTGACAAGAACTTTGAAGTCTCAGTAGAAACACTAGTCTAGACCTTTGACAAGAACTTTAAAGTCTCATCAGAAACACTAGTGTAGTAAGACCTTTGACAAGAACCTAAAAGCCTCAGTAGAAACACTAGCTAGACCTTTGACAAGAACCTAAAAGTCTCATCAGAAACACTAGTCTAGTAAGACCTTTGACAAGAACCTAAAAGTCTCATCAGAAACACTAGCTAGACCTTTGACAAGAACTTTAAAGTCTCATCAGACACACTAGTCTTGTAAGACCTTTGACAAGAACCTAAAAGTCTCAGTAGAAACACTAGCTAGACCTTTGACAAGAACTTTAAAGTTTCATCAGAAACACTAGTGTAGTAAGACCTTTGACAAGAGCCTAAAAGTCTCAGTAGAAACACTAGCTAGACCTTTGACAAGAACTTTAAAGTCTCAGTAGAAACACTAGCTAGACCTTTGACAAGAACTTTAAAGTCTCATCAGAAACACTAGTCTAGAAAGACCTTTGACAAGACCCTAAAAGTCTCAGTAGAAACACTAGCTAGACCTTTGACAAGAACTTTAAAGTCTCATCAGACACACTAGTCTTGTAAGACCTTCGACAAGAACCTAAAAGTCTCAGTAGAAACACTAGCTAGACCTTTGACAAGAACTTTAAAGTTTCATCAGAAACACTAGTGTAGTAAGACCTTTGACAAGAACCTAAAAGCCTCAGTAGAAACACTAGCTAGACCTTTGACAAGAACTTTAAAGTCTCATCAGAAACACTAGTCTAGTAAGACCTTTGACAAGAACCTAAAAGTCTCAGTAGAAACACTAGCTAGACCTTTGACAAGAACCTAAAAGTCTCAGTAGAAACACTAGTCTAGTAAGACCTTTGACAAGAACCTAAAAGTCTCAGTAGAAACACTAGCTAGACCTTTGACAAGAACTTTAAAGTCTCAGTAGAAACACTAGTCTAGTAAGACCTTTGACAAGAACCTAAAAGTCTCAGTAGAAACACTAGTCTAGTAAGACCTTTGACAAGAACCTAAAAGTCTCAGTAGAAACACTAGTCTAGTAACACCTTTGACAAGAACCTAAAAGTCTCAGTAGAAACACTAGTCTAGTAAGACCTTCGACAAGAACCTAAAAGTCTCAGTAGAAACACTAGTCTAGTAGGACCTTTGACAAGAACCTAAAAGTCTCAGTAGAAACACTACCTAGACCTTTGACAAGAACTTTAAAGTTTCATCAGAAACACTAGTGTAGCAAGACCTTTGACAAGAACCTAAAAGCCTCAGTTGAAACACTAGCTAGACCTTTGACAAGAACCTTAAAGTCTCATCAGAAACACTAGTCTAGTAAGACCTTTGACAAGAACTTAAAAGTCTCAGTAGAAACACTACCTAGACCTTTGACAAGAACTTTAAAGTCTCAGTAGAAACACTAGTCTAGACCTTTGACAAGAACTTTAAAGTCTCATCAGAAACACTAGTGTAGTAAGACCTTTGACAAGAACCTAAAAGCCTCAGTAGAAACACTAGCTAGACCTTTGACAAGAACCTTAAAGTCTCATCAGAAACACTAGTCTAGTAAGACCTTTGACAAGAACCTAAAAGTCTCAGTAGAAACACTAGTCTAGACCTTTGACAAGAACTTTAAAGTCTCAGTAGAAACACTAGCTAGACCTTTGACAAGAACCTTAAAGTCTCATCAGAAACACTAATCTAGTAAGACCTTTGACAAGAACCTAAAAGCCTCAGTAGAAACACTAGTCTAGACCTTTGACAAGAACCTGAAAGTCTCATCAGAAACACTAGTGTAGTAAGACCTTTGACAAGAACCTAAAAGTCTCAGTAGAAACACTACCTAGACCTTTGACAAGAACTTTAAAGTCACAGTAGAAGGACTAGCTAGACCTTTGACAAGAACTTTAAAGTCTCATCAGAAACACTAGTCTAGTAAGACCTTTGACAAGAACCTAAAAGTCTCAGTAGAAACACTACCTAGACCTTTGACAAGAACTTTAAAGTCTCATCAGACACACTAGTGTAGTAAGACCTTTGACAAGAACCTAAAAGTCTCAGTAGAAACACTACCTAGACCTTTGACAAGAACTTTAAAGTCTCAGTAGAGACACTAGCTAGACCTTTGACAAGAACCTTAAAGTCTCAGTAGAAACACTAGTCTAGTAAGACCTTTGACAAGAACCTAAAAGTCTCAGTAGAAACACTAGCTAGACCTTTGACAAGAACTTTAAAGTCTCAGTAGAAACACTAGCTAGACCTTTGACAAGAACTTTAAAGTGTCATCAGAAACACTAGTCTAGTAAGCCCTTTGACAAGAACCTAAAAGCCTCAGTAGAAACACTAGCTAGACCTTTGACAAGAACCTTAAAGTCTCATCAGAAACACTAGTCTAGTAAGACCTTTGACAAGAACCTAAAAGTCTCAGTAGAAACACTAGCTAGACCTTTGACAAGAACTTTAAAGTCACAGTAGAAACACTACCTAGACCTTTGACAAGAACTTTAAAGTCTCATCAGAAACACTAGTCTAGTAGGACCTTTGACAAGAACCTAAAAGCCTCAGTAGAAACACTAGCTAGACCTTTGACAAGAACCTTAAAGTCTCATCAGAAACACTAGTCTAGTAAGACCTTTGACAAGAACCTAAAAGTCTCAGTAGAAACACTAGCTAGACCTTTGACAAGAACCTAAAAGTCTCAGTAGAAACACTACCTAGACCTTTGACAAGAACTTTAAAGTCTCAGTAGAAACACTAGCTAGACCTTTGACAAGAACTTTAAGGTCTCATCAGAAACACTACTCTAGTAAGACCTTTGACAAGAACCTAAAAGTCTCAGTAGAAACACTACCTAGACCTTTGACAAGAACTTTAAAGTCTCAGTAGAAACACTAGCTAGACCTTTGACAAGAACTTTAAAGTCTCATCAGAAACACTAGTCTAGTAAGACCTTTGACAAGAACCTAAAAGTCTCAGTAGAAACACTAGCTAGACCTTTGACAAGAACTTTAAAGTCTCATCAGACACACTAGTCTTGTAAGACCTTTGACAAGAACCTAAAAGTCTCAGTAGAAACACTAGCTAGACCTTTGACAAGAACTTTAAAGTCACAGTAGAAACACTACCTAGACCTTTGACAAGAACTTTAAAGTCTCATCAGAAACACTAGTCTAGTAGGACCTTTGACAAGAACCTAAAAGCCTCAGTAGAAACACTAGCTAGACCTTTGACAAGAACCTTAAAGTCTCATCAGAAACACTAGTCTAGTAAGACCTTTGACAAGAACCTAAAAGTCTCAGTAGAAACACTAGCTAGACCTTTGACAAGAACCTAAAAGTCTCAGTAGAAACACTACCTAGACCTTTGACAAGAACTTTAAAGTCTCAGTAGAAACACTAGCTAGACCTTTGACAAGAACTTTAAGGTCTCATCAGAAACACTACTCTAGTAAGACCTTTGACAAGAACCTAAAAGTCTCAGTAGAAACACTACCTAGACCTTTGACAAGAACTTTAAAGTCTCAGTAGAAACACTAGCTAGACCTTTGACAAGAACTTTAAAGTCTCATCAGAAACACTAGTCTAGTAAGACCTTTGACAAGAACCTAAAAGTCTCAGTAGAAACACTAGCTAGACCTTTGACAAGAACTTTAAAGTCTCATCAGACACACTAGTCTTGTAAGACCTTTGACAAGAACCTAAAAGTCTCATCAGAAACACTAGCTAGACCTTTGACAAGAACTTTAAAGTTTCATCAGAAACACTAGTCTAGTAAGACCTTTGACAAGAACCTAAAAGCCTCAGTAGAAACACTAGCTAGACCTTTGACAAGAACCTTAAAGTCTCATCAGAAACACTAGTCTAGTAAGACCTTTGACAAGAACCTAAAAGTCTCAGTAGAAACACTAGCTAGACCTTTGACAAGAACCTAGAAGTCTCAGTAGAAACACTAGTCTAGTAAGACCTTCGACAAGAACCTAAAAGTCTCAGTAGAAACACTAGTCTAGTAAGACCTTCGACAAGAACCTAGACGTCTCAGTAGAAACACTAGCTAGACCTTTGACAAGAACTTTAAAGTTTCATCAGAAACACTAGTCTAGTAAGACCTTTGACAAGAACCTAAAAGCCTCAGTAGAAACACTAGCTAGACCTTTGACAAGAACCTTAAAGTCTCATCAGAAACACTAGTCTAGTAAGACCTTTGACAAGAACCTAAAAGTCTCAGTAGAAACACTAGCTAGACCTTTGACAAGAACCTAGAAGTCTCAGTAGAAACACTAGTCTAGTAAGACCTTTGACAAGAACCTAAAAGTCTCAGTAGAAACACTAGTCTAGTAGGACCTTTGACAAGAACCTAAAAGTCTCAGTAGAAACACTAGTCTAGTAAGACCTTCGACAAGAACCTAAAAGTCTCAGTAGAAACACTACCTAGACCTTTGACAAGAACTTTAAAGTCTCAGTAGAAACACTAGCTAGACCTTTGACAAGAACTTTAAGGTCTCATCAGAAACACTACTCTAGTAAGACCTTTGACAAGAACCTAAAAGTCTCAGTAGAAACACTACCTAGACCTTTGACAAGAACTTTAAAGTCTCAGTAGAAACACTAGCTAGACCTTTGACAAGAACTTTAAAGTCTCATCAGAAACACTAGTCTAGTAAGACCTTTGACAAGAACCTAAAAGTCTCAGTAGAAACACTAGCTAGACCTTTGACAAGAACTTTAAAGTCTCATCAGACACACTAGTCTTGTAAGACCTTTGACAAGAACCTAAAAGTCTCAGTAGAAACACTAGCTAGACCTTTGACAAGAACTTTAAAGTCACAGTAGAAACACTACCTAGACCTTTGACAAGAACTTTAAAGTCTCATCAGAAACACTAGTCTAGTAGGACCTTTGACAAGAACCTAAAAGCCTCAGTAGAAACACTAGCTAGACCTTTGACAAGAACCTTAAAGTCTCATCAGAAACACTAGTCTAGTAAGACCTTTGACAAGAACCTAAAAGTCTCAGTAGAAACACTAGCTAGACCTTTGACAAGAACCTAAAAGTCTCAGTAGAAACACTACCTAGACCTTTGACAAGAACTTTAAAGTCTCAGTAGAAACACTAGCTAGACCTTTGACAAGAACTTTAAGGTCTCATCAGAAACACTACTCTAGTAAGACCTTTGACAAGAACCTAAAAGTCTCAGTAGAAACACTACCTAGACCTTTGACAAGAACTTTAAAGTCTCAGTAGAAACACTAGCTAGACCTTTGACAAGAACTTTAAAGTCTCATCAGAAACACTAGTCTAGTAAGACCTTTGACAAGAACCTAAAAGTCTCAGTAGAAACACTAGCTAGACCTTTGACAAGAACTTTAAAGTCTCATCAGACACACTAGTCTTGTAAGACCTTTGACAAGAACCTAAAAGTCTCATCAGAAACACTAGCTAGACCTTTGACAAGAACTTTAAAGTTTCATCAGAAACACTAGTCTAGTAAGACCTTTGACAAGAACCTAAAAGCCTCAGTAGAAACACTAGCTAGACCTTTGACAAGAACCTTAAAGTCTCATCAGAAACACTAGTCTAGTAAGACCTTTGACAAGAACCTAAAAGTCTCAGTAGAAACACTAGCTAGACCTTTGACAAGAACCTAGAAGTCTCAGTAGAAACACTAGTCTAGTAAGACCTTCGACAAGAACCTAAAAGTCTCAGTAGAAACACTAGTCTAGTAAGACCTTCGACAAGAACCTAGACGTCTCAGTAGAAACACTAGCTAGACCTTTGACAAGAACTTTAAAGTTTCATCAGAAACACTAGTCTAGTAAGACCTTTGACAAGAACCTAAAAGCCTCAGTAGAAACACTAGCTAGACCTTTGACAAGAACCTTAAAGTCTCATCAGAAACACTAGTCTAGTAAGACCTTTGACAAGAACCTAAAAGTCTCAGTAGAAACACTAGCTAGACCTTTGACAAGAACCTAGAAGTCTCAGTAGAAACACTAGTCTAGTAAGACCTTTGACAAGAACCTAAAAGTCTCAGTAGAAACACTAGTCTAGTAGGACCTTTGACAAGAACCTAAAAGTCTCAGTAGAAACACTAGTCTAGTAAGACCTTCGACAAGAACCTAAAAGTCTCAGTAGAAACACTAGCTAGACCTTTGAGAAGAACTTAAAATCTCAGTAGAAACACTAGTTAGTTAGACCGTTGAAATGAAACTGCTATCGGAAGTCTGAATAAAGGTCTCATTAGAAGCACGTGCTAAACAACTAACTAAAAGTCCAAATAGAAGCATTAGGCCAACGCATGACAAGAAGCAAAACCCTACCTTAAAACCATAAAGCAAACCTCTCTACACCCCCTTTGTAACAACAGTTGAAGCCCGGCTAGATTCGAGACTGCAAGCCTCACTGGAACCTTTGCAGAGGTGTTGAACAGAAGCCAGACTAGATGTTAGAACTAGACTAGAAGTCTCACTAGACCCTTGGTAGAGGTGTTGAACTCATTAGACCCTTGGTAGAGGTGTTGAACAGAAGCCAGGCTACATGTTAGAACTAGACTACAAGCCTCACCAGAACCTTGTTAGAGGTGTTGAACAGAAGCCAGACTAGATGTTAGAACTAGACTACAAGCCTCACTTGAACCAGATGGTTCAACTTATGTGTTGCACAGAAACCGAGTTAGACAACAGACTACACGCCTCACCAGAATCTTGACAGATTTGTTGCACGGATGCCTGACGAGAACCAATCTTTGCATCCTTCTTGTTTTGTCTCCATGTCGGCAGGATACGATGCATTCAGAGACACATAGGAGACATATAAAATCTTCAAAACTGAAGACCCAAAATAACTAAATGTATAAAGCCCATTTAAGTGTACACGTCGATTAAGCTTGAACACAGATGAAGGAAATATAAAAATGTCATTTGTCATTATCAGCACTATTTCAGTTCACTCATTGCACATTTGTGGACACAATGGGGCGTCCAGGTTAGGACCTGACTACACCTTCCCTTTGCAGCAGCCATTGCTCGACACCGCCTTAGAATGGATTGCACAAGTCGTTCTTCGCCATTTCTCCTGCGCATGCCAAGCGTTGGTAAGTTCTGTCCGAGCCGCGACAGATAACTTTTGCGTTTTCAATGATGATAGCTTCTTAAACGGCGTTTTTGGTGGACTCCGGAAAATGTTCAAATGTAAGGAAGCTGTTGCGTATTAGTAAATGATAAACATGTGTACTATTTATATTTATGTGGCAATTTTGTACAATGATAACAGTTGCAATTTATCGATCCTTTTCGGACTCAAACGGACTGTACATATAAGCGATATGTTCTCAGATGCCACTATAAAACAGACAATTCACAATACAATACACAGCGAATATGTCAATAGTCACGGTGGAGCTTATAAGTACCTTGTATTACAGCTGGATTCATTCTAGATACATTCAGTTTTGTCTCTGCACAGGTGTACCCCATTCTGTAAGTAGGGAACGGGAGTTCAACAACCTGCTTGGGCCAACCGTCCATACAGACTCCCAATGCAAATGTTATGGTGGGTTTACTGCAAGAGAAGAGGTGGTGTGGGCTGGTATTTGTATGGAGACTAGCTGGCAATATTTCATTTATTGCTGCAGATGTTCGAACCTATAACTGAAGTTTATAGTCGGAACATCGTTTCACAGAAAACAACTGCCCTTAGTGGCATTTCAACTGTAAGGGGCACGGTTTCATGTCTTTTCATACTTTTCTAAAGTTAGGCAGTTTGGGATACAATGACATCTTTCAAGCATGGGTTATTAAAAAAGACCAATTATAACCCGATCTTCGCGAGCTGCCATTGTCGTAATATTACTTATGGTAAAACAAGGACTAGGCTTCACACGTTCCAAACTTTGGGGCTGACGATGTAACCATTAGTCTTGTTACGGCATGTCCACGACTTGATAACTAAGTGCAAAGACATATTTTTCATGTCTGCATGATAACAAATAGCTGTCACCTCGGTTTTGGTAATCGTTGCTATGCAGTTCATTTTTCGCCAGAAAAATGCATTTCAAGAGAGATAATTTGTTGCCGAAATATACATGTACGTTGAATTTCCTGCAACACTTAATGGAAAAGTAAGATAGCGATCTAGAATTTAGAATGATACACGAATTTTCGTTAGATTTTATATAAACATCTGATCAATCAGGGTCTTGTTTTAAGAAAATACGGAATTAGAAAACATCGGAAAATTCTTAAATATCCGTAAATGTTTGTATATGAGGCTGAAAATCGGCACTATCCTTCAAACAACAATCAGCACCACCATTACGCATGCTAAGAACTTGAAAAAAATGACGTTATAAAATTCAAAACGTTCACTAACAAACAAACAAAACGATGTAGTATATAGGTATACGTTCTTGTTGCTGCCAGTGGTCTGTTCAAAACAGAATCTGATATTATTCTACCAACGTTACATTTTACACACCATCAATCACAAATACAACATTTCTGATGAGAGAATCACTTATAAGGGTGACATGGAGAAAGTTGGTCGATTGTTAAAGTAGGTGAATAATATGGCGCCATTTCGCTTGATTGCACATTATGTGAACTACATGCATTTCTTTCTTATATCTGTCAATCAATCAAGTCTATTGTTAATAGGTACACGTCTCCATGCATGGTAAGAATGTGATCGGGCGAAGACGTGAACAGGTGTGCATAACATTCTACAAAATCTAGCATCCCCTACAAACGGATGAACATTAAGTTGTACTAGATATGAAAACTGAAATAAATAGGATCAAAATGCGATTCTGGTATGTTTGCTGCATTCTCTGCACACCGAATATACGGCCCGTCAGGCGACTAAATCAAACGAGTCCCGGATCAATAACCATGTGAACGAACTGCGACATAATTTTCCGTCTAGCTGTCCCCTGTTATGTCATGGTAGGTACATGTAATATTTCATTGTCATATTGTCAGTGATCAATGCATGTTCACGGTGTATTATAGACACATAATATCATTGTAAGCATAAATGCCACAGCTGGGGTTGCTGCCAGCTTTCACAGATAACATTTAAAATATGATTGATTTTAGAATTGAATTTACAGGGTCTACATCCCGGATATTGAGCTGAATTTTTCATGGGTATTTCGACATAAAACCTTTATTGTCAGGACTTAAGTAGAGTAGAGACGTTGTTGACAACATTGGCAATATTGTTGATAACGCATGAACATGCATTACACACACCAAGCTAATAAGTTAACAAACATAATCAGAACAGTAAATATATTGTTAGAGGGCAAGAACCGAACACGCGGCATTTCAGGGTTCTAGATCTCACTCACTCACTCACTCACTCACTCACATGTCTAAATGTCAATGCATAGGTGTGCGTGCATGCGTGTGTATAGTGTGTGTTTGCGCGTACATGTACAAAGACTGGCAGAAAAGGTGACAAGTGTACTTTCCTCCACTATACTGCTGTTGAAATTAATTGAGCTCAATATACTGAGTCAAAAACGAAACTTCACATTTTTTCTTCAGGGCACTATAAAAGAACAAGAGATGGTAAGATGGTTAAATTGTTATTATTTCATTGCTGTGTGATGTTCTCGATACACTGGCAATGCCTCAATCAGTTCCATTAGGCTACACCGCCGTTCGAAAACATGGATATACAGAATGCTAAGTCACAAGAATAAAAATTCGAAATTTCTCAGTTCAATATTGTGTATGGTCGCCCCGTGCATTCACCCTGCCAAACACTGTCTCCTCATCGAGCTGCTTGTGAACACGTGGTTGGGGATTCTGCGCCATTGCCCTTGCAAGGCAGCGCTATGTTCCTGCAAATTTTGAGGTTGGTTCCTAAGACCACGAAGCCTTCTCCCAAGTGCATCCAAAACGTGCGCTATACGATTAAGGTCAGGGACCTCGATTGTCAGTCCTTGACGTTGGTTCAAACGTTTTGAATGAAATTTCGTGTCAACATCGAAGTATTAGGCCGAGCATTATTATGCTGGAACTGTAGACCTGAGCCATGAGCCGCCATGAAAGGAACGAGTTCAGGGGTGAGCACCTGGTCGCGGTAAGCAGGAGCTGTGAGGTTTCCACGGATGACCAGAAGTCGGGAACGGTTGTTCCCACAGAAAGCACCCCGCACCATGCACCTTCCACCCCCGAATCTGTCGACTTCCTGTACATTGGGCATACCGTTCACGACGTCGTCTCCAGGCTCTATGCCTGCAGTCTGGGAATCTGAGGGTAAACCTGGATTCATCGCTAAAGACGACTCGACTCCAGTCTCTCTGGGTCCATCGGAGGTGACGTTGGGCCCACAGCAGACGTTGACGTTGATGAAACGGCGTCAATATTGGTCCACGATATGGACCTCGAGAATGGAGATTGGCAGCTCGCAACCGATTTTGAATGGTCTGCGACGACCCGATCTTGGGCGATCAGAAGTGGTGCCAGTAGACGACCTCGCAAGTCATACACAGTACGACGGCTGCATCACATTGCTCTTGCGACGTCAATAACTGATCTTCCCGCTTGCAACATGCCAACGGCACGTTCACGTTGCACATTTGACAATCGTGGCATTTAAAGTACCGTTTGAACTGTGTTTTGAAAGTGTTTTTTTCAATTCTTGAGGCCAATGAAAACACGTGCAAATGAAGAAAACAAACAGGGTCCAACACAAATATCGCTCTTGAAATTTCTGTACTTTTGTCCGTATGAATGAGATTAAAGTCACCAAACTATGACAGTATTAGTAAGTTTATTATGTAGTGGACACAAGGAATAAATACAAATGTTACAAACATACAGCACTGGGGAGAATAAGGAAACTGATACATTTAAATACATTTTTCAGAACAATAAGCTGTGTCTTTACATGTTAAGATTTTCTCGATGTTTGTTTCGCATGTAAATGTACAATAATTATCAACATCACCTGGTCTACACGCCAAAAGTGCGTTAAGATTCCTTGTCTTCCAAACGTTAATATGACTAAGAAAGTTCAGTACCATTCTAAGTGAACTTTATGCAATCCGACCATTAAAAGTAAACTAACAGGCATTAACAGTCAGGTCGCTTATAAAAATAATAGGGATATCAGCTGGACCGCTTGGACTATTTGAAGATGATTCCATATTTAGAAATGAAATGGTAACTTCTGTAAGTGACATTTAGACGTTGGTATGATATAATATAGCAGTTGTGCATGTGCTAACTCTGTTGTCAAGCACGTTATGACTTGCTAGCGTCAGCATCTATTGCAATAAAGAACTTGTATGTCCATAAAATTGTTTCTCTTCGCTGTAACTTTGTTATCGGATATCGTATGAGCTATATGATCTGTGTTTACATGGATCACAGAGCATGGTGAGAACATGACAACACAAGTAATGGTGGAAAATATATAACCAGAACATTATTTTACTCATGACAAGGACTTTCAACTTCTGATATTCCAGATACTCAAATGACCAAACCTGTTTATGAGTTTATCATCTATCCTAACAGGTATTGTCCATGAATGTTCAATCAAGGAAGTACTTCCCCAAGGTTATAACTGTTCTTGCTATGCGACTGCATGTTATGCAAGTGTGGAAACATGCATTGTGAGGAAATTATCTGGGCATATTGCGACATGATGCATTTTTAAACCCAAGACATTTCAAGTTCTACGTTGAAATATGATTCAATAGCAACAACAGGTACACTAAAGCATAATTACAGTGACGCTTCACTCTCCTTGTACATAGGTGCTCGGTGCCATGAGCATGTTTCCTTGGGTGGACACTGGCGCTTTATAAATATCTCTAATTTCATTTATTATTATTTTGTAAATACCGCTGAAATATGGCGGTCCCTAGCAAGAAACGATATCGTTGTTAGATTGATTGCTGCAACTGAGGATTCGGTGTCTGTTTTATAACAGACACCAAGACAGTGACGTGAATCGAAAAAAGGTATGATCTTTACCGGTATGGCGACAAAGTAAGCGAGGTACTCGGTGAGCCATATCCACGTCACAACACTGGAATACATTGTGCTAGAATCCCCTGACAATGTAAATACCGAATTGAACGCTTCCCTTTAAATTGCAAACTCGTAAATAGATTAAATATTAAATCTGTCGTCATATAAAAAGGCATTTTCTAGATATGGGTTGAAAAATACAAGAACAGCCTCTTTTCAAAACAGGAGTTTGAGAGCGGATTCGCTTCATCCTACGTTCAATGTAATTTTGGGAACACATATGTATATTTAATCTATTTTCAACCAGTCAAGTTTCGGATGAAATTCAACATAACATATGTTTAAAAAACATAACTGGTTCGGAATTGATTCTTCTTTTCAGACAGAGGCATCTTGTCTGATCAAGTTCAACATATACTTCCTGTGGGTTATCTGAAACGTTATCTCTATGTCTGTCATTTGATTCCAGCTCAAGTTAAAATTTCCCTGTTTGATAACTAACAATCATATCCACACAGAAACCTTCCGTATCAACTATACAGCGTTTGTTCCAGAGACCAATAGATGTTGTTTCCTGCACCATATCCTGATCTTTAAACGTCCTAGTTGACTAATGTCAGCAAGTGGAGAATCTCCTGCAACATGTACTCACTTAGGAGGATATGACTCTGACTGGACGGTCATTGGTCGCTCAAAGGTTACCTGATGCGACCTTCTACTAGATTTTGTTAGGCTGGGTGGTGGAGTGTAACGAAATACAATGAGACTAAGTTTATTAAGACTGAATATAGACAAATCGTGGCATTGATGAACATGTGGCATTGATGGATGTCGCAGAGATAATCAGCTGTGTGATCAGTTCAGTTCGATATGTCATTTATTACATAAGTGTACTAAGTAATCCTTATCTCCACTATCTGTATAAATGTTCGTATTTCTTAATTTCAGACATACTTATATTAAAGACTAGTACTTCCCTCTCCTTGTACATAGGCTCTCAGTGCCATGAGCATGCTTGAGTGGACACTGGCGCTGTATAAATATCTCTATTTATTTATTTTTTATTATCATTATTTTGTAAATGCCGCTGAAATATCAAACTTTATACGGATTGTAAATGAAACCGCAAAACTGTAATTTGTTTAATGACCCAACTGATCACATGTTACATATCAAATATTCATACTGTAAAATGTTCCTCTACCACCGCTGGTGGTTTGTTGGAATACTGAAACTGAACTGAACTGACTAACCAGACACCAGTGAAGATCCAGGTTGGAATTGGTCTTCAGCAACCCGTGATTGCGGTAAAAGGCATGTAACGGCATCGGGTGGTCAGGCTCGCTGACTTGGCTCACATGCCATCGTATCCAATTGTGTGAATATTCACGGTTGATCTGAATGACGGCTTGCAGTGACTCTGACAAGTTGATAAGTAGGTAAGTATTGTGATGTGTGTTTGGTGTTCATCAGATGTCATGTCAAAGAACTGTAGGGGTGGTGGGGTAGCCTACAGACTATAATGGTTAAAGCGTCTGAAGCCTCGGAATCGATCCTCCACGTAGGTGCAATGTATGAAACCCATTTCATGTGTCCTCTTTCGTGATATTGTTCGAATGTTGCAAAACGCGGTGTAAAGTCATACTCAGTCACTCACTGTCAGGGAGTGAGTGAGTGAGTTTGGTTTTACGCCGCTTTTAGAAATGTTCCAGCGATATCACGGCGGGGGACTCCAGAAAATGGGCCTCACACATTGTACCCATGTGGGGAATCGAACCCGGGTCCTCGGCGTGACGAGCGAGCGAGAGCTTTAACCACCTGGCTCTCACTGTCGCAGATAGGCGCATAACGTATATTTTGTCATTAGAGAAAAATGTGATATATCGCTGAATCAGACTCATGGCCGGTGTCTCACTGTCCATGCCTGTACCGTTGTGTTTCATTACAGACGTGGTCTCAGACGCTGCCGCCCACGCAACAAATACCAGAACTGGAGCTGTGTCACACCTTGCGAGGACAATTCCAAACTTTTCGGTTGATGCCTTTCCAAAGCCATTCATCGTCAAATCTCTGAAGAAGTAAAATGTCGATGACGGGGAGGAAAGACCCGAATGTAGCGATCGTTTGCCGCGGTTTTGATTCTACGTCTGCCACTTCTCGGACGATCTGGGTAAGACTGGACCAATCTCAAGAGCAAGATCTGACGCTCTGGTGTGCGTTGACATGACAAGCCTAACTCAGCGATGCCCAGACGAGGACTTGTAAATAAACGAATCTTAGCCAGATAGTCCAGTGACTGACATCATGAACAAAACGTAACGCAGCTGGGTTAGGGTGGATTACATCAATTATGTGAGCGAGTTGGGTTTAATGAGACATATAGTAGTCCAGTTTTGAAATAACGTACCATCGTTACCAACCGTCACACTACCTGTCAGTGGGCATGCCCTTGGATAATCACCTGAAGAGACGGTAATATGTAGACGGTCATCCTGAATGTAGCATTACGTTCTCTGATGATCGCAACCCATGGACGATCCGAGTTGATCGTGATCTTACGGAACGATTACCGGGATTGGGTCGTCAGGCTCGCACATGTCGAACTATCCTAATTGTGTAGAACGGTGCTGATGCTGTTGATCACTGGATTGTCTGGTCCTGACTTGATAATATCCCGTCAAATAGCTGGGATATTGCTGAGTGCGGTGTTACACAAAAACGAACCAATTCGCGGACACAACATCCAAACGTATATTGAAGCTTACGTAAAATATACGTTTTCCTCGCCATGTGCACAATGACACAGCGGACTTAAATAAACCGCTATTAATAAGAATCCTAGCCTGTTCTGTTGTAAAACGCTGAACTGCTCGTGGGTTCCAAACAATATCATACTGCTTCTGAGATACCGTACGCCCTTTTACATTAAACTGGGATCGACGGTGTGAGGCTCATGTCAAAACATTGATTACAGAACAGTGTCGTTTCCTCTTTAGTGGGTTCCGTCCTATTTCGCAACTTAGTGCGATAACCAGTCCTAAATTTTTAAGCTGTGTCATTTAACTGGTTGCATACATATTAATCAGTTTGATTTGATAAGTCTATGCACTTGCATATTGCAACACTAGTTCCATCTAATCCTAGCAAATGCGTCGTACGGCGTGCTCTGTCGTACAGCGAGCTCTGACAAACGGTAACCTGGAAATCGTGGAAGTCTCAAAACGAGGCTGTGCCGCCAGGAAAGTTTGGCGGTCTCTGACGGAACTAATATTACTTCAACCCCATTGTGTGTTACAGAACTACCCTGAATAAGCGCAAAAAACACATAACAGGTTTAACCAGTGAGCCAGATGCATTGTGACTCATTGTACGACCTCCTGAAACAGGGGCAGTCTGTGATTTCATAGTTAAGGTATGCAGCTTAACCTCGACATAAAGTATAGGAAGACGGTGTTGTTAAAGTTTATACTTACAATTCATTTATAAATATCATTTTCTTATGAAACAAGGAATTGAAATTCAGTTTAACTAGAATTGTTTGAAGTGTCGATTTACACTTTCACACGAGAAAATTCGGATCGGCTGAAAAGTAGGTCAGTGTCTGAATAGGTTAATGAGACTTATGTTTCGGTATGCTCTATTTTGCGTAGATCCGGTATTGCTTGTATCGCCACTATGAATTGCTGAACCCGTGAAGATCCAGGTTAAGGGTTGACATCGTGTCCCAACTGCGTAGATCGATGCTCATGATGTCAGTCACGTGTTTGGTCCAGGCTCAATTATTTACAGACCTCGGTCATATTTCTAGAATACTGAATGTTGCAGTACCCCTTGGTGTTTCAAAAAGATAATGTTGGGTCTTTACTGACTGATGGTGTGACCTGATGTAGATTATGTCTGATTCGAGGGATATTTACAATGGCAACATAGAATTGTCTGTCACACTCTACTTGACAAAGAATCACAACAACGAATTAAAGACAACATAGACAGGTTCATGTGTGAACTAAAAGTAAATAAGTCATTGATTATTCTGCAGTTTCAATGTTTTGTGTAAAGTTTATTTCAGATTGAGGGTGATCACAGGGAATCGAAAAGCTGCCATTACAAAAATGTCTGAGCTTACACATAATTTTTGCTATTGTAGTTGGGCAAGCCCTCAATAGTTGCTATGTAAATATAAAGCTTTGCATCATATGAGGCTTACACTAAAAAGTGTGGCTTGCTTCTCGCCTGATTAAACAATATTCCTGTACTAGTTAAGAAAACTACGTCACGGCATGTCCATGCATTTAAGTTCAAGGAAAGCTAGAGATGAGACTGGTCTCCGGTATTTATCACTTTCATGAAACCCAGGGCGCGTGAGGATTTTCGGTTGAATGGACTTTCCGGTAGAATAGAGCTGTACAATAATTACCGGTGAGCAGAGACTGAGCTACTGGTTGAAAATATACACCTCAGAATTCTCCAGTAACTCCCCTTGTCCCAGGTGGCGCTGATAACCGGAAGCGTTGCCAGAACAGTAAAACATGGCCGCCCCCACGAAAACCTCGGCGACCTTTGGCCAACTTCCTGACCTATCAGGGCTATCCGAGGCCGAGCGGGCCCAGGTCATCGCAGTCATGGAGCGAGCACAGGTGGGAGGATCCCCCGGATGACATGTTTACCCTTCTGATGCAATTCATGTATAAGTCTACTGCTATGAAATGATTTTGACAGCTCTAAAATTGAAGTTTGACTCACAATCTTGTGACTGACACATCGCTATTTTCACCATTATCGCATTGATATTGTCATTATTGATTAATATGTCAATGCTACCAACTTGACACTGGATATAAGTTAACAACATGACAATATGTTGGCTACTGTTGGACACAAGTCAATGGTTGCTTTACTGATACTTATGGTCTCTGTGAATGTTGCGCTGTACCCAAAGTCACTTATCACTTACACTAAGTTACAGTGTATTCTTTTCCCCAAGCCATAGAAAAAATTAACGATTTTGTTTGGAATTTGATGTTGCGAACAGTCTCATAAATATAGTTGCCTTTGTTATCTGCCAGCTGTTTATATTACCAATGAATGACCTAGAAATAGCATATGAAGTTCGGTCGGTATTTATCTTTGTTGGACGCAAGTCATCGTTTGTTTAGACTTGTCAGCATCCCTTTAAGTGTCGACTGTAGTCACTGTCAGCAGTTCACTACACCGTCACACTATTCCTAGACTTAGAAAATGCTCTGCTGTTACCAAGAAACCATTCCACACAGGAGAGTACTCTGAGTAGTTTATTTGTGATGGTGAATATTACTTACAATGTTTACTCATCAGATTCTTTACTCACTAGTCTATAAATTTCTGATTCATCTTCACATCAGCTTTTCAAGATTTAAGTGACATTAAAGTTAAGTCAGCATATCGGCTTATGACAGAATACTTAATTGTGCTTAATTAGTTACTGCTTAACACACCTTCTTAGAGTCTGCAGTATATGGCTGTCTAAATGATTTAGCTTCAAAAAATTATTTTATAAATGTGATGAAACCTTCGGATATGGCAGTAATGACACTAGCAACAGAAACAGTTCCCTTGTTCTTTAACATGTTTCATGTGAAGCTGAAGTTGTTTCACTCATATGATGTAACCATTGAAACTATGTGTAGAAATAAACTCACAGAACAAGTCTGGATAAACTGAAAAGTAAAGTGGTGCCTGTTTTTGTTTCAAAAGGTAAATTCAGTGGTTGCAACAAACTCAACAATAACGGAAATACTAACTGTAAGTTCTTGTGGCTTTCTGTTTGTGACAACAACCTGTTCTACTTCATGATACACTCAGTGAATTTTATGTATTGAAACATGAATAAATCATGAATGTATTTCAGTGTTTGACATGATACCATGATCATTATTTCATATGCCATGTAACTGTTAAAAAAAATCCATCTATTTGTTTCCAGGAATTCGAGCGGAAAGAAGATATAAAAAATTTCAGGTAAAGTTTTGCCTTTCTTGATTCATTTAATACAGCAGAGTTCTCACAAAACCTGAAGTAGCCTTGAATTTAGAGTTTTTCTTGAACAGGCCAGTTCAAGCAGTATTTGCCTTGAATTTGTTGAAAAGGTTTGTTTGTTGTTTAAAGCTGCACTCAGCATTATTCCAGCTATAAAGTATTAGTCTGTAGATAATGGAGACAATCCACATCATGAACATCAATCTACGGAATTGGAAATGAGGATGTGTGTAAACAAAATCAGTGAGCCTGATCGTCTTTCAAAAGCTTGGATTGATGAAAATCAATTCTAACTTTGATCTTCGCGGTTTATGTTGAAAAGATTTTAAAATGAGTTCAAAAGACGGCGAATCATGCCCAGTCTGAGAACAATTATTTTTAGAAACCATTTATATAAGAAGTAACTTTTGCTCTACCCCATGTGCAGTATAATAAAGTACTTTTTTGTCCTGAACTAGTATAGCTAAAACTTGCATTTGAGTGCTTTAACGTTTTAAAAGTTCCAGGCAAAACTTGTGCATTACACCACATATGGGGTAGAGAGAACTGTATTTCTTTTCTAAGATGATAATCTTAATACACACATGAACTAATCTTGACAAAAAACAAACAGAAATGAGGCAGTGTTAATGACCTAAATTAGCAGTCCTTGTTTGAGGCTAACTGACAGGCTTTTCCAATGCTGTATCCATCCCACTACATTAAGTTGCACATTGCCAGGAAAACGAGTGTAATTTTTTAAAGGCTGTTTATGGTCACATTAAATATCTTATGTCTTATATCTGTTATAAACCACATTTGGGTATGTGGACTTCTACTACCAACGTAAGCTTTGAACAGTAAGTCAAGATGTAGTTGACTAGTCATGTGACAACACTGACATTCCATGATTGCATTGTGGGAATGAAACCATTGTGTATGTTGCTGTCTCAGTGTTCATTCATCAGACAGAGATTGACATATCCATCAAAAACAGTTGAATGGAATGTTTTCAGTAGTGATGTTAAAGCAACAGCAACGCAGGAAATGGGGTGCTGTAGAGTAGTTTACTGTAAGATACTTTACAAGCCGATGACATCTGACGTGCATCATGGTACCAGTTAACAAGGGAATGTTCGAGTGCAAATGCTGTTGTGATCTCAATGCAGTGTGTGATGTATTGCAAAAAAGTGTGCTTTATTGTCTGATAAGTTACTGTCAGTACCATGGATCTTTTAGCGAAGCATTTTGGAAACATAGATACATGAGATTTGTTTATGCTTATGAGGGAATTACTCTATTCATAAAAATATTGTGTACGTCATTTGCTTGATGATATTTTGAATTGCAAACTGTTTGAGCACCCAACCGCCCCTTGAGCAGATGAATATGATTGTGGTGTATGATGGTGTTTGTTTTGCATTAGACTGCATGCCCTGACAAACCTGGATTAACGGGATACTGTGTTGTGCTGTATGAGCTGCAGCATCAAGGCTACCGGCATCGTGGTACTTTCTTTCATTTGACATTGACTACTGCATATTACCAAAGGGTGTAGAATAAACGTTCCTGTTTGCTCTATTCCATAAAATCATTTTTAAGGACAACTTTTTGAGTTAGACTTTTGATGTAAGCAGATAACAACACAACAAATTAAACATGGAGAGAAACCATGAGACATTGTAAAAGCCTTTCAAAAAGCCAATGTTGGAGGCATGTAAGTTAACACCTAACGAGTGCTACTAAATTAGAATGGATTTTCCAATTCTGCAATTCAAAGTTATGCACTGTACTAGTACAAGTGTGCTCTGTTTTATGTAAAATTGTTTTGAAATGAAAGTGTATCAGTTTATTAATGTTTTGATCAGTGAAAAGACAGAATGTCAGAGATTTATAAGCAAAGTCATTTTGTGCATTAAGCAGGACAGCTATTTCAGATTACCCACATGGTCACATGGAAAATTCAGCCAGATTGCAATTTAATTATATGGTTGCCAGGCATAAATTTTGAAAGGTTTTGACACATACTTGGTGTATTCAGGACTCAATTTAGTGCTTTGTTGCTTGCAAAGATGCAACCCAATATTACAAAGTGCAACCTAGTTTAGTCGTCACCTCATCTGTCTGTCCATCCATAATCCTTTTGTTTCTGGAGCATAACTCAAAAGCCATTCAGTATTTTTAGACCAAAATTGGTAGACATAGTAAACTGAAGCTAAGGGTGTTCCTTTAGCTATTTACAAATTTTTGGCGTTTTTATTTTTTGGGGTTTCCATGGAAACGTTTTATGGGAGGGGTGGGCGTCATTTCTGTAGCATAATTAAGAAAACATTCTGCATTTTTCTGCAAAACTTGGCAGATAATCAATCAGAACCTGAAGTGGTACCTTTTGCCATTTACATCCTTTTGTATTATATTATTTTTTCAGATTCCATGGAAACGATTTTGGACTTAGTCTCAAAAGGGAGGCATGGGTTTCAAATTTCTTAATATCTTTCAGCGATACTCAGCAGATATGTGAATCACACCCCAAAGTGGTGCCTTTGGCTATTTGCAGAGTTTTGGCTTTTATATTTGTTTATGGTTTCAATGGAAACAAGCTGGACGTAGTCTCAAAAGGGAGGGATGGGCTTCATTTCCAGAGTACAACTCGAAAACTTCTTAATATCTTTCAGAAGTACTTGGCAGACATGTTAGGCAGACCCCAAAGTGGTGCCTTTTGCTATTTACAGATTTTTGTGATTTATCGTTTTCTGAGGTTCAAAATGAAGTTCCATGGTAACGATTCATACCTAGTCTCAAAAGGGCGGAATGGACTCCATTTCTGGAGCACAACTTGAAAACTTCATATTGTCTTTCTTCAAAACTTGGCAGATATGTGAGATAGATCACAAAGTGGTAACTTTTGCTATTTACAGATTTTTGACATATCTAATTTTCTTGGTTTCCATGGACACTGGTCTGACTTAGTCTCAAAAGGGAGGTATGGGCTTTGTTCACAGAGCACAACTCGAAAACCATTTGGTATCTTTCAACATATCTTGGCAGATATATGACTATTTAGTATTAAACAGTGAGTGAGTGAGTGAGTTTGGTTTTACGCCGCTTTTAGCAATATTCCAGCGATATCACGGCGGGGGACACCAGAAAATGGGCCTCACACATTGTACCCATGTGGGGAATCGAACCCGGGTCCTCGGCGTGACGAGCGAACGCTTTAACCACTAGACTACCCCACCGCCCCTTTTTAGACAGATCTTGAAAGGGATGCATTTTGCTATTTGCAGATTTTGGGTGTTTATAGTTTTCATGATTTCCGTGGGAATGATATGAACTTAGTGTAAAAAAAATCATGTAACTGTCAGATGATTCCTTTCAAGTTTCATCTATATGTTGCGGGGGGGATATGTCGTCTTCTGATGACTCTTGTTACGAGTATAACTTACACCATGTGCAGGCCATTTTTTGAATGGGTAAACTTGTGAATAAAACATCTGATTAATTCAAAAGCATATTTCTTTCATTACTCATTGCAGTAGAAGTAGTGCATCTGGAATTTGTCTTGTGCATCTAGGTTTTTATCTTAGGTTGCACCTGGTACAATTAGATTAACATCTCTTAAGTCAAGCCCTGCTTTATGCTGACATAAATATCATGGTACATGTTTCAATAAAATTTGCATTGGCACAGATTTCATATATTTAACTCAGGCCATGTCAATATTAATCACCAGATGATTTTAGAAATTGTTCAAAGGGCGTAAATAAGGAGATAATGTCATGATACAGCTATTATTCATTATGATGTTTATTCTTGTTTCAGTGTCCAGCCCTCTAGGAAGCCTCATGAAGGTCAACTGCTAAAGTATACAAATGTGATGAAAGGATGGCAGCCTCGGTACTTCGTCCTTGAGCCTGAATCGGGGATGCTGGAGTACTTCGAGGCAAGTTCTCACTGACACTCAAGAGCATGATCTAGCAAATTATGTGTACACCAGTAACTGAATTATTCCAGCTTATTGATAGAAATATTTTTAGCGACTTTTTGTTGGAATGATTCTGAATAGCATCATCCTGAAGATTATCTTGAAAATGTATTCTTTTTCATCCCCTCTTGCATGTAATGCGGGGGCATATAGTTGTCGGCTCATCTATCCGTCTGTCAGCAGTCACTTTATTTCTGGAGCATAACTCAAAAACTGTTCAGTATATTTCAACCAATATTGGTACATATAATACAGAGAGCCTGAGGTAGTACCTTTTGCTATTCACAGATTTTTATCATTTTTATTTTTCTCTGTTCCCATGGAAATGTTTTCGACAAGGTCTTAAGGGAGAAGTGAGCTTGTTGCCTTTTGGTATTTACAGATTTTTGTCATTTTTATTTTTCTTGTTTGATGGAAATGATTCTGACGTAGTCTCAAAAGGGACAGGTGGGCTTTGTTTCCAAAACACAACTCGAAAGCTTCTTAATATCTTTCAGCAAATCTTGGCAGATATGTGAGGAAGATACAAAAGTGGTGCCTTTTGCTATATGTAAATTTGGCATTTTCATTTTCCCTGTTTTCTGTGGAAAAGATTCTGATTTAGTCTGAAAAGGGCGGAGTGGGCTTCATTTCTGGAGCACAATTTGAAAACCCTTCAGTGTCTTTTATCAGAACTTTGCAGATTTATAAGGTAGCTCACTTTCAAATTTTACAGAGTTTTGGCATTTATATTATTCTTCCTCATCCCGACTCATGCTTAATTGCTTATCTCCTCTTCCTGGCGAAGGTAGTGCAACACTTGAAATCTTTTGAAGTTCCCTTCTGAAAGAAGTGGCCGTAAAATTTACACTCACCCACGAGTAATCTCCCCTCCCACGCACATGGTCAGCTGAATCACTCTCTTCCAATTGCCCGGCGAGGGCGGCTGGAGGCACCTGGGGTCCCGATTATGTCGCAGAATCAACAGGCTTCGAAGAAGAAGTCCTTTGGCAACGAGATCGTCCCTCTACAGGAATGACATATCTACAATGAGCCGCCATTGATTCTACACAACGAGCAGAATGTCAACCGGCACAGACAACTTTACCCTAACTGCGTTGTCACCACTCCGGAACACTTGTGAGGGTTGTCAGACAATGCAGACTTTGTCAGCAGCCTTGGTCATTGCAGCAGACAACTTTACGAGTCAGCCATCACTACACTCAACGCAGCCGTTCCACACAGACACCCTGATGCTACATGAGCTTGGGGTAGCGTCCTTTTGAAGAAGCACGAGGACTATAGTGACCACTCATCTAGATCTGCACTCTGGAGTTGTGACGATACTCCCATGCCATGATATGATACATATCACGATACTGGTAGTCCGATACATACGATACGATACGTATCACGATATTTTGTCCTTGTATACAGAAAAATAAAAGTACTGGAAATAATGTGCTGTTATGTTATCATTTCAGGGAAGGTATTCTTCTCCCAAGAAAAATAAAACACGTCATCTTGAAAGACATTTTATTAAAAATGTTTAGCATGCGTCAGTAAAGTAGTGTTTTCCCATAAAATGGAACAGCAGGGATCAACATTGGCACAACTGGCTTTTTCGCACAGATAACAAAATAAATTTGTGAAAATTATCTCAGTCGGAGCATGTCCATGGCAAATATTTTCCATGAAAATCTAAATAGAAGAGGAGACGGTGTTTTCGTAGACTGAAGTATGTAAGTATCGTGTTGAATTGATACACAACAATCGTATCGATGTATCATATCGTGCAGCTCCTGTTCAACAAGATCGTCTCTGACTGCTGTGACTGCTGCTGTGTGAGAACTCAACTACATCTACTCTCACTCCAGGGGATGAACAAGGAGATTGTCTCTGTCATCCTTGTCATCTCGTCGCAGTTTGGAGAGAGATCCACCTATGTCGAGTCAGTGCACTCACGTGAGTGACTATGCTCGCATGAACGAGGACGCTCGCTCGGGTGAGTGCTCTCATGTCTGGTCGCACTTCGGAGAGAGATTCAACGTCGAGTGAGAGCACCCGCATGGGTGAGTGCATACAAAGCACTCGTCATACAGAAGAGGTTCAGCAGTTAATGTCCGAACACCTTGCCTCTGTGGGACAAGGTCTCTTGTCCGCCTCATCATGGAGTGATATTTTCTAAATGCCCTTATGTCAAGCCCTGTGGTCAGCGCCCATAATATTGTATGGGAAGATTAAAGAGAGAGCTTGGATGGTTGCCCAAGACTCCAGAGGAGTCATGATGATCAAATCCATTGATACAGACAACGGTGCTCAAGCAGACAAGTCAGTGTTACTCTAACAAGTCCAAGTTCTCCAGAGTCCAGAGATTGAGAGATAAGAAGTTTAATACTAGAGCGTCCAGGGACAGAAGAGGAGGTAAACATTGAAGATTTATCACGTGACTTGTGGAAGCCAGACGCTCTGCAGAGTATAATGGTGGAAAGTCCATGCGCACGTCTTGAACAGACTAGCATGAGTGATTATGACCCTGTATTCGTAATGAAGGTACTTGTGCATGAAGAAGTTTTGCAACGCGTCTTGATTGCTTTATCTTGACATTTAGTTGCATCAGAAACTAGCAGGATGCTAGTTACTCTGTTGTCATCACGTGCCATTCAACGAAGCCTTCTACAGAAGAAGAGTTCGACTGGATGTGATCCCCCCAGAATCTACAATGAATGTTAGAAGAACAGGACCGAATTATCGCCGTTACAAGTTCCCGTCAAGGGGGAAATTATGGGATATAAGTTTTGAACAGCCAGCAGAATCCAGCGTGGTCTGACCCACCGCTGTCTTCGTCGTCGGAGTCTGTAAAGGAAAAATATGTAATTTTCTGAACAAAATTGATATTTTATACTTATCCTGACTCATGATGAAAACCCTACCAGCCGCCCCTCAAAGACCTGCTGAATTCTCATATTCTCGTGTCGGACGATTATAGAAGAGAGTGATTATCATGGCTGATCACCTGACCATGTGCGTTGGAGATCAGGTTACTCTTGGGTGAGTGGAAATTTTACGGACGCTTCTTTTAGAAGGGAACTTTAAAGGATTTCAGGTGTTCCACTATCTTTGCCAGGAAGAGGAGATAAGCAATTAAGCATGAGTGAGGATAAGTATAAAATATCAATTTTATTCAGAAAATTACATTTTCGTGATTTCCATGGAAACAATTTGGAATTAGTCTGAAAAAAACATCCAGCTGGACTTTAACTAACTGTCAGATGATTTGTTCTTTCAAATATGTTGAGGATAGGGGGGATATGTAGTCTTCTGATGACTCTTTTCTTTTTTTTGTAGAAAGAGGAGCAGAAAAAACAAAGACCAAGGGGGTCCGTTCATCTTGCGGTAAGTTTCCATGGTTATTGGCAGATTATTTTTATGAGTATTATACACTTACTGGTGTATTCAGGGTTAGTTTTACAAAGTTGTTAAGGTGTTATGTTGTGCTTAACATTACATAATGTTTAAAAAAGTAAATGAACATATTTGTTTGAGATGCATGATTTCCTATGTTTTCTTTTTAAACACAAGTGATACGATTAATGCAGAACTGCATCATGATGACCTGTGTGTAAGGCCGTGTGTGTGATGACCTGTGTGTGATGCCATGTGTGTGAAAATGTTGATGACGGTGTGATTTCTGTGTGATGACTGTGTTTGCTGACTCTGTGTGATGTGTGTGACACTGTGTGTGATGACTGATGTGTGTGTGTGTGTAATGACTGATATGTGATAACTGGTATGTGTGTGATGATTTTGTGATGTGTGTGATGTCTGTGTGTGATAACTGTATGTGGTGTGTGATAACTGTGTGTGATGTGTTTGTGATGACTGATGTGTGTGTGATGACTGTGATGTGTTTGTGTGATGACTGAGTGTGACGTGTGTCTGGTGTTTTGTGTGATGACTGTGATGTGTGATGACTGTGATGTGTGAGATTTAGTATGTGATGTTGTGTGTGATGATTGTGTCATGTGTGTGATGACTGAGTGTGTGACGTTGTATGACACATGTTCCAGGCTGCAGTCATATCCCCATCAGATGAAGATGGACAGACGTTCACAGTGAATGCTGCTAATGGGGAAATATTCAGACTGAGAGGTAGGATGTCATCATGATATTAATCATTATTATAAGCAACATTTTCATAGCGCTCTGTTTGAATTTCTGCTAGATCACTCTAAGGCTCTTCACAAGGTGTTTTTCCCTTGATCAATGGATGTCAGTTTCAATGGCACTTGGTATTATCAATCTCAACTCCCAGGGGATCATACAACTAGGCTCCTAGAGTTAATGTAGCTTTCTCATCCTTACAAGGTCTGCATTCACAGCTGGGTACAGTACTGGGAACACAGTCACAGTACTTTGTTCAAGTTTACTGCATGTTGCTGTACCACCTCAAGGTCACTGGATTACTACGAGCATGGCACCTTAAAAAACTAGCCCACCCCAACCCCCTGATGATGATGATGATGATGATGATGATGATGATGATGATGATGATGATGATGATCCTTCCACATCAACCTGACAAGCTGATATAACTGAGACCCAATCAAAGTGGCATGAAAAATATGATTCTAGCAAGTGTTTATGTACTAGTATTTGTTCCCAGACATGCTTTGCAATATCCTGGCTATATCACATCGACCTGTAAACATATGTTTCTTGTCAATAGTCCATCTGGGTCTTATCTGGCTGTGACAAGACACGGTCCACCAAGTGACTGACCTGACCACCCAATTTATTTTGCCACCTGTTGTAACCAACATGTGTTTTTGTGTACCTGTACCCTTAGTCCACTCAAGGGATCAACTTAACCAGATCAATCAATGTTCAGAAAACAAACGCATTTCTTTATGGAAACAATTTGTGAGTTATGCACAATCAAAATTCAGTTTGTTTGGAAGATGAAACATTCTCATGGTCACACATTGTCAACAGGTGTTTGCGGGCATTTGACTCCCAGTTATTACTATGTCCAGTTACATGATGTTGTGTGTAATGGTGTCCTTTCTTTACAGCCCTTGACCCCAGAGGGAGACAACACTGGGTGGACCGACTGAGGGTTACTGCTGAATACCATACAGCCACCATAGCACAGGTAAGCCTGACTCACACCAGACAGTCACACTAGAGACTCACACCAGACAGTCACTTTAGAGACTCACACCAGTCACACTAGAGACACACCAGTCACACTAGAGACTCACCCCAGACAGTCACACTAGAGACTCACCCCAGACAGTCACACTAGAGACTCACACCAGACAGTCACTCAAGAGACTCACACCAGTCACACAAGAGACTCACACCACACAGTCACACTAGAGACTCACACCAGACAGTCACACAAGAGACTCACACCAGACAGTCACACTAGAGACTCACTAGAGACTCACACCAAATAGTCACACTAGAGACTCACACCAGACAGTCACACTAGAGACTCACACCTAATAGTCACACTGGAAACTCACACCAAATAGTCACACTAGAGACTCACACCAGACAGTCACACTAGAGAGTCACACCAGACAGTCACTTGAGAGACTCACACCAGACATTAGACAGTCACACTTGGGAGTCTAGACCAGACACTCAGACTAGAGACTCAGACCAGACACTTGGCAATCACACTTGGGAGTCTAGACAGTCACACCAGACAGTAACACTTGGGAGTCTAGACAGTCTCACCAGACATTCATACTTGGGAGTCTAGACAGTAACACCAGGCATTCACACCAGACAGTCACACTTGGGAGTCTAGACAGTAACACCAGGCACTCACACCAGACAGTCACACTTTGGAGTCTAGACAGTCACACAAATAATAATTTGTTCAAGGAGTTTGAATCTTGTTTCCAGTTTACAAGTTTGAACAACCATATTGTTGAGGTATTCGTGGACTTGACTCTTTCTTTTTCCCTCCATATAAGAAGATATTTGTTACTTTTATCCCATATGTTCTGTGTCTGCCATTGATTATATTTGGCCTTGATTTGACCATCATGCTTTGACTGTGCAACTGAATTCTCTAAATATGTGTATAGATATGATTCTGCAAATGTCTTTTCTTCTGAAATTAGTTTTGTGTCTTTGATATTAATGCAGACAGTATTTCAATGTCAGTAAAGTAAATCCATGGGTAAAGTGGCCAATTTTCATGACATTTTTTACTGTGAGGTATACACAGGTAATCTGCTGCTTGTAGATGTCTCCTTTACTGTGGAAGCTGTCTAAACCGGCACTCATTGGGACTGAATAAACAATCCACTTTAGATAATGTACCAGATTGTAGAGCTGGTGATAAATATACAAGTCACGGTTGGGACTGTGATTTCATGCTGAGGTTGACAACTTGCCGGATTGGACAGATGCCGATTTTGACAGCATCCACCGTATATGGAACTTTTAAACACTGAAGCAGCATCTTCTGCCTGTGTCTAAATCCTTACATTGATGGTGTTGTATTGTGACTCATCACCTTCTCCACGTGTCATAGTGAACTGCTCTGCACCTAGCACCTGTCACCTGACTGCTTGAATAGATAGGCATCACATGGTCAGTCTCTGGCTGTATAGAGTTCCTGACTGGCTCAGTCACCAGAACAAACTGTTAATGTCATTGTACTCTGTACGTGTGATGGACTTCAGTAAATAGGTTGGAGGTTGTTTTGAAAAGTTCATCATATTATTGCCACGGTTAGAAAGGGATGAATCAGTATGACACCTAGCTCCTTGAAGATGAGACCCTTCACTGGACTTTTAATGTACAGTATACAAAAAGATTTGTTCGGTATTTTTAGCCTAAAAATATCCGCTTTCTTATGTCATTCCAATTTATTTTTTTAGCACCTTCATTCAGAAATTTCAAATCCAAAATATATGAAAATATAACACAAATATTCCCATGGTAAAACACACTATTGTTTGCATACAGTGATTGTCAGGATGGCAGGTGTAATAAATGTTTGTACAATGTCACAGTCAGTGTTGACCATGGTCAAATTGTCACTGCACTTTTACATCAAATGCTTAAAATTCTATGTACAGTTGTGTTATACTAGTATTAAGGGGTCATTACTTCCATTTGTTAATCGGGACAACACTTTGCTTTTTAAACGCTTTTTTACATCTACTGGTATAATTATTACTACTACTACTATAATTCGTGTCAATTACTATCATAGGCATATTATTATAGTTGTCATGGTAACATCTTGAAGTTGAAACATGATGGCCTTATTGAACATACTGCGACTATGTGTTCAATTTCAGAAAAAGAAAAAAATTCCTGGTCTCCAGGTTTGTATAGAAATTGGCTGGATTTTCATTTAAAATTATGTTAATTAGCCTTTTGTAAATTTTTAAATATTCATTATCATTTCTTGTTGATATGGTTAGCGGTGGTTAAAGTTTTCATTTTGTTTAGATGTAAAGTTACATTGATTTAATGGTTTAAATCAATTATTGGTTGATGCAGTTAGATATATTGTTCGACAGTATTCATCTATTCACTGTTTGCGAATGTTCAAATGATTTCATTTTTGTGATCTGTAGATCTAAATGTTGTGTATTCTATATTTATTTGGGTTTATTGTTGGAGCACATGTCAGCTTTTTGTTGCACCTTTCCTTCTGTCCTTTTCATCTCTTGAATTTATTTGTGTTTTGTGGAGTGTCCGGTATACATGTAATTACAGTCCCTCCGTCAGATCTCATGTTATACAATGTATCCCAGCAAGGAGGTCTTAGGACACTCCATATATGGTCATGTCAGGTGATTCCTGAGGAAACTGTGATAGTTCAGATCTCTCTGAGGGTTGTGGTGGTTCTTGAACTCAAAGGATATGAGCTATCGAGCAATAACCTCTTTGAGTGGCGGGTGCGGTGGGATAGCCTAGTGGTTTATGCATTTCCACATTATAGTGAAGACCTGGATTTGATTCCCCACAGTGGGTGAAGGCCATTTCTGGTGTTCCCCCACCGTGAAATTGCTGGAATAGTGCTAACAGATACGTCAAGTCCAACTCACTCACTCACTCTTTGAGTGGCAGTTTAGTAGTTGGGATGTACAATATTGAACAAACCTTATAGTTAACAATTTCTTCTATCTGGTGAGTGCAAAATTTAGATGAAGATTCCTTTTTGACAATGGTACAAGAAGCTGTATCAAAACATAATGTCACACTCACAAGTTTGTTAATCATGAGGTTTGTTCAGTATTGTATTTTTAACGTGGATTGATGTCTTGACCAGCATGGGGAAGAAATTAATCTCAATATGAAACTTTGAATTATGGAAACTCAGCAAAAATAAAAACTTGACACTCATTATTTTTCAAATAGTGTATTGAAACTTTTCTTGAAAGAGTTCTTGTTATGATTATGGTTAAATGGATACGTCACACATTCATTCTACTGGTCGGGCCTACGTAGCATGTGCGAGTGCACTGCACACTAAAATCACGTTTCCACGGGCCACCAGTCACGTGACCTATTGATACACTTGCAATCGATCTCACAGTAGCAGAGTAGATCATCTCCGAAAACACATTTTTATAGTTAATTATTCTTTAATTTGCAATGCCATGACTGTCAAACATTCAGCGTGAACGTGCCATTGGCATGCTGAATACGGGAACGTCCGTCACTGATGTTGCGAGGGTTATGGGATGCAGTCGACAGACTGGCACCACAGCTGGTCGACCACGTGTGACGTCACATACAGAAGAGTGACAGATTGTTTTACGTCATTTTGTAATCGGTTTGTCACTGCCACATCCACTGGCCATTCGAAATTGCCCGGCTCTGCTCATCTTCATGCATTGCGACCATATCATGGACCACTTCTTACCGGTTTCCATCAACACCAACGTGTTCTCTGGGCATGACAGCACCTGAGATGGACCCAGCGAGATTGGAATAGGTTGTGTTTAGTGATGAATCAAGGTTCACATTAGCCTTTGCTGATGGAAGGGTTAGAGATCGGAGAAGATGAGGAGAACGCAATGCCCAGTGTTGTGTACAGGAAGTGAATCGATTTGGGGGTGGTATGGTTTGGGGTGCTATTGGGGTGCTATTGGGGTGCTATAAACCTTGATGCTGCAGCATACAGGGATCAGGTGCTTGTTCCAGAGCGTTTGCTATTCATGGCAGCTCGTGGCCCAGGTCTGACTTTCCAACAGGATACCGCCAGACCTCATACGGCCAGTTTAAGAACGAATTTCCTTAGGAACGCTGGCATCAATATCATGGAGTGTCCCTGAAGATCTCCCGACCTCAACCCCATAGAGCATGTGTGGGATGTGTTAGGCAGGCAGCTCCGTCAAGTAAGGAACCTTCTAAAGAACTTGCAAGAGCTTGGTGCCATGTTGGTACAAATATGGCATTGCATTCCCCAAGCTGTGTTCAGACGCATCATCCAATCCATGAGGAGACGTTGTATCGCAGTTGTGAACGCCCATGGAGGATACACCTCATACTGACATGATTTCATTAAGTTGTGACTCACAATTTTTGATCATGGACATTATAGTTGCATTTCTGGTGGAACCGATTCCATGACAAACATGATCTGTATGCTATAGCAGCTTTAATGACAAGAGAATTGAATACAATCGTTATTTCAAACCCATTTTCCAAAATGTTCAAATTACTGACTTTGAAACTAGTGTAAAGTTTTTATTTGTGTTGAGTTTATATGAAATCTTTATGAGGCACAGACGTATTCCAATTACCAAAACACTAAAAGGGGACAATTTCTCCCTTCCATTATGGTATTATTTCTATAAACTTTCACATTCCCAAGTCCCTGATAATAGTGTTTCGGAGATACAGAAATTAGAAATAATTGTCTAAATTCAATGGTCACTTGTACTGGGAATTTGGCTGCCTAAATGCTGAATAGCTGATAAATTCACCTGATCTCCAATGGATTTTCACACAGGGAGACAGTCTTTTGGAGTGAAAGATCTTAGATCAAACAGATAAGGTATTGACTTTGATCTGGTAGTCATAGCAACCTTTGTTTGAGAAGTATATAGGACTTGTAATTAATCCATGGTACTGCTTCCAGTACAAGTTCTGGGTGAGCCTTAAATATGTGTTTCAGCATGATAACCCAATACCTGATAACCTGGTATATTATAACCCAGAACACAATAACCATGTATAGCAAGACTAATGGTACAAAAGTCTCGGTCACAGCTTGCTGGGGAGCTTGGTCTTGCTTGTCAGGGCAGCCTTCAGAATTCATGCTAGTCCACCAGTCCATGATAGCTAGATTGTGCTGAGTTCAAGTTAAAATCCAGTGATGGCAGTCCACACTGACTTGTGAGAATTTAGGATATCACTTTCAGAATCAATTCTCATTGCTTTGATTTTGTGTATACATGAATCTAATAAAATGTACAGAAAATGTAAACAGAATGAATGTAGTAAAGAGTTTTGTTAAAGAAAGGTGCTGTAGAAACCCTGATAACTTGTGAAATGAAATGCAGGTCACCAAGAGTAAACTTAAAATACCTTGAATTTCCAAGGCTACAGGATGGTTTCAGTCAATGCTATGTTCATGCTGCAGGGGTGTTGGCGTCTTCTCTCTCAAAACGGAAGTATTTTGACACCAAAGCTGTATGACAGCTTGGAAATGTTATGCAATTGTATTATCCTGTAGACTGTCATGAGCCATTCTCCTCACAGATTGCTTGTTCCTTGATGAGCATTCAAATTCTTGTCTGCATGTCTGTTAATTTTGGTGTCAGCATTTGTGATATCTTGGGTAATGGCTGGCCTTTGTCTAAGATACAATAATTCACTATTCAGATTTGTGTCCTTTAGATGTGCAAGGAGCCAGTGACATGGGTTGGATTCCAAGTTCCCCTATCTCTATGTTTGTCAGCACCAACCTCATCCCTTCTCACTACACTGGTTAACATTACTAGGTCACCTTGGCCCTGTCTCTGTTCAACTACGGGAACCGTAGAGACGAATCATACATAATGTCCCTCCCACCCTTGCTTTCCTCCCCACTGGTAAATGATTCCCCAGCTTTGCTTCTTATCGCACAACCATAGTTACGTAAACTGATTAAAAGATTAATGATTATGCGTAGTGGAACAGTAAACAAACTCGTGGTTCTTTAGTTAGCAATTTAGTAATGGTGATTCACCAGCTGCTGTAAGTACCAGAAGGAAAATTATGTGCTTGTGAAACTCTCTTCATCCAGAATGGATCTTAGTGGAGGTTTCCCGATTAAGTGATTTATGGAGTAATGATTGACATTAAACAGCTAGCCTAAAATCACTTTGCTTACAGTAGACTGTATTAAAATAATTAAATGTTTCTCAGGCACATTTTTTTCAAAAGCGATGAGGATGGGAGGACTTCTTATCTTTTTCTCTGAGAAATACAGTTTGGGTAGTTTAGCATGTGCTAGTGAGTCATAGATTCAGTCACACTCGATCTTACAGACACTCATTCTTATAGTGGACAAATGGATGATCGGGATGCAGCAAAGTCAAAATTATTCTTTTTCAAATAGCAATAAAAAATTGTTACACGCACTAATAAAAGTGACACGCTGATGCCTGAGAACATTTCACCTTTTTTTATTTAGCCTTACAGAACATCATAGCAGTGCTACTAGATTCCACAGGCGTTGTAAACATATAGGTCATGCTTCTACTCAGATTTTCCTCTCACATCAATATAAGATGCTGTCTTAAAAACATAGTTCAGTGATGCATTTGACCATTTGCACATAACTCTACAATCTGTGTAATTCAACAAGTGATAAGATCAGAAAGGTAGTTAGTACTGTTGCGTTAATGACATAAATGTCACAGCTTCCTTGTATCAAGCTTACGCTTGTGTTTGAAACATTTTCTGTAAATGTATTACATGTAGTACATATATCATATATGATTTTTCAGTGTCTTCAGTAATGACAATATATAGATCAACATGAATGGTGTTTATAATCTGTAGACATGATAAGCATTCTAAGTTATTATTCCTATATTATTTTTCAGAATTTTGACAAGTCAACAATGTAAACTAAGTCCTCATTTGTAATGTTGTTGATTTATTGTGATAACAGATGTTGTGCAATATTTTCATATTTGGTACTTACTATTAGAAAGGTCAGAGTGTCTGTTATGTGTGACATCTCTTTTCACCTTTGACAATGACCAATGTCCACAAAGCAGTTATGACACTATGGACTGTTATTGGCCGGTGGTGGTGGAATAGCCTACTGGTTAAAAGTGTTCGCAAGTCACGTCGCAAATTCGCAAGTCAATTCCCCAAATGGATACAATGTGTGAAGCCCATTTTTGGTGTCCCCCGCCATGATGTTTCTGGAATACTGCTTAAAGTAGCATAAAATCATTCTCACTCACTATTGGCCAGTCTTAAGATGTGGGAGTTTATTTATCATAACTCACATGCTAATAATGTTATGAAGCTTGTGAGCCCAGATCCTAAGGTCCAGTTTTCCACAAGGCGGTCCTAGTGCCATGACTGTCATGGTGAATGTTAGTATGGGAATTACAACCATTTTGGTTGTAAGATAGCTTAATGGAGCCCATCTTCCATGAAGGTGTTCAAGATGAGTTTCCCGTTGGTATTCCAGCAGGCTCCCCCTGTGACCAGACTAGATGCTGGTGGCATGCCAATAGTAACGCCTCCAGCTAAAGACAATCTCCTGGTACGACGGCTCGACAACTCCCTCAATAAGAAGTCGCCAGGCGAGACAGAGGATGGCCAGCCCACTTTAATGACTGTCAGGTAGGGCACTTAATTTGGCACTGACAATCTCAAAAGGGTAGTAACAGACCACTGACATGCTCAAACTTGCTTCAATCATTACCATCATAGGCATTTTGGTTGTACCATCGAAGGGTGTGATTTTGTGCACCTGTTTTGTTCTCTGTTGGCATTGAGTTCTTTACCTGTAATAGGAGTACTAAAACCACTGTATTCACTGTAGTGGTCAGGATAAAGAACATGGCTGAGTGTGTATCATCAGACTGACACATGGATGGGATGTTGGCCAATATTATCCGCTAGAACCAAAAGAATGTACTGTATTATGTTTCCATGGCTACTGAGGCTTGTAAGCTTTATGCAGAAAATGTTATGCATGGAGTGTCCAATCTTAGGGCAAATCTTTAATTGTTGTATTTAATGTATTTTCAAATTGCTCTCTTTGAGGTGCAGAAAGTGTGTTCTTTTTAGTATTAATTTCCACTGATTTTCAGATCTCAACACAAGGTACTGCAGGCTGCTAAAAATGACTCGTTCAAGGATGTGAAGGATTACATATCAGAGGCTGACGATTACAGTAGGCACCTAGCAAACAAAATAAGTGTGAGTAAGACCTTCGTAACCATGTATTTGATATATGACAAATGAACAGGTGGTCCCATCGTCTATAAGCTGCTGTCTGTTGCTCAGATTTGTGACCCTCAGATGAGCCAGACACCTTTGATCAAAACACAGTTCTTATCATGTTTGGTAGTAATCTATTTATAAGTTGCATCGCTGGTTCATTCCTGAATCTGGTAAATGTCTGCCTGACATAAAGGTGTGTCAGTACCATATTAGTACTTTTCCTTTCATTGGTAACACTGAGTTAGGATTGATCCTCAGCAAAGTTTGCTTGTCCTAAGCGGCGACTAATGGGATTGAACTCAGTGACTTGGTTGATTGCACAATGCCATTTAGAAAGTGGTCAAATGTAACATATGCTTTATTTGGGATTACACTTTCTTTAGAGTACAGATTCTACTACCATTCGGGGTTTAAGTCCCATGCAGGATTCGAACCCATACCCTCAGAGTCAGACACCTAGTCGCTAGCACTATAAGTCAGAAGCCTAATCTACTCAGCCAGTGCGACTTCCACAAAACATTGTGGTGGCTGAGCAGGTACTTTAATGTGTACTGTACAAAGAAAGTGAAATCCCACATGTATGATGTGTTGGTGGACATATGTTCTTGTATCCCATTTTCCAGGATCAGTGCTCATGCTTTTGACCACTGGATTGTCTTGTCCATACTTGATTAATAAGACTGCCATCATATAGCTAGAAAATTGCTGAGTGTGGTGTAGACCTATACTCACTCACTCACTGAAAGGTAACAGTCCAAAACATTGGCAGGAGATGATGATGATGATGATGATGATGATGGTGATGATGGTGATGTGATTTTTGCAGAGTTTACCATACACTTCTGGGTTTCTGACTGGCATAGACAAGGTAAGATATATCTCTATCTGACATTGATGTATCAAATTATGTGAGCACAAGAAATATTAAGAAATAGGCAGACCTTAGGACATCATGGTGAAGGTTGGCATACATGCTCATGCTCATATGAGAATTGAGCTTTATTGATTTCTACAGCTGGTTGTTTTGTATAACACTTAGTGTTTGGATTCAGTGGTGTTGACTTATAATAAATGACTTCTCATTGGTCACAGATCTGATCATACATTGATTCTAACTTCACTGAGTGACACTTATGTTGAATGTAAAACCTTAGAAGTGTCAAAATGTCAGCCCCTGTGTGCTAGATCTTGGGGTAGCCCAGTAGTTAAAATATTTGCTTGTGAAGCTGAAGACCCGTTCTCAATCCCTCAGTATATTTTTATGCATTTGATGAATTTTGTAATTTCATCTCACAGTTCATTAATCATCAGAACTTGCCTTTATATTTGTTTATGTAGTAAGATAGGAAAAGGATGTTTGTTTCATGCTCTTTTCATGATTATGAATATGTTTATGTTTCAGGAATTGCTTCTACTTAAAGCCACATCATCCGCCACAATCTTGTGCCTCGAACAATGCTTATCAATACTCCAGAACAGACAGACAGGACAGGTGTGTTGTTTTCTCTTGCTTGACCTGTTACAGGTACCATCATCAATTAGAACAGAAATACTGTGTAGAAATTGTGATTTTGATAATATCAATAATACCACATAAACAGTTGCTAACCCTTTTTTTCTTCATGTTTCCTTGTTCCTTTATTCCTTGTTCATTGAAATATGTGAATGTATGTTGAATTGTGTTCCAACATCTGTTTCCAGTTATCGGTTCCACAGACTCCACAGCCTGCAGAGAGAAAGCCAGGGTAAGCATGTAACTAATGATGAAACTCTCTCTGCTTTCAAACAAATTCGCAAAATATGACCTAATTCATGGTATTCGCAATAGGGACAGCAACTGTTATACATAGGAACACCGAATGTGGTATGTGTTTTCAGGACATGTATGTTGTGATGAAAGTGGGGGATATTGATAACCATGTCTTCTTGTTTTCACAAATATTTCAAGTTTCCATGGCAATAAGTTTCATATCCATGTAGTTATTCATGGCGTCTACTTATCATTACCTGGGATAACCATGATTTTGTATTGGTTTGTTTTAACATGCAGTTCACGGTATCTGTGGCATTGAATAACAGAAAAATAATCACACATTGACTCAAATGCAGGCACACATGCATCTACATAGAGACGTACATATAGACGCAATCACACACACCTCACAGTTTGTCAACTTGTTTATTTAACTTATTGAAGAGTGAATAATACATGACTACTAGATGATATTGTGACCAAAAGATGTTATCTAATATAAACTATCTCTGTGATAACCATGGTAATACTGCATGATATCATCAACATCATACTAATATTGGCTGTAAACTGTTTGTTCAAACATAAGCATTCTCCATGAACCTAAAGTCATCATATTTTAAAGTGCTGACATCTCCTTGTGCATGCTGTCCTGCATTTCTTGTCTCCAGGCCACTAGAAGGGAGTCGGTCAAGTACTCAGCTGACTGTCCCCTCCCCCACCGAGAGCTTCACCTCCGCCAGTTCTGTTCCCTACACATTCACAGACCAGAAAGTGGAAGGTACTCCTGCTGCTTCTACTGACCCTTGACGATTTGGTTTAGAATTCGTCTTCAGCAGCCTATGCTGTCATAAGAGGCAACAAACTGCTTCTGTCAATGTTCATCCTGTTGATCATTAGAAACAAACTAAGACCACAACTACTACTGCTGCAGCTACTACTGCTCCCGCTACTACTGCTGCAGCTACTACTTCTGCTACTGAAATGACTGTATCATTCCACTGAGTACATCATCTGTCCATCAATTTTTACTTTTATTTGTAATTGTTTTACTTCCTCATGATACTGATGTCTTTAACATCAGCAGTTGACCCTGGTGATAGGATAATCTGCATGACATACTTCCCAATGGAGGTTGTGTTAGATGAACACTCGGACATCTTTGACCATCCAATCTGAATGAAGAGCGGGTGGGTTCTGAGGAGTCTGACATCACTTTGCATTATTTTTCTACTGTTTTTAGTTAAGGGAGAGTTGTTTTATGGATGTCAGTTTCTTTATTATGAGTGTTCCTCCTAATATAAACGTTGACTTCCATAAAAATGCTCTTCCGTATGTGTATCACTTGTAAATGCCATTCAAAGACCTGTTATTAGTTACATTAGAGAGTGTCTGTTTTGTTGTATACACGCTATGCTGACTGTGTCCAGGTCCGGTGAATCACGATGATGAAGTGGAAGATGAGGCAGAGTACAAGGACTCGGAACTGGGTGGAGTAGAAGAACATAAAAGCATCATTTTACATCTCTTGTCTCAGTTGAAGCTGGGCATGGACTTAACAAAGGTGGGTGGGCCCATGACACCAGACACTACAGTGGCTACTATATAGTCACTAGACAGTCATGACACAACACAGACTTGACATCAGTCACAAGAGAGGCATGACACCAGACACTAAAGAGGCTACTATATAATCACTAGACAGTCATGACACAACACAGGCTTGACATCAGTCACAAGAGAGGCATGACACCAGACACTAAGGAGGCTACCAAGTAGTCACTAGACAGTCACGACACAACACAGACTTGACATCAGTCATAAGAGAGGCATGACACCAGACACTAAAGAGGCTACTATATAATCACTAGACAGTCATGACACAACACAGGCTTGACATTAGTCACAAGAGAAGCTAGAAGCCAGACACTAGAGTGGCTTGACTCCAGACACGGGCCAGGATGGACAACAGACACTTGACAGGATTGACACCAGTCATATGATTGAACCCAGTCACATGAAAGGCTTGGCACAGTCACAAGAGAAGCTTGACTTTGGACACTAGAGTGGCTTGACACTACACATTAGTCAGGATTGACACAAGACACTTGACAGGATTGACACCAGACATTAGAGAGGCTAGTCACCAGTCACTAGAGATGCTTGACACCACACACTAGATATGCTTGACACCAAACACTAGACAGGCTTGACCCCAGTCAAAAGAAAGACTTGACACCAGTCACAAGAGAGGCTTGACACCAGACACTAGACATCCTTGATACCAAACACTAGACAGGGTTGACATCAAACACTAGACAGGATTAACACCAGAACCTGACACTAGACTGGCTTGACTTCAGACACTAGACAGGATTGACCCTAGGGATATACACAAACCCACAAACCTGTATGTGGCCACAAGTCGACAGCAAATGAGAATAACACTTCCCAATTTGACGTAAGACAAATCTCAATTTCTCGTAAGTTTTCAAGTTTTCAAAATATATGACTGAAAGAAACAATAGCACAAACAATTTCGGAATATTGTCATGATGTTCCACAGAATTTTTCTGACCTAGGAAATTTATATATGAATCCCAGCACAACACACTAGACATAACACACCCAATCACAAAGCATTACACACCTCAAGACACTTTACAAGGAACTACATACCAGACACTACACATCTCAACAGGCACCATGCACCAAATACATAACAAAATGGTGTGGTGTGTGTGTGTGTGTCTGTGTGTGTGTGTGTGGGTGGGTGGGTGGGGTGGGGGGGGGGGGTGGATGGGTGTTCATGCGTGTTTGATCGTTAGTTTGAGTGCATAGAAATCACTTGAAGTCCTGGAGCCCATTTCACAAAGGCTTCCTACTGGTCCGACCTTGTAAAGCAGGTCATGGACCACCTGTTACTTTTTTACCCTGTTTAACAAAGACCTCTACATTTACACTGTGTCATAAACAGCCCAAAAATTAGGACCCCCATTGACTTGTCATAAATGCTTTGGAAGGTTGTAAACACTACTAGTATAAAGATGGTGTCAACAATTATGTTACTTATAAGTAGTTAAAACACGCTAACTAATAAGGCCTGAAAAAATTTGAGACAAGTCAAAAAACATTCTAATTGCATTATGATTTAGTCTCAGATGGGATGTGATAATGGATTTTTTGTTACTCTGGAAATAGTAATATTTTACAGTTGGAAAATAAGTATGCTAATTATCAGACAAATTCAAATTCTCTTTAACCTTCAACCGTAGGAATGTTATCTTGGTGTGTCCTGTTGGTATAAATGCTTTTTCTCATTTTCAGGTTGTTTTACCAACATTTATATTAGAAAAAAGGTCTTTACTAGAAATGTTTGCTGACTGTATGGCCCATCCAGATATATTCCTGAAGTAAGTGTAAACATTTTCTCTTTTTTCAGTCTGCCATAGCTACCCATAAAAGTGTTATTAATGTATGAAAACAGAAACATTTAGTTATATTAAATGTGACAAGTTATCATGTAGAATTGTAACCTTTGGAAAGCTAAAAACCTATGTTTGTGGAACCAAATCCCACACTCCTCATGGGTTTGATTAGATAATCTGGCATATATTAATACCTTATGGGTAGGACTTGGTACAGGCAGCCACACACACACTTGCACTGACCTAGATATCTTTCAGTAGGACATTAAACCTTTCACCTCTCCTCCTGTGTAATGAATGTCCTTTTTTCCACAGAATCCCTGACTTTGAAGACCCCGAGGACCGGATGCTGGCCGTTCTCGAGTGGTACCTGACATCCTTCCATGCCGGCAGACAGGTGGGCAGTACATTACATGGCGCCATTTTGTAACACACTCTGTTGAAATACTGCCATTGGCTCAGGTAAAACTCATTACATATCAAGAAAGAAAGGAGGACATAATAAATGATTATGTACTGGGTTTACTGGTATAGCATCAGTCTATCCTGGCTAGGGTCCAGCTATGTTTTAGTAGGTTTGGTGGATATAGAGGTGGGGATGTGGCTGGTGGGATGATTGTGTAGAGAAAGGGGTGGAGTGGGTGGTTGGCATGGCTTTATCTGCTTTGTATAATGAATGACCTGATCATTTACTGAGGTTTGTTATATGTTGCACTTGTGCCTAATGTGTTGCAAAAGCTACAGAAACATTGCTTCAATTTCAGCTGAACAATGAGAACATGGCGGTGATTTTTAAAATCTTTTTTCTTGTCCACATTATTTTTTTTATTGGATTGGAGATTTTTCTGTTGTACGGTATTGTTATTCCGCATCCATAGTAGTTTTAAGTGATTTGTTGCTTGTTTTAGAAACAGCACTGTTTTGTTGTCTCACTGTCCACTGAAAACTGAGTTCTGTGCTCATAATATCAATCAGTGGATGATGCTGTCCAGATTCATTAATATACAGTTCACCATCACATTTCTGGAATCTAGCCATGTGCTGTGTTAAGCAAAAAAACCCACATACCAGTAAAAATAATTACTTTCCATTCTAACAGGTTGTTGTTTAGTATAAGGATGTGATTATTTATGTTATGTATGCATAGATGTTTCTTATGTAGTCCCTGTATTGCTGCTGTATGTGTGACCATCTGATGTTGTGATCGACCATCGGATATGCAGGAATGACTTTTCGTACAATAACTCTTCTGTTACAGAGAATTGAGCAACAGAGCATGGTAGCATCAGATATCTTTGCTGAGGGTCTCACATTCTATTTTCATCAGGTTCAATTTGAGACAGTCATTCACCCACCTAGGCACATGCTCCTTTTTCGTTCTTTTGTCATAGAATCATTGTACCTAGAAAAGGTAATATATAACCCAGAACATTTTTGCTTGGATGAAATCTAGTGAATCCTGGGAGTTATCAGACACTCTTGTGCAGTTCTCTGTATTATTTTTCTGATGTAATAGTGTTAGATAGGTGATGTAGAGTCTATGAGTTTAATCCTTGTGCTCTAGCATTATGGTTGAGATTTCTCATGATTTGTCTTTACATCCCCCATCAGAAAAGGTGCTGGTGTTTTTTATACCTTCCCTTCCATGATATTTAGAGAATCTAGAATTCTAGAAAGTCTAGAATTGTTATATTTACTTCCAGCCGCTAATGGCATGGTATAAATCCTGCTTGAGTAGTAGAAGTACTAAGAGTTTAACCTCATATGGTGGCCTACCATTGGCCAGGTCTCTTCTCAGTGTCCTCTTTGATAAAATATGTATAATATCACTATTGGTTCCCATCTTACTGTCCTTTGAAGACCAGAAACTATTTGCATTGCTTTGCTTTGACAACCTCAATGTGTCTAAGCTACTGACAATTTGAGATACAGTTGTAGCTCACTGAGTCACTGACCAGAAGGAAATCTAGCTTATCACTGGACTCTGAAGTGAGTTTTTCATGTGGTTTTGTTGCAGGGTTCTGTGGCGAAGAAGCCATACAACCCAATTATTGGTGAGACGTTTCACTGTTCCTGGAGGATGCCTAACTCTGTGATAGCTGGTGACAATGACAGCGGTTCAGACGTGGACACTGGCGACACCAAGACGACATCATCCTCAACACAACTAGTCTACTGTGCTGAACAAGTTTCCCATCATCCTCCTGGTACGGGATACACTTGTGACATATGTCAGATTGGCTTCAGATGTCTTTTTGTAGGTTTTGTTCACTGCTAATTGTTGAATACCTGATGTGCTTTGAACACTTGAAGTTCCATTGCTAAGTGTACTTTCTACTGTGTGTTTCCAGTATCTGCCTTCTACTTTGAGTGCCCTGAGAAACAGATGTGCATGAACGCTTCCATCTGGACCAAGTCAAAGTTCATGGGAATGTCCATTGGTGTGGTTATGGTCGGCAAAGGTAGGATCATCAGTATGTCCAGCCTGTTACACCTGGACCTGGTTAGACTTGGTCTTGAGGAACCCGTTTTGTCATGAGTCCTGTATAACTTCTCATCATGTCTGTATCTCTGGTCCATGTTTTCAGATAGCTGGAATGCTGGGTGTTACTTAGACAACTTTAACACACATTATGTTGTTCAAATAGTGGTGATATATGGCAACTTTGTTCTCTCAGGAAAAAATGATTGCCTATAAGTTGTATATGCAGTTGGAAGAAGAAAATTATTGAAAAATAAAATTAACAATAAATAAATCCTACGTAGTTGACCATGTTACTTATCTCTTTCTTTATCTGCCATGAGCAGTACAGTGACTCTCATCTGGCATAAGTGTTCGCTCGTCACGCTGAAGACCCGGGTTCGATTCCCCACATGGGTACAATGTGTGAAGCCCATTTTCTGGTGTCCCCAGCCGTGATATTGCTGGAATATTGCTAAAAGCAGCGTAAAACTAAAACTCAACCACTCATTCACTCATGTGGCGTATGTTGTATGATATTTATATAGCACTCATATCCACACAGCTAGTGTTTGCTCAAGGGGCTGGTATTTTTTTCCCTCCATCATTAGATGCCAATCTCAACGCACATCGTATAATCAATCTCAACTTCCTTTGGAGTATAAACATCTTGCTGCCAGTAGATGCATCAAGTGGTGCACCCTTGTGGCTTTCTCATCCTAATCAGGTACCCATCAACTGCTGGGTGGACTGGGACACAAACACAGTACTTTTTTCAAATTTACTGCATGTTGCTGTACCCACAACTAGGTTTCTGCATGTATTCATGTGGCTACCATCTGGTCACATACCATCAGATTCATGAGTTCTTTTAAGTGCACTGTGTACACAAGGTGCTAAACATCTACTACATGTGACACTTCTCACATTCCTCTGAAACTGAAATACTCTTCTCCCACCTGTCTGTATGTTTTCCTGTGTAGTCAGTATTATTGTCACTGTGAAGCCTGTATCACCATGCATATTACAGTGCACCTGAAACTGCTGGGTCATGGAGAGGAATACATCTTCACCCTCCCCAGCGCCTATGCCCGCTCCATCCTCACTGTCCCCTGGGTGGAGCTCGGAGACAAGATCAACATCACCTGTGAGAAGACAGGTCTCGCTGCTTCTGTCGTCTTCCACACAAAGGTGAGGGTGCTAACAATTTCATACCAATTTGAATCTTTCACTCTGATATGATACCTGTGTGTGAAAAAGTATGAAAAACACTCCTTAGAATTATTGTGACTTAGATGTGGTTTGAAAGTATGTTGCACAGGGCCATCATTAACCTGTAAATTGGTCCTGAAATCCAGGGCTTCCTTCACAAAGCAACCTTAATTGGGTGAACCTAATAATTCTAGTAATTCTTTAATACTGCACTAAGGTTGCACCTCAGTGGCTTACGATCACCTTGCTGGTTAGAAAGGAGGACCAGGTTTGGTTTGGAAACTCTGGTAGTCCAGTCTGGATGGGTATTGCAGCATTGGTATTTATGTATGTCAGACTTGTAGACAATGGTACTGTGGTAATCCAGTCGTGGATGGTATTGAAGCATCGGTACATCAGTACTCATGTACGTCAAACTGGTAGACAATGGTACCATGGTAATCCATTCCTTGATGGGTATTGCAGCATGGGTGCTCATGTATGTCAAACTTCTAGACAATGGTACTCTGGCAGAGGTGACCTGAGCTGTAGAATATCTGATGCTGTTTAATGGATATAAAGTATTTAGAGAAAGTGAATGAATCTGAACAACAATCTCTGCAGAGTTTTTGTGTCTTGTTGTATGTTCCAGCCATTCTATGGGGGCAAGCTGCATCGTGTGTCGGCTGAGATGAGAAACAGTACCGGGAACGTCTCCTGGAAGGTGCAGGGAGAGTGGAACTCTAACTTAGACTTCACCCATCAAAATGTAAGTGTTTCTGGTTTCCATAGTAATCACTCATGCCAAATGATCTCAGCCTTGAACTGTATTTCAGTTACATTGCTGTATGTAAAAGTGACATGTGGAAAAAGTGAAAGTGGTCAGCTGTCACATGTTGTATTTGGGATGACAGTAATAGCGTTGAAGTACCAATTCTAGTCCCATACATAGTCTAGTCTCTATCATATCGGTGGGCTCAGTTTGATGCAGGTATAGTATCTTTACCTTCTGATGTCACCGGTCAGTAGGGTGTCCATTCATCACGCTGAAGACCCGGGTTTGATTCCCCAAATGGGTACAATGCTTGAAGCCCATATCTGGTGTCACCCACTGTGATACTGCTTGAATACTCTGGTCTCTCCCCAACAGTTCAGGAATTGTGAATTGTTGCACACAACAGATAGTGTGACATTGCTTCCAGCTAACAGATTGTTCCTCATGATAGGAATGACTGGAGTCAGGTGTTTTCAGGTAGATAGTATCCTTCTGCTTGTTCCAGGGCGAGTCAAAGTCGGTAGATGTTCAACAGTTGAAGATCTGGAGAAAGAGGGTGCGACCGTTAACCGCTCAGGGTGAATTTGAGTCTCGAAGATTGTGGCAGCATGTGACGAATGCGCTAAGGATAGGAGACGTCAGCACCGCCACAGAACACAAACGATTTGTATGTATTACTCTTGATATTGATCAGAAAGTTAGACTGGTTCATCCTCTGATGTTGTTTGGGCTGAACTGGTTCTGCCTTCTTAATTTCAAAGACTGAATGATCAAAATGGCCCCACATGTAAGAAGTATAGACATGCGTATGTTTTCTGTGTGGTCTTGGATGCCCCAGGAGTGGATTGTATGTCTACAATGGCTTCCACATGTGGATAATACAGACCTGATTGTGTTTAACTTGTGGTTGTGATGTATGTTTGAAAAGTGGATATTGTGCCTACATTGGCTTGTTTGTATGCATAGTACAGACCTGCCTTTTGCATATTGTGTGGCTGTACTGTATGTTTGTTTGTTGTTTAATGAAGCAATATTCCAGATATATGATGGCAGTCTGTAAATAATCAGGTCTGGACCACACATTCCAGTGATGACATGTGCCAAATTCAGTAGCTGTGCCTGACACCCCAATGCTGTTGGTCGCCTCTTACAACCAGCATAGGATGCTGAAGACCAATTCTAACCCGGATCTTCAGAGGTCATTGTTGTATGTAAATAGTTCAGTATGTTGTCATCCCGAACATGGTGGTCTCAATGGCATCTGGATTCTAGATTAGAAACCAGTGAAGGTCCAGGGTAGACTGGGCCTTCAGCAAGCCATGCTTGCCATAAAAAGGCAACTATGCTTGTCGTGAGAGGTGACTAACAGGATCGGGTGGTCAGGCTTGCTGACTTAGTTGACACATGTCATCGGTTCCCAATTGTGCTGATAGATGCTCATGTGTTGATCTCTGGATTGTCTGGTTCAGACTCTACTAATTTACAGATTGCCTCCATATAGCTGGAATATTGCTGAGTGTGTTGCAAAACTCAACTTAACTCACTCACTCACTCACTCACTCTAGATTAGAACTGGTCCTCTATACTTGCTGTATGAGACCACATGCAACTCTTGGCGTAGATTTTCTGCACCTAGATTAGTGCTAAGACAGTCGTAAGTAAATGTTAATGTATGGCACTTATGACTTACTCTAGTGCTAAGAGAGCTTCGAAAATCTAGGCCCTGGTGGTTGTATTAGGAGAATCAGTTTATTAGGTGACATTGTAGATGGATGGTGTTGATATGTAAGATGTGCTAATTTTTCAGCTTGAAGATCGACAAAGAGAAGGGGAGAGGCATCGAAAAGACACAAACACACAGTTTCCATCAAAGGTAAGTGTTTATTTTGTTCTAGCCACCTGAATACAGCTTTGAATACTTAACGCTTTTAAGAGCTGAATACTTCCAGTCACCAGTACTCAGTGCTTGCAAGTCCCAGTCCCAGTCCCAGGACTCCAATCAATGGCCTTCAGCTGCCTTGCTCATGTTGTGAACCATCAGGTCTGAGATATTGCTGACAACAGTTTTTCACCCCGATAAATTATACTTGTTATGTTACCTATTAGCTGCACAGTGGATTGGCTGGCCATGTCATTGTAATTTGTGAAGCCTTCAGATGGCCCGAATATTGTTTTAAGGCTGTGTAAAGCCATGTGATGTTTTTATGTTTGTGCGACGCTTTTATTTTTCCTTATCCTGACTCATACTTAATTGCTTATCTCCTCTTCCCTGGCGAAGGTAGTGAAATGCCTGAAATCCTTGAAGCTCTCTTCTAAAAGAAGCGGACGTAAAATACACTCACCCACGAGTAGCCTCCCTTTACCTGTGCACATGGTCAGCTGATTGGGCATGGTTGTCACTCTCTCCCTGTAGTCCGATGAGGGGGACTGGAGGCACCTGGGGTCCCAGATATACGGCAATTTTGTGATTAATGTGTCCATATTTCGCACGTATTTAATCAATTGAGACTTAGACTCAGTTGATGAAATCGTGTCTTCAGTGTAGATTACGGCTGTCAGGGGTTGACCCGCACTTAGGTTGTCTGGCGTGTAAGCCCACATGTTCTTCTACTATTCGTTGTAAATTTGTAAATTCGTTGTAATTAAGAATTTACTATATATATTCGGTCTGTTTACAGATGTGCGAGGGAGAGGTAATGTCAGCTTGCATTAGCCATGTCTAAATCGGAGGAATTAAATTTGGGTAACCATTTATCTGTTTCTGATGAGATTCATTCCAGTGACATGTCTGGCATTTCTCCGGGGTTATATCTGGGGCCCAACCAGTTTTCCCTAATCCACAGAAGAGAACTGATACAGAGACAGGGCAGTCTAAGAAGTCTAGATCATTGAAGACTAAGTCCTCTTCTTCAAAGTCATTGCAGAATCAACATTCTTCGATGAAGAAATCTTTTGGGAAAGAGATCGTCCCTCTACAAGAGCGACACATCTTTGACGAAGCAACGTTGATTCTACGCAGCAAGCAAGATATCAACCAACATAGTCAACATGTGTCACCCTGATGGCATCATCAACGCCTCAGAATCCTTATGAGGATCGTCAGACAATGCAGACTTCGTCAGCAACCTAAGTGATCACAGCAGACAACTCAACTCAGCCATCACTACATTCAACGCAGCTATTCGAAGCAAGCGCCTTCATGCAGCAGTTTACGATGCAGATGATGAGCTTAATGGAGCGGCGGTTTGAAGAAGAAAGAAGACTGCAGTCTTCAACAACTTCGACTTTGGCTCAGCATGAACACTCATCTACATCTGCACTCACACCTGAAGATGCAGAGGAGGCATATGCATGCACCAGCTGGAGAAGATCGTCACCATTGTCCCCGTCATCTCGTCGCAGTCCAGAGAGAGATTCATCCACACCGAGTGAATGCACCCACGGCATCTCGTCGCAGTCCAGAGAGAGATTCACCCACGCCGAGTGAATGCACCCACACAAGTGGTTACACACAAGATAGATACTACTGAGCATGGTCGCCATAGGAAGCCCTCTTCTCGGACTCTGAAGTCACATTGTGGATCATGAATGGCTTGGACTTAGTCTCACCATCCAAGGATTCCAACGAGATTAACACTTATAAGATGAAGAATGATGACATTGCTACGTTAACGTTCCCGCCGATAGCTCCGATATCTACGCTGTCTGACACATTATATACTGCATTCAAGTCAGCAACCAAATTTCAGCAACAACGTGCCTCCGTTCAACGCTCGTTGTTTCCTTCTTCATCACATTGAGCCCTCCATCAGAGCACCTAATGTAGACGAAGCATACAAGCGCTTCAGTACAGCCCACAACAGATCCTTCAAGGTAGACGACAAAAGGTTTGTTGAACTCGACACCACTACGAGATGCACCGTCTTAAGACTAGCTCTATCTAAAGCCATTAACGAGACTCTCATCGCAAAGTTCAGCAATCCTGCCAATGAGGAAGTGAGAATGATCCTGTCAGCACTTGTCACTCAGAAGAAAGATCAGCAGTTTATGTCTGAACACCTAACCTCTACTATTGCGGGTCTGAATCTACTACATCGACAAGGTGTCTTGTATGCCTCATCATGGAGTGAGAACTTCACGAAGACTTTATATCAAGCCCTGTGGTCAGCGTCTACTGTATTTGATGGGAAGATTGAAGAGGTAGCAAGGACGGTCGCCCAAGACTCCAGAGAAGTCATGATGATTAAATCCATCAACGCCTTGACATCAGTGCTCAAGCAGACAAGTCAACTCAAATTCCAAATTCTCCAGGGGGTAAAGAGCAAGGGATAAAAAGTTTAACACTCGAGGAGAGAAGTCATCATCTTTTCGTTGCCCCTATGGAGGAAACAAGTGCCATCAGACGTCTGGCCATTCATCTAGGAAGAGGAGGTAAACATTGAAGATCAGGTTCGGAACAACTGGAGTCTTCCACCCCAAGCCGTTTCTGTACAACCGTCTCAAGTAGATGGATGTCTTCAACTCTACTGGAAGAATTGGGAATTCTCAATGACTACTACGTCATAAAGATTCTGCGAGATGGCTACAAGATTCCGCTGGAAAATACACTGCCATTCACAAGACTACTAGCTCCCATCATCTATGCAGACAATCAGCTAGACAAGTTGACCGATGCCATATCAACGCTGTTGCAAGGAGCAGTAGAAGTAATACAGCCAAAGAGTTTGACGCCCGGCTTTTACTCCCCAATCTTCTTAGTATCGAAGAGGAATTCCAGAGAGAAATTCCGGCTCATGTACAACATGAAGGAATTCAACAAGAACTTTCTACACAAACCAGAGCACTTCAAGATGATACATCTTCCTCGACTAAGATGCCTCATCCGTCCTGAAGATTATCTCGCCAGCATTGATCTACAAGATGCGAACCTACACATCCCGAAATATCTGTGCTTCCTTTTCAACGGTCAGCACTACTAGTGGACGGTCCTACTGTTTGGAATATCTTTGGCTCCGTGGTTATTTACTCGGGTAACCAAGCCCAAGTCAACTATCTACATCTGAGGGGACTACCCAGCGCTGTCTACCTGGACTACAGCATACATACGCATCAAGAGAAAAATCAAATCAGACTACAGTTAGACTTCACCATCAGGCTACAAACACAGCTAGGATGGTTAGTAAATTATCTGAAGTTGGAATTGGAACCTCAACAAGATCTCAAGTTCTTCGGGATTCGTTTCATCACCACATTGAATCTGATTGTCATCCCAGAGGACCGGTGGGTCAAGATTCAAGACATGATAAAGCAAGCACTACTTTCTCCATGACACTTCGACACAGTGAGTGGCAGTGCCTTCTAGGTCTCCTCATGTCATCGCAGATATGACCAGAAGAGGAAGACTGCAGCTGTGTCCGTTACAATGCTTCTTGAATCTTCATCTCAACAGAGGTCAGATTCCGCTCCCAGACAATGTGAAGCTCTTTCTACTCCCAGGTCGAACATCTGGACACCGACCTATATGTTAGAGCCAGCATTCACCAACCACCTCTACGTAGACGCATCTCTTCAAGGATGGGGAGTGAATCTAGACAACAAGGTAGCAGCTGGGATCTGGAACAAAGAAGATGAAGCTCTTCACATCAACCAGTTGGTCATTCATGCCATCCATCACTGGTCAACAACACTGACAGACAAGCTACTGATGATCCACACAGACAACTCAACAGTGGCTTTCTACACAAACAAACAAGGGTCAACGAGATCACCATCTCTACTACACCTGACGTTCCAGCTCTTTGACATAGTCGACAGTCTGAATCTCCAAATAAAAGCATGTCACATACCAGAAGCCTGCAACATCATGGCAGACGCCTTATCTCGTCCTCTTCGTCCATCACCAACAGAGTGAATGCTGCATCGGGAGATGTTTCAGCTAATCAGCCAGACATTCGAAACGCTGCAAATAGACTTATTTGCAACTAGGGTCAACATTGAGACAACAATTTTCATGTTACCAGTACCAGATCCCTTAGTCTGGGCAACAGACACTCTCAGCATCCCATAGGAAGGACTAAACGCATTTGCGTTTCTCCCTCCAGTACTGCTACCAAAGGTCATCGAGAAAATCAGAAACAGACGAAACAGACAACTGATTTTGGTCGCGCCTTACTGGCTAGCGAGACATTGGTTTCCAACACTTATAGAAGAGTTAGGACAACCAGCCCTACAACTACCAGATTGGAAGAAACTTCTCGTCCGTCCCCACACGAAACAGGCGCACAGCATACCATCTGCATTCCGACTTGTGGACCATATTAAGACCTACTTGAAACACATTGGATACTCGGCGAGAGTAGCCAAAGCAGTTACTTTAGTCTTACGCAAATCCACTCACATCCTATATGATGACAAGTGGAAGCAATTTGAGACATACACCAAGAAGAAAGGCTTCATGGCGATGAAGGAGACACATCCTCAGATAGCAGATTATTTATGTCATCTACGACATTCCAGAGGTCTGAAAGGTTCTACATTATCCACATACTTGGCAGCGCTCAGCTCAGTCATCACCATGAAAACAGGGATCAAGCTGACTAAAGTACCCGAGCTACTTGCCTTACTACGCTCCTCAAGTTGGAAGATCAACAACGCAGATTTAGAGCTCCAGCGTGGGATCCAAGCATCGTACTCCAACATCTCACAAGTGATGTGTACAAACTGCTTGATCGGACCTCATTTGAACTGCTAATGTAAAGGGAGGCTACTCGTGGGTGAGAGTATTTACGTCCGCTTCTTTTAGAAGTGAATTTCAAGGGATTTCAGATATTCCACTACCTTCGCCAGGGAAGAGGAGATATGCAATTAACCATGAGTCATGATAAGTATAAAATATCAATTTTATTCAGAAAATTACATTATACTAAGTTATGCATTGACATTGTTCCAGTTCTTCCATCGAAGTGGTGATAGCTGGACCTACAACTCTGTTCTACAAAAGGGACAGACGTCAGGAACGGCATAGAACAATCATCCTCATCATTGTAAGACTAAAAAAGCTGATTTGGTGCAAGAAAATCTGTGATGTAACCATCCCCTTGATTTCATTATAGTGTCTTTGTATACTCAAGAATATTCCACTTTCATACCTGAACTGTGTTTTGTCAAATGTTGAATCAGGATGTATTCTCTCTGCCATTTTCTTGTTTTGCATATCATGAATATATTTGAATATTTTTATTCAGTTATTTATTATTGATAGTTTCCAAGTCTGAGCAGGTGGAATTGTCGGTTGTTATTTATGAAGTTTTCAAAAAACATCTAGTTGTGACTGTTTTTAGAGCCTTGTTTCTTTTGTGTTAGTTTCACCCAAATGAATGCCTAAATTGTTTTTTGTGCTTAAATACCATATCATTTCTTCATCAAGTTTTAAGGGCTCAAGATAGTGTTTAGAGATTTGAAGAAGCTGTTTATGTTATTATTTCAAATTGTGTCCCTGTGGAAGATGGCTCTGGAATTCACTTGGCAGAGTACTTCCCTTGGTTATGCCATATTTATGTTTGTTGTCTTGAATAGTAAGCATCTGTGAGCTGTTTCATTTAGGTTGTCCTTCCACATCAAGCAGACATACCATGATTTTTGTGAATTACCCTTAAAAGTCCAGTATAACCCTACTCACTTGCTAAATTTAGAGGGAGGATCTGGCTTGTATTAGTGCAAAGAGATTCGTCAACTGTTTTGATATTGGTTCATTTTTTGTGATCTTTGGAACCCAATTCTGACAGTATGTTAAAGTGAATATGTTCCAGTTCCAGTTGTTTTACACAGCTTTCCAATCTGCTACAGACTTAGTCTCACGTACAAATAATAGCAACAAATTGTTTGGATTATAAAATGAAGTGCAAAAAATAGTGATATTTATCAAAATGTGCCCCTATTTAACATGCTAGAAATGTAGTGTTATTAATCATGTTGAAAAATCCTTCCAGTAATGATAAGTACTAATTTTCCAAAATTATGGATTAAGACCATACTCTCCAGATTCCCCAAATCTGGCTTGGGAGGCATAAGGCTGCTGTGAGGAGCTCGAACATTGATAGTCGTTGATAAAACACTATTCACTCCCTTGCCCACTCACTCACCATGACTGACTGACTGTACATGAATGATATGGAACTCAGGTAAATGTTTGATATTACCAAAGAATAGAAACACCCATGACTGTATTGTAGCTAGTGCTAGTCTGTGCAGTGGTCCACGCCATTGGTAATATACAACTAGTCTGCAGGAGATTTCATATTAGTCCTTATGTAACATAGACTAGTCTGTCCAGATATTTACTAGTCTCAGACTAACAGAATAGTGGCCGTGTGTACTCCTTGTGTTGGGTAGGAGTGGTCATCTGTCTAGAAGCAGGATTAGTAGTCAGTATAGACACAGTTTGCTTTATTGTGTGTTGTCATGTTGCCATAGTAACAGTTCAGTCAAATGTCAGAGATGAACTTCAGCATAGAATTTTTCGAAGACAACCTGTTGTAGTAATAAGTATTTGTAAAATGTCACGTATATTTGTCTCATGAAACCTTGTAAATCCAGACTGTAAATGCTGCTAGAAGTGTTCAGATAGTCAGATTTCCAGTTTAATGAAGCATGGTTAATGTGCAGTGTCACTTGATACATGTACCTATCTACTCCATACTGTGACTGTCTGGAAACTTAAGGTTCCAAATTAACAGAATTTTGGACTAACAAGGTTTCACTGTTTATAATGATGTATATGTATTCAGAATGATGTGAGTACAGATGTGCATACACTGGACAAATTGATACTTTATGATGTATGTGTTGTGCAAATGAACTTGTACACGTATGAAAATGTACCATGTGTTAATTTTGGAGTGAAATTGTGTGAAAGTGAAATGTTGCCGATTGTGATAACTTTGTACATATATAAATATGCATAGTTAATTAAGCCGACTGTATACATATTCACCTTGTCTGAAACACATTGACATGGATTGTTTTCTGTGCACATGATAGACACCAAACACTAGAATAACAAATACCACTAAAATCTTATTTTGCGTTTTCACACGATACCTCCCTGAATTTGATACGATACCTCCCTATATCCGATACGATACCTCCCTGTATCTGATACGATACCTCCCTGAATGGAACTCACTGGTTTATTAGATATATCATCTGCCTAGAAAACAGAGGCAGAGAGAAGCCTAATGGCTGAGGTGGTTAAACATGCCGATCACATCGATGACCCTATGTTGATTTTCCACATCAGTACAAAGTCAATCCCTGTTGTTCAAGGACCCCATCATTTGACAAGGAAAATGGGTTCCGGAGCCAATCAGTGCCCAGAACTTTTGGTCCTTATGCTTGGTTATAAATATCCCAAGATTTGAACAGCGCATATACAGGTGCCATGTAAAGTCTGTGGTCATTGTTTTATTGACTCAAATCAACTAAATGTTTAACTGGGCTGCTAGTCTTTCCCTTGTTGATGAAACTGTTTTCTGTGTCACGTCACCATATGTGTATTGTATTGTAGTGAAGAATGTTGCTGAGTGCTACCTCAAGGATGTGGTGTAGCAGGTGTGGTGGTGGGACTCATCCCTATCATTAGGCATAATTCTGGTCGCAGTGAGATTGGTACATGTGCACTGAGGTTATCAAGATGTATGTGCCTGGTTAACATCATTGGGTTAACATCAGCCCTGTTTTAACATCCTTAGTATGGTGTAAACATCATCCAGGCGGTGCTTTACATCATCAGCACTGTTTCAACATCAGTAGGACCATAAAAACATCAGTTGTGATGTATTTACTTCACCAGAATTTGGTTAAAATCATTACTGTGTCTGTTGAAATAAGCATCTGGGTTACAAATCTGTCAACAAACATATTTGAAAGATGTATGAAACTGAAACTCTTTGATAAATGTTATTTGGCACTTATTCCCTCTTAACAATGCTGCTTTCTGTTAAGAAAAAGTGTACTGCACTGAAACATTACTGGACTGTCATATGTTACAGTCTTACACAGTGGCACTTAAAATAAATTTGTTCAGGTTGAATAAAAGAATTAAATGTTTCTCAGGCACATTTTTTCAAAAGTGACGAGGGCGGTAGGACTTTTTAAAAAACATTTATGGAAAAAAGGGACGTGTCAGGAACACATTTTTATTTTTTTCTTACAGAAATACAGTTTGGGGAGTGAGGCACGGGTCATTGAGTTGTAGATTCAGTGACACTCGCTCTTACATACATTCATTCTTATAGTGGACAAATGGATGATCAGGATGCGTCCAAGACAAAATTATTTTTTTCAAATGGTGATGAAAAATTGTCACACGCACAAATAAAAGTGACGCTCCGATGCCCGAGAAACATGTCATATTTTATATTTAGCCTATTGTATATTATGGATTAAGGGAACTAATAGGACAGGAATTGTAGAAATGTTACTTATGATACTGTTCAATATATTAGCACTGAGAGTACTGATGTTTCCATACTTACCTGATATAGCCAGTTCTTTCCAGTAGTATGAATATAAAATACTGTTGATATCAAATGATGCTTCTGTAGGGACAGTATCAGAATCTCCCCACAGTGTTAGCATGATGATAGTTGTAAGCTAGGCAGTATCAGATGTACAAGTAGTGTAGCAGAGTAGTTTGCCACTAATCTCCATACAGGGTTAGTCTGATGATAAAATAATTAGCATGTTGTGTCAGAAGTACATGCAGTGTAGAAGAGTACACCGATATCAACCTCCTTGCAGTGTTAGCAACACAGTAGTGTAGATAGTTGTAGATATACAAAGCAGTGTAGCCGAGCACTGTCTCTATACAGTGTTATATATGATAAGATTTTAGTCTCAAAGTTGGTGTCTGATGAGCTAAGCTATGTAACAGTACATACCAACTGCCATGTTATGTAGTGATTGTCACATGTATAAAACGATATAGAGGTGTATGCCAAAACATGTCTACACAGTGTTTGGCTGATGATTGGTTACACACTGTGTACCAAGCAATGTTGCAGAGTACAGGTGTTAATATAGCTTGTTGTGTACAGATATATCCATGATATTGTATCATGATACACTAGCAAGTCAGATACACTGATTTATTTGGGTTGTATCATGTTACAAACTACATTCAGCTCTCGTACATTAGTAAGCCTAGCAGAGAAGGTGCATCTCAGTTGTTGTGTTTTGGTATATACAGCTGAGACGAAAGTTGTTTTGGTTTACTGTTAGATGTGTTCATTGTCCAAAGTCATTTTGTAATCTTACCTCTAGAATTATTGTAAACCTGTTCTGAAGTGTAGGAGAGAGAAGAGCAGTAGTGTTAAGGTTTATACTTTGAATTGATCCAGCTCATAAGAATGTGATCAGTAGTATACACAATACTGGAATGGAACTAGGTCCTCCCTAATCTGTTCCACCATTGTGTCTACTACTACTGAGTTGCATGTAAGATTGATGAAAATTGGTCGAATAGTTTTTTAGATAGGGACTTTGAAGTGAATAGGGGGCTGGTTCTTCAATAGCTCCAGGTGTTTCCTGAAGTGCTCTCAGTGGTTTTTTTATCATCACGAAGATCTCGTATCGCACTCTCAGTATGGGCCAATCGTCCTTTAACTCTTCCACGGTCGAGATGTCCAGGTCTTTCAACTCCAGGATCATCCCCATCTTCATGTCCAGTCGAACGCTGTTGAACCCCTGACAGCATCGGTCCACCCACCAGTCGGTGGCGTTCTTTTCCGCCAGTGTCTCGAAGTGTTTCAAGGATCTTGTAGCCATACACTGCAATCATTTCTCCAGTAGTCACCAGCCAGTCGAGTAGAAGCAATCGAGCACGTTTATGTTTAGCTATGGCATACATTTTGTATGTGTAGATTCCCTCTGAAAACGTCTGCAGCTTTTTGGTGTTCATTGAACAGGGGCGCTGACGCTTCCATGTCCTTGGGCCAGACGTAGTCAGACAGCGGTGTGTGCCGAATACTGTTCCGATATCCCTGTGTTGGCTCTTCTTTCCCACTAGCTGCTGGATGGTACAAGAATCTTTCTTCTCACATGGACATTTGTCTGCCAATCTGTCGAGGAGCAGTTTGTGTTGAATGCTCCAAAAACGCAGTCGTTGTCATACAGGTTCTCTATGTTTGAGAAACAAACGTCAATCTTGATTTCTTCTGGAATCTCAAGTAGGTGTTTCCTGAGGTGGGCCTTTTTATGTTCCATGGCATTTGGGTTTGCTGAAGCTCGGGGTGCCCCACAAATTTTGAGGTTCCAGTAATGATAGTTCTCTTAGCTGTAACGTCTTGGTACCTCAAAGTGTGCGGCTCGCCCTGACATCGATTGTTTCTCTGTTTCAAAGTCCAGGTGGAAAACATTGTCTTCAATACTTAACAACCAAAAACCTTTCCCCTGACTGACCCCATGCTCACTTCAAAGTCCATATCTCGAAAGTCCACTATTCAACTGATTTTCATGAAATTTTACATGCAACTCAGTAATAGTATATGCAATCGTGGAATGGGATTAGGGACGACCGGGGCCTTGATTTTTTAAAAACACTACATCCATTGTATGCTAATGCTAAAATATAGGAGTTTTGACAGTGAAAGTGCTAAGGTTACTTTCTTGAACTCACCCAGTGTGCTAGTTGATTTATAGAACACACCAAATTGATTAGAATCAGTCACTGAAGAAAGTAGTCTTAGTGCAAACGTGATCATGTGTGTTTCCCTTTTTAATTTTCCAACATGAATGTCCTGTAAGAAAAGTCCAAATCAAAGAAGAGTCCAAATCCTCATATGAGTTGCATCTTCCAGATGTCCATTGCCAGTGCTCCCAGGGATAGTTAACATACATGCTGTACAGTTCACCAATCATAATACACATGTTGTGTCAGTGTCACGATGTATTGTCATCATATCATGTTCAACTATGCAGAGCTCCTGATTGTGTTGTGTGTCTCCTGTCAGTGTATATAACAATGATGTACAGAGATAAGACATGTATCGTGCTGTTGATGGATGAGCATTTTACTGTCAGTCATGGAAATCTTTCTGGGGCCTATTTTCATCTTATTCAGGTTCCCATATATGCAATAATTACCCCAATTTTAATCAATTTATGTTGTGTTTGTTTTACCATGAAGTGATATTCAATTTGCTAAGAACAACCGATTTGAAACTTTTGACAATATTGGCCTTACTTTTTTTTTCACTGAAGAAATTCAGAACAGAGCATATGTGATGTTAACTGGAAAGTATGCTTTGTACACCTGATTTAGAAGTATGTATGTTGTCTTACTGAGTATGTTTTTTTGTTTTTTTTTAAAAAAACAAACAAACAAAAAAACAATAATTCCCTTTCAAGTGTTTGTTTAAAAGTATACCCTGACTTAAAGTTCAGTTCTAGTTCATTAAAACTTGACCATTATGTTACCAATGTTCATCTTACTATTGTTAATGAAACATGTTTCAAACGAAAGTACAGTTGAGTCTGTGTAATAGATCCAATGTCATGTTTTTGTGAAACACTTTATAATTTTATATCCTACCCAGTTTATTTATAAATAGTATCAGTGATACAACCATGATATCAGATCCATTAAGACGTGAAATGTAGCTTGATAAACTTGTAACTGTAGTTGTCTCCTCATCCATTCACTGTTTAATATCAATTGTCTGTATGTCACTGCATTAGCCCAACTAATGGGATTGGGTGGTCAGGCTCACCAACTATGTTGATACATGTCATCAGTTCCCAACAGCGCAGATCGATGTTCATGCTGTTGATCACTGGATTGTCTGTTCAAAGCATGTACATTATTTACAGATCACAACCATATAGCTGGAATATTGCTCAGTGTGGCATAAAACTAAACTCACTCACTCCATGGATTGACTCATCTGAAAACTGCATCAGTAAAATTAGGTTTTACAACATGCTTGTCCATCTCCTCCTGGCTACAATCATAACAACATGTCATATTTGGGATTTCACTTTCTTAATAAAGTGCAAATTCTAGTACTGTCCCATCCAGATTCAAACCCACACCCTCAGAGTCTTTCACCTAATCACCAGCACACAAAGTCAGCCGCCTAGCCCGCTCAGCCACTGTGACCTCCACAAAATGAAAGTCGGACAACTGGTAGCCTAGACTGTGTACTTTGTGTACCCCTCTGATAAGTGTGAATTGACACAGCTCCCATGGTCGAAAGCTATGATTACATAATGCCATTTAGAAACTGGTCAAATGCAGCATATGTCATGTTTGGGATTTGCTACAATGTTTGCAAAGTCTACACACCTCTCCTGATGTTTCTACCACAGGTAGGTGTTCTTAGGAACTTCGAATAAAGATTCCAGATGGATGGTTTCCTAAATTCTGCTAACTTTTGTTTTTAACTTGGAACACCTACTTGACTGTTGACTTAAGTTGAGTCGTGACATACAGAAAAATTGATCATTAACATTGAGCTGATAAGGTGATGATAATTTGTGAATTTTTATGTGATAAGATAGCTCGTACAAAATGTATACTATTGACCCTATTGGTATCTAGTTCAAATTGTAGTGGAAGTAAGTGTTGAGGAATACAGTACCATATATATACACAAGCATAATGGATACATAGTGACTCTTCTTTGAGATCAGTTAATGCATATTTGTAATTCTTATCAGTTTGATGTCCACGTTTGCTTAAGTTACTTGGATGACAGGTTTTACAGGAACATCTGAATGAACTTTGCATAATTCAAGGACCTGTCAAACCAAGTGTATTTTGCAATTTCTGAACAGAAAGTTCATGTTTAACAAGAAGACTTATAAAGGATTAAGAGATAAAGGTCAGATCAATGATGTAATAACCTCTATCCTAGTCCATGAATAATCACAAAGGGTTAACTCTAGATCTAGAGACCACCATTATATAGCTGTTGTATTTGTAAGTGCAGCTTTAAACAAGCAAATTATCTGCACGTTTTAGTTCTTCAATAATATCACATGTGAATGTAGAGCATGTATAAAAATGGCTGTTGTTAGAGAAATTATTATTTAACAGGTTATCTCACTGTTGCTTTTTGTATAGCTAATATTGATTATTGCAATGTGTTATCATGCTCCCATGCTTTGTGATAATGAACAAGCTTCCCCAACACTTCACCAGATAGCAACAAGGTATTGTAAAAGCCTCATTAGCCTTTACAAATGGCAAAGTTTAAGTAACTAGAAACGTGGACTACGATGACAGTTACTACACTTAATGTATTCATATTAGTGAAATGTGTCCTTTCATATATCTCCAGTAGGTTTTTGATGAACAAAAGTAGATCCAAACTAAGCTGAGAAGCTCTGTTTTCATTAATCACTCATTCTACACCCCATGTTTACCATGTCACCAACATACGCGGATGTTCTTAAAACGTCTGCTTGGAAAAAATGAGTATCACTTTGGACACATTTAAGCATCAGACCTACATTCTGTGATGTTCTATGTAGGGATGTGTAAGCACAGGTAAGAGCAAATGTTGGGAAAGAACACAGACAAACTTATATATTATTCCATGAGAGATGCATGAAGATATTCCTTGAAATCAAATTTTTAGACAAGACAAATGGTTAGCCCAGTGTTTGCTGATCACTCTGAAGACTGGGTTTGTTTCCCAACATTTGTGTGAAGCCCATTTCTGGTGTCCCTTGCCATGAAATTCCAGGATTGTTGCCAAAAGCAACATAATAGTATTAATACTCACTCACTCACTCACTCACTCACTCACTCACTTACTCACTCACTCGCTCACTCCAGCAGTGAAAGTGATGATTTATCAGTATGCTGCACCATTCATTACTCTACATGATCCTCAGCAGTACTAAATATTTCACTTTACTACAGGTAGGAAAACAAAAAAAAAACAAAAAAAAACATGGTATGGTAAACCAGAGTATGTTTAAGTTATACAAAATGCCTCTGATTGTACGATATTTGAATTCATCTGATAACTGTTGCCATTCCTAATTTCTCCAGTTATGCAGTTCATTTGGGCCCACAAGTGTTCTTGTGCCTCATCCTTCTTTTCACTGATTTAGCATCAAGAGACAGAGGAACATTGTAACAAGATTTTGTACTGCAAGATTTACATTGCCACGTATATGTGCAATGCTCAAATGCATGGGAGGCTTAGCATATATATGTAGAAAACTTTAAATCAGTCGATGGAAAACTGGAAACTAATGAGATCAAAAGTGCTGTGTAGAGTTAAGTCTCACAGCCACACCAGAATCTGATGATCATGGGTACACGCCTGGTACACCCTGATGATGTAGTTAGGTTAAGTACCAAACCCATAGTCGTAACATTCACGAAAGTTGTAAATGTAAAAAGATCTGCATCCCATTAGGCTTGCCTCACACATCAATCTAACTTTCCCTGATCTAACTAGAGCACTACTCAAAGTGCATTGAACCAAACTTATTCACTTGAAGCCGTCAGCCAGGATATGTCCCGGTGACAGTATTAAGAGACCTATATAGAATCTTGGAGCCAAGAGGATGTGTTTCGGTACGTAGTGAAATGGGTCCATTTTTGTCTCATTTTTGTATTTTATTCATCACATGCTTTCATATATAAGTATCTGATATCACACAATGAATAAAGCTATATGTACATAGATGTGTTTTCACCAATATCATCTGCTGTGATAAACAATTATTCACGTGACTTTGTCTTTGTTTTGATGTTGGTTGTAAGACTCAGCTCCTCCTGCAAGTCTTGGACTGGCAAATTGTTCAGTTCATCTTAGTCCCTTCATCAGCATCACACTAACAGGATACAGCTCTTTATGGATATGAAAACATTAGCACCCTAATTAGCACCTCCATTTCGTGGAGAAGATCAGCGGTTTTGAGGTTGAGTGCCCTAGAGGACTCTCCTGGTCATATCCTGGACGAGAGTCCTGCAACATGCGAAGTGTCTTATCAGTCCAAGATGTAACGTGTAACCGCGGCATTCTCGCTGCTTAGTCTTCGGGCCCAGTGCACCTCTGTCCTACACTCTTTGTACCCGTACTTAAGAGAGACCGTTTTTCACAGGACATTATAGTTATCAGTTTTTGGCTTGAACTTCTCTAACAGTCACCGGAAATTGAGTTCCGGAAAACAGCGATAGCCCTTCGCTCATCAAACACCTACAAAAATCAAACATATTATAACTGTGTATTATTTTATTTTGGAATCCATGGGTGACATGCAATCCTTGACATATATAAATACCTAGTACAAATATACAGAACCTGACACGTGAAACACTTGGTAATATGATCACAACAAACAACATGTATTTGCCATTGGGAGAAAGTCATTCAATTCATCTCATTCTCAGGTAACCGCAGGGTTACTCATCCACTCTGGCAAGAATATAGGGAGAGTCTCGGGCACGTCACAAGACTCGGGTCTTGTGCATACAGTTACACCCATGACAAATGTTAACAACACAGTCTTTCTGAAGTAGTTTTCCGGACCCCTCTGTCGGTCTCAGTGAGTGTCCACGTTGGTGACTCTTGACACAATCATACGTTGCATGGTCGTCAATAGTTTTGTTGACTCTCCGACTCGTGTATACGCCCACTGGTGTATTGACGCATGTCCATTTTAGTCGGTTTATTACATGCTGCTTACAACTCACATACACCAAATATAGCCTTACTCTGCTGAGCGCCATTGAAGCAGTGAGTAGAGACTGCGTTGCTGTGGCAACGCGATGCACCGGAGACCTTACCAATGAACCGTTTAGCGCTCAACTATTGCTTCCACATATACTGTGTATTCTCTGAAAGGATGTTCACAGCACACTATTTTCACAACGACCGGCGTGTAGGCTGTACGACTTACTGCTGGTGAATATCAAAATAAATATAGCATTTGTGGGAAGAAAATATTTTTTCAAAATCTTAGGTCCTCCCTCTCCAGGAATTCAAATATTCGACCCGACATGTAAAATAATCAGATGAACACATCATCTAGTTGTTTCACCCTTTAGTTGACTGAAGGGCAATTTTCTGTTTAGAATTGATGCACTTTTTCTAGAGTTGATTTCTGACCTGTTTCGCCTCTCCTGGAAAGGAATAAGAACTGTACCCATTCCCTGTAACAAGGTCCAATTCACGGTTTGGACTGGAATGTCAGAAGGAGACAGGTACGCGTTTGAAAATCATTTATCAAGTGACGTCGTCACAACGTTAATTTCAAGACACCGATGTAATAGCAGTGAATCCATTTGCTAAAATACACATACCATGACACCTGATTCGATTGGAGCCCAGCACTCTGGAAAACCTGCCTTACAGATGATATAGCTGGGAATCCGATAGGTATGACTGGTTAAGGTACTACTCCACGACTTGTTACTTTGTCATTCCACACGATATTTTAGAAGCCTGTTTCGTCCATAAAGACGAGATTTACACAGTCATGAGTCTGAGACATTTCACCAAATGTCTGCATTGGAAATTTACCATTTGTCATTTATTTCCCCCAATTTTTTAATTATTTCTAATTCAGTGCGCATTACCATCTTATCACACACGGGGGTTTGTGCATTGGGTCCCAGGTCCTTTGAAAAACATAAACATCGCTGGTAATGATATCCAGCTGTGGAGCTGCTCCACCAGATAGTATTTTAACACCTGTGCGTCATTGTTTCTGGCAACCACCAAACTATTGGTGACAGTATCAAGCTATCAAAGGTCGAAGTGAACCCTGGAAACAGCTGTTGGTATGAGCCATTGCGTTTACACTTTAACAAGGTGTGTGAGAGGGAGATTTCGCTACTCTTTAACAACTCCATATGATCGTCAGTAACGGATATCCGCCCTAGGCGGGGAACTCACCGCCTACGTCACCATTCAGCCGTGGGGGATACCAGTGTGCGGCGGTACCTGTGATGTAAGATCGATTGATTGATTAACTGACTGATAGTTATGTAACGCCGCACTCAGTAATGTTCCAGCAATATGGCGGCGGTCTGTAAGTAAGTCGAGTCTGAACCAGACAATCAAGTGATCATCTGCATCAGTGATGAAAGAGCGCTAGAGACCGTCTGACAATATACAACACTGTGCGACCCCTCGTAGCCAGAACGTACAGAACGTCACAAACGTTCACACCTGCCGTTTAGGTGGCACCAACACGTGTACAGTATAGGAACTGCACACTTGACATTGCCCTGACCAGCATGCCATGTAGACAGAGTTGCGCCTTCACAAATATCGATAGTATACGGTTGTAGTCGTGATTGCTTCTGCACGTGTTTCCCACCTCTTGTCAAGACATGGCCTCTTCTGCATGACTTCATACCTGCCATCTGGTACAGACACCACTTCGTCTGTCCATAAACTATTCTCAACTGTCAGCTTCACACCACATCACATCGTAAGGCCTCAGTCACATACGAACGTTTCTCAACTGTCAACGTTTGGGGTTGAAGCCCACTACTCTGCCTGTCCTTTTCTGAATTGTCGATATTTGCAGAAGACATCCGAACTCAACTACTGCACAGGGTCTGTCCACATTTGTCAACATCTTCGGTGTAGAGAAGCCATTTGAATTGTCCATGGGCCATGTTTGTCTGTCAGCACCTGCGGTCCGGACACCTCAAAACAAATGCTCCAGTAAAGACATGCCACTGCGTCTGCCGACACAATATTCTCAGTTCTTATCGGTCAGTCTAAACTGTCTGCGCACCATTCCAAAATGTTAGCACCCGCCGTCTTGCCTCGCCACATCGTCTATCCACACATATGAACATATGAGGTGAAAGTACATGTCATCTTAGCTATCCACGCACTTTCCTCAGCCGTCAAAACCAGCGGTCCAGACGCACCACTGTGTCTGTCCACGCGCTATCCTCAACTGTCAAAACCAGCAGTCCAGACGCACCACTGTGTCTGTCCACGCACTGTGCTCAACTGTCAAAACCAGCGGTCCAGACGCACCACTGTGTCTGTCCACGCACTGTCCTCAACTGTCAAAATCAGCGGTCCAGACGCACCACTGTGTCTGTCCACGCACTATCTGAATGGCGCTGCGGTGAGGTAGGTTTTGCCGAAGCTGGTGAAGCCCGTGCCGGTGGAGTACATATCGTCCTGGTAGACCACGCTTTCCTGCCTGCCATACTGGCCTCCTGTAGGGGCGATCTCCATGAAGTTACCGCCATAAGACCCCACGGGTAGTGAAGACGCTACTGGAAATACACAGCAACGTAACATTTTCAAATGCATTCAACTGATCTCTGCAGGTACTGAAAATGTAACATGCGAGGGAAGATGGGGTAGACTAGCGGTTGTCTGAAGCCCGATCATTAAACAAAGGATTTGAAACAAATAATACTAAAGTGGAACTATCCTTATTTCGAATGGTAAAAAATGATTTAGCACTTTTATGCAGAAAAATAAAGTGTGTCCCATCTGATCCTTTTCGTGAATTATTTAGACAAATTAGTTTGCAGATAGATAGACCTCACCCTCACCATTTCTTGGGGTATCCAGCCGTGATTTTTCCAATATTGCTAAAAGCCGCGTAAAACCCAACCCACTCATTACATGGGTTATATGTGTGCTGGTCACGAGGGGGACATGGGTTCATGTACTCTCTATGTAAACACACATAGAGGGTACATCAACCCATGGGCCCCGACGGAGCAGTAAACAATGTATTTACCTTACTGAACTTTTGTTAATCTTATGTTGTCTTACGTTAGTTTCGAACTGTTTGGGGCACGGGTATTGGAGTTAGGCAAACTCTACTAACACGCAGTACAGACGAATTCCCACAGTTCCAGAGGGTTACATTGATTGGCTCAGCCAAACAACGTAGATGTGTGAGACAAGATAAAGGATTATATACAAACCTTGAAAGTTATCTTGTGGTCTAGAGTAGTATCCTCTCGCCGAGTCAAATGCCGACCGGTTGAAAGACTCCTGATAAACGCTCCCTCGTATGAACGAACCTTTCTTGTAGCTGTCGTATGGCGGAGCTATGTTATTGTAGTTGTACTGACCGTAGGGGTCAGTGGTGAAGGCCGGATGAGTTCGACCTTCTGACCAATAGGAACCTGGGCTGTGAGCCAAACCTGATGTCATTGGCACAGAGGGAAATGTCTGAGCATGCGCATGAGAATCTGGATACGTCTGGACCCGTGATGACGTAAATGCATTGTTATGTGTGACGTAATCACTGTAAGTGTTGAGACCAAACTGGGGCAAGTATGACGGGCGGTCGTACGTGCTTCCATTAAAAGAAGAATAGTGTTTAATAGGAGACAAAGGCAATGAGGTATGATTGAAATTCCCACGTGTGGCGTCTTCATGCAAGGTGAAGGACGTCTCCCTGGAAACAGCTGAAGGCGTAGGCCTGGAAAATGCTGTACCGTTTAGTGGTTCGTAGCTACCGATGTGGTGATGTGATGGGCGGTTTTCGTCTGTCACTGGGTTAGTTTCATGCTCATCTGTAACGAAAAGTGAGTGTTTACGTTAAGTTTTACAGTAACCATTGACATCCGTAATTCGGCAACGTCAAAGTGGGACGTCCGTACCGTTGAAACCGTCAGAAAAACAATTCAGATGACAGGAGAAATGTAAGATTTATTGATGTCAGCTTCTCTATTGTGAATAACATTGTGTACATATGTATGGTTGTGTACATATGTATTCTTGTGTACATATACCCTACATTTATCAAAATTGCAGTATTTAATTAAAAAATCTACAAAAAATATTTTTCTATGATAATGAATGAGGCATTTCTCCTTTGTCTTAGACAAAGACTTGGATTTCTTTTCAAACCAGCTATCGTTGTATATGTTTATGATAAGATTACCGCTGTTGCTGTCATAGTGATCTTCAGTGTGTTTCCGTTTCCGGCTTTTTGGAGAATTCTGGGATTTGTTTGCCGAAGTCCTCACTTTGGCGTGCATCTTTATCTCTTCTGAAAAAGTACAAATGTGTCTTTATCAGCAGTCAGTTCGGTATCCCAAGTATTTTTTTAAACGTGCAACTGATGTGTGTACATTTCGATTTATGGTCCAACAAAAGACGTAATCCCAACTTTGAAAATAAGCGAGTCAATGCCGCTTCCACGGACGTCCACAATAGTCCAGCTGTCGCGGACATATCGTCATGGAAACTCAGTCATGCGGAGTACGATCCACGCCCCTATGTACCATATGGTAGTGGTCCTTGAAGACATAATATAGACAGAAAAACAACAGGAACTCCTATGAGTTTGAACACTGTTTCAGTTATAACAAAGCGTGTCAGCTGGATGGTGGAGTAAAAAGGAGACAATTCGTATGGTGATAACACCATGTAATCAGGGTAAGCAGTGGTTCCGAACCACGGTCATAGGTTCACCTAGCGAATGAGTGAGTTTAGTTTTTCGCCTCAATCAGCAATATTCCACCTATATGGTGGCAGTGTGTATATAATCAGTTCTTGACCTGACAATCCAGTGATCAACAGCACGAACATCGATCTACGCGGTTGGGATTCTATGACACGCGTCAGCTTGACCACCCGATGCCGTTAGTCGTCTCTTGAAACAAGCATGGCTTACTGGAGATGAAGTCTGACCCCGATCATCACGAGTCCATACTCCATACGTCTAGGGAATACAGCTTGTAGTGGGTCAGACAACTGTAACGATCGACCCCTCCATACGAATGTTGTTTAACGCCGCATATAATGACGTGTGGAATACATGAGAGACTCATATCGTCAACAGCGTTCGACACGAATCAACCAAGTCAACAAACCTGTCCATCTGAAAAAAAATATAATTTCATAAGAAATGTCGTAACATACCAGCATTCTTCATGTGTTTCTGCACACTTTTTTGTAACTGCGCATCCCGTGACATCTCATTCTGCGTCTCCATCACGAGGAAAACATACTCGTCCAGCATCATATGGATCAGGTGGAACGAGCCTGAGAAGGTCAAGGTCATACATTTATACCATGCGTACAATGGCGTGAATCGTGTGTGAATAAATGACTATTATAGGAACAATTTATCAAAAAAATCGTCGTGATCATGAATATTTACCAAAGCTGGAGGCACTATTAAGAGTGAGATCTCTCATCACAAGAGAACCAATCAGCGCCCAGTGCAGCAGGAATTCGGAGCTGACCAATTCCAAGGCACACTTCTTTTCTCGACACGGCTGTAAAACAACATTACCAAGTCAGATAAATATGCATATGCCTAGCAATACCTAAAGCTTGCTAAATGCACCTAGTATTACTGCAGTCAGCGTGCGTTCGAGTAACCGAATAGTCTCAACTCCCCTGGAAGTATGTAAGAGTATCTATCCGGAGGCGCCAAGCGGATTCATTGTCTCATCCTACCGGATACCCGTTCACTTCTGAGTGAATGGCGGCAAGTTGTGAACATCGACACTTGTCTAAGAAGACATAACACGTGCTTCATGTGATTCGGTATCGACTTGCTTGACCAGCATGTACCAGCTTTGACCAGCATGTACATGTATTCTCTGAGTGGAATTTAGAAGTTGGGGTGATGAACAAAGGGGTCACTTATATGAAAATATGAATTCTTTATTACAACAGACGCGACGTTTTGGTGTAGACGCTAACACCGTTATCAATAAGGCGATCATGCAACACGAGTTTACACTCAAAGAATCACCCCGTCCCCACCACCCCAGTGTTCAGCATGTGCATAGCTTTCACTAACACGTGTCCAAATGCATACCAGTAAAAGTATAGCTTTGACAGGCATGTGTATAACGTGAACAACACGCATTAACCTTTGTCCAACAGACCAACTCTGTATGACACATGGTGGAATGTGTACACAGTCTTCAGTCAATACTGTATAAATAAACTGTAATTGAAAATGAAAGAAAATGGCATTGATTACATATCACAGGCTAAAATGTTTTGTCATTAACACTGCACCTTACTTTCAGCACTCACCGATGTTAGCATAGACAGCCCACCTTACTTGTGGTCTGACAGGTACATCCTGGGCCTTGGCACATGCAGCCCATGCAAGACTACTCTCTATAAATGCCACATGTGTCAGGGGCCCAGCACACGCCATGTCAGTCAACACCTATAGTATGTTGTTGTGGTCCACAGGTTTATCATCTTTCGAATAAAATACGTCAGCCAGAATCAACTGTCTGTGGTTCCTGCGACATATGTACTTTGTTCAGACACTCAACAACACCCACGAATCGGAAAGCAGCTAACATCTAACAATACTGTATGAACAGGAAGTCATCGGTCATTCCCCACAGCCCGCTTTGCGGGTATACTCAAGGAACGGATATGACGTCATTGACAAAACGGATCACATGGTCCATGGCGACAGAACAGCCTGGTCAGCAGACAAGAGTGAAAAATCAAACATAGCGAAGTTATTCTGATCGACACACTCAAGCACTTAATGACATTCATATCGCCAGACACGTTTTCTAAATTTGGAACCGTGGGATAAATACGACTCTTTGTCTAGACAAACAGAACAGAGTGAATGCAGTGATAGTCTCAAGTGAGCGAGAGAGGGAGAGAGTGCGACAGTTGAATTTAAAGATTCCTCAAAGACGTTCGACAGTTCAATGTCAGCTTTGTGTGGAGGAAAAGCATTCTCAACCTAAGTGTTAGGAAATAAAGTGTTTTTCCTAATAGCTGAGGACTCTCTCACCTGCAGAACACATTTGTCAATGATATTGTCCATCCATTCTGTGTACGCCTCTATCGGTGCTTGCTTCCCCAAAAGGTTTTGAAACTCGTCAAAGTCTGAAGAAGACGTTCATCTGTTATAAACATTTTACAGATAAGAGTTGAGGTGACTTGGATTTGAGCATGACATTCAGGACATTGCACTTACAGTTTATCATCCGCTTTAAAATTCTGGCCCACCGTGACACTATGCCACCGTTTAACATGTATACAATCCTCAAATACATTATATAGACTCCCAGGCAAGGTAACAACATGTACCGTAGTTAAACGCGAGGTCCGCATCCATCCATCCACTGATTGACAAAACTGGACAGGATTGGGTGCATTGTGTTTGTACCTACATTCTAAGATAGCGTCCCTGTACGCATGCGCTCTCTCGGGGTCATGGTAGCCAACTTGACAGCATAGTTCATCAATGTCAAGGTCAGTGAGGTCTTCCTGCATCACACAAACACAGTCGTGGTTCACCAGCACCGACCTGGCTGTCTGAAAGAACAGAGTGAGTGATTTTGTTTGACGCCGTTTGCAAATAATATTTAAATGGCATGTCAGCATGCTGTGGAAGGAAAACACCACGTGCATCGGTATTCGTTCGTTAATACTTTATTGAAATCAAGGAGCACGGGTATGTTTCTCATGGAGAACATTTGCAGGTACTATACACGAGTATTGCATGGCAATAGGCGCACCATAACTGACTGTCTGAAAGACGCGATCAGTGGAATAGTTACTGTGCAAGATAAGACAGATATTGAGCAAAGATTGGGTGCAAACTCATACTGACGCAGCACGGGGTCACACGAAACTACAAGAAAGCCAACTGTTACGAGCTGACTAATGTCCATTAGACCGACCAGGAACCGCTCATGCTGAGTTCGAACCGCAGGTTCGCCAGAGAGATGACTGTTATCTGTCGGCAATTTACATGTGCGTTTCACTGGTAAAGTGATGAACATCTATAACATGCGTACCAGCATTACGGTGATAAACTTTGATATCACAAACATTCAATAATGACAAGGTTCAATGTACAGCTGATCCGTACACGTAACTCCCATCTGCCTTGTAATCATCTGAACTTATATTTCTGCCACAAAATGTCTTCATCCAGAAACCATTACTGTTCAGAGCAGCAATAAAAAAGAATACGTTCATGTTTTGATCATTCGACAGAAAAATGACAACACGCACAGACCTACCCAAATTACAGAAGCGTTAGTGACTGAATGCTTTAATCCCTGGTTTTTTTCACCTTACAAAAGTGTTGTGCTTCAAATGAAAACTACTTTTTGAGATGTCAGTTGTACTCGATGACAGAACGTTAGACGCCCACATATTCCTCTGATGTTTCCTATGGGTAATCACAGCTGATACCTTAACTGTAGGCACACCCTTGCTAGATTCGATTTCCTCACAATTCAGAGTTATATACATGACATTGGTGATATTAAACACTATTGTCCCCAAGGAAGATATCTATTTAACCGACACAGTATTGATTAGGGTTTAAAGGTTATAGCCTGGGTTTACCTGCGCAAGGTGAACAAACGAGACCTGTCTCCGGACGCTCAACACAAAGCCACGTGCCACTGGAACGAGAGAAGATGATGTTAGTTTGGGGGACCAATGCCGATGTTCTGGGGAAGAAAAGAATGGCCAAACACGACTCAGCGGTGGTATAAGCCATCGGATTAATGGATTGAACATGAGATGATGGAACATTGACATGGATCAGTCAAATGACAGGTCAGGCGCCAGGACTTCTCGGCATCAAGTCACGGATGTGGCATCTGACTGGACACGAGGTGAGGCAAGATATGTGTCACATCTGTCATATTTCACAGACGTTGGACTGGATGTGTCATAGCTATGACACTTCACCTGACAGAGGGTAGGACGGGATCCGTGTCATAGCTGTGAAACTTCACCTGGCAGAGTGTTGGACAGGACCTGTGTCATAGCTGTGATGCTTCTCTTGACAGAGGGTTTGACAGGAGCTGTGTCATAGCTGTGATGCTTCACCTAACAGATGTTCTGGGTCAGATTTTGAAAGGGACAGTGAGGTCGGTTAAGACATAATCTGTGTCACTGTTGTTATACTTCACCTAACATCTCTGTTACTGATGTGACACTTGACAGAACAGAAGTTTGGACACATGCTCTTAACTTTGACCAGACGAAATTTAAACGGTCTGTCGCAATGAGTGGACAGAATGGCTGTCATTGCTTTAATACTTGACTTCACAGAATGTGAAATTTTGTGAAATTCGTGACGGGATCGAACAGGACCAAGCATGTGTCGGGGCCACCACTGTTGTAGTCGATGTATTTGCCCGGATAGGGTCAACCGTATATGTCCAGACAGGAGGATGTGCCTATATGGCGATAAATGATTTGAGAAAGGATTGTAAAATGGGTGTGGACTTGTCCTGAGCCTGAACTGGGGCAAGGAAAAGCAGTCAATTGCTTATCAAGAGTTGATGGTGAAGACAGTGAGGGAAATGTGGTGCTTAAGGAAGATGCAGTCCTGAAACAGATGCAGCCAGGAAGGCAAGAAACCACGAAAGTAACAAATGCAGCGGAATGGCGCGTGTTCTACCTTCTTGTTTTCTTTCTTGGATGTCCTTGGGAGCATTTTCCAGCGACGATTCCAACCAAACTGGGAGACGTTTAACGAACACCTTGATTTCTGATCCTAGACTGAAAAAAATGAAATACACAAATACTGTGGTAATGACGCATAATGGTCAGACAAAAGTAACCATGGTTATCATATACTCAGGAATATATGGCATTGTATCACCTTTAAACATGAACCCGTTGGTGTCGGGCATCGATATGGCGCCATGACAGTAGCACTGGTAATAATGTCCCACACTATTTAACCACCACCACAACGTCTAAAACACCATGAGCAATACCAACTTCAGTTCATTCCCTGTTTTACATCTACACCATATATGACTACGATTAGACTATACCCATTACATACTGAATTTGATGTACACACAAACTCTGCATCTCCAATACTAATGAGTCTTACAGCCTTTTCACGGAACAAGCGGGTACCCCCTACTGACTTCGCTGTTGGGGAAGCGTGGGGGCCCAGTAGACTGACTATTCAGGGTCCCCTTTCCGATATTACGACAAACACATTTTTTTTAAAATTTAAGGGTTCGTGGTAATGAACATGACCAAAAAACTATTTACAAACAACTATTGGAGAAGCTTCACACAGAACTACTACAGACATACCACAATGAGATGAGTCTTGTATTTGTAACTTCGTCATGTACAATCCAACCTCGAAAAACGTCAAAAGAGGTAATCACCATCAACATCCTCCACTACCACTACTTCTACTGTATCTAGTGATGGTAATAGTGATGGATACTGCTACATGAAATGAGACAGTTACAAGAATTTCTGTTGGATCGCTCTCCCAAATTACGAAGGAATTTTGATTATGTGCGACCAACTTCAAATATATCCTTTCATGCAGGGTCATTCGGGAACAGGCACAAATTTTTAACAGCTTGTCACTGGGACTAATTACTACAAAATGTTGCGTCGGTAGGATATGGCAGTAGTTAAGCTTGATACAGATCGAACATGGGGTAGTAATACTTCTCACGTTCTCGCGTTGTGTCGGAGCAGGCCCAGAAGATGCTTGCCCTCGCCTGGTATCACCCGTTGCCTTACAAAGCCGTGGCCCCACATGGGGCTGGACGGGAGATATTGGCTTGTTTGTATCACTGCCAGGCGTTTATCTAGTGGAGGTTTCTTTGATGTTTTCTTACCTGTCAGGTAGATCTTGTATTGAGGATGGGATGAGCACGTCCACAAGCACCTGGTTGAGGGTGAGGGTGAGATAGCGTGAAGTACATTTGAAAGCACGGTTGTAATAAAATAAAATGTAAGTGTGTCTTTCTGTTGTTACACAGCATGTTCTGAAGACAATGTTTATCTTGAAAACAAATATTCCTATCACTTCGCAGTCGAAACGAAACATGGTGGCCAGAAATGTTTAATCCTCTAGACTACATTTTCTTATCTTATACTTTATCATGGCATGACATTATTAGATGCTTCAGTGTATCACCAACAGGCTAAGGGCTAGAATATGATTCTGTTGTTCCGGTCCAAAGACTTGATGGATCGGATAGTCAAGTTAATTTGTTCTTTGCGCGTCATTGTACAAGACCCCATGGATAGTTTCGTAATATCATTGGATTGTCTGGGCAGACATGTCATTTACAAGTCAACGTCACCCAGCTGGAATAGTGATGTGTGAGTCTTCGCTCTGGCATTATGTTTGAAGGCAATAATTCTAGTCGATTTTCAAATGATTTAGCTCACCTTATACAAGATAGAGTCACACAAGGCAATGACGTCAGCAAGTACTTCTGCTTTTAGAACCTCGACCAGGTGCTCAGGCATTCCTTGCCAAAAATGCAGCAGAAAATTCTGAACCTTCGTGAAGGAAACGACAAGGTGTGATTCTTAGATTAACCAAGGGAAACGACAATGAGAAACAGAATTTAGAGATTGTTAATGGTTTATATGACAGGTTTGTCATAATAGGAAACAGATAAATCTACTGAGCATTACTACCAATAAAAATATTCTCTCAAACACACAGACACACACACACACACAGGGGCTGTGTGGAGTTGTGTCCCTTCCCTGCGCAAGGAACCAATGATCGTGGTTCACTCTAATAAAATGTCTATGACGATCAGCTTGCGTACGATTCACCTTTATGGTAAAACTCGAAACACTGCATCTCTCCGATCTTTCCTCCCACATCAAATTGACACGCTGTGACAACTGATATATACTGGAGAGCAACAACAACAACATAAAAATGCAAGTCTGGCTTTATGTCATTTTTTCAACAAGAACGCTTACTTTTTGAGATTTCAGTTTGCGTTTCTTTTGCTATTCAGCATACTTATCAAAGTGGCGTGAAACACATCTCACTCCCTACCTAAACAGGGATAAGGTATCGGAAGTGTGTTTGTTTTTGTCGAATGTCAGAAAATAAGCTGTCCACGTTCCCTTTCGAACATTTTAACCACAGTCAACTTCCCCAACTAATTCATGATCCCAAAATTGTGATATATTGTCAGTTGCCATCAATGAATATTTTTATGTTAATATTACTCATGTCGTTCTACAATGGAAGAAACACATTAAAGTATAAACACATGTTCGTGCGGAGGCTAAAGCCATTACTCAACCTCTTAAGATCTAGCAATTTACCAGGTGTTAAAATCATTACTACAAGTAAGCTTGGATTAACACTATGAAAATAAATGACCAAAAACGCGTTGTTATTCAAGCACAAATTCTCCACTTGCGTTGCACGAAAAAAGGACAGCAATTTATCAACTTTCTCTCGGCCTATACTGCAGATTAAAAGACTACAGATGTCCTGAATCCAGCGACCTTTGCCCTGGGACTCTCAGGCTGCTCGCGTGTTATGCTGTTAGTGTTCAGAGAATACGCGCGTGTTATGCTATACCGGTACATTCGCTCCTTGGGTTATCGCAAATGACACACAGGGCTCTCAATGAGAGGGGACGATACCTGGCCTCGGTGTGGTTGCTACCCACGTGCTACATAAATACGTGATCGACGCACGTGGGGTGGATAAGATCGTGTCGGCTTTCATTCAATTGGCGTTGATAGTTTGGACATCCGTGCACTCACTGCCGCGGGCCGTCAGCCATTTTAAAGTACTGTTTTCAAACAGCGAGATAACCGAACACTCTGTACCAAACGATGATAAGCTTATATATACTGGACGAATAATTTAGGGATGTTGGTATTTATATGATTGATATTTCATCAAACTGTCAATGAAAAAGTGGATCATTATTGATAATTTCAAAATTAACATATATCCCCAACCATTATTGTTTGGTATAGATCCACTATATCCACGTTGTGAACAGGACGTGCTAATTACTGTTAAAAAGACATGTCAGCATGATAATACGCGATAATGAGGATAAGATTTTGTCAAAACACTCGATATGATTCTTACATTGTTTTTTTTTGTTTGTTTGTTTTCTTTACACACACACACACACACACACACATACATACACATACATACATATATATATATACACACACACACACACACACACAGTGTGTGTGTGTGTAAAGAAAAGAAAAAGAAAAAAACAACGTAAGAATCATATCGAGTGTTTTGACAACATCTTATCTTCATTATCGCGATATATATATATATGGGGTGGGGGGGGGGGGGGGGGGGGGTGAGTGATTTTATGCTGTTTAGAGACAGTATCGCGTCGGCATTTGAAAAACATGCAGGCCCTGGTGAGTTTCGGTAAATTATCTGGCAATTTTCTTTTTTCAGCTGGAGTATTTCCCGTAATGTTCTCTTTATTCACGGTCTGGAATCATTCGTGATCCATCATGGTACTTAATTTCACTTTCTGGTATTACAGCGCTTTGCTCGTGGGAATGTCCACACCAGTCTTTAAAATTTGAAAACATCCCCCTGCGTCATAGCATTCGCTTACTGATTTTGTCTAAACAGCTTAAAGCTGTGTACAGTGTAGTCTGTTATGTTTATATTGGTTTTACTTTCACGAAATGGGCCTGCAGATTTCATTCAGGGCCTGTAGATTTTAGCGCCTGCAAGCAGGAACAAGACCTGATGGCCAACTGGCAAATTAAAGTTTTGCAAACACTGGATGGAGACGGGCGCCATAGTAGTCCAGGACGTCCGCGGATGGAGTAACTTTAACGGTTTTAAGATCTAAGATTCCAGTTAATTCTTTTGGGTAAGTTTTAGCTTGAATCACGTAATCGGTCATTAAGAGATATCGTTATTATTTAGATACAAGAAGATATTTCTATATTATGCAGAAAATGCACTTCAAAGCTTTTTGGATTGCTACCGGTATCTTTTGACTTCCACTGTATTCTGACCGGAAGAGGGACGTACAGTCAGTAGCGGTATACACGTATGTAGCACATTTATAAACATCGTATACTTGTTGGGAATTCCATAGTTCCCACGCTGGGGAAATGTACATGATATTTTGTCAGGAGACATTGAGAATCTCACCCTAGTGCCTGCTGATATCAAATATATCAGCACGAGTTGACAAAGTAACAAATATCCGAGACTTGTCGAATATCATTAGTTTTCAATGAAAAATGTGCACAGCACTGGCATTAGATTTGCAGTGCAACGATGACATAGCATTGTGACGTCATCAAGTTCATGGCGTCATAGCAGCGCATTGTGCAAAACCTACTGTCAAAGCGATACCTCCTAGAACATATCGTCCGATGTCACACAAGCGATATCTCCTGTGGAACACAGATCTGGATGATCAATGAATATCACTATAGTACTTACCTCATCAAAGTTAGCACTTATTACTGTGTCCAGTATGCGTTGGCAGTGTGTACGGTACATCATGATGAACGTCTCCATCTGCAACACCGATTTCAAAGACATTATTTGCATAAGTCGAATAATTTGACATAAAACTACACATGTGCACCAGATTCTCATCTGCATTAATGGTCGACACAGAAATACGAATACGTCCTTTGTAAACTGTTGTAACCTTGGTCAACCAAGCATGGAAAAAACAAGAGTCGCAGTACGAATGAATGTTTCCTTGCAATGTTATCTAGTCTTGTGGTGGAATATACACACCAGAAACAGGAGCTGTTGGAATATATCCGTTTGGAGATTTGAATCATGGGTCAAAATTAAACCAGATGAAGAGGTTCCACTAATTCCTTCTTTTTAGTGGGTACATTGGAAAGGAACTGGAACTATATAGACAAACACTAGATTGGAATAATTATGGATGACCATGGTGGTTTCAGCAGCTGATGGGGTGCATGAGACCGGGAAACCGCTTTGGTGATGAATGCTCCTCAGGAATATACTCTGCTCACCTTTTCTCTATCGATGTCATCAGGGAGTATCAGATTATTGGCATCCGGGAACTCAGGGAGTAGGGTTCCTGTCTTGGAACTGAGAGAGTATTTCCGGTTCGACCCCTACAAAGGACATTATTACATACATACATGCGTCTTTTCACGATTCCTATTCAAACAGCATTAACATGAAAAAGTATTAAACAAGAAAACACAAAGACGAACTGAGAACAAGATAAGTGTGTAAAGTGTATGTCTACACTACTATTTCGTGAGTTGATAGAAGGACGGCTCTTCAATACAACACATGCACGTTATATTACATTTACATATGGAAACAGTCTAGCTTTATCATTTTATTATAGTCTGAACTGCTGAAAGGAATAATAATAATCACAATTGATGGAAAGAAACATTAATATTTGTTTCATTATTATCATCTCTCTGTAAAATTGCCATCTTGGTCTTAAAAGACTTCTTAAACTCGATTTTCTTTTTATCAGAATCCGATCTTTTGTGTTTCGTGACCTATGGCAGATAATCGAATGGTACTTTTAAAAGTAAATAATCCCCCCGATCCAATCCCTTTTTAACATATCACGAGAAACAGAAATACTTTCAACGGTACATGATAGACAAGATGCATACACAAAGACTATCAAACAACTCATCAAATTTTCAATAATTGTCGCTCCCCTAATCTGTGTTTATTTTTAAGTCACCCCTTGTAGATATAGTGGCGTTTGTTTTCTGATAGCCGCTAGACGTCCTCACACATTTGGTTCCTAAACGGCTAATACCGCCATACAGATTTCACGGTCGGAGCAGAAAATGTTTTCCTAACGGATATCTCCAGGCTGTGCGTGACCGAAGACAATACTGAGAGTAAACAAGATGGCGGAGAGAGGTCGCGGTTACCCTGAGAGAAGGAACGCACATGCTTATATCACTATTTGGTAACCTGGTAACTGTCCCCACCCCAGCACCGGCCCCTCATGAGGATGAGGGGTCGGGCAGTCGAAAGTGGAGGGCACTGGTAATATGTATGGGGTCGGTTCTCAGTTTCCTCTACTTTGTTACTTGTTGGGGTAAATAGTTTTCTGTGTTTGATCTCTACTTCCCTTCCGCCGCCGATAACGAATAATTTGAACACTAGGAGAAAACGTAGCCTGTTAAGTCTACATGGCCAGATGTATGTATCTTCATGTCCAACCTTCATCTAGACATAAAAAAGGTAAACTGCTCGCCATTTAAAATAAAATAATTAAAAAACACTATAAGTAGCATTTTCCAACAAAATTATTAATACATACTATAAACGACGTTTAAACGATAAGTAAATCTGGTATATAGACTCTCTCTTTCAGTCTTATTATTATATAGAATATATCAATTATGAATTTGTATTATGCATTTTCTATTTTGTAACTGCTCAAATGCGCCATGATGAAGGCGCATTTTCCCCTGGTCAGTGGACCCATCTGCACCCGATTTTAATTCTCAGCTCCATGTGATGTACGCATGCGAAAGTTAGTAAGTTGAATTTTCCGAATATGTTTGAAAAATATCATCTGACATTTGTTTTATGTCCTGAAAGATATTGTATTGTTGGATTATAGCATTATGATTGACACCGCCATTCAGATAAAAAGGAATGTTCCAAAACTATGTATAAAACTTTAACTCAAATTACTACATTGACATAACTACCTCCCCGGCTATTAAACGGTCGGAGGTCTAAAATATGAAGTCTAGCCAGCCCGATTTCATTGCAGCAATTAACATCCACATTGTCTCGACATAAGACATATTAAGTACTACTATATAAATCCTTCGTACACACATTAATTATCACAACAACTTTTCCAACTGTGCGTCTGAAACAGAAAGCCTCATTATCCTATACAAATATTAAAACAGTCGTGCCTAAAAGAACCTTTATCAGAACTACCAACCCGGGGACCCATGCCGTTGTGGGTCTAAGTGGGTCGTGAGATCCAGTGTAAAACCAACACCCACAATCAATTGTTTCTCGGGAGGCCAAACTATGCCAGTCTCTGTAATGTTTGACGTGCTCTGCGCGTCCCACAAGGAGATGTTCTTGGTCCTCATTTATTACAACTATCGACGCATGTGTCACTTGGGCCCAGCTTAATGCAGACACGCAGGAATGAAGGACAAGTTTTATCTCCCGGATTTCGGTCTTAATTCCGTGCATTAGATGTAACCGATAAGGGGTTTTTAAAAAGGTCCCCTGTGCCTACCTCTGTCTTAATCTTGATCCCCGAGAATCTGCGAAAGAAAGAAAATTGAAATTGTAATCTGGCAGAATAATGGGCGTAGGTGTTCACAGCTAGTATATGAAATATAATTGAGGTTATCTATATGAATGTGTAAACTATCTTAACCTAATCGTGAGAATTGTTATTCGAAAGGTTCTTTGATAACAAAGGAATCTGAGATTCACTTTCACATTGTTTCGTCGGTGGCAGACCAGGAATTCACGAGAGCTTTTTATTATTTATCACAAGTACGTAGAAGCCAAATTAGGTGACTTTATAAAAAGAGGATTTGACTTGATCCAGGTTCGAAAAAAGAACATTACATATTTATTTTTAATGTTCATACAAAAATATGTAAGTAAATAAATAAATAAAAACAAAAACCAACTAACCAAAAACAAAACTAACGTCATTTATTAGAAACGATCATCCAAATTTAAAGAACTTGATAAAACAATATGCAGCATACAGAACTTGTGTAGTCTTGGCTCAGCACATGCTCGGGGTCCTTGTCCCCTCTACACGAAGTACAGAGTGTAAATGAAACTTATCCAAGAAACGCTGCCAATCAGAACCAATAATTCATTTACTTCATGAAGGTTTCGGTTAAAAAGTAACATAAACTTGTTTTCTTTGTTAATAAAATATTGTGAACATAAGTATTTTTTACGAAAAACCATATTCATGAAAATGAAAGTTGCAGCACGATATATCAGCTACTCAATTAACTTAAAAATCATCAATGACATGAGTTATTTCATTGTTTATTCTTCAGAAAATAACAAACCAAATCCAGTAAGCAATACATAAAGTACAAAAACCAGCGTTGTTTTGATTTCAGTAAGATATATACGTAAGTACGTTCTTATACTGCAGTTTTAGTTTGTAGCATGGCATACATGCTGGTATACCCTTATAAGTCTTTGTTTTAGTACAATACGCAAGTAGGTTTATTCGTGAATAGCTTTTTTTATATGATATTATTATATGCTGCCATATTCTTGAACTGCTTTGGCTTAGTATGATATACGTGTGGATTTAATCTTAAACTTCGATTTATTTATTTATTTGTTTGTTTGTTTGTTTGTTTGTTTATTAAGTAAAATAGAACATTACCACCCGCAAACTATTTAAGTTGAAGCAATGACCAATACATACAAAACGCCGTTGTCTGCTGGTGAACACGATATATTGGTAACAATTCACGAAAATGTATATGAAACGAGCTTTGTAGCATTTATTTATTCAATTCCTTTTCTTAATTTTGATATAACAAAATATGGTGTGTTCTTGGTACCTAAAAACGACGTTGGCGTAGTAATTATGGACATATCGTTTGTCTTTCTCTATCTGAAACATGTATATCTTTGATCTAACATCTCATGTTCCCTGTCTGATTCCAGTCTGCCGATACATATGTGATATATAGACAGACTAGTAGAGGGCAGAGGGCTGCTTGTACATGCATGGTATTCGAAACCCTTGCCTGGATTAGGAGTTATTTTAATAGAACGGGATGCGGAAAAGAATGGAGTCTTGAAACACCAGCAACATACACGATAAACCCGGATACAGTGTTGACACGAGGCATTAATAGATAATGATTTTAGACATGTATAATCAATATATTTACCTTGTAAGTCCTTTGCCAGAATACACAGAATGGTAATATATTGATGTCTCCTTGATTCCGATGCCGTAATAATGATATCTGCGGAAAACAAAACAGTACAATAACCATTAGAGAAAACAACGAATACATCTTGCCCCCAAACCAATTATAGAATGTGTTGGTATGTTTGTTTGTCAAGACGGGTTATGACAGAGGACAAGAAATTTGTTTAAAGAGGGGAAGTGTTTTATTTTTACATTTGTCACCCTATTGTGTGGGACTGAACGGATGAGAAGATGTGATTGCACAAATGTAAGCTCAGTTGTTCATTTTCTTTGATCTAACATAGAAATAACTACAATAATAGGCTGTAACATAGTAATGGAACCAAAAGGTTTTGAAATCAAATGAAGCTTGCCACTTCTCACCGGCCTGGGAGACCTGTGTTTATAAATTGGACCCTCAAACACAGAATAGGAGGTAGAACATGTACAATTGTACTATATTAAAACTAAGCGTTAAGAACCATTTCCATAGCATGATCCGCAGTCATATATGCGTGGGTTAGTTTATGAATCACGTCAAACAGAAATCAAAACTAGAAAAGAGATGGATCACACCCAGTGCACATTTATTGTACATGGAATTAAACAAATTCAGTCGCATCGCGTCTCAAGTTTACAGTTACACTGAAATAACAAATGGCAATTATAACAAACATTCCACCTCCTACACCCACTCTCTTCCCTCAAGCCATGCCATTCCTTCCTAACTGAACATTACCCCGTGTACCAAGAAGCAAGGACGCATAACAGCTCCCTGGCTTGTCTGGCATGAAAGGCGAGATGTTAGTTCTCCTTGAGACTGTAAGGAAACACGGCCTGGTGTTGACTTCTAACATACTACTAGTAAGAGATACCGGGTTTAGGGTAAGATTGCCTGTAATTGTTGTATCTAGTGGTGTAAAATTCTTCTTCCTGGGTTTCGGGCCTTCCATATTAACATCAGATACCGAGTGAGGGCATGGTTGAGAACGACCATACATGGTAGGAATTAGGCTCCCGGGGAGACGTAATGCTTCACCATGACTGATGATCGTATGTCACAAAGGTATCTGCTTGCAACTGTATTTATGTTTATTGTGATATTCGGCTGTCAGGTAGCACAGCGGTTAAAACGTTTGTTTGCTACGTCGAAGGTTTGGTTTCAGTGACGTAAATGGGTAGAATGTAGGAACATTATTTCTAGTTTCCTGGTTTATGGTTGCATGTTATTGCTTGAATATTGCTTAAGGCCACGTAAAAATATATTCCCCGACTGATTACTGATATCATATATGGTGATTTTCTATTTTTTTTGTGTGTTATTTTTTAAAGGGAAAGCGCCATACGCAAATGCTGGAATATTATTTGGTTGGTTCAACAATTTGCATGGACGGTACTTATATGATCTCTTCCTACTCTGACATCAACCACGTTGACCACTCGCCTTCGACGCGTGCGCCTAGACAAGCACACGCACACGCACACGCAGACGCACACGCACACGCACACAGCCGACGGCGGATCGTGTTCGTTATCAATAAATATTAGCAGTGGACCAAAGCAATGCACCTACTTTGATTGCCCACGCGTTCCAAGTCTTCGCGTTGTGAGTTTCGGAAACTTTTGACGTATAATCTGGAAAGCAAAAGGAAAATACATGTAAATTATTCTAAAAATAAATAAACACAATAAAATATTCGATGCTTGTGTAATAAGACGACAGAATTTCTGCAAGATGTAAGCTGATTGATTTGCACGACATAAACACATTTAATTACCAAAATATATTTTAACAGAGCATAATTTCGATAAAATGATGATATTGTCATTGTAAGTGAAAGGGGAAAGTGTTTATAAAGTTCTAATATGTCATATACTTCAACATGTATTCTGAAATGTGACATTCGCCATCAAATCATTTAAATAAAAAAGTTACTTAGATTGAAATTGCAAAAGAGGACCCCACCTTCCCGAACGTTGCAGCTCCAGCGGGCGTAAACTTCATCTTCTTGCAGAAGTCGAGGTAATGAGTATACAAAACACATCGGGGTAGACACACACCCTCTGCCCGCTCGTAGTTCTCCGACAACCTGTTGATCAAATACAACTTTAGCTGTGTGGTCTAAGTAGTTTTTTTTTAGTTCCGCGTCTCCAGAATGGTGCTAAGAGCTATACAGGTGCACTGAGACAGGTGCAAAAATGTTTAGACTGAACTGAATAGGGATTATATACTCTGTATTGTTTGTTTATGGTCATAGGACGTGTAGACACCAAGCCGACTCTACATACATTCACGGCACAGTTTCAGGATGTCATTTTAAGTATAAATGCAGTGTTGTCATGCTAAGGAAACGAGGAAGTAAATTTGCATACGTAGAGGAGGAATGGTCCTGTAGGGAAATAATCGTGCCCTCCACCGAAACATAGCTAACAGCGGCATAAAACCACATTCACTCACTTCCGCGATCAGTATTTAAAGAGACGGATGCGCCTTTCACGAAGCATGATAAATATTAAGACTCTTGCTAGTTTATTAAACATATATATGTTCACGTTTTCCTTATTTTTTTTAACCCCACACTCAGCTATATTTCAGCTACATGAGGGATCTGTGTAAATTAGAAGGTCTGGGCAAGGCTGCAAATTAATCATGGAGTTAAGTATTTCAAATTATGAATTTGTATTACACATTTTCCAAACCCTATTATTCAATTGTATATTTGGAACTGGGTAACGACCGTTCTCTTGAACCGGTGTGAACATGTCTAGTTCATCGATTTCGACCGACAGCTGATTGAAAACCCGTGTTGGCTTGTTGAACAGCAAGAAACACAAATTGGTTTAATTCATCCCTTGGTGTAGTGCTATCATGCAGGTAGTACGGGGCAAAATATCCTTCTTACAGCTGAATACAAACATAGAGCATGGCAGATAACAGAAAAATCGAACTCCCCAACACAAACTGACTATGTGGACATCTGTTGATGGATGGTGACCCTCCTACATGAACAGACTGGGCTACGTCTACCAAGGATAATAGCCATATGATCTGATATATGCAAATTAAATTATATATTTTTTTCACTTTTCAAACTATAGAATTGGAACCAATTATTCTCTGCTCTACATGTTTTGTGACAAACAATGAGAATTCATATTTATGTGTGGCTGTTTTAATGAGATTCTGTATGACGACTAGATATCTCCCGCTGAAGCAGATTTAACATATTTGGATCTATGCGCCAAACCAGTTTTGGAAAAACAGGAATAACAAGCGCGAACTGTAACGTGTAGTTGTTGATGGTTTTTTTATGCAATCATCTTTTTTCACAAAAATAAAATCGAAATTTGCTTGCCCAAGATCATGTACAAAATTCCAAATGTTTAATTGAATGCTTACTACTCTACATATCATCAGAGATTTAGAAACAGAACAGTATTGAGATTTCAGCCTGTATCCCCAATACGTCACCGCATCAGTGATCGAGGTATTGATCTAATAAATTCATCTTCCTTCTGTAGATTTTATCATACTAATATATAGGACTAAAACATACATTCAACTTCATGGATTACAACTTCTTGTGTACTACTTGAAGCAATGTTTCGATGTAGATTCTTACATATTTATCAAGATAAGATAATTCTTAGCTTGATGACGGTGTTAGAATTTACATCGGAACGTCGTTGAACGCAATGAACAAGAAGTTGCAATCCATAAAGTTGTATTTTTATTTTTGAATCACCAGCTTCAAACAACTGATACATAGGACTGCGCGGTATTACCGCTATACCGATTTATCGCAATGAGTTTTTCAAACGATAATTATTGGTATAGTTTTTTTCTGAGAAACGTTATAATGTGTAAACAACATGTGAAGTTTTTGTGATTATGTTTCCGGTTTAAATGAAAATCTACACATACTTTCATTCACAACAAAAGTTTTTTTTATTTACTACTGAAAGAGTAAATGGCACACTGTGATATAATAGACTGTATGCAAAAGGAAATAGAATCCCTGCCAATTTTGAGTTTGCTGTTATCAGGAACATAACACATATATTTGGGGACTAGTGATGTAGAAAATATATCGCAATACTGGTACCTGAATCGCAATATAATGCAATGTAATTTATTTGCCAATATACAACCCTACTAATATATCTTCGGTAGATAAACATCTACAGTAAAGTATGACGTCAAGTTGGTCCTATTACTGACATCGCTTTAAGAAAACATGATGACATGCTGTATAAAGAAATATAATACATAAAGTTATTTTCTTTATTGCTTCTGCTCAAATTATGAACCACTACTATTCCTCCTTTTGTAAAACAAAATAACTTTATACATATCTAAAGTACTAAATGTCACATGAAAGGACAATATATCACTTCTCATTGTTACGTTATTGATCAAGTCAATCAAAGAACCCACTCCAAACGTTTGGAAAAGGAAATGCGTCATATGCAATAATAGCGACTGGAATCCGGCGCATAATATGCACATGTTCTCCATAGTGTTGTTACTTCAGACGGATTGTTCGAAAATCAGGATAGCTATGTTAAGTTCCAAATACACACCTGTGATAATGTCATTGAATAACACAACATGACTTAACTTGATGTCCATGTTAGAATATGAACATAGTGACATCAGATACGTGAACACTTTCGCTTTATAACATCAATATCAAATGTGTGAAAATATGTTCAATGTATAGGGGAAACAATAACAGTTTCATAGCTCTTGCAGATTCCAGCGTTAATATCACCATATGAATGTCTGATGTCATACAGTGTGAATGTGTTACTTGTTGAAAAATGATCAATATACAATCAACAGGAACAAAATCATGGCAGTTCTACCGTATGATCCTGCGATTGTTTGGCATTTTTGTATATTAATATATACAGAGGGGTTAGTGAAGACTAGGCTCAAGATACGTGGAATATTTGCTCTAAACTTGTCATCTTTACTGTCCATTTACCTTAAGTTTTATCATTCAATACGTTAAGGTAAGTGCGCATTGAATACCTAAACAGCAATTGAAAATGTTTGAAATTTTAGAATGGTGTTTCGGGTGACACAGAGAATAATTTTTGTTTGTGATATTACTGACATCATGTTAAACCCGGCATAAGACTACTCTATTCTACTCTAGTCATTGATGGTGTCGTTCTCATTTCACATTTCTAATCCATTTTTAAAGGTGTTATTATGCCCAAACTATCATCATTCCGCTAAATATAACACACTGGCGTTGTGGTTAGCATGTTGGTCTCTCACGCCAAAGGCCAGGGTTCGAGTCCCTGCGGAAACACCAAACTTTTATGATCTTCGTTTCGTACTGTGTTGTGTCCCTGAGCAAGGCGCTTCGTCCGCGCTTAGTAGCAGCTTTGAAAGTACAGTCCACTCAGGGTAATAATGTAACACCAGAGAACACCATGAAGCATAATTATTAATATAAGGTGTACGTTAGTTTCATGTCAACTGATACTTTGTTTTGTTGTGTATCTTTCTCAGCAACATTAAATGCTATTTTATTTATGTATGCCGTGGCAATTTTTTTATACATGTATATCATCACATACGGTAAACGATATGTTAACAGAACTGAACTTCATATGAGAATGTGAAACATTTCCTCATTCATATGTACATGACACACTCTTCTGTATACACACACACGAAACACACACACGCACGCACGCACACACACACACATATCCATAAATACACATTTAAACACACCATACGTCCCCACATACACATCGCCCCTGGGGGTGGTGAGCTAAAACACCCAGCTGACACGCACCCAAGTCCAAGCCACCTGTGACAGGCATGTTTGTGTGTAAACCTCGCTGACAGAGATAGAGACGGGTGGAAGATGTGAGAGTACCCAACCCCCGGGGCACGCTGGATGAAGGGGACGTTATCAGGAGAGAGACATGTTGTTGCCACCCCAAGACATCTCTCTGCAGTACTCGGATTACAAGGGGACAAGTTTGCAAACTTTGGAAATATGAATTGGTGTGTTTAAAACTAGAAGATTACCAGCGTCAAAAGTCGATAACACTGCCTTGCCCCCCTGGCAGTCTAATGCAGTTGCAACTTTAGATGGCTGATTCACTTAGAAGAATTGTTTAGTTACAAAGGTGATCCCCTAAAAAATAATGCAACCTACTATTAGTTCCCCGGGTAACAACATCCAGACTCAATTCAAACAAGCTATCAGTCACATTGCAAATATTTGGATATATCCCGAACTGGCTTTGAAGAATCATTTCAGTTTGCTCCATGTATCCAAGTTCGTGGTTCCGGAAAATCTCTTCAGATTGTTTTATCCAAACATCACTTTTCACAGCGATCCATTTAATTCGAAACATCAAATGTATATCTGATATTAATGGCGGAATCGCCAAGGATATTTGTAGTATCAAAAGTTTGCTGTTTGCCGGACAAAGAAATGTCGCACATATCAATCAGTCACGGATCAGCTATTCATTAACAAGCACTGCATGTGACTATCTATGCCAGTCGGTGTATACAGAATTCCGTTTCAAGACCTGAATAACCATTGCTATATATGAAACTGTGAAACAGCACCACAATTCATTTCATCCGACAATCAGAGTCTATGCAATATAGCTGGATTTCTTATTTTTCAAGTCGCATTTCGTATGGAATCCTAGAACTGAGACTGTCATCCTTACACAAACAAACAAAACACATGTGCAAACAAAAGAGCTACAACGCTACATTTCAGCCATTTTATTTGTCCCTGTCACGCTGAATGATGCATATCTATTCTAAAAAAGACAATATCCCTTCTTAGATTTCAACTTGTCTGTCTACACACAGGTGCCACCTTTCTATATGTGCAAATTAAAGAAAGGAAATGCTTCGTTGTAAACGATATACTTGCTGTGGTTGACAACCGTTTCTCATATGTTCGTCTTTAAGAACGCCATTCTGGTCGTCCCTATCTGGGGTTGATCTACTGGATAAAGCGTTTGCCAGTCTCGGGTTTTACTACTACTACTACTACTACTACTACTACTACTACTACTACTACTACTACTACTACTACTACTACTACTACTACTACTACTACTACTACTACGCAATGCTTCCTACTAAACCTCATCTGCATATTCACTGGATCCTTACATGACACAAAGAACCAACAACTTACCATTTGAGTGTTGCCGCAACCTGGGACTGTTTCTGGGTCTGGTCAGCGTGGCGGTCAGGCGGACGTTCACTCAGGTCGTCGTCTTCCTCAGGCCATTCTGAGGACGAGAGAAAGCTATTTTCTAAAACAGAAACGACAATAAAAACACTTTAAGAATGACATTTCGTCCAAGGAATACAGTTATCGTATTTGAAAATCATCGCAATTGACATAATATTTAATATCCAGGAACCACAACAATACATAATTTCACATAATTCATTACGTCTGGGGCATGGGAAAAGAGTTACAATTTGGAACCGCATCGGGCGTTTTTTGTTTGTTTGTTTGTTGTTTTGTTTGTTTGTTTTGTTATTTGTTGTTATGTTTCTTTTTGTTGTTGTTGGTACTGTACATGTAAATAAGTGCTATCTGTCTGCTGCTATCTGATGTTTCTGTGTAATCACAGATAACCGGCTAATCGCACTGACCTCATCAATCGCAAACCGGTCACCGTGTTGTAAGTTACTTAGACACAGGTCAACAATAAACAAAACGTCATCCTTCATTTTGTCACAGTCAATACACCTCTGGCTTAGAAACCACCTCTGGGTTAGAAAAGGTATCGAAACGAGCAACAGCGCCGGGTGGTCACACGTGCTTACATGGTTCATGAATGTGATCGTATCCCATTTGTGCAAGCCAACGCCTCATGGTGTCAGTCGCGGGCTGGAATATTGCCGACTAGAGAAGTAAACAACAAACAAAACACACAAACGTGACAGCGGGCTAATTTTAACGAATCAAGAGTTTTGTTCTACAGAAACAGAAATCATCTTGATAACATCGCACAGAGTGATGCTTCTCGCTTGATAGCCCTCTCGCCTTACATCGACAATGGTTCTCGTGCAACATGTGGCCAGGATTGTAGCCTTCATTCTACACATCGCCTCAATGGGGCTACATAAAGTGTTTTATTATGTTCATAAAAACGACATTCATGTTGTGAGTCTATGCCTTCTTTACCCACCCGCTTTTCTGTATTAAACAGGGTACTGAATGTAGTAATGTCTGCAGCGACACTGAATACAGTGTTGGGATGGGAATCGAAAGAACTGCAATGCGACACAGGGTGATATTGATTACCTACTTCATTGAACTGCATTTCCCTTCTGTGGGTTGCATTCATTTCACTTGGGTGACTTATTCAAAGCCTTGCTTGACTGTCTAACCTCAAAGACAAACGTTTGTATTCACGGGCGAGTCTTTACTGTTAGGTACAGAGTCTGTGGAGAACTAAGTGAATTCACATTCACCAATGAACAAGTTAGGTACAGAATCTGTGAAGAACGTAGTGAATTCACATTCACCAATGAACCTTTAGCGAGTGAGCGAGTCTAGTTTTACGCCGCACTCAGCATAATGTCAGCTATATAGCGGCGACCTGTAGATGATTGAGTCTACACCATGCAATCCTGTGATCAGTAGCATGAGCATCGATCTGCGCAATTTGGAACCAATGACATGTGTCAACCAAGTCAGAGAGCCTAACCACCTTACCCCTTTAGCCGCCTCTTACGACAAGCATAGTCGCCTTTTGTGGCAAGCATGGGTTCCTGAAGGCCTATTCTACCCCGGGACCTTCACGGGTCGAACCTTGATAGTATTACACAGTAGAACAGTTTTACACTTACAGTACCGTGCGTCAGTATGGCATGACAGGCTAGACACGGTGATGCAGATTAAACACATTTTACACTGATGGAATCCATTGGGCTCATTGCTGATGAATCAAAATGAAAGTCATTACACGGTGGAACCAAATAGGACGATCACGTCAGAGGAATATGACGCCAGCGCATTTGGTAATCTTATTAATGACAACAAAACTGAGATAACATAGCAACAGTTGCTCCTTCTTAGTGACATACTGATCAGACAATATTTCAGCCAAAAAGCCATGTCACCCTAGATGTTAAGGTATTATGAAGAATGTCAGTTCAGAAAATCAAATAAATAAAAGCGACAAAACTCTTTCCACATTCATAAGAAATTTCTGCTAAAAACGAGTCGATTGTATTATTGACCTATTGTTTTGATATCATGAGCTCATATTTGTTTCGGCGGTATTACAGCTGTATTTCAATAATAATAATTATTTTATGAAACCCATTCTTAGCTCAGAGAGCTGTATTTTGTAAGCTCTATGTATTACATATTTGTATGTATTTTATGAAATCCATTCTTAGTCCAGAGAGCTGCACTATGTAAACTCTATGTATTTCATATTTACATTGAATTTGTGAAATCCATTCTTGACTCAGAGAGCGCATGTTATGATGTATTTTTAATAATTTCCATACGAACAATGAACAATTACAACAATTCAGTGTATTTCGTCACAAATGAATTTGGCGATAGGCAAGGAGTTTTCCACTGAGAAGTGACACTATATGAGTCACACTATCAATACATTTATCAGCCCTGTGACACGCTGAGAAGTCCAGTCCCCGAGCTGAAGGAGCTGAAACATCTCTGGTATGGGAAGAGAGAGGGTCTCGAGTGCTCCTCAAACACTGAGGATGGGGGAGACAGCGGGCTACTCTCTTCGCTGTGTCTTATCGCCAGTTCAGATCTCTGTGAGCGGGGCGCCAGATGAGGGACATTTGTGGGAATGGAGGTTTTGTGTTTATTGAAAAATTCTTATCATCAAAGGGTCCATGTTGGTGACTTTCCCTTGCTTCTTGTATCATTTTTTCATGTCACAAAGTGGGTGGGTGTTTGAGATTTTAGCAGTATTCCAGGGCCGGTCTAATGCAGCCGCCACCAGCATTTGTCCGGTATCATACTGATGATTAGTATTTATTGATAAACGAAATTAGAATACATTTTAAAACAATATATGAAAGGAAGCAATAAGCATAGAGGTTTTGGAGATCCCGGTAGGATCCTGTTGGTCATCAGTTTAGGTACTATTTGCCCGCAGCCCAGCCAGCACATGAGACTAAGCTAACCCACAAAAAACCTTTCTGAGGACGTGTAGACTCCCCAACACTGCACCCTTAAGTATTACCTACAGCATCGAGAGGGCTTTGGTACTGGAAGTAAACCCGTGCACTCTCTACATATCACGAGATTGGAAGGTACTAAACCTGTACACAATTTATTGTGTGCAATTTATTCTCAGATGAAGGCGTGACATTTCGTATGAAGACCCCGTAACGATTCCCTACACGACTACAAAATGTGGATCCTATTTCTTGTGTGGTATTGCTGGAATATTGTTAAAACGGCGTAGAACCATTCCCACTTGCAAATATTTTTCATCTATGGCTAACCCTAACTAAATATCACTCATGAAAAGCTACGTCACTGTTACTTGAACACAGAACGCGGTTGATCCTGTTGATAACAGCTTGGAAAATACCTAACATAACTAATGAAAGTTACGTTTATGACACAGATCACTACATGGTAGGTGGATTAGTCAAATATATTTATCAACTCCCCGGGGAGTATACAGCCCAACCTACCGTGTACCCATTCACCGCAGAATGAGTCATTTGCCTAAGGAGACCTTACACGTACCAAGAATTCCCGGGGGAAAGAGAAACTGTGGGGAGTTAACTCGCTAACCTAACCATGTACACTCCTTGATCAACGTTGCGTTACTTTGCCTGATGTATGGAACTCTTTGGACACCGGGATATAGAGCAAGGTGCTTCTTTAACAAACACATAATTGATAACCTGTGTTAATGACAAGTTACACAAAGGTTCGCTACGGTCAAATGTAATTCCACGACCACGCAGCAGTTTGCAGTCGCGATGGTGTCGTCCTGCCGTGCACGACGGTGGCCGAACTACTAGCTGGCGCTGCTGACGACTGTCTCTTGTTTGCTTTCTTCCCTCCTCAGACGCTGAAGGGCACTCGGTTATTTCAGCGCGAGATAACGCAACGCTTGCACCATCTGTGGAGGCGTTGAGTCATTGATTAGCGTTACAGAGACGTAATGCTTGGATTGTATACTCTGTAATGGAACCTTGAACAATATTATAAATATTGAACTTTCTATAACTCAACTGAAAGCATTTGACAAACACCGGATCACTACGTTGTTAATGGATGTTACATGTCAGCAGTATTAATTGCCGATAAGATTCTAAAACAATTGATGGAACCATCAGTAATGCAAGATATGATCGTTTTTTCTGAACTCAGTTGAAAACATATGACAAATCAACCGTTAAAATTTCACCATTATTCTCTATAGAATATATTTGTATGAAACATCTGCTAAAACATAGCTATTATACAATGCCATGTTAGCACATTCGTCTTAAGGATTTATACAGGAACTAATAATATAATATGTTCAGAAATGCTGTTTGTACATTTTAATAATCAGACCTACATCATATGTACACCTGAAGAATATATAGACGGCCTTCACTGATGGTAATGGTAATGTATGGAGCAAGATGTACGAGTGTACACTACCCATGAAGCTGAAAATTAAAATCGTGTGCACAGGGATCTAAGGGCCAGTGTGAAAATATGTTATAAATTGACGATCGGAGGCAAAGGAAAGTATATAACCTCTAATCGAATCTCGTCTGTTCCTTGCAAATAAATGGACCATTGGAGATGAATTCGCCTTTGGAGATGTATGTTTTCACGTGTCATGCATTTGAAAGAAATAGTTCATCAGATCACACTAGAGTAATGCCTTACAACTTTTATCTGAGTCCTCCAAATCATTAAATAACAGAGCCTCGTGTTCCTTTCATTTCTGAAAACGGCCTGGACGTAATAAAGACCATTCGTTCACTTAATATCAACTTTCGTCACAAATACACAAGGGTTATTCCAAACAAATATAAAAATCACTGGCATATAAATCAGCTGGGTGTCATCAGGGTAGTTGTATCCCCAACATACCCACAGCAAATGAGCAAAGTAAAGATTGTCCATTAATCCCCGTAGATTTACAACACAACATAAACGTTTTGTACATTGGACTACTGCAGGGTAGTCGCCTAGGGCCATATGCCTTTCTTGTAGACTCCGATTTGACAAGATAATGCTGTATAAGCTAATGGATGAGCCAGCCGGCTCCTGTGTCACGCGTAGAGAGAAGAATGACAGGAAACATCAGATAAGAACTTGCTTAATACACACCATTGTCTGATTACATACCTTAGGAAATTCAATTTGCACACTCAGACAGGTATTTATATCCCACAGTCACGCCAGAGATCTATGCCGTGCATATGTCGGATATATGGGACAAGATAAACAAAAGCCTTACTATAATTTTAAAAAGTCAACACCAGAGTATTACTACTGCAGAATATCCACCGAAATAGACTGCATCTGACTTCAAATGCAAAGTATCGGAGAATTAATATGAAAATCAGTAATGACACTAGTTGTTTGCGAAAAGGGTAAGGTTGTCGTGCACAAACGATAACACCCATCACCCAACATTCTGAATAGAAAGTGTTCGTGATCCACGACTAACCAATATACAGAAATCAATACAAACAAAATATATCCGAGAAGTAATGTCAGTTTTCGATAACATATTCAGTTATCATTTCTGTTTTATGTTATGCATTAAATAACATTTTAAATCATTTCTTCAAGTTGCTATTTGATTGGGCTGAGTCACGTCATGTTTGCAAAGAGTATACGTAAACAGCGAGTACACAGAGTGCGTCTTTTGGTGTCTATTTATTCCTAGACATAAGTTACAAACAAAAGAGATTTCCAAAGTTTAGAATGTGTACCCAGTTAAATTCACCCCGTTTTTGTAATGTAACCTGCTAGTCATGTATTACCTCGATCATCTCTGAATGGACACATGTCTATGATTATCTTTTTAAAACACAACCATTAAAATAAGGCTGTTTCACTGACAACCATGAAAACCGAGGTCTGATAAAGGCGATAAATCTTTTCTTCTGAAGATTCTGGAATCGTTTCTTCATTTACTGACTATCACGCTCTTCAAAGAACGTCAACAATTACAACTCAGCCCTGCACTCCACAAATCTTTACTTAACATGCTCACACTAACACCATAGGGCACCTAATCTGTATATATAAACTCTCATGGTGAAATTCTCTTGCTCCAAATGAGCATATCATGAGCTCCACACAAGCCGCGAGATATTCAGCGCATTAAATGAACAGTGTGGCTCTGGTCTACACCTCGGCAACCATAGGCTCTTAAGGACCGCCCCTTGGGGCACTTGCCAGTTGCCAGGAGAAAATATCATAAGAACTTCGTGTCGTTATAGCATTTGTATACTCAACTCTGTAAGTAACTAAAGATACTTAAGGAGTAGCATGCAAATATATTTATTAGATTATTATATTCCCCGGTTCAGAAACACGGCGCAGTCATGACATTGAAATGTCTATTAGCATTTCTCAAGTGAGCAGGTTGTATTGGACAAGTAAAGTAGTTGTATCAGAGACCAAACGGAATACAATTGTATACTTCCTGAGGACCTGAGAATTGAACACACACTGACCGATGTAAAACATTATTTTCCTTTAGATGTGTGATTTTGCTCATATGCTTTATATATTCATATGTAACATATCTGTTGCCTCAATTACTTTCTGTTATTTTTGTTTTTACAGGCTGATAATTATACATATTGATAGATAAGCCGACAGTTAAATTCTGTCTTTCATATATGACTAGACTAAGTAGAACCTACTTTCAAAACGTGTTTTACGTAAAATATAAAATAAACAAATAATCATAAATTTTATTAATAATTAATATAAACCGAGATAGGTTTCTTGCGTCCCTGGTCTGTCCCAAATGCATAACAAAATACATTCATAACTTCCTTTGTTGCATTCTGTTATTTATTGAATATTATTTTAACATTATCTTATTACAATAAAATAGAGTTTAATATAACTGTATAAAGTAATATCATTTGGGTACGATGGAATATTGTGGAGGCCTGGTGTATTCGCATGCGTTAAAACTAGTAATAAATCATGTCAATGACAATTGCGTACTGATATTTTCTGTTTGTGCATGTTACAAAATATAACACGCGGGATTTTAACGAATGTGACGTGATGTACTGTTTTCAGACATGAAACTGTAAATTAATTATCCCAAGCCATTACACATGTTGATTGTCTTAATGCCTTGCCATACAACCCGACTGATGAACTAATGCCCATCAACGCGCTAATCACATGAGTAAACAGTTTAGACTGGTGATAACGAATTGTATAAGTTTTGTCGACTTAGTTATCTGTGTTGAGACAGGGTCAATATTTGTTAGTTTCGGTGATTGCGTAATGCTTCTGTTATCTAACAGATGATAACTCATTATCGATGCGATCGGTAAATACTAGTACTCGGTTCCATTCTTTGATGAATATCACGTCTGGATTCACGTGATTAAATCCCATTTCACCTGACCTAACCTCTATAGGTATACTTGTCATGATGTGGTATCATAATAGCAACAAACACCTTTCACCCACCTTTCACCCAAGCAGCAGAGACATAAAGGATTTCAGGGTTTGGCCCCTATAGAGATGTACTAAAAGATGCATGTGTATCAAAGTGACAAACAATGCGTTCGAAAAATATCCAAATGGATTCGTTTAATAGAAAATAGAATACAATATCACCAGCAGTGTCACTGTTATGACTTTATTTCACGATGATGCAGTAGTTGCATTTCATGTGATTGCACGATCTTGTACTTAGTCTACAACTGCGTGTTTCTTATAATGTTTCTCACTTAAGAAAGCTTCTGAAAATTTATGCGTATTTCCCTCTGAAATGAATGAAGCAAAAACTATAAAAAAGCCAAAACAAACAACCAGCAGAGGCATCGGCTGAAAGCAGAAAGCCATGTACGTTTCCAACTATCTGGAGCATGTGTTTCTGAGTCTCAAAGAAACCATGACGACACCTGGTGTTTCGGAAAAAGTAAGCGTATCCTGGCGGCGTGGAGGCACCAATAAAAAACATAAACATACAGGGCTAAACCAGAGCTAAGAAAATTGAATATGTGCTTGCGTTTTTGGCTATAAATGCATTCTTCTCTCCCGTTTGCGAAAACAAAAACACCTGCGTACTCCCCCTGAAAAGTAATCAAAGTGATGTCTCATTTGACATGTAATTATCTATTAAAAATGTTGTTTTTAAGGAATACACATATTTATGTAACCAACTTAAGTTTACAAATGCGAGTAATCAAAGAACCATTTTTCACCTTAAATGAACTGTTTAAAAGAAAACTGTAGAACCCCTCATAGATGATTAATATATATTTTCTTTAAAAATAGTGCACGAAATTGAAGATAGAGTTATGAGGAATTCTATTCCGCTTATTGGTCATTAACTACATGGTTATCAATAAAATTCACCACCAACAATGAAAATGTACTACATGTATTTCACATGAAAGTAACGTTAATAAATTTATTATATCCCCGCAGGCTTGCAGAGACCCTGGGCGTCTCATTTCTATTGGAACAAAGTGTATATGTCATACCGTATAGTGTTCACTTAAACAATATAGAAACAAATTGCAAAACAACATGTATGTAAAATAGATATTGTTTCAAACCGTTTTTCAAGAGTCGGTTCACAGGTTTGCTAGCGGGATCTGCTTTTGCATTCGTTCGTGAGGAATGTCATTAATAAGGGCATCTCTGTTTGACCATAGGCATGTAATTAAGAAAAAACGACTATGGCAGTTTTTATCGAACAATGATATGAATGGATTCCCATTTTAAGAGAGATTTCTTATGATTACGGAAGGTATTGTCGATTACGCCTTGGCTATTAATATTATCTCGGATCAGTCCTTTGTTTGTAGTATAAATCAGGTTCAATAACTATTGTTTTGTTATTGGTTCTGAAATTAGAGGAGGTTTTCTGGCAAAATAACCACCAAAATCATGAACGAAAACAGTGAAATAACATAATATCTTGGCTCTTCATATTCTACCCATCAAAAGTTCAGCACTTGCTGTATGTTATGTACATCCATGATATATCGAAGATTATTTCATTCACTAGCCTGGGAGAACCAACTGCAAACTTTATGCACATGTATTGCATGAGGCTTATTTATAACGTGTCTTGAAATAATGTTCAAGGATCGTACACGTGAGCAGTTGCGTTGTGGTGTAAAGTTGGTTAAGAATTCGCCAATTTTCATCATTTATTGAACTCATGACAATAATCTTGTCAACGTTACGAATTTTTTTTAATGCATAAGGTCATGTGTAAACAGCACTTTTGAATAGTATGGAATATATTGCTAATTATAATTTCGAACAGTGGACTGAAGTAAGTGGCTACATTTACACTAGCGAGTCTATACTTCCCATGGGTAGTGTACTTCATCATGTCTCTTCCCTGAAGAATACTGTCGTACCCACGCCGGTGAACTTTTAACATCCCCGCCCCCTCCATTACCAGTGTTCTCACCCGACCACGTAAGCTGAAATGTCCACTAATTCACGACGAGGTGTCAATAGCGCTCTGACTGTCATCACATTCTAATGCCTAGCGTTGAACATTAGATGAGGACCCTCTAGCGTCCCGGAAGTAACGTACACATTGCTCGTAATACCACTCTTGGACAACCTCTTCCCAGACTTGGAGTCTGAAGGATTTCTTAAGTTCCATTTACTGGAAACCCGATCTTCCATGAGGGAATTTCCGGGTGTTATTCTATAAGTTTGTATAATAATCAAGAAAAATCATAGATTAGGCAGATTAACGTACAGAGAATACTGTGTAAAGAAAACAATAAAATGTCGTTTTGGTGGAGTTCGGTATGTATGTAGATCATACCTATTCACCTCGGTACTGATATCTTAAAATACTTTCAATGTAGAGTCGATTGTCCATGTCTCTCTATGGGGAGTTTCAGAGGGGCATGCATCCCTCCCGCCTTTCCTCCCGACAAAACTCGTTTCATATACATTTTCGTTAAATGGTACCAATATATCGTGTTCACCAACAGACAACGGCGTTTTGTGTGTATTGGTCATTGCTCCAACTTAAGTAGTTTGCGGGTGATAATGATCTATTTTACTAAATAAATAAATAAATAAATAAATAAATAAATAAATAAATAAATAAATAAATAAATAAATAAATAAATAAATAAATAAGTTTGGGGGTGTCTGGTTTCGTTATCGCTACCTCATTTACCACTTGAGCATAGTTATAGAAGCTGTGCACCCAGCCCTCCGTCCCCTCAAATTGATGTAAAGTCCATGAAAAAAACATCGAGCCCTTGGTGTCTTGGATAGGTGGGATTAGTTTTTTTCAAATTTTCAGTTTCCAAAGGTGCTGCCGGTGCCATCTCATATTTGTAGTGAGGTGTACTTCGGTTTTGGCGTAGAAATATATGCTCGTCTAAACAGGATGTTTTGCAAAGCGTAATATAACTTATTCATCGTTAAACCACTTATGTTTCACTTTAATGTGGAGTGATTAGACCAATTCTATTATTAAAATGCATTGATGTTTTTTGTTGTTGCAAATCATATTAGTAGAACAACTATTATAGAATGAGATGTTTTCTTTCTCGCATTTAGCGTTAAAACTTTGAAATAGAACAACTGCTTTTCCCCCAAACAGTTTTGGTTCATAATCATATCTGTCCGACCACCAGCAATATTCTGGGCAATACCAGTGGACCCAAACATGTCAGAAAGTGTACATATGATTTATCATTCTGACATTCAAGTAGTTAAAGGTAAACAGTATGTTTGATTTCCGTCAATGAGCCTGGGAGTGACTCCCTTCACGATAAAGTCAAGGTGTTCCTGACCCGGTCAGAAAGTGTATTGTTATTTCAGATAATATTTTCTCTACAACTAATTATTGGTTGATATTTACAAATTGTGCCATACTTATAGACAACTAGTTAATTCAACGGAATGCATGAAAATCATGTTTGTCTTTTCGGGGACAAGATGTTTGAATGTAGAAAGTGTTGACAGAGATTAATCAAACAGGATCGTATGCCACATCGGGCAATATTACGAAACAGATTAAACTTACCGCGAAAGAAATAAAAAGCTGTGAAAATGAAGAGATGTGTTTTAATGAATGGTTATTAAGTCATCTTACTTTGTGAGGATTTTACTATATCCAGAAATCTCGAAATACAGGCAATTAATGTATTTTTAGGGCACATAGACAAAAAGGACATTACGAATCATTTGTCCCACATTTTGTAATCCCACCATTCCATTTCGGATACTACCGTCGCGATTGCGAGGTTTTTTATTTATTTATTACCGTTATCTTCACTGGTATATATGGTATATAGGTAGAGGTATATATTACTCTATTTGTTTATAATGGATAGAATACCGTACACATCAGATATCTTGATGCATCAGCTAGTATGGTTTTTAAATGCCTTGTGCTTACGTGCATGTAATTAAATGCAGGAAGAGCATTTGGTCAAATCGCTTCAACACGTGTAGTCACATTGCTTAAAAATGATGCGTGCTTCGAACAATGGCTTTCGTTTAATTTTTATCCGGAGAAATACGACCATGCCGACAATTATTTCATTGCAAGTGACACGTGTCCTTATACCGTTATTACTCATGGTAAGAATGTGAAAAGGAACACTGACTACAGCGAGTTAGCATGTGTTCATTAACAGTTGTAGCAGTAGCGATAAATGTAAATAAATTGCAGGAAGGACAGCCGGTATCAAATGTCAACGAGGGGCAATAACTACTGTTGAGTATCCCCTAGTCCACTGAGTGTGAAAGAGAAAAGCATGCTGGTAATTGTGTGGATGTATCCCGAAATCAAAGACCGAGCCAGACCAACAGTCTCGCATTGTCATGGAAGCCATCTGATCTTAGAAACCTTTATCATCATTTCAAAACCATCTCACACAGCAAGATGTAAGAAGAATAGCATTATCCTTTGATCTGTGTTCTTAATTATATTGGTGTGTTGTATGCTTTTTATACGCCGTTGATTGTTTTGTAAAACCATGCAACGTCTAGACAGCCTAGAATATAAGTCCATCTAATTTTTTCAGATTTTCATTCGTGTTAGGTTTTTGTCTGATGAACATTTGCAGTGATAAGATGAAAGACCAAATGCACAAATACATTTGCTATGAACTATGAATCATCATTGTTTGGGACATGCTTTGTTCACAGTCGAGCAATGAGTGATCCTATAATCCTGTTATCGACAACTAGTTCAAAGTAACTACCAGGAAGTTAGGGAAAATGTAAAAAATCGCTCAGCGTCACCTACTTTATCAAATGATAATTTCAGTTGGATTGGCACAACGGTGATACACTGTCCTAGCCAAGAGTCATCAAGAGCAGGGGCGGATACAGTTTTGTGACAACGGGTGTGTGTACACTATAGAGAAAGTTGGGGTGCACATTTCATTTTCAAAAGAAATCAAACGGTCATATAACACACTTTTAGGATAAAGGTGCCCATCCCTGCAACCCCCAACCAGACCATTCCCCTCCTTTCAAACGCCAGTTCTCACTGCCTAGTACGAGGTAGACAATGTCCCTAACAGTCTGTTAATGTGCGATTACAGCATATATATCATATATCTCCCATATTGCTCTGTGAAAGTGTAAACAATAAATATGACATTACTGTTGACTGGTTCAGAAAAGGTATTAACTGTGTCATAGAATGTTACGCCGCTGGCTATTATGACATTTCGTTTACTAAAATTATAGATGGAAGTATGAACACCTGACCGGAATGTATCTGTCAGTTTAAGCTTAGTCCTCATTCGCCATCGTATCAGGACACATAATATATCGGGACGTCACCTACTGTGTAATCTACGTACGACATTTCTATTAGTCATCCAAAGCTAGAACATATATAGAAAAAATGTGTCTACTGTCCCGAGTTACCAACCTCAATACCCAACCTCAAGACAAACTGTCGTCACCACGATTTCCAAGACACATCAGAGTTTTAGATGTGACTATGCAGTAGGATCTGGTGTCTACTTCCTGACTACTAGTGAGGAACTATACGCCCACCTTCGCGTGAGCACCTGTTATAATCACTATTTCATTGTCATGCATTAACACATATGGACGTGATATAGTCCAATCGTACGATCGCCTAATGATTTCTCATTGGTAAGAAAAGAGCACTCTTAATTAAATGATGAAATATATCTCCACTTGGACATCTGGAAATGATAAACCTTTCTAAAACAAATAGGAAATGATTTTAAAACTGACATTAAACTCACCCGTCATGCTAAAATGATTTTAACAATTGCAAGAACTGATGGCCTGACTTCTACTAAAATATATGAATATGACCGAGGTTATGTATTTTAACCTTATGGTTGTACTATTAGCATAAACATTTCCAACTGATATCAGCCGATGTCAGATTTTCCAGCATGTTCAAATAGTAGAACAGTGCTTCTTGGAAACTACAAAAATAGCCTTTACATTTGTTCTTATAAGTTCCAAACAATGCTCTGAAGTTAATGTGAACACCTTTGATAGTTTTCATAAAAATATCGAATATTCTCTCACAACTAAGACAGTGACAGTAGAATTGGATGAGCGATGTAAGTTTGGATTCTGAATGGGTTTTGAATTAATTGCCTAAACTGTCATTTGACCGGAGCCAGCTATTCCGGTGAGTGAGTGGAGGTCAACGCGGCCTGAGTTTTAATGACCGTGCCAGTGCTGGATACATGTACTGTAGTCTGGAGTGAGTGAGGTGTTATGATACCCAGTGATATTCCAGTAACATTCCATTTTGGGACACAGGTACCCACGTGGGGAATCGACCACAGGTCATCGACATGCCTGCCAGGTTTAACCACTAGCCTATCCCAGAGTTGACAAAAACGTTTGACAGTTGCCATGTCTTACCTGTTGCGTGGTCAGGAACTTCCGGAGCTCGTTCCCCGGGTATATCCCTAGTTTCAGAATGTCGGGGGTGGTGAGGCAAGTCCTGTTGAGGGTAGGAATCCACTCTGGGGGACCAAAGAGTTGATCCCGGCGGATATGTGTGATATCCTTGAGACCCGAGGTCATAGAGTCCATCAGGCATCACCGTGCTCAAGGACATGGCGTCCATTCTGTTGATGTACAGCTTGCGTTTCCTTCAGCAATTTCTCTGGAAAATCATGAAAATGAATTCTGGCTTCTCGGGATGTTCCTCAGAAAGCACCCAGGATTTCAGATATTGTGTTCAGCTGTCTCTGCTTGTTTTGAAAAATCATAGTTTAAACACGTCAAGAATTTACCAAGTGAAGATTCTTCATGACGACCATGCCTGTCAGCAGATCTTCCGTTTGTGCAACTATAAACAAACTATTCTGTACTGCACAATGATGGCGGTCAAACTGACAGGCGAATCGGTAATAGTGTCCGTTTCATTATATTCTGACACTTTTGGTGTTTATAGTCTTCCTCTTGAGAAATAATCCAAGATGTGAACTAATGGCAGTGAGTGTTGCATTTCAACTCTTCCACAACTGTCGTCTGCTTGGCACGTCTCACTCAAAACGTCGTTCGTCTGCAACACAAGCACGTGCCAGCGAGCCTGCCGTCTGCTTATTTCTCAACACACGCAGTGAATCTAAATTTTTCTTCAACATGTGAACACCGATGTCCATAGATATGAAATGCTAAGATTCAACAATCCTAAGAGTGTGAAAATCTTGTGAGATCTCTCCCTACGATGATACCCAGCTGAAATCCTGATTGACGTGGATTGGATCTCTCCGGCGGGTAGAAAACAAACATTAGCGAAGTTTTGATAAAGTTAGTCCCACCCCTTATCGTTGTCCACCAATTACGCGACACATCGGTCCATCATTAATCCCCGAGTGTGATATGACTTTGTGGTGGGCTGAAGTCTGCATCAAGGACTTTGTCTTTGAAGCAGACTGGGGTCGTCTGGATTCAATTATTTCCTTGTTTTAACAGTGAGGTTGAGGCAATACTGTACCTGGCTTGTTACTGTTTTTCACTGAGATATTAATTTGTTCGGAACTAAAGACAAGGTTAATTTAGTCAGCTACAACCAAATTGTGATTGGTGAGTTAACCAGAAAAACAACAATTTCTGCTTGTCAGTTCTGCTGTTCAAGAGGCAACCCTTATTATATACATAGAAGGTCGGAATTATTTGTAAGGTAATAATTCACTGAAAAACCCCTAACTGCATCAACACAATAAAAAGATGTAACTTATCAGAAGGTTACTGTGACGCTACTTAGCATGCGTTTATTGTCAGACTGGACGTTTCATTACGACAGATTATTTTCTCCATTTCAAACATTGGAAAGGGTCTTTAAGAAATTCAGAATTTGACAATTATTTTGAATTATTTGAGAAGACAATGCATTTTACTTTACTTCTTATACAGATCATATAGGTTTTTTTCGGTGGCAACAGGTTGTTGCATGCCAGCAGTCCTTTTGTGGATGCAATATTTAGAGTTGCGCACTATAGCACTGAAACATTTCTCCGTTTTGCCTCATTCATGACGTTGTCCATAGACTAATGGTTATATACTGCAAGAATAAGGGGTGGAGACCCTCTCATAAAACCATTTCATAGCTTCTCTTTAATTCAAACATGAATTCAAGCATAGATATGAAATGAACGCTAATACAAAGACTTTTGTATCCGTTTGTACCTTATGATTACAAGATCAATAAATATTACCCTGCAAATGTACTCATCGATTACTATCTTTTAGTTATGAGACTGCCCACGCTATTTGAAAAAAAGACAACCGCAATTTGGAACAGGCGATGCTGGGAGAAACATTGCCCATGAAGAGCGGGCTGTCGAGTGAGAGGTGAGAGTGATTGTGCCATTCACTAAATGTATCGTGTCCACACATATCTACCTGTTTTTCTAGCACCACTCAATGTTTTTTGTGGCCACAATGAGACTGACTGATTAAAACAACAAAATGCCCATGTGAATATACCTGGTCTAGAGTACTAATTGATTGTTATGTCATAAGCCGGCACTGAACAATCTATTCTCACTGGCGGTGCGATACACACAGGAACCATGCTTCAGCCGCACTTGTCCTTAGTTGTACTTACTTGAGAAAACATTCTAATTGACCATGTCATTCACATACTTAACGGAATGTTTAACAATGCAAACTGTTATTAGAAGTAATGTAATTTTCAATGATGTTTGTTTTGTGAAACGAAACCTTCCATCTGAAGATGGCCTGTTTGTTGTTTCTTGCACACGAACAAGAATGGTGATGTCAGTCAATATCATTCAACTCATAAAGATGCTAAAAAACGACAGCATTTTGGTTTTGTATTGTTTGGGGCTGTGTTAAACCGTCTGACCCGGGTTCAATTCCCCACATGGGTACATTGTATGAAGCCATTTTCTGGTCTCCTCCACAGTGATATATATTTTGCTGGAATATTGCTAAAGACAGAGTAAAACAATACTTTATTGTGTGGTTAGTGGTTGAGTTGGTACAGCGAATACAGTGTCAGCTCGTAGGACGGAAGACCTCTAGTTCGTAGCCTGGCCTCATCACAAGAAAATATTTAAAAAATAAAAAATATGGATCTTGTTGCTACATTGTTGATGTTCCTGTGGACATGTAAACAAGTGAGTTGGCGGGGAGCGTATAACCTCTCTGATTGGGCACCCCTAAAAAACCGCTGTATGGTATCTCAATGGTCTGGTGTAAGTGAAAAATACAAGCGTGCACAACGTACGTACACACACACACACACACAGACACACACACATACACACACACACAAAGGGAGACAGGAAGTGTCCGAGCATACTCATGTCCCTCTCTCAAATCTGCATTTTTTAACTAGTCGTTCAACTACAGAGGTCAAGAATTTGAAACTTTGATACGATCGTGTCATATTTAACGTATCTTCTTGCTTTTTTTGGCTATTTACAGGTGAAGTTTTCATGTGGGTGTCACTTTTAACGCTTAGAGCAGACACTGAGTGCCTGGAGCATTTTATAAATTCACGAATTATTTTTACAAATCTTACTGGGAAACATTACACATGTTAACCAGTTGGAAAGTAGTTTAAGGGCTAACACAAGAATATATATCTCAGTGTTTCAATATTCCACGATGAAATGATTATTCACAGAAAATACACAAGCACACAGGCACACAGTGCGCACTAAGTGATCGTACTGAGAAACTGTTAACCACTGCAGTTTAAGGGATGACAAAAGAATATACATGTTTCAATATTCCACGATGAAATGATTATTTATGTACATATTGTCACAAAAATACATAGACAAGCACGCATTGCGCTAACACACTGGCACGTTTGTTACCAACGCCCCATTGCCTACTATACCCACAGAATCTGTGCGGTAGAATAATGGTGGTTATGATGTGTCGTTTATGTTTCATATTTACAAATATTTGAGTTAATGCAACACCGTAGAATAAACAAGAGACACAGAGAAAACAACATCAACAAACACATAACCTAGGTCGATGGTCACTCAGAGTTTCCAAGTTGCGTGTGATACTATTGGTGTAGCAAGGCTTACAGCACCTCCTTGTCGGTGCAGATCATACAGGTTCATATAAGTACATGTTGTCCCAGTGTGTTCATCTCGCAATTAAATTTAGCCACGGTGTTGCTGGCGTAGACGGCATTGGAGTTCCAGTTTCATTTGATGATGATGAAGAGCTTAGTACTTCTCGTATATATGAATCTACATGTGGTGCTGTACGTTAAATAGATTTCTTACATGCTGTTTACATATTCGTAAGAAATCTGTGATAAAATCAGGGTCTATTGTACAATTCTGACTACATCATGAGAATGTGTGATTTCACATTCAGCAGTATTACGACGCGGTCTGTAAACAAATGAGTCTGGACCTGACTATCCAATGAAAGCGCCACGAATGCTCATCTGACACGTCTTTGGGCTGTCGTAACATGGGAATATATCACTTCCAGAATGCATAACGTTCATTAAGGCTGACATCCATGTTTTACTGAAATGTCCTCAGTTTGATTAATTACAGTTTAATTCAGAATGCATAGCGTGTTACTATGATACTAACAATAGTCTCTCACTAATTAATACACGTTCTGTTCTTTAATATCCACGAATGAATTATTTAGCCATGCTCAAAATAGATTTCTTATTGTTTCTCGTAATGAACCTTTGCTGTTAAGATGTATGATATACTGTAATAAGTAACTCCCAAACAAAGACTTAGTTTAGTAATGTTAAGAACACCCAACTCAAGTCAAGTCAAGTCAAAAGGTTTATTATACAAAAGGCCCCCTGCCCATAGATAAGAGACTATATACATATCATACTGTTACACACAGGAGGTAACTTGTTCTTTAAACATTTCATTTCTTTTAACTAGTGTATGTTTAATATATTCGCTCGTAGTCGTTAAAGTACACACGAAAGTTTGCAATGGCGGCATCCTTATCACATGATCTGTAATATATTTCTTTGGACGGTCACTATAAACTGGACAGACGAGCACAGAGTGAATTTCATTTTGTATTTCTATATCGCCTAATCGACAGATTCGTTTCGACTTTGCAATGACATGTCCTGTTTCTTCATATCTTCATTTTCAAGAAGGTCTTGTAAACCTAGCCGAATTCTAATAAAATGTTTCCTTGAAGTTTTCGTCGTGCTTATTGATAAATAAATTTCTGGTTGACGTAAGGTCTTGGACGTTTTATAACAAGAATAACGTGAACTCTCTTTTTAAGTGGCATGTCATTCCTGGTTAAACATATTTACACACAGAGTTCTAAACATGTCTGCGCTTCCAACAGACTGACATAACCACAGGAAACCACAACCTTAAGAATATAGAAGATTTCCTTACATGCGATACCCATGTAATTTTCCGCATGTTATCTAAATGTGAAACATGGTATAATGTCCCATGACATTCATATGACAGGGGCGGCGAGAGAAGGTCACTTTGTCTCAGTCAAGACAATCAGATAAGATGCCATTCGAGAATACGACCAGTAAGTGGGCTTAATAATGGGCTTTTATGTCATTTGGTAGAATTCAGGGATTTTTTTCTCCTCCTTAATTGCACGTTACACTGTATAACATAATACGAAAGTAATCATTGCGATGGCACGGACTATGCAATTTTAAGATTATTAATTAAAGTAGGGGAACTTGATAACTTCGGTCGCCTGACCGAAAATTCATGCCTCAAATATACAGTAATAGATTGAAGAGTCGAACATATCCTTTAATGAAAAGAAATCTGTGCCGCAAGCACCATCCATTCCAACTATAGTTTATACAAGTATTTTTGAATCAAAAATATCTGTCTGATGATTCAAGGTGGCAGCCAGTTGAGCGTATCCTGTTCCGCCTGTTACTCCAGTCACAAACATATGCCAATGTAAGTATTCACCTCAAGAAACACTGGAACAAGTGTTACACTTTAATAGTAAGTTGCAATTATATTCGTTAAATATAGAAATCTCCTGTGCATGTCTACAATATATACACATGCTCGTTTGAGTGAGGTCTACAGAGTGTACTTATTCTGGAGCAGACAAGTTTTGAGCAAGTATTGTGTAATGCGCTGTATTAGTAAATATATCTTTAAAAATGTAAAACGCACTTTTTGTCTACCTTTGTCTGTCACAATTGGTTTATCTGAAATGCTTTTTAGTCAGACAATGGTAGAGCTTCAATATATCAATGCATTTTGTTATCCTTTTCAATCGGACATTGTAACACATGTTGGGTAGTTTGAATTAGCTGGTCGATCGGGTCGTGAATGTGTTGCTGTTTATGTGAGTAGGACAGAAAACAACAGACCAGAATCAACTGCCACGAAGACTAACGAAAGTTTACTTGTACTGTTCGTAGAATTGTAATACTTCGTACCCATTTATATCTGTCAAAAGTACTCATGATCACCTTGCAAGAAATGTATGTCTCAACATGGAACACACTTGTCAATGTTGATCAAGTAATACTATAGTTTAGGACGTAATGCACGTTTACATGAAGCCGTACCTCAATACATAAGGTGAGAAAAAATAATATTTATTATATCTTTACAGTTATACATATCAATCAAAATATTATCTATCACAATAAGCATCGGGATGTTTATTTGTTTGTAACATTCGCAACGATCCAAAAGCGATGTTTACGTCTACAATATAGAAACCCACACTGACACTATATTTAGTCAATTCTGGCTGTTTTTCCGTTCCATGTTATCACAAATGCTCTTCAGGGATTTTTTTCGAGAGAAAGGACGGGTGGGTGCGTACTCCCTCAACCCACCTTAGGATCCGCCCTAGACTACTACTACTACTACTACTACTACTACTACTACTACTACTACTACTGCTGCTGCTGCTGCTGCTGCTGCTGCTACTACTACTACCACTACTGCTGCTGCTACTACTACTACCACTACTGCTGCTGCTGCTGCTGCTACTACTACTACCACTACTGCTGCTGCTGCTACTACTACTACCACTACTGCTGCTACTACTACTACTACCACTACTGCTGCTGCTGCTGCTACTACTACTACTGCTGCTGCTGCTACTACTACTACCACTACTGCTGCTACTACTACTACTACTGCTACTGCTACTACCACTACTGCTACTACTACTACCACTACTGCTGCTACTACTACTACCACTACTGCTGCTACTACTACTACTACCACTACTACTACTACTACTACTACCACTACTACTGCTGCTGCTACTACTACTACCACTACTGCTGCTGCTGCTACTACTACTACCACTACTGCTGCTGCTGCTACTACTACTACTACTACTAGTACAATGATATTTCTCATGATAACACAATGATTGCCTTTTTAGGATTATGACAAATATTATCGTTTGAATGCTCTCTAACAAGTCTGATTTTATACGCCTGAGTTCAGGCCATATGTTGTCAAATTGACCATTGACAATTCTAATATCGCTACGCCTAGTTTGAGAGAGCGTATGCTCAAACGTAACACAAAACCAAACATCAAAACAAAACATTTCCTCAGCATGTCTTTTTCTAGGAGCCCTTATTTACAGGTGAAGAGAAGAACTTTTGCAACGTTAATCCATGCGAGAAAACGTTTCTATAACTATAAAATCAAAGTAGCTGGGTTTTATTATCATTCATAGACACGGGGTATCGAGTGCCCAACAATTTTGAAACACATATGGCGCCTAGATTCAGATCGTTCACTCAAGGAGACTGGTATGTGTGTGTAAAGTTCAACATAATATGGTCAATTCATAAAAGAGAAATAAAATGAAATGTGCTTTAGTACCTTAATAAAACGATCGCCTATCCACGCGTTTTGCTATCGTACTGTTAATCTATAGTACCCGGATGAACAACTCAAACGCACCGGGCCGATGATCATCCCTTCATGTTCAACCAGCGTGTGATTTGTGCGCACGTTTTGCTTGAACAAACTGTTTACCGTGTGGTGTGGTAGCGATAAGCGTTAAATTGGGGAAAACGATCTGAGATCTACTCCCAACTGGCACGTGGCTCGATAGTATGATAACATAGAACATACGGCAATGAACATATTTGCATATTCCAAACTTCCAACAAATATTTTTACGATTTCTATCGCATTTCGAGTTATCTCCTATGTACTTTTTCTTCTGTTTAGTGAAATAAAAGTTCTCACGGCTTTTGTTTGCACCTATTTCTCATTTATCGTGTAAAGCGACAGCAATAATAAATAGGGTAGGGATAGGCGAGGAGCTGTTTCTCAGACTGTGGATTTCAACAGTGTTGCTTGGCACTGTAGATTTGATGTGTAGGGTGAAATGCATCCCTCAGTGAAAACTGAACGGCACGGAAACATGCATGTTTTCAACGATGAAATTAACATTTGTTCGTCAAGTAAGTACAGTGATGATGCTTTTATGACAAATGTCTTAAGCTATTTGATGATAAAACAATGCCACCGAACTTGCAAGTTACAGAAACTATTTTTGAAAGGACTTCTGCAAACCAACGAAAATAACACCAACTGTATTGTCTGTTATTCACCAAAAGCATGTATTTTTATGTGCAACATGGAAGACAGATTTCTGCGTCATTGTACAAATTTGTTATTTTAAAATTCTTATCGAATAAGAAAATTTCAGCTGATATCCCATGTATGGAATACCTGTACTTGGTATCCTAGTGGTGATCGTTTAGTGCCCCCTTTTGGTTTTCGTAAGAATAGTGGTGGCTTAAAAAATAACCCCCAAATTTACAATGTATTTCAGATACACTGTTAAAATTTTCAGCTAATGTTTGTTTTGTTTTGTAAATCAGTTTATTTAAAAAAAACAGTGATGATATTACTTTGATTCATGATTTAAGCGTCCATTGATTTTCATAGTTTATTCTTTTCTTTAATTTCCGCAAAATTGCTAATACGGCTTAAAATAAGCCATCCATTAATTTCTTTACTATTTCAGGACATCCAAAATCAATTTCAACATATATGTTATATTTGAAAGATTGCTGATCAGACCTCAGTTCACATTTGAAAGTTGCGAGTGAAATGTTTTGGAAGCGTTCAAAACGTCGCCCCAGTCATCACTGTAACAAGCTATTTTTTCGTGTTTGCTTTCTCACAAATGAAATGAATATGTATGGCCAAAAATTACAACATGGTAATTTAACATAGCATTTCCTAACTTAGACACTAAACTACATCATGCTACATCGATTATGTTTGCATATGAATTGGAAGAGAATGTTTAATTGATGTGAAATATGTAAAAAAAAGTTTTCAAATTGTATTTCTCATAAGACAAAGCCGAAATGAATAAATGATATAATACGCTGTGAAGAAAGAACAAATGGTCTTGCTATATGTATCAGTCATAATAGTACGAAACTGTTATCGAATCATCTGTATTTGATGAGTCTTGTTCGCATAAATATTAAAATAATTTATATCTAAGGATTGTGATCGACAGAATGAAAATGAAGTGAAATAAATAAATGACGTCCAGGTTATTTTTCTGATCGACTTCAATAATAATTATTATTATAATGTAATTTAAACTAAACAAACAAACAGACAAACTTTTTGGAATAGCAATTTCTTTACCCTATTAGGGTGCGTCGTTTCAGGAGAGATTTTTTTTCCGTTGACAGGCTTGCCTTTATCGTTACTCACCAACGTAAAGGTCAAACATCATTTTTCAGCCGATAAGTTTGACTTACGTTTGAGGTATATCGGTCATGTGACATTTTTCAAGAACGGTTAAAAAGCGTTCTCCTGAGATACTTCCCTAGGCGTGTTCCACAAAGCGATCCTTCATTATTACTACCAGCTGCAGTATTAAGACGATCGGAAGTCCCATTGTGTACACACGCTAGCGAAAGCCGTGGAGTACTACTTTGAAACAGGTAGTTATTGGACTATTCAGTCTGTCGCCAATTGTGGTCCTTTATCGCCTCCAAGCTGAGGGTAGAGAGTCTGGAGGTGACTGGAAAGTGGGTTGGGCGCTGACGGATCCTACGTTTTACCTTGCCGATTGTTTTGTATTGAGCGGACAAACAAGGACTTGTCGGCTCACATTGATATACATTGTCTGAGCAGGCTACAAAATATACTGGAGAGCTATACATGTATATGAGATGTTTCAAGTGTAGGGTTAAGGTCGGCGCGCGAGGTTACGCGAGCACGCACACGTATGCACACACGTGAATGGAAATTTCTCTCTGAGGTGAAAAAATCTCAGGTTCACCTGTCGATCACCTCATCTGGCAATCGAACGGTCTTCCCCTTGAATTGAATATGTTTTCAAACCTAGCTCACCTTCACAACTCAAGACCTATTTCCCCCACCAACCTTTCGGCAGAACGATTTCTCTCTGCATGATTTTGATAATTGCCAAAGAGCAATGCAATTTCATTTGCATATATTTCTAATTTAGTGTCAGGAGTCAGAACTGTATGGGAATGAAGAAGGGGTTGTGTTCAGTCCATATCTGGGAACAAAATCACCCCTTTAGTCGGAGGTCACAGCGATCGCCTTCTCAACATACCTCTCACAAATTGCTCTATGCGGTTGAACATGTACCGTCTGGGCTTTTGAAACATAAGTTGACTTGTTTGCCCTTCATTCAAGTTAAAAAAATACAAGAATACATTGATAACATATGATGCAAATCTTGCAAGTGGTCTGTGTAAAAACCTGATGAAACTATAAAGGCACATTATCAAGATTATTATTGATTTTCAGGCGTTATCAATACATCGATATGGTCACACTGTTTACGTTTCTGGAGTAGCTAGGCGTTTTGTACAACTAAAGCATGGTGTTTTTTCATTGTAGGTGACGATGGAAACAATAAGCCACTTCCTAAATTCAGTAGTTTCGTCGGAGCGGCCGACATTGAGGAACGACCTTCCTCTACCATGGTAACGTATTATAGTGAGGCAAATCCTACTTGGTAAAGGAAAACGAAGTGATTGCTTGATAACAGTGTTAGTACCTGCACCGAAACGTCGCACCCACTGCAATAAAGAATTTGAGTATCCACAGAACTTCGTTTTCCTTCACCTTTTTTCACCAACTTCTAAAATCCCTTTCAAAGAAGATCCCATTGGGTAGTTCCACTGCTCGTTCGTGACTCCTTTGACGTCGACTGGCATTCTAGAAGTTTGGTAGATGAAGAATGAGGACTATTTTTATGAATATACGACTGGTTTATTCTGTATAGGCGCCATTTCGACATAGATCATAATGTCGTAGTCAACTGCCGCCTGTACACACTAACGAAGTTGTGAATCCATAAAATTGCCTCCATTCTTCAGATTGTCCATGGCCAAAACAAGTGATATGTACCTTTGTTACGTGAGCATATGTGAATATCAGCGATGGTCTGTTCTGCGGAATGCATACATACCTGCCACTGGTCACTTAACCACAACAACATCAGCGTGGGACAACTGTCTGGACTCAAATATTACAATAACCGCTGTCAACAATGTTCAGAACAGAGCAGGACAACACTCATCAGCATTTATCGTGGAAAGCTGGTTTCAATGTCATGTACGAATTATCAGTCAGAAATATTTCGCTGCAGTTTGTAGTCATGTTTGGTTTAGCCCGGAACTTCCTTTCTTTACATTTCCTTCCGAGTCATCCTTTAACTAGCGGGACAACCCGGCACTATCTACACGGAAACATGTCTTAACATGTAGTGTTAAGCTCAACGAGAATAATTGTACTTTACAAATACGCTTCCTATCGCCTGCTACATATTTACATTTACATCAGGGTACCGGTGGTTGCTAGGTTTCATGCCGCCCTACCCCAAAGGCACATGGACACTTGAACAGACAGTATTCAGTTACATACTCGCCGACAGGCAGACATTTTCATTTCATTTCCTCAAATTTAAGAACTCACGTGAATATTAAAGGCCAACCTAGAAGCTCCTTGTTACTAATCAATATAGGAACGTAGTTTTCCTTTACTGGTTGTTTCCCTGAATTACCCCAATTTTGAATCTTGACCACAGGCCTACAGTATTTCAGATATGACGGCGAGCTGTAAATAGTCCAGAAAATCAAACCGTTGGGATATAATGATACCATTCAATGAAATGTGGTGCCGTCGTCACATCAGACATTTTGCTGAATCAGTGAAACTAACAAACAATTTCAACCTTTGCGTCTTATTATTTGAAATGCAGTGATGTACGGGTTCAAAACGGGATTGAGTCAGTCCCATTAACCTTTCGCGCAAAATTCAGCAAATGTAAACGTAGATATTATATTATATATGAAAAATTCTATTTTGTCTCTCCATGTTTTCAGGATGTTGTGTCCCTGATCGGAAAACGGCGTCCTATCAAGATACACATCGGCTGGATGCATAAGGTCGGAGACAAGTACCGCCAAGTCAGACGCAAATATGGCGGTGGCACAAGGGAGCTGATTCTAGACAACCTGAACATATATCCGGCGGATATAGTTCAAAGGGCCATTACTCTCTTCTTTCCAGGGGGTACTTCGCAGGTCGTGAGTGTGGACGAAGTGGAGTCGTTTGCGTTGGGTAACTTTTGTGGCGATGAACTTCTTCGATTCAATGACGACGGTGGCAATGAGTGCTCTTTAGGACAATACCTCAAAGCTCAAGGAACATACGCGTCACGCTGCTACATTTATCTGTTGACGAAAAAGAAAGCTTCGCGAACTGTTCATGCGGTTGCAAGGGACACTTCATCCCGTCGTAGACGCATACCAAAATCTACCTTTCAGTCTTCAGAGCCGGGAGTGAGGCCTCCGTACGAATCAGATCTGTATCAACCCAGTGAATGCAAACAGTCACAGAGTTCTATCTCTCTAGCTTCTGGGATAATTCCAAACAGTCACAACATCCAAACATCCAGACTTCTGCCTACCGATAAACTCGGGTTCATCCTGGGGGACAAATCTGATTTAGAGATCAGATACACCTTTGATCCCGCGTCCCCCTTCGCTGGTCTCGTGCCAGTGGATGCAGAATTTACATGGCAAGACTGTTTGGACTTCTCGCGTTTTCGATACCCTAATCTCAGCGATGGCCAGTTTGAGCCTACAGATCACGAGTTCGTTGTGAAGAGGATACAGAAAAAGAGACATGTTTTTGTGAACACAGAACTGGATGTTGAATCTGGAAAGACTCTGTTTAGATTCCCCATGGAGTCTCTTTCATCTGGGTTCATTGTACATCAGCCTTCAGAGCTGTGGGGATATGACAGAGATCAAATTGTCCTTGGCGTTATTGCCAGTTGCCATGGCCTTTCCAAACCAAAATACTCCTGGTACAGGGACGAAGTTGTATATAAGGAAGGTTTAAACCTCTGCTGTATTACCGTAAACATGCCTGGGGTTTACTACTGCAGGATCGAATTTGGGAACTGCTATGACATTTCTCATCCCTTGCACATCGTAGAGTTTACAGACTGTTCCTTCAAAAGACCAAAGCTTGAGATGACGTCTACTGATATTAACGCGAATTGTTGTCAAGATATTACTGATGCAAATAATTTGCCATCCCGAATTATTCCATCAGTTAACAGGGAACGCTTAGACGTTGATTTCACCGGAAAGGTTTGCAGTGGTACGTACGGTACAGTGTATCGGGGTAGCTGGTTGGCCACGGACGTGCATGTGGAAATTGTCAGTCTCACAGAGATGGATGGAGACGACTTCGTGGAATGTATTCGCGAAGTGAACAGTCGGATACGCCACCCAAACATACTTTCTCTTATGTCTTGTGTCGAAAGTGACAAAACCTTGATGCTTGTCTCGGAGTATCACGAAGGCGCGACGCTGGAAGCTGTAATGTTCTGTGCAGAGACCAGACAATATATATGCTTGGACACCTTCCACAAACACATAGTTGCTAAACAGTGTTGTCAAGCATTGGTCTACCTTCACGCGCTCTCGCCTCCCATCATGCACCGCAGAATACATCCGGGTAGTGTGTGGGTATTGAACGAGGGTGCAACTGTAAAGCTCAGTAGTCCGCATGTGTCGAGGGGTTCGACAAGGAGCAATGACGAGATGGCGCTGTATCTGCCCCCCGAGGTACTGGTGTCTCTGCAGGATGGGGACCTGGCGGCTGACATTTGGGGGATGGGAGCAACCCTCACAGAGATGTTTACGGAGAGTCGGCTCTGGGGTAAACTCATGCAACATCCCGCACCAACTGATGTTATAACCAAACAGTTGGAATTTGGTCAGAGTCCCGTGTCTTTACAGTCTCTTGACATGCACAGGGAGATAATTACTGCCTGCTTGAACATGGATCCGTCACTGAGGCCTTCTGCCATGCAGTTGTTGGCTTACCTCAAAGAATAGACATGCATGTCTTTGTGGTTTAATTACAAACTTTCATTTTGTGGTCATAATTGAATAATTGTGAATAAACATTATTAAATGTGTCGGGGAAACACAGGTGTCCTAGATATCGTGGTTACTGCAATAGGCCGTGCAGAGGTACTTTCCTTTGGACTGACAGGAAGTTATGACCGTATGTTAAAGCTGAGTTCATCACGTTTTGTTTCAAGGTTCGTATCTTATGCACCATATCCAAAGTTATTACTCTTGTCATTCTCTCTTTACGGGAAATTGTCTGAATCCGAGAAAACAAGGATGGTCGAGATGATAACCCTGTTGAAAATATACTGGGCTAAATAGTTAGGGATATTTGTAAATTTTGAAATTATGAATAATGATGATAATAAATTAGTCATTGTCATACAGATAAAATATCAGTCATTAAAGTGCTAATATTCCTAACTTATTCTGTCCGGTATATAATTCTATAACATAAATATCTTTCATAAATATCATCCAATATTTAACGGATTTGTTTGTTCATTCCAAATTGTCCCTTGGATATTATTTCACAGTTGTCCAATTACACTGAAGTTTTCTTAATTCGCTATCCACTACCGACGACAAGCTGGAAACAGTCGGACAAACCGGTGGCTGATATTATGAGCGCAGTCCTTGGCGATTGGTCATGCAACCGAGATAATTCGCCTGGCCCCCCGATCCCTGTTACAACTAGCATAGTGTTATGTCTGAATGCGACATCGTATAGTTTGTCATACCTTGGATGCGAGGAACACCTCCGATGATGCTGAATCACAAATATAACGTCAACGCGACAAACTAACCAATCTGGATTTTGTTTGTTTTGCTTATTGTTTAACGCCGCTCTCAGCAGTATTCCAGCTATATTGGAAACGTTGTGACCTTGTATAATAAAGAAGTTGAACCATAACGCATTGTTAGTTATATGGCGGTGGTTTTTAAATATATAAATGGACCAGACATTCCAGTGATCAACTGTATAAGTCACAATCAACGAAACTACGATACGATGACGTGTCAACCAAGTCAGCGAGCCTGACCATTCGATCCAGTTAGTCGCCTCTTACGACAAGTATAGGTTACCGAAGACCTTTTGTAACCCAGGTCTTCACGGGCCCTTGATTGACTGACGAACACATGCACGCATACCCACACACAATTTGCATTAAATGTTCTACTATATGCTTTTTCATATCTTTGTACTCACTATATTGGGAACATTAAAAAAAAGATGGAAAAAAGGTTTGTGGTGGCATGTTCTAAATTTTAGGATCGGTGTAGAAATATCATCAGGGCGAAGTAGGTATTGTTCAAATTTGGGAGAGCGCTTCAGAACTTTATGACTTATTCCTTTAGAGAAATTTTGCATATCGCTCGTCCATGATTGTAAAAATTGTTTATTTTATTGTTATGTTATTTTTGTTTTTGTTGTTGCGTTTGGCAACAGTGTGTGTGCGTGCGTGGTTTTGTGCGTGCGTGCACGTGTGTGCGTGTGTGTGTGTTAAGGGCGGGACAGTTTCAGTATCACAGTTGTTCTTGTTGGATACAGGTACTGAAATATACACCAGCACTGAATGAAAACAGCCCCGGTTGGTAACAGTGAAACTACTTATATCAAGATACTAACGGTCTAAGACTTCAGCTTAATGTTCAGTTGATATAATGGTAGGCGCCAATCACGGACTCACAAGAGTGTCATCTTTGATAATGGTTGATCTTTCGTCCCGGAGCGGTGGGGTAGCCTCGTAGTTAAAGTGTTCACTCGTCACGACGAAGACCCGGGTTCGATTTCCCACATGGGTACAACATGGTGTTCACCCGACGAGACATCGCTGGGATATTGCTAAAAAACGCCCTCAAACCATGCTCACCCATTCTTTTCATTCGACAAAACCTGTAACGCCTTGATTTAACTGGAATAATCCAGTTACCGTTGAAAGTTGCGTTCAACCTGAGTAGTTCATTCGCTGCGTACGGTGTCTCATTCTATTTAAAGTCACATTTGTCCCAAACAACCAATGATACCATACCGTATTTCTCTCTATGACGCACGAGACAAATGTCCATGTTATGATAACAAGGCTCCTCAATATTCCACTGGCTTACACCAGGTATGGATAACATACAAAGCGGTAAAAAGATGTATATTACTACCTTCTCATAAATCATGGACGATGATAACAAGGACTGAAGTCACACTCAAGATGGGCACGGTAGTCCAGGCGGCTTCACCACAACAGATCGCTGGATCTCTATCATACTACAGGTTGTATATTGGATTTGAGGGAAACGAATCAATTGAAGCTCTCGTACAATCGTGCCAACGGTTTTCGTCTCATAGTAAAATGTCTATTTTGAAACACGGGGAGCGATTTGGCAAAGGGTTTGAGATAAACGCCTGAAACATATATACATTTGACTACTACACGTTGGAATAGAAATCAGTCAGTTAAAAAATTAGTATCTTTACTGACGACACATTTGTTCATGTCATATAGTCACCTATCCCATCTGCTCTTTGCACAGAAATAAAATGTAATGACGTAAGTTAGATGAGCCCTTAAGTACGTGAGACATAAAACGCGGCGATCGAAATGAACAATGCACGTCCTCCAGTGTCCATATAACCTAAGGGATAAAGTTAAAAATGATATCACATTCTCTGTTATAAAGGTAATTTATTGCCAAATATCAGTGTTTCTATTTTACACAGTACCCGTTGGGGTTCTGAAGAGGTCTCATACCAACGTGCTTTAGTTGTCAGGAATATGTTACTGTCTGATACTTAAGCAGTGGTGAGGAAGCTTTCATATTGTGATGCTTTGGAATCAAATCTTAATCCACTTGTATTCAGAGAGACAAATCAAGCAAGTTAAGACTATTCCAGAGCGTATAAACATAATTTAAGTGGACAAGGACATTCCTCAGTCATCTCACATTGCATCAAGTCCAGCAATGATATATCACCCGGATATCCAGCAGGTATGGTGTACAAAGCCTGACTGGATATATTGTATTAATAATTGACAGTATTACTATTATCACTTCTAATTCAGTGTATACTGCCAGTGCATATTCAATTAATCCTGAATATTGTATTGCCACTCTATGTTGTACTGCGAAAGTAATAACTTTGCAGTAATATGTATTGATTTGTAAACCTAGTCGATTGTATAATACAGTTATTAATACCATAACGACTTGGAGGTCGCCGAGGTGAGCGTGGGAGGTTCTAGCGCGTTTGGAGTCGCCCTAGGTGCAGACCTTGGTGTCTGCATGCTAATATTCAAATATTATTTATTTATATTTTGATTTCACATTTTTAATTTAGAATGCGACATTCAGAAAGAAAAATAAACGTTTCACCTGTTTGAACACATATCCAAGCGCGAAAGAATACCTGGGTAGGTGTGGCTCTTATTTTATGAAAGATAATTGACGGATATGAACACCTGTGACAATCAATATTGCTAATGGAGAATGGAGAATGGAGAAACGAAGTCTATTTAATGTTTCACCAAGCGTCTTCTGTATTCTAGAAATTGATCATACGATTGATTGTTTTCGTGCATTCACCAAGTTTGGTTCGAAAAGTGACTATATATAGTATACGCACACTACGAGACTCTCGCATCGATTCTCAGAAGTAACTGATTGGCAGTTTGGTAATATTATTTTTAACGTAGATTTGCAAATACTGTTCGTGATTTTCAAAGTCGTTCCACTTGCTGGTAAGTTATTTTCAGCAAACTCTCACCCACGTTGAATTTGGGAACATTTCGCGTGATATATGAATCCAGTGAAGCTCTCGTAAAATCACGAGGATGGCATGCACACGTGTTTCCATTTACATTTTTGAAAATTTTGGTACCAAGCAGTCTGCAGCTATAGATGCAACATGGTTTAGTAGTTACCTGCAATGATGACTTGTTTTCATGGAAAACATGCTTGTTTTGTTGGTTCAATTCAATAGCAATATTCATTCTCCCTCCTCTTCACTGTCCCCTGTATCTCAGAACATCAATATTATGACTATCTATGTGTAAGGGCAGTGGATCAGGTCCGATTTTGAGTGAGTGAGTTTAGTTATACGCCGCGCTCAGCAATATTCCACCTGTATGCCGGCGGTCTCTAAATAATCGAGTTTGGGCCAGACAATCCAGTGATCAACAGCATGAGCATCCATCTGCGCAATTGGGAACCAATGATGTGTCACCCAAGTCAGCGATCCCGATTCCGTGGTCAGGTGGAGTCACCTTTTATGGCAAGCATGGGTTGCTGACGGCCTATTCTACCCCGGGCCTTCACGGGTACCAATTTTGAGGTTGATTGAGATTGCCTGGGGCTATTTTCCGAAAAATCCAAGACGGCCGCCAAATAATCAAAGAGTCCACCCAGAATTTGTTGCAGTTTGTGAGATATATTTGCCGTTCAAAGCTCAATGTGTAATACTTTCAAGAAATTTAATATATGCTATATATTAAAGATATATGAGAGATATATGTTAAATAGTAAAAGTTACAGTGCAATTAATAAACAAGTTACTGTTTTTGTTTCCCATCGCAGTTGCCGAACAATGCGTATAGAAGGTCAGAAGATTTACAAATGCACTTCTTTGAGCATAGTGGTTGAGATTTGCAGCCACATTTTGGTTCTCTACATGTTCTCCGTGAAGCTTCTGGCAGTGTCATCCATACCGGTATCCATGTTTTGTCGTACCTTGTCCTACCAAACATTTCTCTGGTGGTTTCTATCTGGGAAGTAAACAAGTAATCCACATGCTGGTCTGGTACAAGGAAACACGCCTGTATATATGTACGTGTAAATGAAAGAGTCTATATACACGTGTAAATGTAGGCGTCCATATGTACGAGTTAATGGAGGTCTCTATATGCACGAGTAAATGAAAACGTCTATATGCATTTGTAAATGTAGGCGTCCATATGCAAGGGTAAATGTAGGCCTCTATATCCATGTGTAAATGGAAGCGTCTATACAGGTGCAAATATAATATAGGTGTCCATATGTACGAGTAAATGTAGGCGTCTATATACATGTATGAATGAAAACGTCTACATGTACGTGTAAATACAGGCGTTCATTTGCACATGTAAACGTAGGCGTCCATATGCACGTGCAGATATAGCTGTTCATATGTACGTATAAAAGTAGGTGTCTATATGTACTAGTAAACGAAAGTGTCCATATGTCAGAGTACGTGTAGGCGTCCATATGTTCGTGTAAATGTAGGTGTCCATGTAAACGAGTAAATGAAAGCGTCCGTATGTACGTGTAAACGCAGGCGTCCATATGTAAATGATAAATATCTGATACAAAAATAAACACTATTCCTACTATAGACATAATACCTCTTTTTCAGATAGATACCAGAAATAAGTATAAACTGCATGGATGTAATCTACAAAATCTTCACAGTAGTGGGAATTAATCAAACTGATTCATGAATGCTTTCCTATTCCTTTATTCAATTATGATATACAATCCCAGTGATTAACAGGTCTATGGAGACCGTTCCATATATCACTAATTACCTACAGACACAATGTCCCATCTGCTCAGCCTGGACCAACAGCAGGAACACGATCATCCCAGCACAAACTTCTAATCGATGAAACTCGAAAGCGCAACAGATGGCATTATAGCACTACAATAACAAGCACAGAGACCAGCGAAGCCTGTCACAGCAACACTGAATTTACCTACCGGGACTAGCAGCAAAGTGACGTGGAGAAGGGTCGTCCCCAGTCATGTAGCATTCGCCAATACAGCGTGGTCGGCAGAAGGTGCACCAGCACTGGTGAAGTTACCTGTGTCAATATGTTCCTATGACAGGAGGCAAGCTGGTGTGAGTGTTTTTGTGACTCGCTAAGAGAAGATGTACACATGCACCTTTCTCTGAAATGATTTATGATTGTAATTTCAATCATTTTAGAAACAGGTTGTGTTAAATGGAGTTTTTTAACGACTCGGGTTTACCTGGTGAAGGCTTGTGAGACGACATAACGATGGCTACAAACAGGACCTCCAAGAAGGTTGGGGAAGAGGGCCAAGATAAAGATGATAATGCAACTTCAAGCAGTAAAATAACGCAAGGAGATGACACAACAGGTGAAGGAACAAACCCAGGAGATAGTTCCAAAGTGACAGAGGGACAGACAGATGAAGATGAGGTGATTGAGGATGGGGAACCTGTCGGAGATTCTACCTGCTGTCCAGTACGATACTCAATCATCGCCCTCATGTGCATAGGGATGGTGATAATTAACTCCATGAGGACAAACGTGGGTTTTACTGTGATGACCATACTGGATGAAACAGCCCACGATAAGGTCGGAACACTGCAGGCTCTGATCAATGTAAGTAAACAGTACTGATTGTAATGTCTGCGTTCGTAATAGCTCAATGGTTAAAGCGTTCGCTCGCCACGCTTGGCTCGATTTCCCAAATGGCCACATTGTATGAAGGCTGTTTCTGGTGTCCTCCGTGTTTTCGCTGGAATATTGCTGAAAGCGGCGTAAAACCATCTTCACTCACTCGTTTTTGCTGCCATGTAGGGACATGAAGAGGAACATGAAGAGAACTGTCTAATCATCTCTGACAGGTATTTAGAAGTTGTATGAACATGGAGACATGCTTTACATATAACACGTTTTAAATGTTTCAGGGCTCCTTCTTGTACCTCCACCAGTTCATAACATAACACAAACTACAATCAAATTTAAACGTCAGACCGTATCCGTTTGTCGACAATTTCATTTCAAATCACTGACCGTAAGAACACTCTTAATTTTGTATATGGTTGTATGCAAATATCTTCTACAGTATACACTTCGTTTTCATAGCACTTGTTTACATCAGCAGACGTTACACGAAGTAAATAAAGAACTTTCTGAAACAAAAAAACTGTAACTTTCCATGCCTCCCCAAATGCCCTTTAAATACACCCCGTTCATTGTTTGACAGCTGGTGAAGATGAGGGCTAGAACTGATCTCGACTCACCCATGCTTGTAGTAAGAGGTGATTAAGAGATATAGAATTGGGCGGTCAGGCTCTCTGATTTGGTTGACGCATATCATCGAATCCAAGTTGCGTGGGTCGAGGCCCATGCTGTTGATCACCACACTGCCTAGTCCAAACTCGATTATTTACAGACCGCCGCCATATAGCTGGAAAATTGTTGAGTGCGGCGTAAAACTAACATCGCTCACTCACTCATTATTTAGCACTGCTATTCTAGTGGCTTAAGATGTAATAATCAATCCATATAGTATGGGTCAGCTGCCGTTGTAATGGTTGCTTGGTGTTAAGTTAGTACGTGGACTAGTTCGTTAGCTGTTTGTTTATTTCTTTGGTTGGTTGCATTAAATACCGACTGTAATTGTTTGAATCTAGCAAACATAACAGGAAGAATGGTGCTATCCATATCAGGTGACTTGTATGACAAGGGACAGTTTCTGTATGAAATCCAAATGGTGAATTTCACCAAATACTCCAACACTTGAGCGTTTGTATTAAGGGTACACTTATGACCGTCTTATTAAGTATATTTGACTTAATTTTCATACTTTAAACAAATTAAGGTTATTTCCGAAAACTACACACTGATGTTCCCCTCTGAAACATTGCTGACCTGTCCCAAGAATAGATGTTGTATACAAACTAGGTTAATCTGAAAGGCAACATACAAGTAGCATTAACATGATGACCCTCATTGTTCCTGGTGCCTTTGTCGATCTCTCTAACTATCAATACATTCGTACGGACTATTGAATATAATGATACTCCCTTTGTAAATAGTAATAAATTATATGGCAGGAAGGCAGCTGTTCGAATTTACTTCTTTTAGTAAATATGGCCACCGATATATAGAGGACGTTTCACAAGGAAATTATATACATCACCTTACAAGACAACCAATATTATTCTAAATTTTGTCTTTATCAAACATGCAGTAATATTCATCAACAGGTAGAGCACGACCATTAACGTTACTTTTTGTTGTTCTCGTAATACATACACGCCTTAAGCGCACACGTGCCGGTATGTGCGCGCGCGTGCGTGTAAATATGTAAAAGGACAACAAAAAGTAACACACGTGCGCTCTCTGTCTCACACCATTCGTTCCGTTCACCTGATAATGGAGTGAGCATATACTTCGTGTGTTCCTCTAAATTTAGAAGTTGACATTCATATAAACTCTATGCCTCAAATATATATTATTTCAAGTTTAACCAATCATAACTATCTAGTAGGTAAAATATCCATAAATATAAGTGACAAAACTCTTTCCACTTTAATAAGCAATTCCTACTTAAAGTCCCCACATTAACACCAGAGGTTGGAAAATATGGGAAATTTGACGATTAGAACGTTGAAGGCATCTCTCTTGAGTGTTTCCTACCTTCATGCATAGATCTAAACATGAAACACTGATCTCCTTTGTTTCAAGTTTACAAAAGAATTCGCCATTTGATAGTTAGTGAAGGATATTAGCTTGGATATATCAGTACATTTACACACTTACGCGCATGGTGTCCAGCGTGGGGAGACACTAATATATATGTGTGACGTGAATGAAGGAATAAGCTTACCAATATCTCAGTGTCCAGTTCTGTTTTTGAGTGCAATACTTCTGATCATGAATTCGGCCACGTATTTTAGTCTTAACAAACCATGAAGAATATTTATAAAACAGTGCCGGGTGAGGATTGGTCAACTCATGCCTATCGTAAGAGGTGACTAACGGAATTGGTTGGTCAGACAGGCTGGCTTTATTGACGCATGTGGTATCCCAGTTGCGTAATCGATGTTCATGATGTCATGCCCTGGATTGGTTATCAAGGCTCGATTATCTACAGCTGTGCAGTACTAAACAACAAACCCTGACACACTCTCTCTCTCTCTCTCACTCTCTCTCTCTCTCACACACACACACACACACACACACACACAAACACACACACAAACACACACCGTGTGCGCGTGCAAGCGCATGCAACAGGTGATGATTACACTGCCCCCATTACTCATAATGGACAGACATGATGTAACAAAATTTGTTTCTGGAACATGCCTGGTTAAATAACAGCAATAAAAAGCAGGTGGAGCATTCATAAATGTAGCGTATTAATATTCAGAAATGATTATTCAGAATAATTAATCACGCAAGTGTGACGATATACGTGTGTATACGTATATGGCCTTGAAGCACATGTCATTCTGACCGCACAAAACAAAGACCAATATCTACTACATACTTGTAATACTGACTCGGAAAGCAGAGGCCAATAGGCCACATCCGGACCATATACACGGAAATGATGCCAAAATGTATTTTCAAAATCAACAATGATAAAATATTTATGAACATAGTCGTCTGTAGACATTCAAAGATAAGGTATCTTTAACCTTCTTTCCTGGGTCCAGGGCCTAGATTTTCGAAGCTCTCTTAGCGCTAAGATAGTCGAAAGTTAATGTTATTACATGGCACTTATGACTATTGTAAGGCTAAGAGAGCTTCGAAAATATGGGCCCAGGCCCACAGAGCGTTCGTAACGCCGCCACGTTTTGTGGATAGAGTCAGACGGATGCATTCATCGTACGACTCAATATGTGTAGCGGGCGTCAACGAACGTAATAATCATATAATTCTTTGGAACAGGCCCATGTACAACCTCAAGCCAACTATACTGGCCAAAAAACAGACTCAAAGAAATCATTATTTTATTAACATAGCTGTCCCTTTTGGCGCTAAAGTGACTGACAAGATTCATCATGATCGAAATTTGTATTACGTATGATGGCCACAGGTTCATATACATATTGTAAAGAGGTATGAAGGCGTGAACGAAAAGTGGGGAAAACATTGATAACATTTACTAGTCTACCTGCATAGATTATCTTTAGAAGAAGCATGGCAAGTATGCCGTCCTCGATAGATTCTAAATTGTCCGACTCCCCATTGTTCTTGGTGCCTTCTGTCTGATACATTCCATGCTGATACTGGGAGTGAGTGAGGTTAGTTTTACGCCGCAGTCAGCAATATCCCAGCTATGTGGCGGCGGTCTGTAAATAATCGAGTCTGGACCACATAATCCAGTCATCACCAACACGAACATCGATCTGTGAAATTGAGAACCGATGACATGTGTCAACCAAGTCAGAAAGCCTGACCACCCGATCCCGTCAGTCGCCTCCTACGACAAGCACAGTCGCCTTTCATGGCAAACATGGTTTGCTGAAGGCGTAATCTACCCCAGGACCTTGGTTACATACGTTTGCTGTCAGGAGCTGATATTACTGATAATTACAACCCTTCAAACCGATACGTCGTGTGTAAGTCATTGTGTTTTCACTGGCGAAATAGAAATTAGTTTGGCGTTTATGTTTACATAATCCTAAAATATATTTGGCCACGCCTGTCATCTTGCCATTGTTTCCTTATTCCTACTAGAAGGTGGACGTTCTTTCGCTGCAGGCCCTTGGAGATCAGGGCCCCGTTTCACAAAACTCTCGTAAGCCTAAGATCTCGTAACTTTTCTCGTAGCATCAGTAGGTCCTGTATTGCACTATTGGAGGTACAATGGCTACGAGAAAACTTACGAGATCTTAGGCTTACGAGTGTTTTGTGAAATGGGGCCCCGGGCTAGAACCCCAGCTTGTCGTAAGAGGCTACTAACCAGATCGCGTGGTCAGGCTCGCTGACTTGATTTACATATATCATCGCATTCAAATTGCGTAGATCGATGCTGCTGATCACTGGATTGTTTAGTCCAGACTTCATTACTTAGATCACTGCCATATAGCTCACTAAACGGGGCATTAAGAAAACAACCAATCTTTTCTCGAGTTATTGCACTGACTTTGTCACTTATTGTGCAAGTAACTGTAACAAGCTTGACGTTTCGTTGGGACTGCAAGTACAAATCATACTCTTCTTGGACATTTTACATTATATTCTTGTTAATTCCCGTCACATATTGTTTGTTATATTTACTGAGGATGCCATATTTGGTTTGCCAGTATATAATGATTTTCCTGCACTATGCAATTTGACGTTTTCAGAAGGCCATGAATAACCCTTAAATCATTGCCGGAACTAATTCATCCAATTAAATAATGAAACATCTGTTGTTGTCATAACAATATAATAGATGAATTCATCATCATCATAGCCTCGGAGATAATACGCAATTGAATGAGTTGTCTCGAATATCCTGAAACAATCAATTTCATTGGGCGCAAAGGACAAAAACAGCTGTGAAAACTGTTTTGAGTAGGATAGTATTACAATATTTTCCGGTCAATTTCCCTCTACCACCCGATTACTTACCGTCAAAAAAGACAACTCTCCTAGCTGTAAGTCATAGAGAAAGGCGTCATAAGAATTCGTCACGGTAAGCAACAGGTGCCAGTTCAGGACAGTGACTCAGCGAACTGGGTTTCGGACCCAGCTGACAGGAAGGGGAATCCCCTTGAATACTAACGACATTTGCTCGGATTATGCTCACCAAAACCTTTCACCTCGCAAACTCTAATATGTGCCTAATATATATGAACAGTTATGTACTTCGGTGTACAAGAGTGGCTTGTACGTATTATTTGCAAAAATGAAGTTCAGTTAATGCACTCCAAAACAGTAACTCCAAATCTACTTTACCAGGTAGATTGCATGCAGTTCATTATTCACGCGACGTTCAGTTAATGATTTCATTACAAGTGTTAATTTCTGGTGACTGCCGTCGGATACCTCGACTATGCAAAATAACTCAAATAAGTTCACCCAGCATCTGAAGTATTGAAATCGGTGGTTCGTTTCTCGCCTTTCTGGTCTCTGATGCAATTGTACAAAGATTAGGTTACACGTTTGATAGCGAATGTCTTGCATGTGATGTAAGACCTGCAACAAGAAAGGAATTGCTGAAAACATCATTTTTAAAATACGGATTAACTTATAATACAGTGATTGATTAAGCGAACATGTTTATGCATGTTTATGTATGTATGTATATTAGAACACCCATAACGAAGCGCCTATGTAAAAACAACTGTAGTTGTATTTTATTCAAAGAATTAGCCAGTGACACGTTGACTGATGTCTTACTAAATTTAACTTTTTAAAGAGTGAATGTCACGCATGCTATATCATCTGACCGATGAGAAATTAAACCGATGTGAATCAGCTGAAAAAATCCCGTAATCAGCTGAACAGGTTTAAGAATATCCCGAAATTGGTTTCAATATCAGTTGTTACAACGAACCGCGACATCGTACACGTTTGTTCGTACAGCTTAATATGAATGAGATATTATTCCTATTTGTGGATAGTGGTGACTACATTCCTTGAAAATGGTAAGTGCATGATACCATACACTAATAAATTTCTTGTAATTATATGCTACAAACAAAAAGTATGGGAACAGCCTAAAATTTGATAGTCATACATAAACTTAGACCTGCTGAAATCATTAACATCCTTAAGTAAATGCAACTTTCTGTGTCCTTAATGGGCACTTTAAACGATATGCTGGAGCATGCAGCGAAGCGACTGAGTCAATATTCCTTGAGTTTGAGTGAAATTAAACATTGTTAAAACAGCGAAACACACCAACGCCAAGTTTGATTCCAACACCCAAACACAACAGACTGGTGCATGTGGAAGACAGATGTCCGAGACATTTTCTTTACCACGTTTGTTTCATGACCAGATTCCTTACCTGAAGTTTCTCAAGGGATAATATGGAGGTGTTTAGAAGTACTGCGGGTAATGAGGTTCATTGATAGCTTCACGTTGTAAGTCGTGAAAGCATTAATCAATCATAAGACGTGTCACTTTTGCTATACCTCATTATTGAATATCTTTGTACTGACAGACAGATTCTCAGTCTTATAAGAATTAGGATCCTCCAACATGTGCCGCGTCGTGCAGCACAGTGGTGATAGCGCTAAACACAAGTAAAACTTGTCGAAATAATAAACATGTTTATATTTCTTGAAGAAACAACCAGTTCATATTTTGATGCAGTCAGAGCCTGAGCTTTCCCTTTAAGTTCCAGTAGCTCTTACGCATCCGCAAGTAGTTACAGTAGATATTTGAAGCGTATTCACTTGTTTCTTATTAATCAACAGCTGCAACGGCTGGGGGTGAGCTTATTAGTGATTAAGGATTATTGACGTCACCCAACCCCAACTCCCTCTTCCCTTATGATATTAATATGTTTTAGGGAGGTGGTTTATGCCGTTTATTTCTTCATACACTCCAATTGTCGTCTGAGGACTTTTCCAAACATTTTCATTTATCTTTTTATACATTCTTATATCCCTTCCCTGTATGGATATTCTGAAATATGGCATCAAGTCATACTCCCTCTTTATAACAGGATATGATTTTGGATAATTGTTGCTGAGCCAAACGCCTACATCTTAAGTCATGTTTTGACAGCTGCGCAATACATTATTCCATCCCTTCATGACAAAAGTACATTCATATTATAACAATTTTCTGTTTCTACTTTGTAACGAATTTTGAACCACATTTTACATTTTTACCCCTGAATTTAACATATTTTCCAGACATTTACTTCCCTACTATTTCAAACCTTTCAAATGAATTTAAAGTATACTCTTTTCCATACATATAAACAACTGTAGTCGACCGATCAACTTTTTCCTTTTCAGTAGTGTACAGATTTCCCACATACTCGGTGAAAACTTGCATTCATGAAAAAGTAGACATGATTCATTGTTACATGTGAAAATATCACTTCCGACATTGAATGGAATCATGGAATATTAATTAATTTAGAGATAATTTATATTCAGATCCAGTCTTCATAAAACCAGGTATTCATAGATGAATGTGATTATGTATGCAGAAGTATTCAGATATTCCTCTGAGCTATGATGCGTGAGCACAATTTCATATGAAAAAATCCTTATGTAATAGAAATAAGAATTTATCATTTGTATGCATGCCCGCTCATTAAATGGAAATGCAATGTCTGCATGTCAATATCTGTTTATGTCCTGTCATACGGAAATCATTTTGTCAGTATGCCAATGTGTATATACGTCCGTGAGTATATAATGAGAAACCCTTGTCTTTGGTTCAGTGTATGTGTACCTATCCTCACAAGGAATTATTCACCTTCTTCATATGAGAGTTTATGAATCTTTACGTAAAATCTGTATTTGATGTTTTTGGCAATATAGATCTGCTCATATATCACGAAACACAGAATCCTTTGTTGATATTCTTCTGCTACCCTTATATCAGTTTGTATATGGAGCAGCGCATTTATTAACATGACTACTGTGTGTTGTTACCATATATGTTCTGATAAACTGATGTCATTGTTTGCCAGCTCCCGAACGTCAAATGGAACACAAGGATGATCGGTTTTCTCCATAGTGTCTTCTACATAGGGTACCTCATCACGCATCTACCCGCAGGTTACCTAGCAACCAGAATTCCATGTCACAGGTACGTGAATGATGTAGTCATACCCCATAATGTTCTTCAGATCGGTTTCATCTAATCAACACTATACAGGCTCGCATAGTGCAGTAGCTTTCGGCACCATGGCAGCTGAGTCCCTGCTGATGGATGGCAAAGAACCCTACAAATGATGGGCTTTGAACCACATATTATGATCGTGGGTCGTCCACCATCTTGCCCGTCGTATTCCCGATTGATGCAAATGTGTTACATTCTCCTCGGCTTCAGTCCCACTTTTAACTGGATCCCCGTGATATAACTGATGCGTTGTGTAATTCAGCGAAAAATACTACTAACGAGATGCATGGTAATTCAACCTGTTCTCTGCTGGATATAGGAATTATATTTTCCATTAAAGTTTATATTTTACACAACACAATTGTTGATGCGTACGTTATTGAATGTTGCGGGAACAATGGTAGGTGAAATATATGACAGTGTGTATAAATATTATACTCATTCATGCAGTGGCTAGATTATCAGTTTTGTAAAACATATAGCGCATTCTGTCGTGAAAAAATGCTATTGCTTTCAAAAATTGAGATCCACCACTAACGTCGGTTAAATTTAAAACCGTTGTGAAACGATTCGTGAGGATGTGCTGTGAATGACTGGATTGTTTAAATATACCCGCACTCAAACACGCTGGGCCCTCATTGATTAGAAGATTAGAAGATTTAAACATAATCATCATGGCCTTATATTCTTGGGTTTCAGGTTATATGGAGGCAGCATCCTATTGTCTTCAGCTCTCAATCTCCTTCTCCCTGTTTCTATAGACGAGATCAGTTTTGTGTTTACCTGTGTAATCCGGTTCCTGCAAGGACTCAGTGAGGTGAGTGAGGCGATGAGTTTTACACTTGCTCTCTACAGGATAAGCTGCACGCCCGACAGGGCACCTCTCTACAAAGCCAACTTAAGCCTTGAGTTAACAAAACCAACCATCCTTACAGTCATACCTTACACAATACGTTTGAGGTATTGGAGGGAATACCCTGGCGATATCGTGGATGACGTCATAAATCGTAGCATTACGTAAAAGTATGGGTGTTACGATCACCTTAGCGCTGATGTTACTTAATGTTACCCTGGCGCTACTATCGTAGCTTCGACCGAATTCGGCGATGGAGGGTTTAATGTCTGTTTTTGCACAAGGACCGTGGATCAAGTCTCAAAATTGGGATTCTTTTTGTCTCCTGAAAGACCTGTAATAATCGTACTTCTAACACGACGACTGGCGTAACTACAATTTAAAAATGAACTTAAGTTGGTCTTAACGCTTCATATACAGGGCCCATGGTGACGAGGGGCGGTGATGTATCCTAGTGATTAATGCGTTCGCTCACCAAGCCTTGGTGTCATTAGTGTAGAAGGCGCTGTTGATGTGTTGTATCTGTCCACCATATAACAACTGTTCTATGTTCAGCGGAAACCTCACAATAACGACTCCGGACTTGTTTATGTCCATCTCCATTCGACTTCGCCTACAGTTCCGGGCGTCTATTCACAAAACGATTTTCTCATTACCATGATCGTAACTTCCCATATTTTAACATACACCCAGGATGGTCTTTGCGCTAAGGTCGCTTTGTGAAAGTGGAAACCGATCACCTTCAGTAAAGTTGGTTTTTAGTCCACTTAGTCTACACTGTCAACACTGCATCCCTTACATGTATTGTGCATTTATCAATTGTTCACGCATACATAATGAAGAGATTTCAAGACTGGACGTGAAGTTGGTACTAATCCTAGTCATGTCAAACTATTCTTCCTGGTGATGGAGGATGGCGAGGTAGCCCAGTGGTTAAAGCGTTAGCTCGTCATTCTGGTTCGATTCCCCACATGGGTACAATGTGTGAAGCCCATTTCTGGTGGCCCCCTGCCATAAGAATGTTAGAATGTTACTAAATTCGGCGTAAACCTAAACTCACTCACTCACTCCTTGGTGACGGGGAAGGCCTTGGTAACGCATTGATGTTCGAATTACGATAGGTCGTGACACATGCTGTATGCGAAGTAACATTGTCATGTTGGAACAGTTCCCTCTGTCGGTTCATAATCGGAATCCTGAGATACCGTTTTGCTGCCAAATTCCCCTGAACTGCTACTAAATCAGATGTTGGTGTGCTGGCCCCACACCATAACACTGCTCTACCGAATCGGTTGACCAGTCGAATGGAACTAGGGGCAAAACGTTCATGTCTCCATCATGGCACTAAAGCAGAAATCATGATTCATTCCAAGTTCCAACGGTTCCAGTTCCACCACCGCAAACGATTCCGCCAGTGGAAGTCTCTCAAAAAGAGGGTTGACAACTGGCCTTGTTGGTCGACGCCCCACTTCAATGTGCAGGGCGCAAATAAACCCTACTTCCGGTCCAAGTCGCCCTAAAACTAGATCAACACCACCACTGAATCCGCACTTCACACAATCGATGCCTGACAGTTTGGTCTGAAATTCATCTCAAACCAGGGATCCGTTGTTTAGTCTCTACGGCTGTGGCAAGACGATGACGGAAGTGAGCAACACGAAAGCAGCGGTCCTAGGCTTGAACGGCCTCTTCTTAGGCGGATCTGGTCTACTTGAAACGATCCCAAAAAGCGAGATATGGTGCTCTGATTAACGTTGAAATGTCGGGCAACTGCAACAGTCGATTCCTCTCTAAGAAGGGCATAAGGATTGCGTCTTTTCCAGGCAAAAACGAATGTTACAATATTAACACAGCCTTTGACTTCTTGTAGAAGCCGCATGCTTTTCCACTTACATGCACGTGCATGTTTTTCATGTTTTCTTGGTGACGTTTTGACGAATATTTCTTCAAAGGCTTCTATAACAAAGGAAAAGTTTAAATTGCCGCGTTTTGGCTGTGAAGTTGTTTACAAGCACACAAAGATGGTGTTTTGAAAGAAATAGTATATTTGTATTGTTTTGGATGCAGCTACATGAGTCCAATATTATGTAAATCACCAATGCCTTTTTGTGAAAATGTACATTAATTACAGCGGATTTCACATGTTCCGTGTGAGTATTTCACAAATCTCAAGTAAATTTCGTTGTCACCTATATCTATGTAAAAATGATTATTTAGTGATGAAATATTAGGATTAACATTGGAAGAAATATCAAATATTTGTTATCCATTTTTCATTGTGTTCATATACATGAAATTATGCTACATCTGTAGTAACCCTGTCTAATTATTCCTTGTTTGTTGACATCAACGCATGAGGATGAACGTTTGCTATTGTGTGCCCTGAACCACGAAGTTGTTTGATAACACTGTAGGCAATTAGAGAAGACTTCGTGTACGTGGGAGAAATACCAAATATTTGTTATACAGTTTTTCATTGTGTTCATATACATAAAATAACCTACTACTATAATAACCCTGTATAAAATTATTCCTTGTTTGCTGACACTATCGTATAGGGATGCAGGCTTGCTGTTGTGTGCCCTGACAGACGAAGATAATACTGTAGACAAAGTGCACTGTTCTGATTAAATACGTTCGTCAGCTGATCATGAGATATATACTTGGATCTGTCACTCAGTTGTTATAGCAGGTTAGTGTTGGTCATAGTGTTGGTCACATTATCTAACCAGTTGGGAGGTAGTTCAGCAGCAAACTGGCGAAGAGATGGACAGAACTTTTAAGGAGGAGATTGCTTTCCGCTCCATGACTTTTTATGTAGATGGCGGTGGATCTGAGGCTGATCCTTGGCTACAAATTGCTAAACAAAACCACCTGACTCTGATTCAAAACAACGAAACACGGGGATACTAGAGTCTTTCTGATCAGGAGTCAAAGGACATGGACGACAGGCTGCCGAAATCTTTGTCATACCCATTTCGGTCCGCAAAATATTCTCATCTCTCTCGTGAGTGATGGCTATTGAACTGGTTGTCTTAATGGTGGCAGTGGAAGGTCTTCCTGAAACAACCCACGCTTGTCTTATGAACTGACTAAAGAGATTGGGTGGTCAGGCTCGCTGACATGGTTGACACGTCTTCGTATCCCAGTTGCGTACATCGATGCTCATACTGTTGATCACTGGATTGTCAGGTTCTGACACGATTATTTCCAGACCACATCCATATAGCTAAAACATAGCCAAGTGCGGCGTAAAACTAAACTCACTCACTCATCGCGTATGATTTTCACACTGTCAGTTATTTTGCCTCTGACTGACGTCTCCACTGACGTTTCATAGTCTTGTTCTGAACTTCAGTCCATATAGCATCAGCGACCTAGCAACTTATAGACTTGCGACTTTTTCATGTTGATCAATATCAGCTTGTAATCACACTAGGGAGTATTGTACTTGATACATAATAATTACAGAGGGTGTGGTTTATAGAGTTCCTAATTAGGCTCAGAACCTTTCAACCAACCTTCGCCCAGACATATGTTACATGTTTATTGTTCCCGGGCAGTACAGTTCACAGAATTGATAGTACAGTACAGATACCATATTGTGGTTCATCTATCATTGTTCATGTTATTGTGTATGGCCCGAAAGCAACAACAGGAACTAAATAGATGTTAATTGAAGAAGCACAATACTGCTTATGATAATGAACTGATATAACAGATTGTATAAACACATGCATATAATTCTATACTGAATGGAGATCAGCGTCTGTTTTCACTGAACATTGACATTTAAGCCCCGTCTTTAACTTAGCATAGATTTATGACAACTTACGACACTACCACAACCGTGTCTCCAGTATGTAAGGGACCACCTTTGTGGTGTAGTGGTTAGAGCGTAAGCCCCGAGAGCGGAAGGTCGAGGGCTGGATCCTCGGCCCCGTTGTACCAAAAAGACGTTAGAATATGGCACCTGTGAACCCTACACCTTAACACCGACTTACGACATTTGAAGCACTAGCACTGTAGTTATTTTTATGCCTTAGCGCCAGCGTACATTTGAAACACCCCCATTATAGTTATTCCTGTACCTAAGCACCAGCTTGCGACATCTGAAGCACCGCAACTATAATTTCCCATTCTTACGCACCAACCTAAGACATTTGAATCACTATCGCTATTGTAATTCCTATAACCTAGCACAAATTTACGACATTTAAAACACTATCATTATAGTTATTCCAATACCTTAACGCCTATTTACGACATCTGAAGCACTACAACAACGGACATCCCTATACCTTAGCACCGACACACGACATCTGAAGCACAACAACGGGCATTCGTATACCCTATCACCGACACAAGACAATTGAAGCACTACAACAACGGGCATCCCTATATCTTAGCACCGACACAAGACATTTGAAGCACTACAACAACACATATCCCTATATCTTAGCACCGACACAAGATGTTTGAAGCACTACAACAACGGGCATTCCTATACCTTAGCACCTACACAAGACATTTGAAGCACAGCCGCTATAGTAGTTTCTATACATTAGCACCGACTTATGCCATTTGTAGCACTATCACTAAAGCTATTCCTATTATATTAGCTCTAAATTGCGGCAGTTGTAATGATACGAGTGCCCGTAAAAGCGACAGGGTCAACTTACGGCAGTTCTAATGATACGAGTGCCTGTGAAGCCGACAGGGTCAACTTACGGCAATTGTAATGATACGAGTGCCCGTGAAGCCGACAGGGTCAACTTTCGGCAGTTGTAATGATACGAGTGCCCGTGAAACCGACAGGGTCAACTTTCGGCAGTTCTAATGATACGAGTGCACGTGAAACCGACAGGGTCAACTTTCGGCAGTTGTAATGATACGAGTGCCCGTGAAACCGACAGGGTCAACTTTCGGTAGTTGTAATGATACGAGTGCCCGTGAAGCCGACAGGGTCAACTTACGGCAATTGTAATGATACGAGTGCACGTGAAGCCGACAGGGTCAACTTTCGGCAGTTGTAATGATACGAGTGCCCGTGAAGCCGACAGGGTCAACTTTCGACAGTTGTAATGATACGAGTGCCCGTGAAACCGACAGGGTCAACTTACGGCAGTTGTAATGATACGAGTGCCCGTGAAGCCGACAGGGTCAACTTTCGACAGTTGTAATGATACGAGTGCCCGTGAAGCCGACAGGGTCAACTTTCGACAGTTGTAATGATACGAGTGCTCGTGAAACCGACAGGGGTTGATTTACACAAAGCAATATTAAAGTTACAGCTGGCATCTGGATATAAAATCAAAACTAGATAAAGCACAAGACATAACAAGCGTTGTTAAATTTATACTAAGTTAAAGACACTGACAAATTGACGTCAAAACCACAACTGTGATACCGGCAGCGAGTTAATCTCCATCGTATAATAATTTCTTGATTGTTTTATCATGAAATATGGCTGGGGTTAGGAGACAGTTCTCATGTAACAGTGTTGAAGTTTCTTTGTGTGAGTCCGTGCAGAAATAAAATTATCAATACGTAGTCCAAATTCTTTACGCGGAAATATTTTCATTACAATCCTGAATCATTCCAAAATGTATTGTTTGTTTCATATGTTGCTGTTTTAGGGTTTTATTTTGTAACATTAAATACTTCAGAATCTATGCGTCCAAAACAGCACACAAAATATTTTTGTGTCCTTTTACTATATACTTGTTAAAGGAAACGCAATTGCTTTTTCCGTTTACCCGAGCGCTGATGAAAATACGATTTACAGAACATGGTTCAGTTGCTAGCGGATGTGTATTTATTGTATTTCGCTGAGCCATAGAATATATCTCTGAAAGAAACATTAAATGTTGTATTTTTTGGAAAGTTTTAATGCTCCTCATCCAACTTGACAAAGCGTCCAGCAGAACGGAACAGAACACAGAATTGTATCACTGTATCATCGATTACGTTTGCTCATTCATGTGTAAGTGTTTCTGTCGATGTCAAGCATGTGTGCATGTTTGTTTTCCACTGCCGTTACGTATAAACGGCATAAAATACAATATATTACCGTTTTGCTCTGTTTCATTGTTTACAAAACCACACATTACATAATATTTATTAATGGTTCGGTAAATATATTACACATGTAGATATGTACAATTACAAATGCAAAACATTCTTTGGTTGTTGAACAAACGCACTTAAGGATCATGATAACATTGCTGACAAATTCATAACAACTTTTTTCATTCGTGAGCGAGGCGTTTCGGTACAGATTCTTGTACCGTTGTATTGTTAAGCTGCACTCAGTGCAGGTTAATCATTACTAGCATAGGTAACTTGTATTGTTAGTATCATCCAGCCCATGTAAATCATTGCTACTCGTAGAATACAGAATTATAACTCTATAACATAGAATGTTAACTACCAATGCATTTCTTTCAGAAAATAAAATGAAAGTATTCAGATTTGTGTTCATTATGTAGTGAAGGAAGGGAATATATTTGTCACTTGTTGTGGGAATGTGAATTTGTGCAAACCTTTAGATAAAAATTTATATCATGGTTAACAGAAGGTTGTGATCACATCCATCATCTCAAACCCACGATGGAATTGATAATTTTGGCTGTAAGGAAAAAGTTTTTTACTCTGTTTTTGACTTGTTCATATTACTGGGAAAGTATTACTTGTATAAAAGCAAGCACAATTCTCCCTGAGCAAATATTGCTTAGTTCAGAAGTGAGTTGAAATTGAGATATACTATTGAAAAATGTGTCTTCGTTAACAAAAGCTGTGAAGCCGAATTATATTCTAAATGGCTTTTGTATCAAAATTTATTTAAAGACGACTCAATTAATTATATTCTTAAGTGATATGTTCAATAATTAATTATCTTGTGTATGTGTGAATGGATTGTCTTGTTTCATTAAAGTTTACACCTATATCCCATTACATTATTGCGTATCCTCTGACTGAGCAATCCCTTGGCTGCTTAGTTTTTTATTGTAATAAGGATTCAGAAGTAAACTGTAAATTAAAAAAAGGTGTATAGTTAGAATGCACCCAGTGCAGGTAAATCATTACTAGCATACGTAACTTGTATTGTAAGGATGCATCCAGTGCAGGTAAATCATTACTAGCATACGTAACTTGTATTGTAAGGATGCATCCAGTGCAGGTAAATCATTACTAGCATAGGTAACCTGTATTGCTAGGATGCATCTATTTCAGGTAAATCATCACTAGCATAGGTAACTTGTATGGTTAGGATGCATCCAGTGAAGGTAAATCATTACTAGCATAGGTAACTTGTGTTGTTAGTATGCATCCAGTGAAGGTAAATCATTACTGGTTTAGGGAACTTGTTAAGTGGGACCCAGTGCAGGGAGTGGGAGAGAACTAGAAATTAAAACAAGCACTCGACTGGAACAGGTTGTATATTGGATGGGAGTAGTCGTAACTGAAATGAACCGTTTCGTAGACCGCACGCTTCACACGATCTTGTAACATTTTATGAAAGGCCAGATATGAACATAATCCATTAAATGCATTGCCAAAAGGAAACGAAATGGCATTGTTTAAAGAAAATGTCAGTTGGAAAGCAACAACCTATCAAAACTTTCGTCCAGATAGTGTGCGTCTTTTCTGGAGACAGTGAAGTTAGTCATGAATATTCCTCTCAGCCAGCTGGTAAAAACACAGTCAGTCACAGCTATAAGATGATCATAACATGGCACAGGCAATATTTTGATGATGCAACCTGGTTAATCAACTTGGTTCGACCTACTCATCCTGACCCGTAACTTGTATGGCTAGCACAGATATTTTCGATGACAGGAGGCTGACCATAACATCTTTTGTGATGTCAGCTCTATATCAACATCAACACCAATGAGGAAATGAGGGACTTCATGTGATTTGGACAGCATATTTCAAAGAAAAGACACGTGGATAAATATATTTCAAGACTTGTCCAGCATGTATCCTCAAATTAAATTAAATTAAATTAAATTAAATTAAATTAGATTAGATTAGATTAAATTAAATTAAATTAAATTAAATTAAATTAAATCTGTCGGACCTGTAAGAACCAATAGAATAATTCATAAGTAATTCTTGTAAGACATGCGTTACAGTTTTAGCATTACTGAATTACAATATTTTACCTTTTCTGTCAATGGGAGACACCTGTGTTATCGAATGCTGAAATACGTAGGAATGCGTTGAAAACCTCCTCGCTGTGAGTCGATATGTCGATTCAGCATTTCGAAATGGACACTATTGTCTGATATCGATCTGGTATTTCTTAGTGGAGTGTTCACACTGAAACGAAAGTACATTCCTTTGGAAATAAGAATGACAAAGGGGGGATTAATACAGCATTTATGGAGAAAACTAAGGGAGTATGTTACAGCCAAGAGTTACACCTACGACTTTCATTGATTTTGTATAATTAAACACTCGTTTCTTGCCTGTAATTGTGGTATAACACAGTTGAGTGGGAGTGTTGTCCTGCATGATAGCGTTCTCGTCCTGTCGCTTACAAGACAAGACTGCATGTGTTATCATGCAAAGTGTGGTGGATTTCTTTAACAGCTGGGTCAGGTGAAAGTCGCTTACAAGACTAGACTGCATGTGTTATCATGCAAAGTGTGGTGGATTTCTTTAACAGCTGGGTCAGGTGAAAGTCGCTTACAAGACTAGACTGCATGTGTTATCATGCAAAGTGTGGTGGATTTCTTTAACAGCTGGGTCAGGTGAAAGTCGCTTACAAGACTAGACTGCATGTGTTATCATGCAAAGTGTGGTGGATTTCTTTAACAGCTGGGTCAGGTGAAATTAACACCCCTGTATACATGATAGATGATGAAAATAAACACACATAGCCTCAGTGCAATGGGGTCAGGAATCGCTATCAAATGAAGATAAACAACAATCTCATTTGACAGTGAATCAGTATTAACGACCTCCTGGCATAAAGTGACAAAGGAGCGTTAACAGATGGTACTTAATGTTACCCTGCCTGTGTCTCGACATTAAGGTTGAATACATTCTTTGAGTCCTCTAACAGTGAGGGGGTACAATGATGGTGTGCTAATACTCTGATACTATGCATTCATCATTGCAAGTAACTTGGATATCCCAATAGTTAACCACACACACACACACAATCACACATACACACATGCACACACATATACACCCACACCCACAACACATACATATGCAAATACGTGTCTCTGTGAAAGTGAAATGATCCAACACTGTTACTCTTAACACCTGAACAATCCAGATACCGCTCTTTGGTAAATTTAACGACAACCTCGGTTAACCCTGTTTGTGTTTAATTCGTTTTGGATGCTCTGCTAATTATATTTTCGAGGTGACAAAATTTTCATGCCTGCAAAACTCTGTTTCAGGGCTTGCTGTACCCCTCCTGCTACGGAATTTTACGCCACTGGTCTACGCCCCAGGAGAGGGGGAGACTTGGCTCCGCTGTCCTCACAGGTAGGTCACGTGATACCTCCAGCTACTAGACCCTCGTGTAATTACCCTACTCACCTGATTGTCCTTTACAGTTTGACGGCACCGTGTCCTGGCTGGACGATTCCGGATCATGGTCATGTGGGAACCGGGGTTCGAATCCAAGATCATGTGATTCTAACTCGCTGAACTGAATATTGTATACTGAACAACGTAAGAAGAGCAAATTTTGAAAAAAAATAAAATCTCTAATATGTAATTATATATATATATGGTTTGAACGCTTAGAATATGTAACGTTTACTGTATATTAACCTGTTTACATGTTTATGGAGCGACCATATATATATATTTATACATATTATATATATATATATATGAATTTAGTTTTAGGCTGCACCCAGTTTTCCAGCCATAGTCTTGTAAATAATCGAGTCTGGACCAGTTAGTCCAGTGATCGACAGCATAAGCATCGATCGGCGCAATTGGGAACCGATGTCATGTGTCAACCAAGTCAGCGAACCTGACCACTCGAGTCGTAAGAGGCGACTAGCGGGAGTAACGAGTCGTAAAAGGCGACTAACGGTATCGGGTGGTCAGGTTCGCTGACTTGGTTTGACACATGACATCGGTTCCCAATTGCGCCGATCGATGCTTATGCTGTCGATCACTGGACTATCTGGTCCAGACTCGATTATTTACAAGACTATGGCTGGAAAACTGGGTGCAGCCTAAAACTAAATTCATTCACTCACTCAAACCATTCAATCTCAGTAAATTTATTCTCGATAACAAAACCGAAACTTAACGTGGGTTGATGTAGGATCGATAACCAACACTTTGTGTTCTGGAATTAACATATCTTTTTATTTCATTTTGATCTCACCCATGACAACGGATCCTCCGCTGTTCTGGGACATAAAACTATACCGGCTACATCCCGCTACTGTTAAACTGTCATTGCAGGCATTCAGTTGAGTTTATGGCCAAATGCTGTTGGTGTAACGACAACTGTTGTATTGAACTACTATATGAGCTTGCATAGAGAAATAACGTTGATCCCGGGTATTGGTGTAAGCTGTGTTTCAAAACGTGTCTACTGAACAGCAAAAGGAACGCAACACAGTTTTTGTCTGTTTGTTTGTTTTGTTTTTGCTTGTCTGTTTTGTTTTGTTTGTTTGGGTGTTTTTGGTCACTGTTTTAAATACAAGACATACACATGAATGCTCACCTTTAAGAGATTTCATTTTTTCGAATCTTGCATTTCTTTTGCTGGTGAGTATATCTACTCCATTCATGTCGAGGTGAAGATCGACTGAGTGTACAGGCGCGCACTCTATATCACAAGTACAAGGGACCGATGTTTTAACTATCAAGATGTAGAGGATGCTCCATTGTTGGATGACATTATTTGGGAACTAAACTGTAATTCTATGATTTCCAGAAACAGGGAGATACTCTTGCAACAGCTCACTGCCAAAAGCAAAGAGCCTATCTTGGGGATGCATATCACAAATTATCAAAAGCTAACTTTATGGTAACAACACAGTGGTATACGTATTTTAAAGAATATAAAATGTTAGACAATTTAAATGTGTATTTAATCTTCATTAGAAAGTATGGTTGTATGGAAAAGAATCCTAATTTAAAAGCACGCCGTTGTGCACCTAACATATTGTCCAAAATGGCAGAAATACTACCTCAGTCTTCAAGGGTATTGTTTCACGAGCCAAATGGAACTTGACCCGTATCCTTGATGCCTGGTCATTATGTGCGACTTATGGGTCACCGACTATCCGAACTGATACGAGGAACGTAATGCATCTGGCAATAACCGAATCTGTCTCACTTCACTGTAATGACGACAGCCGTGGTACACAGTACATGGCGTCGATATTCACCAAAACACTAGTCCCGTAAAATAAGAAGTGTCGAACATAATCCACAGGTGCAGGCTATGTGTTTCATAAATCATTTATTTGGTACACGATATCACAAATTTCTGTCGACAATACATATCGATGTCAGAAAATTGGAAATACATATCAGATCCACTCCTTGCTCCTTCATCAGACTGATGCTCTGAAACGTGGAGAACGTTTAGGAATAAAAGAAGTTGTCCTCAAACGTACTATGTATTATTGTTCTTCTAAATGCCTATCAAAGACGATATTTATGTAATGTGTGACTGTGAGTCCTATGACGCCAACTTAATGTATGGTTAGTCTGAAACAAAATTAAGGGATGTGCCACTAAAGACGCGGCAGTGGCAACAATATTTTACGCGTAAGTCTATACAACGTCGTTAATGGTCGCCCGCTGTTACTGTTCCAGGAGCCTACGCAGGAGCGGTGATCGGCTTCCCTCTGGCCGGTTTCATCACACACTACATTGGCTGGCAGTACATCTACTACATCAACGGTAAGAGGAGATAACTTCTGCTTTAACGGTGGTTGTCTAGTTTTTCCGGGTTTCTAAACGTATAATCGCAAAAAGACGGCGTGCACGCTTTGCGTTAGACCACTACTGAAGTCAGCAGTTATCATCTCAGACAAAGTGTATCATAAACTCATATGTACAAAAGACTGTATGTAACGAAATTGTATCTCCCAACACATTAAAGAAACAAGTTACAAAATTAGTTCGTATCTACACATTTTAATTAGCTGAATGGAAAAATCAGTATGTGCATGCATGCTTGCTTGTGCGTATTCAATTTAAATTTAACATTCTCATCCATTCGGTCATGTCAAATTATAACGATGTATGTATGTATGTATGTATGTGTGTGTGTGTGTGTGTGTGTGTGTGTGTGTGTGTGTGTGTGTGTGTGTGTGTGTGTGTGTGTGTGTATGTGTGTGTGTGTGTGTGTGTGTGTGTGTATGTGTGTGTCTGTGTGTGTGGATTTCCCCAACGGATCTATTATCTCCCTGACGATAAAAGAGAAACACATATGAGTTCCGTGTCGTGTAATTATTTCAGAAACAACTTGTTATATATGTATACTGCACGCTCGCCATTCTCATAACTTTCTTTTTTTATATATGTATTTGAATCTAGTTTGAAGTGAATTCTTCATATGGAGATGTTGAGGACACCAACATGTCTTTAGAAAATACAAGCTCTGATGTCCCAGTGTTCTTGACTGTCCACTGTTTTTATGCAATGCCTCTCACGAAATATTGTGATGCACTACTTTCCTCTCTAGGTGGCGCTGGCGTGCTGTGGATGTTGGTGTGGGTGCTGATGTCGAGTGAAAAGCCGTCGCATCACAGACGCATCAGCGACTCGGAGCTGCTTTACTTACAGAAATCCCAAGGCAACCAGGTCGTGGACTTTCAGGTACATTGCCAGTTACAAGTGACATTATGGCATGTGTGAGTTTGTCCGTGGTAAAGTTGTATGAGGTTTCACCATCGCTCATGGTGACGCGGGTCCTTTATGTAGTAGAACCAAACACCTTTTCTCCAACTGCTCCTCTATCGTTTCAGCTGGTAGCATTGTGAGTCCATTGTGTCTCAAGATCGTTTCTGCAAAACGCGTTCTTCAGTCGGGTCGTTATGTGTAAAAGATGTCTTCTGATAGATCTTGGTACCAAGTATTCTAAGTCATCTCGTGCAGACTTCTCGAAGAATTGCCTATGAGCTATCTAGGGTTTCATTCGTGAGAGTAAAGAACCTGCCCCGGCCTTATCACCAATACACAGGAATCTCGTCAAACTTGGTTCACGTCGCTCCGACTTCCAGTCCAAAACTTCATTAATAATAACAACTAAGAGACACATACTGGATTAGATTCGATACGTTTTCACCAAATGCTCGAGATTATATGGTTACGACATAAAAGATATCTTCTAGATCACGCGCACTGGGCCGATTCTTCTTGCAATGTAATGGCTATTTTATAACGGGTCTTCCCACCTACCAAATTCCTACTGTTTCAGTAGAAGCAGTCACCGGAGCACGTTAATCCCCTAAGATCCCTTATTTTGTTCCCTATTAAAAAGTTGACTGGGCAAATGTGATAAGATATAAACAGCGCGTGATGCATCGGTTTCTGCGTAGACCTTGCCGTACTTAAAGCACGACCCAGTACAAGCTGTGATGATCAGTAATTGCAGCAATCACGTGATGAGCGTTGATGTCTGACTAACTGTTTATGATGATAGTTCCACAGGTGTTGCCACCAAAATGGCCAAACAACAGTTTACCAATCTGACAGGTAGCCATGTGAGAGTAATTGTTTAGACTGGCATGCCAGGTATTCACGAATCAGGCGGTTATGAATTTTAAGCACTTTCATGATTAAGTTTATAGGAAGTCCAGTTCTAACGCAGTTACATATGGAATTTCGGGATAAACAAGGGTCAATTTAACATGCTCCCCTGTGGTACTGTACACATTATTATTATTTTTGATTATGGGATATTTATATAGCGCATCTTAATGCAAGTGGCACATGCTCAAGGCTCAACTCAACCGCTTTCCTATCCTACTTACATATTTACTGCTGAGGGGACTGGGACACATAGTCACACTAATGTGTCCAAGTTTACTGCATGTTGCTGTACCAGCAACTAGGTGTTTGCACGTGTTCATGTGGCCACCTTCTGGTAGCCTACCAACTGAAACATTCTTCAGTCAATATACAAAGCTGACTCCAAGGTTACACACGGTCACAGGTGGGCTTGATCCGCACTCCTTAAGTTGAACTAACCTCTACATAAACTAACCCCTGAACTACATTCTAATATTTAGGATTATACCTATAAACCCATTTAACCCTCACATTTCTAGACGTGAAATTCACTGAGAAATGAGAACTGCTTTATGATTTGGGTATTTCAAATTTGAGTTTTGCATGAAGGGGTTGCCAACTCCCTTGGGATAGTCAGTGGTTAAAGCGTTCGACCGTCATACCGAACTCTCGGGTTCGATTCCCCGCATGGGTGCAATGTGTGAAGCCTATTTTTGGTGTGCCCCGCCGTGATATTTCTGAAATATTGCGAAAAGCAGTGTAAAGCCATACTTACTCACCCACTCACTCACTCACTCACTGGCTGTTTTATATTTGATATTTTTGTCCATAAACACGCGATGCCAATATCATCGTTGTGGCATCGTTGCCATTTGTAAAAACAGACCATATCTCCAAAATGATTACTAGTATTTTCTTTCTTTCAGGAATCATGGTTACCTTGGAAACGCATTATTATTTCGCCCGCTGTCATATCCCTCTGCTTCTGCCATTTTGCCAGAAACTGGGTGTTTATTTTAATGCTGACGAACGAACCTTTCTACCTGAGCTTATTTGGATTTAACGTAGCTGAGGTAAGTATACATATGTACAACCCTACTTTCCTTTCTTGACATGTGTTCTCAGTTTTAGCATCCAAATCATGTCCATCACGTGTGATATCCTCGTAAATACTTCAACAAGAATGTGAAAGAGTCACAGCAGTAAAATGTGCACTGACAGTGTTCAACTCTTTATACCGTGCGGTAAATTTTCAGCACAGATTAAACAGAAAATTGGCCGTTAGATTACGCCTCTGTAACGTAACCTTGACCTTCCAGAACGGTGTGTATTCCTCGCTGCCCCACATATTGAAGGTTTTGCTGGCGTTCGTCAGCGGCTACATCGCCGACTGTCTGCTGCTTAGGAGCAAGCTGAGAACCGGGACTGTCAGGAAGCTCCTCACAGGAATCGGTAATGCTACGCTTTAGTGCTAGGTTAACGTTGTTTGACGTAGTAAGCAACATTCCCGTATTATCAAGGCGGCTTGTCAGTAGTCGGCAATCCACAGCAGTGAGTTAGTTTCTACGATAACTTAACGCTGTCCCTCTTGCAGCATAACATATTTTGTTTCAGCATAACATATTCAGTTTCGTTGCTTCGAGTTCCTTTCAAAGACTTGAAATTTCAAGTAATTTATCGTTACTTCAGGTTTCTTGAAAAAAATACTGAAATGTCAAGTATTTTCGCGTTAATTAGAGTAACGAGAAAATTGTTGATGTCACGCAATCAACTGAGCTACAGCAAATTATAATCAATACTGTGTTTGGTCATCATAGGCGCACAGAAACAATTCCAGTAATATGCATGACACAGTAAATCATACATGCGTGGAACATATGCTTTTGTGAATGATCCTATCATACTTTGTTGTGTTTGACTTGGATTACTTGCCGACAGTCAGTTTCACATTGTGCATGATGAAACGTCAGTGCATACATCGTGACATAATACCTTCTGTTTCTGTTTCAGCGTTCGGGGTTCAGACTCTGTCCTTCTTCATCCTGACCTTTGTACGGAGCAAGGTAGCTGTGATCGTCTTTCTCACTTTCGGAGTGGGCTTTGGGGGTCTAGCGGTGTCAGGTACGTCTAGTTCGTCATCATCGTCGTCGTTCTTGTCTTTAAAACCACATTTACTCCCCGCTACCTCATAAAAACACACAGTAATTAATTATTATTATCATAATGCGTAGAATAATAAACTCTTTCAGTCCTTTGCTTTTTTTGCCTGTGTCTAAATACTGTGAGTTGTCTGCGCAATAGGGAGGAGGAGTACCTCCTCAGCACAGATCCCCAAACACCACTTACTCACCTCCTCGACATGGATGACATCGAACTCCTTGCTGAAGAAGAGACCAGTCTGAAAGAACAGGTTCTCCTTGTCGAGTCCTTTTCTAACGATATTGGCATGACATTTGTATTCGACAAATGTAATACTCTTCATTTGAAACGAGGAAAGATAACTAATGATGTATCGGTTAAATTGCAAATATGGGAGTTATCGAGCATCTTGTGGAAGGTCAGGCCTAACCTGGAATGGAAGACAAGCTCCAGAATGCCCAGTTGCAATATAAACTTCAGGCCAAGTATAAAGCTCCCTCCTATTCCTTTAGAGCAGATGAGTGGACTAAACAAGACAGCCAGAGTCTTGACCGCCTGACCAGAAGGATCATGTCTGATAACAGAACACAATACCCTCGTTCCTCTCTTTATCGTTTATATATACCAATCAATTGTTGGACACAATCTGCAATTTGAAGTTGATTTTGTTGATGGCGATGTACTGCTGGACGGTGATGGGAGTAAACCAGGTGAAGTCTTTCACCAAGTCTGCTCAGAGTCGGTCCTTTGTGGAGAAGCTGTCCGAGAAGCCATTGCATCGTGTGTACATGCATGAAGTCGGCCGGTCTCAAATGTGAAGCTGAGGGATTCCTTTTCTTTGCTCATTCACTTCGCAATCGCCAGAATGTGATTCTTAATTAAAATGTTAGTATGAATTGTCGACTGTGCAATGAATGTACAGAGACTGTCCAACACCTTGTCAGTGGATGCCCTTTCTTGGCACAAACAACATATCTTACAAGACATGGCTCGCTGCTTTACTATCGTCTCCACCATGGATGCGGCTTTGACCACGAGACCCATCGATGGTATGACCCTGAACAGGCCCAGGACGTCATAGAAAATGATGCTTTCAAACTCCCCTGGACTAGACCCATATACAGCGTGAGACGATTTCCAGCCAACACACCTTATCTTGTACTTTGGGATATATCTATATCACTGAAATTTTCTGTCCCTTTTGACAGCAGTTTGATTGGCAAGATTCAGGGAAAGCATGGTAAATATGCAGACCTCGCCTTTGAAATGTATCGCTGTCGTCAGGCTGTCGTCAGGCTGTCCCCATTGTTCTCGGTGTCCGGGTTCTCCACCTTGGATGAGGTGCCCTGGTTGAGAACCCGGGCACTCTCCAGATCTGATCCAAGAGATCAGGAGAGTGACCGGGTTCTCCACCGGGAGCACAGCCCTTCTGAAAATCTGGGTAATGCAGAAGACTGCAGTGTTAGGGAGACTTCATATTCTCCGGAAAGTTCTTCGTGGGTTTGACTAAGCAGCGTTTCCGTGAGAAGTCCCATTCGCTGTTTGGACTGCGTGTAGCAGGAGGAAGGGCTTGGAGCTGATGATGAGTCTTACCGGCCTGACTGTGCCAAGATCACTCGAACCATCTCTGCTGCATGTCTATCTTAATCTGTAAAACAGAATAATTACCATAATGCGCAGAACGCTAGTATTCTACACTGTACATACTGAAGCTTATTTTGTGAGGTGAGAATAAATAGGGTTTGATGTCGTGTCTGTCTATCTATCTCTCTCTCACTCTCTCTCTATATCTATCTATCTATCTATCTAATAGGTGGAATAGGTCTTCAGCATGCTTGCCCATGCTTGCAATAAATAGCGACTATGCTTATCGTAAGAGGCAACTAACGGTACCGGGTGGTCAGGCTCGCTGACGTGGTTGACACATGTCATTTGTTCCCATTTGCGCAGATTCATGCTCATGCTGTTGATCATTGAATTGTCTGGTCCAGATTCGATTATATACAGACCGCCGCCATGTGGCTGGAATATTGTTGAGTGCGGGGAAAATTAAACTCACTCACTCTCTCACTGGCATATATACCCCGGATATGGCACCAGTGGCTTTGTACTAACCTGACACTGTTTATCAACAACACCTGGATGAGGTCTCTTTAATTAGTATCAGGTAGCGAAAGTTCTCTGGTGCATCTGCATGGCATGGAAAGGTGCAATGTTTCATGGCTTACACTTTGGACACGCAAATTTTGGCGATGCTGCTACAGTCTGTTGCCACGCCATCTGTCGTTGAGGTGTCGCTTCTGACGGGTCTGCAGATGAAGCTCTGTAGGCTATGTACTCCTCTTTATATCCACCCAATAGCTGACGGTTAGTACCCATGTAGGGAATCCTAACTTTCATATTCACGTGTAAGTATGAACGATTATACATGAATAATATATGGTGACAAGAGGCAAAGTATAATAAGATGTTTTGTCTGAGAATAGCATTAATTTTTATCAAATCACTACGCTCTTTGTACAGAAAGAGCAACGTTTGTTCTACAAAGCTGTACAATTAGCGGGAAAATAGAATAATTACATGAGCAATGGTAGGGTGGTTAAAAGAGACCACCCGAACTAATAATACCAAAATGTTGTCTAATTGTGTAACCTATATTATATAACGTAGATCAAATCGCTTTGCTTCGTAGTGAATGTTTGATAAATATAGCATAATTAAGATCAAACTGGCTGTGGTATTTATTGGTGTTCAGTGGTAGGGCATTATTTCTCACGCGGAGTCATTATGATCCATAGCGGTGGGGAAAGTGGGGAAAGATGACCCTGCATCCTTTCAGATCGGAATGAAAATTTAAGGGACGAACGCAAAGAGAAAAAGAGAAGGCCTGAACCAGATATGGGACGATAAGTAGAGTGACCGAGTGAGTGAGTGAGTGTGTGCGTGAATGAGTATTGCTGAACACTGCATCAGTAAGTTTGCAGCCATTCGCGGCGAGCGGTGAAAGTGGAACGATATAGACAATACATGCAGTTTTATAGATCGGTGTACTTATACGGCTTGTGTTGGATGCCACACACAGTCACAGATGGCGGATATCAATAAATCAGGGACCCATCACGTGACGTAAATGTTGATATCAGATTTAGTTTCGGCGAAATTTGCTTTTATTTAGATTGGAGACGCCACAAATTAGTCAGATCATCCACTGACGTTTTTAATTTGTGGTTAAAATTTCTCTAATATTCTCCGAAACAAATCATATTTCAGTATACTAGAATTATTGAATACATAGTCCCTTTTTAAAATACAGTATTAAAGTAATCTGAGACAGACTGTCCATAACGTGCAATAAACACAGAACATTTACCCTACGATTAAACGGGGCAATAAACGTTAAAAGGTAAATAAGTGTGTTTTCATAAATTGTTACGACATCAGTAATATTGCAGCCAGGAGTAGTTTATTTTCAGTCAGTTGTCTTTCTAAAACCTTATAGTTCGAGTTCTTTTGTGTATATTCCTATACGAATCACTGCTGTACGTAAATACGTCAATGATACAGTGTAGCTGCCTCTCTTGGTGTTCCTGGCGAGGAAAGACAAAGATTGCCATATTACTACACGGCTACGTCCATTACGCCCATTAAGAACATGCGATTAATTGAGGCTGGGCAGTCGATTGTTCTCAGCCTCGGATCAACCACACACACACGCACTCGCGCACATGCAGCACATATCACACACACACACACACACACACACACACACACACACACACACACACACACACACACACACAAAACAAAACAAAAACAAAAACAAAACAAAACAAAAACAAACAAAAACGACACAACACACATTCACTGCACGACAAGAGCACACAAACACAACACGCACAATCACCAATATCACAGATACTTCGCTACAAAAGTACAGTAACCGTGAAGAAAACTCTATGTTAAACTTAATTCACCTGCCATGACCACACAAAATAACAGGTGCCCGACTCTGTCATATATATATTTGTTTAAAAAACAAACTCATATGCTCCAGCCGTTGTCACAACGGCAAAAACAAGTGACTTGTGAGATGAAATAATCACATCCTGACAAGTGCTTTGACAGTTCAACTGAATTACTTCTGTGATATATGATTTAAATTTTGTGATGAAAGACTCAACTTTATTACTTTTTTGATGCATGAGTTGGCTTTTGATTTGAATATACGAACATAGGACTTTGTAGTGATTGAGTTGGCTCGGTACACTCAGTATACTTTAATAGTTACATGAAAACTCAAATTTACTTTTACGTGCAACTTCTAAAACATTTCTGTGATAGCGTCAATAAATATTTTTCACTGAACTTGTATGGTGTTGATAGCATTTTAGTCATTTCACGTACTGCCTGACCATGATTTTGTCATTTCGTGTAATGAATGGACTTTCCAGTATTGCCTTGTGCTCACAGGCACTTCACGAATGACTGATAACACATGCTGACTGTAACATTATAAGTAGTTATCTCACAGAATACTTCAGTGTTGATATTGAAGTGTTTGAAGCATGGGTATAAGATCGTACACTTCAGCCAACCTGTGTGAATCAAACAAATCGAATCTTGCATCTTGCTGTTTTACCGCAGGTATTGTCTTAGTAAAGTCGCAATGGTGTGAATCCCCTTCTTAATATTCACAGGGACTACATTCGAGCGTTTTGTCAAAATGTATTTATTGGAGTGCGAGGTAAATCTTTTCGTAGCCAACGCTAGAGTTTGCAGACGAAATACGTAAAAAACCAACAAATTTAGAGTTATCTCCTTTCCACCAATTTACATTCGCACAATATCGGTAATTTCCGTGCATCATGCGTGCAGTAGTTGTGCACAGTAGTTGGAACAGTAAAGCAAATGCAACAGTAAAACAAATTTAGAGTTATCTCCCTTCCATCGATTTGCATTCGCACAGCATCTTCAGTGACTAATTTGCGTTTTCATGAGGATGAAGGGAAGTTCGTCGTCTGTAGATTTGGTTTAATGTAGAGGTGCTTGTTTCTTCCAGGTTGGCAGATTAATCACTACGATCTCTCCACCCGGCACGCCTCGTTCCTGGTTGGTGTGACGTCGACGATTGGTGTGATGGGGGCCATAGCTGCGCCCCTGGTGGCGGGAGAGCTGACTATTAATGAGGTACACACACAACACGTCAGTGACAAGTAAATGAGCCAGTGAAGAGAGCTTCTTCCTCTCAAAGTGAACATAGTTTACTATTCTCAAAGAGATACAACTTTCTCATCCTCGAAGTGATGAAAGTCTCTTCATTATGAGCGTTGCTTGATTTTGTTTCTCTGTTTCCAGGACTTGGAAGGCTGGAGACACGTGTTCTACATCACCGTCGGCGTAGTTGCAGTAGCTGCCATACTGTTTATGATATTAGGTTCAGGTGAGTCGCAGACACCGGTTTTAAAATAGAGGTGTGCCGATATAGAAAATTTACGGTACGATTCGTATCGCAATATCTTGGAACGATACGATTCGATATACCCGATTCGATGCACTTCACGATATGCTGTTGTTGGTTATTTTCTTTACAAATGTATATTTTCATATCAAATAACAGTGTAAATTTTCACATAACTGTCAATTTCTAGTGAAAATGAACAATTTTAATGTCAACGATACGGAAAGAAGTATCAATATGTTTATCATCTGACAACGTATCACGATGTTATGCTACGATATATATCGTCACAGCTCAGATGAGATTTACAATCACAAGTGAGTTTATCAGCTCCTCACAGAATCAAGGGAGGCTAACAATAATCCTATTAGGTCAAGGTGAGATTTGCAGTCTCCCGTCAGAACCAGTGAGATTGACGGCCATATATATAGTCCAGATGAGATTTACACTGACCCACTGAGCCATAGGTGGTGGGTGAGTGGGTGAGTTTAGTTTTACGTCGCACTTAGCAATATTCCAGCTATATGGCGACGGTCTGTAAATAATCGAGTCTGGACCAGACAATCCAGTGATCAACACAATGAGCATCGATCTGCGCAATGGGGAACCGATGACATGTGTCAACCAAGTCAGCTAGTCTGACCACCCGATCCCGTTAGTCGCCTCTTACAAGCATAGTCACCTTTTATGGCAAGCATGGGTTGCTGAAGGCCTATTCTACCCCGGGACCTTCACGGGTCGAGCCATAGGTGGTAACCTTCCTGTTAATACACAACCCCAAAAGAACGCACCAGATAGTATAATGGGCTAGTGCAAAGATTCATACAATAACGTATGCTTGAGACGATCAGCGTTTACCTATATAGTATATGAAACACCAACAGCTCGACGTACTGACAGGCTGTTCATTAAATGCGATGGTAATGTACAATAATACGCAATTTGTTTTCTACCTGAACTAATAACAGATTTAATATTACTTTAACGTTTTTGGATAACGTGACTAACAAATGGGACAAACGATAGAGCGGTCCACAGTAATGCACTGAAATAACCCCCATTCCGTATCCTGGATATAAACTCGCCAATATGACAGCTACAATGTCATGACTTACAGTTAATCAATGGGAGGTAGTAAAGGTGGCTTGTACAGTTCCATAGCCCTGACAGGTTTGATGACAATTTCATAAATATTGAAGTGAGTGAGTCAATTTTGGTCGAACGCCGCTTCCAGCAGAATCTACTTTGTAAGGATGTGTTGGAACACTCAAAAGTCTCAGGTCTCAGGCCTAGCTACTTTGGGTATGGTGCTAAAAAACAGTGTGAACCCGAATTCGAACCCGAAGAAAGTCAGAAGTGGCGTGCTTGACATATTCAAGTAAGCCAGGTCTCACGATTCAACGATTATAGCACGTGGAAGGTGCTATGAATCTTGGACTGGATGAGTCTCAAAACATTTAATTTCAAACTGGTCCTGCCTACCCGAAGAGCATAAGACTACCGAGATACGTGTGAACTCTTCACCCCTAGCGTCAGATTTGCATAAAATGTAACAGACATAAGACTGTTTGTTTGGATAAATATCTTTACATGTTTTTTATTTCCACGGGTAATTAGTAATATTCACATATGCTAATAACTAAATGAATGTGCTTACCCCATGTTGAATTGTGTGACAGCCGCGCATTCGCGAATCTGTATGCAACAAGAGATTGTGAGTGGCAATAGCAAGACGCTGAAAAACTCAGACGAATTACATAATACGAACTACGTACAGGTGTTGACGGTATGCTGTCTTTATAACATAGGTGTTGACGGACGGTAGGCTGACTTTATAACATAGATGTTGACGGTAGGCTGCCTTTATAACATAGGTGTTGACGGACGGTATACTGTCTTTATAACACATAGGTGTTGACGGTAGACTGTCTTTATAACATATATGTGTTTGACGGTAGGCTGTCTTTATAACATATAGGTGTTGACGCACGGTAGGCTGTCTTTATAACATATTGGTGTTGACGGTAGACTGTCTTTATAACATATTGGTGTCGACTGACGGTAGGCTGACTTTATAACATAGGTGTTGACTGATGGTAGGCTAACTTTATAACATAGGTGTTGACGGACGGTAGGTTGTCTTTATAACATAGGTGATGACGGTATGCTGTCTTTATAACATAGGTGTTGACGGACGGTATACTGTCTTTATAACACATAGGTGTTGACGGTAGACTGTCTTTATAACATATATGTGTTTGACGGTAGGCTGTCTTTATAACATATTGGTGTTGACTGACGGTAGGCTGTCTTTATAACATATAGGTGTTGACGGACGGTAGGCGGTCTTTATAACACATAGGTGTTGACGGACGGTAGGCTGTCTTTATAACATAGGTGTTGACGGTATGCTGTCTTTATAACAGGTGTTGACGGACGGTATACTGTCTTTATAACACATAGGTGTTGACGGTAGACTGTCTTTATAACATATATGTGTTTGACGGTAGGCTGTCTTTATAACATATAGGTGTTGACGCACGGTAGGCTGTCTTTATAACATATTGGTGTTGACTGACGGTAGGCTGTCTTTATAACATATAGGTGTTGACGGACGATAGGATGTCTTTATAACACAGGTATTGACGGATGGTAGGCTGTCTTTATAATACACAGGTATTGACGGGCGGTAGGCTGTCTTTATAACACACAGGTATTGACAGAAGGTAGGCTGTCTTTATAACACATAGGTGCTGACGGGAGCTTGTGTTTATACGTTGCTACATATACTGGAAATAATGAGTGGTGACGTGCAGCTCTTCCAACCAAAGGGAATACGGTGTGCAGCTGTGATCAATATGCACGCCTATCATAATCAATGTGTGCATGAGAGTAACCGCTGCCTATTGACTCAATGTTTGTGCATCAACAGGTGAAGAGCAGCCCTGGGCTACGCCGCCTGAACATATCCGCCTCCTACAGGTAAGTTCAATACAGTCTATTGACCCGAGCTAGCTCTTGTCAGGTGTACGTTATGCCTGGAGGAAACTTTGTAACCACATGCTGCAGAACCTGAAATCGTAGCCAGAAGTAATACGGTTAAGTATTCCCAGTTCTGATCCAGTCCTTTGCTCTGCTCGGTGAATAAGTCATTGAACTCAGAAACCATGTCGCTGCTCATGCTGTCAGCCACCTGTTTGGAACGAGTGAGTTTTGTTTTACGCCGCACTTAACAATAGCACAGCTGTATAGTGGCGGTCTGTAAATAATCTAGTCTTGACTAGACAATCCAGTGATCAACAGCATGAGCATCGATCTACGCAAATGGGATACGATGATATTTGGCAACCAAGCCGGTGAGCCTGACCTGATTCCTTTAGACGTCTCTTACGACAAGCAGGGGTTAATGCAGATCAGTTCTAACCCGGATCTTCAAGGATCAGTGGTTTGCAGCTCATTGGGAAGAGTTATATCCCTTTGGCATACCAGTAACCGGTCATCTGATTTAAGTCCCCTAATTTCCAGGTCTATTTTTCTGGTTTTGTCGGCAACACAGTCCTGGTAGGACCTGTATCACTGCAGCATCCCATCCTCACACATGCTGTTATGTTACTTAAACAGTGTTCAGAGCACTTTGTGTTGATAACTGTCATCGTATCCCACTGCAAAGATCGAGGCTCATGATGTCTGGTCCGGACTGCCTTCTAGTGGCTGGAATATTGCAGAGGGTTGCGTTGATCAACAAGCCGGCAAAATAGAATAGAAAAACCTAACGATTGCTTTCTCTTACACAGAAAACTGACCCACTGGCCAAACGTCCCTACAAAACATTTACAGTGCAGGGTTCTAAACGACCAGTAGAGGTTAAAACACCTTATAACACCGCAGCAGAGAAGGACTCTGATAACGACGATGCTGCGCCGGTAGAAGACCACAGCCACGAAGACGTCGCTGTTCCAAATGAGCAGAAATCTACCTCATGAGGATTTGTGTTCTGTGGAATATTGGAACTTGATTTACTGTATATATACATGTATAGATTACGTACCAAAAAAGCAAAAAAGACAGTAAACTGTGAACAAGTAACAAAACAGCTTTACGATATGAATGCCGCGATATATGTATCATGCTCATTTATACCCAAACCAATTGTGATATGTAAATAGATGCATGGGAAGGGGTGGTTAGCCAAACTGTATTCTATTTACCCTGTAATTAAACAGAATTCATTTTATGATTAAAGTCATACAATATGCTTCTCTTGGGGCTTCAAGACATACTATATACTTCCGTCAGTGCTTCAGGACATACTGTGTGACAGTCATTGCTGGAAGACATACTAGATAATTCTGTCAGTGCTTCAGGACATACTGTGTGACAGTCATTGCTGGAAGACATACTAGATAATTCTGTCAGTGCTTCAGGACATACTGTGTGACAGTCATTGCTGGAAGACATACCAGATTCTTCTGTCTGTGCTTCAAGACATACTGTGTGACAGTCATTGCTGGAAGACATACTATATGATTCTGACAGTGCTTCAAGAATGCTATATGCTTCTTCCAGTGCTTCAAGACATACTATATTCTTCTGCCAGTGCTTCAAGACACACTATATTTTTCTGCCAGTGCTTCAGAACATACGATATGCTTGTTCACTGCTTCAGGACATACTATATACTTCTGTTCTTGTTTCAAGATATACTGTATACTTATGTCACTGCTTCAAAACATGCCATATTCTTCTGTCAGTGCTTCAAGAAATACTGCATGCCTTTACCACTGCTTCAAGACATACAGTATGCTTCCGTCATGTTGTCCCTTAAGTGGGAGACAATTCTATGTATTTTCCAAAGTTGGTAGAGTCCGGATCCGGAATCCAGGATAAATGAAGCGTTTTGCGAGGTAAATATTTAGGACACCGGGGCTTCCACTGTAATTCTTTTCAGCATTTTTGTATACAAATTCTTCTTTGTTCAATCAGCCCTACACTGTTCACTGCAAAGGAGGGGAAGCCTGTAAGACAATTATGTGATTTCAACTCATGTTTTAGGCCACAATATTTGATTTTCGTCTCCTTTTATGCTCTTTCAAGTGTTCTTGTAAGGAGATGTATCTCAACGACAACGGATGTTGTTCAATATATCGATCTCTGGTTAAGCTATTCCTGAAAAGTCACTAGTTTAAGAATTGTACACCTACGGTTTCAATTCCGATGTCACATTCCCGTGTATGTATATTTGTGTTTGCAGATTGTGATTATGTGCCAAATGTCCTTCAAGTGTGATCCTCCACATGTGTGTAAAAATTGTACTGTATTTATAAACAATGTTATTCGGAGATCATAGGCATAGGAATGTCACTACGCAAATGGGTGCTGTATTTCCTTTAAATACATATGTTATGTTGTTAAGGTATGTCAATATTAACATAAAGATATACAAACGTAACACACTTGTATTTTTGTTTTGTTCTTATCAACTTTTCCAACATATAAGTACAAAAAAATAGACCGGGTGAGTTTCCTTTGTGTAAAAGATTCGAATTATTAATGTCTTAGTAATACGGACCTGGGCCTGTATTCTCGAAACGTTCGTAGTCCTAAAAATTCTAAACTTTGATCGTAGTCTATGTGCTAAGAATGGGCTTAAGAAGTTCGTAGGGCTACGAACGTTTCGAGAATAGCTAGCCTGCGTTCTACCTTTGTGAAACCATGCTATCAGGCATGGGGCTGGTAAACAAAGCATGAGACCGTATCTTTCTTCTTTGTTCTTTAGCGCAGCGGTCAGCAAAATTCAAACACAATTCAGTGATTAACAACAGGTGTCTCGATCTCTGCAACTGGGGTACGATGGCATGAGTCAACCAAGTCAGCGAGCCCGAACACCCGATCTCGTTAGGTGTAGTCCACAAACCACAGGGTGGTGAAGACCAGTTCTCACCCGGATACTCACGGGTCCTATTACATGGCAAATTAAACACAAAATGAACGAAGCAGACATGGCAAGATCATATATGTTTACCAATGTTACCAGCATCGTCGAGGGCCAGCATTGGCGACGTGGTCCATGTGCGGTCCAGCATTGTCGTCCATGGCGACTGTCCTTGCGCTTAGAGGATTGTCACCACCTGTTCAGGATGTTAGTCATTGGTTTCCCGCTGAACGGTACATTCCAATACATGTAATATCATTCTTTGCATATGCTTGTTCGTATGTGGCACAAAATAAAGTGGCCTTAAAGTTATGAGCAAAAGAAATCAACTTTCGTCCGACCAGTGTGATGCTTAGCTTGACACCAAGCTGGACGTAACCTGGGAATGAAAGTGGACGCCGGGTAGGTCGTTTGACATTAGGATTTAAGAAGACACTCTTTTCTAACGCGTCCCGCGTGGCATGAACGAATGAAGCCTTGTGATTCTGAGACAGGGTCGTATGCTTCAGAGGAGATGTCACATGTAGTCGATCTGAATGTTGACAGTTTTCAGATTCTTTAGGCTTTCTCGCCAGTCGACGGATAGTTGATGGACGGCAACTTAATATGTCTCAGCAATCAGTATGAGTAAGGAAGGGATGTTTTTTCAAGCAAGTTTTTGTTTCAGCTTTGAAGACGATTTGTGATGGCCCCGATGAGGGACATGTTTATGCTAAATCACCTAAAAAGAGTGGTCTTTTGTTGTGGTGGTGGTAAGAGTCGTGATGGACTCCACCAACTGCAGAAATTTGATGGTTTCTCAATCTAAGTAAACTTATCCTCTGAACTTTTCGCTACACTCCACTACTGAGTCTAACCAGGGATAATCTACAACAGAGATAAGTCACTCGCTTGCTTTCTTTACCATTTGTACTAATTAACGTGTGCCTCGTCATGCTCCAACGCACGCAGTGACTTGGCTCGTTCCCAGTGCAACTTCAGTTGTGTTTAACCAGGGAGACTACATAGAGTGTATACGTTGTAGATTATCCCTGGTTTAACAGAATTTCAGCCAGTTTATTGTATCAGGCTGACTTTTACAATGAATGAATTATAGTAAGAATTAAGAGCAAGAATTATGTGAATGAATGAACGAAATAAAGAAAAAGAATAAAAGAAAGAAGTATATATGTGAATGAATAAAAGAATAAATGATACACCGCGGCCTTCTCTCCCAAAACATGTTAAAGAACGCAAAAGTATCGCGAGAACACGTGTTAACATCAAGTGCCCTTTCAAAAAATCTACTTTGAAACATTTTTGTTTACATTAATAATTAATTCAGATATCTTATTGCATGTGGGGAATGGAATGGACATTAACAAAATGTTAACTGACACTGTCACACTGCCCTAAAAAATTAAGTGTAAAACTCTCATAAAGCGTTCTAAAACACCTTTCCAGTTTTGTCAAATAATAAGATCAACAAGAAAGAAAGAAGTTATGGAACTATAACCCTCAAGACCAAAGGCGAATCAGATCAGGTCGGCGATATGTCACATTTTCCACACACCTCAAATACACCCTAACATTCTTTTTTAGATTATGAAACTGTGACTATTACTTGCAAACGTATTTCACCTGCTAGTATATTCCCCTCATATGAATTAAAGGTGTATGTGAAAGATGCTTTTGAGGAAGTCACTAGGAATACTCAGACAACGGCGTATAGCATTTCAATGGTGAAATGTCATATTTTTCACACACCTCAATTACACCCTAACAATTTTTAAGTCATAAAACTGTCACTATTGCTTGCAAATATCTTTTAACTGTTCTCCTTCTAAAAATTAAACGAATGGGTGAAAGAATCTTTTATCGGCACAAGTTAGTCTATCTTCGCGGTGAATCGAGAATAGAAGCCAGTGAGCTATAACTTACCGACTTGAAACTTTACTACAAATCTACTGTCCTAATACGGACACTAATACCAATTATTAGACTTAAACTTACGTGACAAAATAGCTAACCTATCTTCTACATGTTCGATTTCAGTTGTCACAACACGCAGCGAACGTAATCAGCTCAATCTTAAATACTACGCCGACACCATATTGGCTACACTGGTTACGTAAGGACCCGAGACATACGTTTAGCGGCATTTCGAGGAGTTTCTTCTCCCCCTCTATACAGGCTCCCTGGTCTAACAAACCTTATGGGAGGTCGCTTAGACTGTCAGTAGCGGGAAACCCGTTACAATGATGCGACATAGTGCAACTGGTTCCACTATTGCTATGCGCAGGCTGGCCGCGGGTAGGCAGGACCCAACTGCTACAACGGCTACAACGGCTACACACTGAAAAAATAGACCAGCGAGTGACTAGACTTTTTATTTTATTATAAAATCGTCATCTTATACATACATATGGATATAAAATGACAATATGAATGATGACATGTCCACATGATAATATTACACGTACCCTCTAAAACTGGAAGCAATCATTTCATTTAAAAAAAGTGGGGTTGCCTTGGGTCCGATTTTCGGGTGCTCATTTTTAATTCAAATAAACTAAACTGTATTCTTTATACATTTGTCTGCAAGAATTGGAACACAATGCCTTGCTGTGATTCTGATCATGATATTCGTTTGCTATCAAAGAAGTTGAAATGTTATTTTTTCTTTTTTTTCCCAGAAAACAACCCTTCCTCCTTGAAAATGAAATGACTACAAAATAAGACCTCCTCTTGGACGGGACCAACATCATCTGATTTTATTTGATTTTCTAGCTTGACTAAACCTGACTGACCCACTAAACAAACTGTTTAGACACTTTGTTAGTTAAAGCTAAGTTAAAGTTGTATGGTAATACCTGGTCATGTCTACGTTACACAGGGATATGTCATTGGCACATCTCAAACAATCCTCCTACAAACAGCGCCTGATTTCCTTCTTTTTTTTTCAAAAACTTCTCTTACTGCTGGGTGGAAACAGACATTGGCCGATTGATGTTTGATTCACTGATAGCAATACGTTACAATATCAGCAGATCCAAAGATGACCTCCTGCAGTGCGAAAGACGTTTTATTACTCACCCGTTGAAGGTATCACTGTTTAATAATTTTACGTTATTACACATTGTGTAATACCATCGCGTAACACAGTACATATGACGTAAGTATGACATCAAAGATATGACGTCACAATGTTAATACATCAGTCACAGTAGTATTAGACCTTGATTGACTCGCGGAAAGCTGGGTGTCATCATACTCGTTGAATTCTTAGGAAAGACGTACAGTGGAAGCTGTCTAAACCGGCACTCACATGAAATAATCCAATTTAGACAGCGTGCCAGATTGTAGAGCTGATGATAAATGTTCAAGCCAGAGACGGGACTGACATTATGTGATGGTGTTGACAGCTTTCCGGATTGGACAGATGCCGGTTTTGACAGCTTTCACTGTACTTTGCTTGATATTATTTTGCTAATGTTGGGTGAGTAATAAATAAAATACTAAACTATGACTCGTGTGTAACACCATATTTATGAAACCCGTGAATGATATCGGTGAATGACTCGCCTTCGCTCGTTAGATACCAAAACCATTCACTCATTTCATAAATATGTTATTACATGGGACATAGGTTAGTATTCTCTATTTATTATTCTTACACACATGAGAAACCCAAGTTAGGAACCTGGTATCAAACATGTGGGATCACTTTCTCCCATGACTGGCTCCTTCATTGTCATGACCCAAGGCCATACTTGGAAGGATTACTTTGGTAATTAAAATTCATCAATAAATTACCCATATGTTATTAGAACTGTAGCACGTTACTCGTGTTAAGACACGTGTGCTAACCTACCTCTTTTGTTTGGCAAACGTACATATACATGTAAATGTGCAATCAAATGCACTTAGAATATACAACACAAATCTAGTTTTTGTGACACTGACATAATTCAAGAGGGATTTAGAGAAAGTAAATGTATGTTCAAACAGAAAAACATTTCAGCAATATCTTTACAGACCAATACACACTGAGGAGAGTAGGCTGTTGAAGGACTCTTGACACTGAATCCTGGAAAGCCCAAAGGGACGTAAGTCTGCACATCACAATACTTGTTCATAAGACTAACAGTGACTTTGAAAATGCCCTGAAAGTATTTTTGACCATGTGGCAATATGTTGGCATTGTTGGGAAGGTGTTTAGAATCATATTTCATTTTTTTGTGTATATGAAACAAACTGACAAAATAGAACAATACAAATTAGACAAATTCAAAACATCTGGCATAACATTTTAGGGAAATTATTTGACACCACAGCTTCATCTCAATCTCCACCGCTTAACACTCACAACAGAATCTTTCACTGAAGAAAGAGTTATAACTTAACAAACCAGAAACCCTCTCCTCAATTCAGGACATACATATGTATTCAGATGTGTAGTCTTCTACAAGATATAATCAAATAAGGATACTGTCAATAATGATTTCTCTATTGGAAAAGTCTTCCATATGAGCAATAAGACTGCAGCAGAAGTCAGTCTGTTGTCAGGCATACCAGCTGTATCATACAAAGGACAGGACCCTATTTCCTTCAGTGTTCTTGGTACCACAACTATTTTCTGTCCATGTTAGTGTATGAACACCATAGAGGTAATATCACTTAGTGCTGGTGTACCCTGGCTGCATCTCTCAGTCCTGCAATTTGTTTGGACAGCTATTCCCAGCTTCATGTCAATCCAGCTCCATAACTGGACTCAAAAAGAAGCTATTTTGGGAGATGGTGAAGACACGATGTTACCATGGTGACAAGAAAAGGACTTCTCCCAGTACCAGTACACATAAGTATGATATAGCACCATATGGTTTAAACAATGTAAAGCAAAGTTAAATTCTAACTATTTCACCCATATGATCTGTAAAAATGCTAAATCAATCTGAAAAATCCTCAAAGATTTGGTAATCAAGGCTAAAAATCTCTCAGGAAACAATATGGTTTATGTATTGCCAAAGGGTAAATTTTAACTTTTTAACTATCTCACTTAAGTAATCTGTAACAAAATGCTGAATCTATCTTAAGTATCATGTGCTAAATAACACTAAAAATATCACTGGGTCAACGCCTTGATTGTGCTCACACATATGTATGTTCCAGAAAAAAGAGTCATGGAAATTTTGGGGGATATTTTTGTTGTGGAGACCAATATTGCCATTTCATATGGTCTAAAAAATTGTCATGATCCTCTACTTATACTTATACTGTTCAGTATATATAACATATCAAAATCATCAACACATACAATAAAACAGAAATTTGAGGCAGTGAGTATTGACAAACACTTGCTTTTCACAGCTACACCAGCAGCACAAACAGATGGTCAATCAATTAACATATGAAAGGACTTAATGTGGCTGCCAACACAAGATGCCATGCAGTGTGGAGATCTGGATGCCACACTGTAGTTTGCTGGATGCCATGAAATGTTTTGGTGTGAAAATGGCAGTACTTAAATACTATTTTCTATTTTTGTCTGTTTTTCTTACAAAGAGTAGCCAATCAATAAGAAATTTAGCTTAGATAAAAGCATGTATTATGATGATCTCTATACTTAAGTTCCCATCTCGTGTGCTAGTACCAGCCGTGTACAGTGACAGTGTAAAGGATCTACCAATCCCAATGGAACGGAAAGCTCCTTTACTGTTTACTGTCAAGCTCCAGGAAACAGTCACAACTAATAAAAAGGACTGGATCTTGTTGGCACACTTACATCCCAAAGGACACACCTGAAAGCTTATATATGTGACCTGTCATTTGATAAGTAATTACTTGCTGGTAATGTACCTGTATCATGAACTATGGATATATATGTGCATTACCAGTTGCTTGTTCATAAACATCTTATACCAGTTGTGTAAGTCAGTGCTCATAATGTTGATCACTGGCTTCTCCGATTCAGACTCAATTATTTACCGACCAATGCCATAGAGGTGGAATACTGCAGCATAACTTTAAACTCACTCAATTGTTTGTTCTTAAAATTTGGGTATTTGGCCAGTTTTCTGCAATTTAACAGCAAATTTCTTTCAATTTTTTTCACACTAATATGATGATGGAGTGTCTATGTGGACACTTGTTTTTGAGTAAGACATTTGTTTTAATGATAGAGTAGTGTCTTTGTCTGACTTTGGTCTCCTCTCTACATGACTAGGAATGCTGATGGGATTAACATCTTAACTCGCTTTACCCGAATGTTTTGTGATTGCATTGTCGCCCATGTTAAAACTCATTGATGATGACACAAAAATATAAAATACCCTGTGTTTTATCAATTTTGTATTAAATATATTTTCAGAAATCCCTCCAAAATTACCCCGAACATATCCAAGCTACCCAACAAAACTGAGAGCTAAACAAAATAATTTGTATCTTTACCGCCATTCATTAACCCCTTATCAAACTGCTTAAAACAAATCTGACAGCCATACCATAAACACAGAGTGGCCCAAGGACTAAGTATGGAAACAAAGTGTCAAGAATACACTCTCTTTTACCATATGTATTCCACAAATTCTCACATACTATCTGGAAGTTGAATGCCTGAGTAAAGGAATTTGATGTGAGTTCTTCTGCACTGAGAAAAGCTGGGTCATGAACTGACTACAATACATCAAACACACATCGACCTAAGACCTTCCGTAGTCAAAGATATCAAGAGATCTTTAAAAGGTGTAGATCATTCGGTCAGTGCAAGTTCATCTGGTTGATACCCGTAGATCCAAAATGCAATGGCCATAGGTCTATTAGTCAGTATTTGTAGACCTGTTCACAAATAATACTATGTATTTAATTCAGATCTTTCATTTATCAGTCCTAGATCATTAATTCAATACATATCAATGGTCAGACTACGACAAACTCGTAGTTGCAGGTACAGGAACATGCAGTAAACTCGGACAAAGTACTGTGGCTGGGTGTCCCAGTCCACCCAGTTGTGAATGGATACTTCATAAAGGATGCTGTAAATACGCAATATCTGGGCACACCTATCCAGAAAATACTTAACTCAAATGAACATATTCAAATGGCTATTTATAAAATTCTCTATTACATTCTAATTTTAAAGCCATATTTGTATTTTCTAAAAATTGGAGTTTTTTACAGACAAATCAGAGAGTAGATTTTGTGTTTGAAAATCAGAGTAACTCCTCCCAAATTGGAGAGGTTGGCATCTCTGCAATAGTCTGAATGCATGTGTCAATCTTCTGAGCGGTACTTCTACCATGTTTACCATGTGGACATCTTTTAGTCTGTAGTTCCAGATCTTTAAGTCAACAGTGATCTAATTTTGAGTAAAGATAGACTGTACACTTTTCAAGTTGATCGCCACGAAATATTTTGTTGATAGCTGTTGACCTTTATTTTCAGAGACATAAAACAGATAGATCTTCGAGTGGATAAATGTAGAGCTTTCAGTTGACAGATGTAGATCCTTCTGCAAGTATATGCAGATCTTTAGTCATGGTACGATGACCTGTTAATGACTCAAGGGCGACTCTTGACTGTGGACACTGAGTTGAACATGATATCCTTGAATAATTCAACACTACCCATCAACATGAACAGCCTATCATGTCTCAATGTTATGTGATAACTGTTTATGGCAGCATATGGAACAATTATTGCACTCTATCCAAGGATAACAACCAGTCACGTAATAAAAATATCCCTTTCAGGAACATAAAACTTCATCATTCGACACTCATCACTCACACAATCGTATCACAGACACTCCCATTCATTATCACACATTCACACCTGTTGACATTCATCATCTCTTCCAAGTATGTACAGGTCACACATCGGCTGAGGCAGGAACGTGGCCTGGCCCACTCAGATCACTCCACGGACAAATACTTGAGTGCTTTAATGCCATACTTCTTGGATAAATCTCTTTGGAATTCCCCTTTCACTAATTTCAGACATCTGAAACAAAAACAATACCTGTAAAGAATTGAACATACAAGCCTTTGTCTTATATCTTTAATCCTGAGTAGGAGACAGGGCCACACTTCCTTTGGGTCACACATGAATAGTTCCTGAAGGTTTAATTGTTTTACACCTCTTCTAACAATATCCAAATAATATCATGATGGGAACATGGGCTTCAGAAAGCAGGAATCGAACGTAGGTATTCAGCATGACAAGGAAATCTTTAACTATTAGGCTACCCTGATCCACTAAATGATTTTAGTTGTATGGCAGTGTTAAGCCAGTCGTGGCTCTGCAAACTTAGCCCAGTACTCAAAGCAATATTTGCGGCCAGGTTTATCAGTAAAGAGCGATAAACAGAGCTTCTTGAACCACAATATAAAGAAATCATCAATGCTTCGATACTTACTTTCGATATAATGAACTTGATCTAAACTTGGCAATGTCAAAACTAGGAGCATGAGGCATATGAATGATGAAGGCATTGGGTAGAACTACGAACTCGTATCTGAAAAATAGAAACATGCACTTATATGTGAGACTAAATCACACCAACAGATATGTTACAAACACTGTATTTCATATAGAAGTTCTGTGACACCTCCATGTCTACCCAAAGTGTCCTAAAGGGTTTTATTGTGTACCCGGCATGAAATAAAGGAAGACAATGTCAACACTCAAGAACACTGAGCAAGAGTTGTAAGGAATCCAAGAGCCATTTCTGTTCACAACTATCTTGTCCTACAGCTTTAGGAGTCAGAAAGAACAGATATATCCCAACCATGCTGTAGAATCATGTCAGGACTGCTTCAGATACAATACACTGAATTAAATATTTTTAATTCTTCAATACTGCCCATCAACACTTTAGACTCACTTTATGGAATATATGAACACAGGGAAAATGAACATTGAGCATGTGAATACCCGTGTTTTGGAGTAATGTTTTGTTAATTTTCACTGAGATTAATCATCTATTGAACTATGACAATGATCTTTTCCACGTTACAAATTTGCTTTACAGTTCAGCAGTTCATGTCTAAACAGTACCTTAAACAGTGTAGTATGGAACATATGGTACATTTGACCACTTTCTAAACAGTGTAGTATGTAACATATGGTACATTTGACCACTTTCTAAACAGTGTAGTATGTAACATATGGTACATTTGACCACTTTCTAAACAGTGTAGTATGTAACATATGGTACATTTGACCACTTTCTAAACAGTGTAGTATGTAACATATGGTACATTTGACCACTTTCTAAACAGTGTAGTATATAACATATGGTACATTTGACCACTTTCTAAACAGTGTAGTATATAACATATGGTACATTTGACCACTTTCTAAACAGTGTAGTATGTAACATATGGTACATTTGACCACTTTCTAAACAGCACTGTGTAATGATACTATGGAATAGGTTTCAAAATCTAGTTTAGAACAGTTCTCTGATTTAAATGGCTACATTTACACTAGTGAGTCTAAACCTCTAAACCTTTGAAGGGTAGCACAGATGCTGATGAGATTTTGTACATTATGATCAGTCAAGCAATGGACATCAACGTGTTGAGGTCAACTACTAGCTGTTCAGAGTGATCAGTGGGGAAATTAGGTCAAAGGTCATAGGTGATGGAGATGTGAAAGGTAAAAGAGGTCAGTAATAGGTCAGAGGTCAACAGATAAAAGAAGGACATTGGGTACCCTCAGGTCAGTGAGGCAACAGAGGTCATAGACAGAACAAGAGTACACAGAGGTAACAGAGGGCAATAAGGTGTTTGGGCAATGAGGTTACCACAGTGATCAACAGATTCAGTAAGCTAGCAGAATGAGAAAGTGAACTTAGTCAACAATTTTCCAGCTATATGACAACGCTCTGAAAATAATCCAGTGCTCAACAGCATAAGTATCAATCTTTGCAAGAAGATCTGACATCTGTCCATCAAGTCTTAACACCCAATCCCATTAGTCACCTCTCACAACAAGCATGGGATACTGAAAATCAAGATAAGTAAGCTACTCACCCCTCAGCGTCCAGCTCCATGATATGGGAAACCTTGTTCCATCCAAAACCCATGAAGCGCTGGTCATACAGGGGGACATCTTTCCGCACAACCACATACGGCTCAAAGTCGGGCTTCCAACTCACCTGATATATGAAATCAGTGATTTTTAATGTATTGATTTATGTTTAACATATTCAGTGAACAATCATTAACAATTCATATGGAAAAAATGTGGAAACAGTCTTTTTCTGACAGTTTTGCTGATATAAAATAGATAACACTGCCTACTGAAAGGATTAACGCTGCATCATTAGAAACAAACTTCATTTTGTTAATATTCACACTTCTGTGTATACCATAAAATGATAATAACCATTCTTCCATGAAGAAAAGCGAGATCAATGCATGTCAACTACTGTGAATAACACAAAGTTTTGAAGCGTACGTGTGCTCCTTCATCAGGATCACCCATCATCAGGATCACCCATCATCAGGATCACCTGATGAAGAGAACACACACACACTCCGAATTGTCATGTTATTCACAAATATGTAATTTTCTAAATAAAATTGATATTTTATACTTATCCTGACTCATGCGTAATTGCCATGAGTCAGGATAAGGAAAAATAAAGAAGTTGACATCCATATATCTTGCTTTTCTTATCCATTCCGCTTCTAAATGCCCTTTTAAAGATGTCATTCCATGAAGTGAAAAATTAAGAATAATTCATAATAGCCGCAGTTGTACTAATGACCCAATTAAATAAGGAAAGAAATTCCAAAATATGACTTCATGACGAGAATCGTTTACTGGGTTACCAATTTTAACCATAAATCCATGAAAAGGGTGTCAATATTAACAACGCTATTCACTCACAGTGTATGGCGTTGTGGCTGTCCTCCATTCGGCAAAGTTGGTCGGGCCGTGACCCTGCGGCCATACATGGAACCTGTTCAAATAGCCACATGGAAGTGAGTTAGTGAGTGAGTTGAGTTTTACCCCACACTCAGCAATATTCCAGCTATATGGCAGTGGTCTGTAAATAATTGAGTCTGGACCAGAGAATCCAGTGATTAACAGCATGAGCATCGATCTGCCTAGGGAACTGAAGACATGTGTCAATCAAGTCAGCGAGTCTGACCACCCGATCCTGTAAGTCGCCTCTAACGACAAACATCGTCATCTTTCATGGCAAGCATGGGTTGCTGAAGGCCTATTCTACCCTTGGACCTTTATGGGTGGCCTCATGGACTTTTACCCTGATGTAACATATGACTTGCAGCTTCCTTGCAACTGACTGCTGGGGAAAAGGAAATATCACTACAGCCAAACAAATTCAAGAAGAATCATCATCAGGTCATAGGTTTTCAAAGCTCTCTTAGCGATAAGATAGTCGTAAGTCAATGTTAATGTATGGCACTTACAACTATCGTGGTGCTAAGACAGCTTCAAGAAAACAGGCCCAGACAACTAAAAGCAAGGACCTGCATAATCTGTGCAAAAAGGGTGCACTGTTCAATAGGCAAGTGAAGTGCACTGTTTCTGGGGCATTGAGATGCAGTGGTGTCTGGGGCACTAAGATGCACTGATGTCTGGGGCACTGAGATGCACTACACGGCTTGATGATAGAGTCATTAGAGTAATTATTTAAATCTTCAGAAATATTGTTTCCCCGATCAATTTCTACAAGCTAGTTTACCTCAATTCAAACTTGTACAGCCACCAGTGGCACATATTACTCAAAATAAATGGATTCTGAGGGATTCTGAAGGACAAATGGATGGAGTAATGATGACAACAGCAGGGGACATTCCAAGCCAGTTTGAGGATTTGGCACTAAAGGAGGATCAAGAGGCAGAGAATTCAGAAGCAGGGGAGGTTTTGGATCAAGTGATAATGTCGATACTCCAAGTGGTGGAGGATTTGGTGGCCGTGGTGGCAGCAGTGGTGGTGTCAGGTGGGGAGGAGGGACTGATGTCCTGAGAATGTCCTATGTCTGAAGCATCAAACTGTCTCTGGAAACACCAACCTGAATGTAAATAGAGTTCCCATGTCAAGCATGGTCAACAGTTCAGCCTTAGACTTGGGGAAAGTCAGTCGGTAACGCTGGGTCTCGAATGCTGGAACCACCAAGGCCTGGAACATAAATTTGATGAATTTTTTGTATAAACATGGCACTACGTAACTACCCAGTTACAGCATGGCTGGTTGTAAATAGTTAGAACTCTGGGAAGACACACCAGCCACTGGTACTATCAGCAATGTTCCAAGACATTCAGATGGATTTGGAAAATTTCTAATTGAAGATTTCATGGATGAAGATATAAAATTTGATCTTCTGCCCTTGGTCCTGTTTCACAAATTCACGAAGACTTAAGACTGTTGTAAGTCTATGTTACACTATAGGATATCACTATGACAGCTTTGTGAAATGGGGCCCTGATATTCTATAACACTTTCAGCACTACTATAGATCTGAGAACACCTCAAAGATTACTGAAGGTCACTATTTTGCTAGCTGATCCCATGTGAGGTGAATATTTTTACCTTTTTCTTGGTGGACAGTTCCATCATTGGGGCAGCTTTCTTGAGATACTCATACAGTCCATACATGGGGAGAAAGTCAATGTCAGCTAGAAAGACATATGGTGTGGGGGCCTGCTTGAGGGCCACGTTACGGAGGTAGTTCACAGGGTAGAATTGCTGGAGACAGAAAATGAGAACAAACTTCCATAATTACAACCCTGACAAAACTCAGATCCTGTAAGTTACCTCTTGTGACAAGAACAAGTTGAAGAAGACCAACACAGGTACGCTTCAGAGAAGAATGTGTGAATGTTAAAGATTATTATAGATAACAGACATTATCGTATTAGGCCGACTACAATAGCTAAAAGGAGAAGTCCAATTATTTATCAGTCAAGTCTCTATACATGACTCATACTCACCCCATCTCTATACACGACATGATAACCAATGTTCTTGCGAGACATGAGTGTTTCAGAGCCCAGTGCATAGCGGAGAAACTGTTGTGCTTCAGCGTCCGACATGTAGAGGGCGATGCTGATGGGTCCCTCCCAGTGTTTGCAGATCATTTCTAGCATCTGGAGACGGTCCATACTGAGCTGCGAAACCAACGTCACATCGTCCTCCTTGTACTGGTAGTTGTAGTTCAAGTAGTAGAGGTGGGTACGATGGACCAGTAAACGCTCACGCCGAAAGTCGTAACACTCGTCATCTTCGTTGGAAATCAACTGAAAGTCAATTTTGAAATTTGTTATGAAGTTGTGTGCCTGCATAAAAAATATATATTCACATATATGTATATACAAAACAGAAGTACATGTACATGTTTAGAAAATTTGTCTGGAATTACCTGTTCCTCTGGCCAGAGACAGACATACGTAAAACGGCACAAAATTCTGCCTCTGATATCTTCAGTTGCTAATATGGTGTGGACCCTGAGGCTTGTACATGATTTGGACATGAAGTGGAATGGGACGTCATCTTACCATATTTCTTCCTCATGAATTATATTTCTATCCCATGACAAGATTCTCCATTCAGGTAGCCATTCCTTTGATCAATTATGAATAATGGCTGTGAATGCACGAACTTGATGAACAGGAATGTTATCAAGGATAGGTGACATTACAGGGGGAGGTAAATTGAACAGCACCATGGCACCAACCGTTTGAAGGACTCAAAAAGAAAGAAATCCTTTAGTGAAGTACCATAGTCATAAATGTGATTGACATCACTCACCTGTTCTTGAACCTGATTGGCTGAGCCAGGTGTTCCGCATCCAAACAGCTCCCTCCGCAGCAAGTTGCCATCGTACTCCAGGAAGGTGAGGTACATGTTGCGGAAAAACTCCACATGCTTGTTCTTGACCTTCAGCTTCATGGGCGAGTTCCAGTGAATTATCTGAAACACAGAGCTCCTGCAAACATTGTGTCTCTGTTTCATGGAGAGTCAAGGTTAGAATCGGCCACCTGGATTCTCAATCAATAGCATATGTCTACTGTGAAAAAAAGGATATCCAGCTACAGAAATATACCCTATATACACTTCACTGAAGCAATGTAAATGTTCATGCTGCAGTTCACAAAGCAAGCTCCTCTGCAGACTAATGGTCACCTTAAGCTTGATGATGAACCTACACCGAAACATTGCTCTATGCAGTCAACAAAAGTTGTCATCCACAAAGTTCTATGCTTCATTATTAATCACCGAATTTAGAATGCAGATCAAACAACACTTAATGGAAACGTATGTAACATCAAGTTGTGTATACAAGGAGTCTGAGCATCAAAAGTTCTTATAAACACCATGTTGTGAACACTAAGGTGAGAACAAAACATTTCACTTGAAACATCTGATCATACAAATGAAACAGACTTGCTCTGTACACTGACTGGCCTGCTGATTTCGTGCTGTTTTATGGTCAGAATACACGTCTGTGAATTATCTGAAACACACAGCTCCTGCACACATTGTGTCTCTGTTTCATGGAGAGTCAAGGTTAGAATCGGCCACCTGGATTCTCAATCAATAGCATATGCTGATTTCGTGCTGTTTTATGGTCAGAATACACGTCTGTGATTTAGTTTCAGGCAGTATAGATATCTGCATGTTGCAGTTACTGAGAAGGGAGTGAACCCACCTTGAGGTCAGACACATCACTGTAGCACTGCTCACTGCGAGTGTTCATACTGAGCTGGACGTTCCACTGACACGGCAACTTGTACACCATATAGGGGTGCTGCTTCAGCACCGCGTTGAAGATGTCCTGTAACATCGCCAACGTTCATCACACAACATGCAGTGAGTGAGTGAGTGAGTGAGTGAGTGTGAGTGAGTGAGTGAGTGAGTGAGTGAGTGAGTGAGTGAGTGAGCGAGGGAGGTTTTATGCCACACTCAGCAATATTCCAGCTATATGGCATTAGTCTGTAAATAATTGAGTTGGGATAAGACAATCCTGATGATCATAGCATTGATTTTTCAAAGTCTGTATGGTACTGTGTAGGGTCTATAGTGGGTGTACTCTGTGTGGTCTATAGTGTGTGTATTCTGTATGGTCTATAGCGTATTCTGTATGGTCTATATTGTGTGTACTCTGTACGTTCTTTAGTGAGTGCATTGTGTAAGGTCTATAGCGTGTGTACTCTGTATGGTCTATAGTGTGTGTGTGTACTTGGTATGATCTATAGTGTGTGTACTGTGTGTGATCTACAGTGTGTGCACTGTGTGTGTACTGTGTATGGTCTATAGTGTGTGCTGTGTGTGGTTTATAGTGTGTGTTCAGTGTGTGTACTCACCTGATCTGCCAGAGCTGTAACCAACATGCTCATCAACTCCTTTTCAGCAATTAGTCTCCACATCTGCATCCAGTTCAGTTCCTTTAATATCTTTAAATCGAGGAGTATGACACCAGTGTTAAAACCTCGACCCTAGAAACACAGAAATAGGAATCTACATGTCCTCTAGTACGCTCAACATTTCCAAGCCATCCATTCAGCCGGAGCCTGTGAATTTTTTCAAGGAAGGGAAAACATTGGATCAAGAATATTATTTGCAATTACAATGTTCCACGTGGACAAATGTTCTGCTTAATCATGCTGATAATGGTACTGCAATTAGCACATTTTCTAGCTCATTTCATAAGCCATATCTAAGTCAAAGACAAACACAAAAGTATCAAAAGCCAACCCATAAATTCAGGTAACACAAATAGTACAAGAGATAAGTTTTGTTTATTTATCCCGAGAGGTCCAAAAGGTTTGAACACTGGTTCCAGTGGAGAAATGTCCAATGTTTAAATAATGAAACTGAAAACTGAGGACGATGGCTACCATACCCATTCCACTAAGTGGAGTACAAAGATACTCATATCATTTAATTACAGCTCTGCAATCATTTTCGGGTCTACTTGTCTTGCCACACCACCTCCCTCCCAATTTTCTTCCTTGAAGTCTGTTATATCTGTAGAAGACTGTTGTATAAAGGATGTATATTCAGTCAGTTTCTACACCTTTTCTTGTGAAAGTGGATGCATAGTTACATGGACACCACAGAGAACATCTCACTCAAGAGTTATCCCCCCTTCACTCAATGGCATGTACAACCAATCAGTAGTTGTTTCAATCAGTCCATCATCTAATCCAGACACAGGCTCAGACAATGACGTTGACGGTATGTCTACACACAACTCACCAGTGCTGGCCAGGGCCTGTGGTTCTTCCAGAGTTTTCCCAAGTACCAGTCACTCTGGTTTTCCACAAGACCTATAGCCTGTAAAATATACACTGGGTCACTCAATGTGCAGGGTAGTGAAGGAACAACAGACATAGTGCTTGTCATGCTCATCAAATACTTGAATAAATTAATCACTGAAATACTGATGAAAACAATAATGATTATTAGAGTGAGTTTGTTTGATGGCACTTTTAACAGTACTCCAGCAATATGACTGTGGGAGACACCAACAATGGGTCTCACAAATTGTACTCATGTAGGCGAATCAGTGATGATGATGATGATGATGATGATGATGATGATGATGATGATGATGATAAAGAAGACAGTAATGATGACTAAAATTATGATCATCTCATGCATAAGCCTATCATACTTCTGTAATTAACTCTGACAAGGTTAGATATGGATAATTGCTAGGAAATCAAAGTACTACACTTACCTGTTTGTCTTTTAAAACACGGAATATTTTCCACAATTCTGCTATATCAGTTGCAAAAGTAACATCAGTATCTAAAACAAGCACCTGGAAACAGAAAACTTGATGTGATTAAGATTTTCATCCATAAGCAGGCCACCAACACATGTCATCATAAATAATTATTTCCACAATTTAAAAAACTGTTGATCTTTCACACCTGGAACTAACATGTTACTTTTAACTTATTACGTTATCACGGTGTGGTCTATGATCACCCATAGATTGTGACCTGTCCACCATCATACCAATAATCATAACTGGTGCTAGAAAAACCACAAATTTGGATATTCAAAGCAATGATTAGCATATCCTGGCATGCTAAGGGACATAACTCTGTACAATGTAAGCAGCTTGTGTGGTAACTACAGAATGTAGCACTTGATGAACACTGAATAAATAAGTCTCTGTTCTAATGCTATAGATACCTTTGACCCATTCACCATCAAAGCTTAAATGCAAAAGTATAACATCAATATCTCACTCGCTACCATCACTACCTATGATATCAGAATCAGACTCAAAATGTAGCTGGGATTAGGGATTTACAGTGTCTTGCTGCGAGGCCAATATTTGACCCTAACTCTGCACAAATGTCATAAACATATTCATGCTTGAACAACTAATTAAGGTAATAATGAATGATGTGCATATTATTTCATCACTCTGCATGTCACTTACAACAAAGCCAATAAGGAGGAAAAGGTTTTAACGAAAAGAAATGTCAAAATTCAACATTCAAATAACTTTGAATTTAAGAAAAAATATGAATTATAAACAAATCATTATTTTGAATAAAAATAGCAAGTTTACCCCAAAACTGCCTGCCAACGGCTCTTAGCTACAAATCCAAACTACATGCTGGGAGTTGGCGAATGGGTTAAGGCAATAGCAAAATTTATTCTGGAATAGAGATATAGATCGGATGGATGGAGATCCAAGCGGTAAAACTATGTACAAGTCTACCTTATCTAGGTCAGCAGGTAATGTTTTAGGCAGGGTCAGCTTCATCAGGCCGTACACTCCAGAGTAATGGCGGTTTGGGATCCAGGAAACGTCCGGCTGAAACATTCAACAGATGTCAATGATCCTATCTCCATGACGTTGTGGACAGAGAGAGTTGACAATTTGATGTGTCTCTGTCATACCTATGTTGCACTCTACAAACTGTGTCAGTGAGTGACAAGTGTATTGTGGTGCCACTGCACCACATAATAGCTATCACCACGACCATCACACCTCAAGTCAGTACACCTACAACCAGTCCATCTCCAGCTAATACACCTACAACCAGTACATCTCCAGCTAATACACCTACAACCAGTACATCTCCAGCTAATACACCTGCAACCAGTGCATCTCCATCCAATACACCTGCAACCAGTGCATCTCCATCCAATACACCTGCAACCAGTCCATCTCCATCCAATACACCTACAACCAGTACATCTCCATCCAATACACCTGCAACCAGTGCATCTCCATCCAATACACCTGCAGCCAGTGCATCTCCATCCAAAACACCTGCTCCAGTCCATCTCCAGCTAATACACCTATGACCAGTACATCTCCATCCAATACACCTCAAACCAGTACATCTCTATCCAATACACCTGCAACCAGTACCACTGCACCACATTATAGCTATCACCACGACCATCACACCTCAAGTCAGTACACCTACAACCAGTCCATCTCCAGCTAATACACCTACAACCAGTACATCTCCATCCAATACACCTGCAACCAGTACATCTCCATCCAATACACCTGCAACCAGTGCATCTCCATCCAATACACTTACAACCAGTACATCTCCATCCAATACACCTGCAACCAGTGCATCTCCATCCAATAACCTCAAACCAGTACATCTCTATCCAATACACCTGCAACCAGTGCATCTCCATCCAATACACCTCAAACCAGTCCATCTCCAGCTAATACACCTACAACCAGTACATCTCCATCCAATACATCTGCAACCAGTACATCTCCATCCAATACACCTACAACCAGTACATCTCTATCCAATACACCTACAACCAGTACATCTCCATCCAATACACCTGCAACCAGTGCATCTCCATCCAATACACCTGCAACCAGTGCATCTCCATCCAATACACCTGCAACCAGTGCATCTCCATCCAATACACCTGCAACCAGTCCATCTCCATCCAATACACCTGCAACCAGTGCATCTCCATCCAATACACCTCAAGCCAGTCCATCTCCAGCTAATACACCTGTAACCAGTCCATCTCCATCCAAAACACCTGCAACCAGTGCATCTCCATCCAATACACCTGCAACCAGTCCATCTCCATCCAATACACCTACAACCAGTACATCTCCATCCAATACACCTGCAACCAGTGCATCTCCATCCAATACACCTGCAGCCAGTGCATCTCCATCCAAAACACCTGCTCCAGTCCATCTCCAGCTAATACACCTATGACCAGTACATCTCCATCCAATACACCTCAAACCAGTACATCTCTATCCAATACACCTGCAACCAGTACCACTGCACCACATTATAGCTATCACCACGACCATCACACCTCAAGTCAGTACACCTACAACCAGTCCATCTCCAGCTAATACACCTACAACCAGTACATCTCCATCCAATACACCTGCAAGCAGTACATCTCCATCCAATACACCTGCAACCAGTGCATCTCCATCCAATACACCTACAACCAGTACATCTCCATCCAATACACCTGCAACCAGTGCATCTCCATCCAATACACCTGCAGCCAGTGCATCTCCATCCAATACACCTGCAACCAGTCCATCTCCAGCTAATACACCTATGACCAGTACATCTCCATCCAATAACCTCAAACCAGTACATCTCTATCCAATACACCTGCAACCAGTGCATCTCCATCCAATACACCTCAAACCAGTCCATCTCCAGCTAATACACCTACAACCAGTACATCTCCATCCAATACATCTGCAACCAGTACATCTCCATCCAATACACCTACAACCAGTACATCTCCATCCAATACACCTGCAACCAGTACATCTCCATCCAATACACCTGCAACCAGTGCATCTCCATCCAATACACCTGCAACCAGTGCATCTCCATCCAATACACCTGCAACCAGTCCATCTCCAGCTAATACACCTATGACCAGTACATCTCCATCCAATAACCTCAAACCAGTACATCTCTATCCAATACACCTGCAACCAGTGCATCTCCATCCAATACACCTCAAACCAGTCCATCTCCAGCTAATACACCTACAACCAGTACATCTCCATCCAATACATCTGCAACCAGTACATCTCCATCCAATACACCTACAACCAGTACATCTCCATCCAATACACCTGCAACCAGTACATCTCCATCCAATACACCTGCAACCAGTGCATCTCCATCCAATACACCTGCAACCAGTGCATCTCCATCCAATACACCTGCAACCAGTGCATCTCCATCCAATACACCTCAAGCCAGTCCATCTCCAGCTAATACACCTGTAACCAGTCCATCTCCATCCAAAACACTTCAAGCTAATACACGTGCCACCAGTAGACCTCCAGCCAATACACATCTCTAGTCAATACACTTCAAGTCAATACACCTGAAGCCAGTACATCACTTCATGTATAATTCATTCTCAGCATAATGTTGTTTTTATCAACCTCAAATGTCTTCATCCGTACAGCTATATCAGCCAGTTCATAAACACCTTGACAGCTGGTACACTACGTAAACACATCCAGAGTTAACGCCTTTGTGACAATTAGATGCACATCATTGAAGGAATTTCTGCAATTCTCAGCATGTCACATGTATACTCTTAAAGAAAAGTAGGGGAACATGAACTTTGAGGTCTGGTAGAAAGAAAACCCATTGAGGAATGTACAATGACATTTATCTTGTGTATGCAGCAACATTTCACGTTATCACCATACGTAAACACAATGTATGGGAAGCACAAGCACAACGTGGGAGCCACCTACACGTTTTTTAAGAGTATGTATGAAATGATCGTGATCTCAGAAAGGAATGTGTTAATGCAAGGTATAGCAATCAAAAATATCTTACCTTAACAGCATCTGCTGGGTAAAAGCTGACTTCAACTGGATGCAGAAAAGAAGAAATGTACAGTGTAACACTAAACATAATCATTTCATGAATTATTAGCAATGCTTCCTTGGACGTGAGTGTTTTAAATTAATGATAAAATATTCAGAATACATACTTTTCAATGACCACAACAATATTCCATATCAGGTTTGATAGATTAAGTTCCACAATGAAACAGTGTGCACATGAAGTACAGACGTTAAAAACACATGTGCTTTGAAAAGTTTGTTTGAAAAACTATATTAACCCACTCTGAATATATCAATGTGAGTGTTGCTAAATGCCACACACAACTACATGATGGTGGAAGGTAAATAATGGAGTCAGGACCAGACAATCCTGTGACTGATACGGCCAGCAACATTCAATGCCACTGGAAAAAAAGACATACAATGAAAAATGTGGAGCACCCATCCAACTTCGAGCCTTCCCAAGACACAGGTTGTTTGGGTCCATGTCCAGTCATCTGAAGTGAGCTGCTGGTAAACCACCACCACATAGCTGGAATATTGCTGAGGGTGGCATGAAATAAAATCACTCACATCGCAAATCACAGCCTGGTGTTCTCACCTCCAGCAACATTCCAAGTAGTAAAGAGATTCCTGAGAATGATTTCTGCGACACTGTCTGATATAAAATGGAAGTGTAGTGGGTTGCGACGATAGAATAACACACTCTTTATAAGCGTGACCACATCGCGTGTTGAGTTGTAACCTGCACAGACAATTGCAACCTGGATCACCTGAAACAGTATGAAAAGTGGAATTAATTTGGATACCCACTGTGTCTCATGACTGGCATGTCATTCCTAAAAGTAGTGGTTGTCTGTCTGCAGTATGTGAAACTTACGAAGTCAGGGTCTAGGGGCTCCCAAGCTGACTCTACACTTTAACCTACACAATGTTTCTAGTTCACATCCTCTAAACGACTTGATTTCTAACAAATGTTTTTAGAAGCACAGTATTACAAATACACCACAGAATGAAATACTAATGAATATGTATCACATTACATTTGAAAGAAACACTGGTATTTTTAAAAGCAAGCATATATGTCATTTTCTGAATAAAACTGACATTTTATACTCATGCGTATTTGCTTGTCTCCCTCTTCTATCCAATGTTTAATTTTTGCAGCCCAAACACAAGGATCCTAAGGGAAATTCAAGTGATATGAAGGGGAGGCTGGGAGGATAGACCTCACAAGTCAAGATAAGTGTAAAATATCAATGTTATTCTGAAAATTACATATTTTTCCTTATCCTGACTCATGCTTATTTGCTTGTAGGATCTGACAGAAAAGGTGGTGCGTCATGCCACTTCTTGGATACTTCCTGCAGAACTGGCAACTGACTTTTAGCAATGAAATCTCAACATAATCCCAGGTGTACCATGTCATGATTTCTTGAGTCAAACAAAGTTCACGCAAAATACAATGCATAAATTGTTGTAATCCGAGCTGCCATGGCTATGTCAAGTAAAAATATTGAGTTTTGTGTCAAAAGTTCAAAGGATGTCCAATCTAATGGTTCGTGTTCCTCACTAGTGAGGGGTTGTAGAACAACACTGAGATCTTTGAATTTCTGTTGATGATCCTTCACCCTGAATGAGTGCAGTAATGTGAGTAATTCAGGTACTTTGGTCAGTTTGATGTCCGATTTCAAAGAAATAACTGTACTGAGTGCAGCTAGACATGTTGACACAGTCGAACCTTTTAATCATCTTGCTTGTGGTAGATGACGTAAGTAATCCACTATTTGAGGATGAGAAGCTTTTGATGCAATAAATCCTGTGCGCTTTGCATAAGCTTCAAATCATTTCCATTTGTCATCATACAAACTGCACATAGATCTGCGTAATGCAAAAGTAACTGCTTTTGGTGCTCTTGTGGAATATCCTTGTATTTTCAAACATGTTTTGATACAATCCATATGTGTAACTGGAATATTCCTGGATCCTTGTGCACTTGGTTGGTGTGCGAATGTTCTACAGGTTAGACCAATCTAGTAGCTTCACTGTTGATTTCTTGTTCTTGAATGAGTACGGGAAACGACAGTCTCTCTAGCCAATTGGGCACGACCTAAGTCAGTTGCAGCGTTGTTGTTTGTTTTGCTAGTACCTGAAGTATTAGTACCAGTGTTGGAAATGCATATACATTCAGACCTTCCCCGGAGATGCTGAAGGCGTCTGTTACTTGAACATCCCAAACAGGAGAAACAAATGTTCTTATCTCATTGTTGAACAGGGTTGCAAAGAGATCTGTGAGAGGAGATCTTGTCGCTCAAATGAAGAGCTGAATTGCTTTTTGGTGCAGCATCCATTCTGTTGGACATGGTTGACTCAGCTGAGGGAGAGTGTCTGTGAGAGCGTTCCTTGTTCCTGGAATATGACATGCTTTTATGTAAATGTTCAACTTGTCAACTATGTTGAAGTCAGTTGAAGCAGATTTAACAATCTTGTTGATCTTTGTTTGTTTATGGAACAAGCCACTGTGGAGTTTCCCTGAGTCCACCAGAGGATATATTGGTTTCAGATTCTCTGGTACCTGCATTGGGTTCAAGTTGGTCAAATGAAGATTCACAGACTGTTGAAGCGGCCAGAAATGTAACCTCCCTCTACATGTCATGTCCTGGGTGGAGGTTAGCCGTCCTTGAATGCATTGCCAGTCTTGGAGTTTCAATGGAGACAGTAGCACCTGATGTATTCCGGCTTGAATGTTGCTTTATCGATCGTTACGAATCAAAATATAATTGAGAGGTGTGATAAAACCGTATCCCCAGAAACTGTAGGTCCTGTTTCAGTTCTAGTTCAGATTTTAGCAGGTTGACTAACCATTCTAACTGAGATAATAATTTGATTGTGAAGTTGAATTGTAGTCTGAGTTGACTGACTTCTTGCACTTGAATCTGGATGATGTTGCATAGCCCTCCACAATGTAGAAAATTTACAACAAGTCTTGTTTTCTGCATAAATAACCAGTGGGCTGACGATTCCAAATGGTAGGATGTTCCACTAAAAATGACGACCCTTGAATAGGAATCCCCTGCATGTACTTGACTGTTGATGTACAGGAACATCCAGATACAGGTGAAGCAGGTCTATGATGGCTATGTATTTGTGTGGACAACAAAGTGTCGGTGTTGTGCAAGGTGAGTCTGGACTTTTCCTTGGAGGTCTTCTTTGGAATGAGAAAGAATGGGGAATAAAACTCTGATGTGAGATGTTTCGACTTTATTTGTTCGGCTTCGTTCTTGTCTAGCAGAGGCATAATAGCTTCTTCCAATTTCTGGGCTTGATCTGCTGCATAGTCTGTGATCTACTGGTAAGTGGTGGAGTAGCCTATAGTTGTATCTTGTATCCTGCGTGACGTGACAGGGATACAAAGTTGTCTTGTAAGAATCCCCAGTATCTCAGCACCTCTGTAGTTTTCCACCCACTGTAGATGGTTGTACAGGAAAGATTGGGGGTGGAATGCTCCAGTCATTCCAAAACTGATCTTTATCAACACCTCTCTGGATTCCTGTGAGACTGATCTAGCGACTTCACCTCCACCAAAGATGGTAGGTGCAGACCAAGGGGTTCTATGTAGGGATTTGGTGAATCTATCACTCCATTGCAAGATAAAAACAGTCCTTGCCTTCTCAACAGAGTTAATCCTGCTGATGTGGATGCAAGGTGCTCCGATATAAACTGTTGATCTCTCTTGTGTATCAGAACACCTGACAAAATCATAATGTCCTCTTCAAAACTTGAATTCTTGAATCTAGATATCAGTGCCTCCTTAATAGTTCTCGAATTGGCTAGACCATACAAGGTACAATGAGTAGTGGTTTCTAGTTGAGCTAGTTTCTTAGCATCCACTTTGTAAGATTTAACATGTGCATCATTAATAAGTTCATAGGCTTCATCAATGCCTGGTGCCTTTGTGGAGGGTTCCATGTGATGTAAAGGAAATCTTTTTTCATTGAAGGGTGGTTTATGTTGAAATCTCATGGCTTTATTGAAAGCAGAGCTGAGACTGTACGGGATCTTAGAAATAGGATCCATGGGAGGCACTGTAAGTGTATCAAAATCCTCATTGATCATTCTATTGGTAAACACTTCAATAAATTCCTTCAACAAAGAATCTAAAACCAATCCATCAGCTATCCACGAAGTTACCTCAGCATCAGAAAATATAATCTCTGTATCTTCATCTGAAATTCTATCTGAAGAGTCGTGACAAAGAGTTATCTGTGTGACTCTGTGTGGAGGTGTATAATTGTAATTAACATCCCTTTGTGCAAGCTCTGTGATTCCTTGTGTGAATCCTCCAAATGTGAATCATCAGTAGGTGATTCTTTACCTTCATCTTCCATATGCATCTCCGTATATGCTTCCTATATTTGTACGGAGATAGATCCCTCGCTGAGAAATCTTCCTGCGGTGAAAGGTACCTGTGCTCGCAAGTGTGCATGTATTCAAATCAGAAGGCAAAGATGAAACACAAGCCGACATTCATGAATGTATCCAGACCCAGTGATGCTGAGCTTAATGATGGGGATGATCTATGAGAACATGAACATTAGCACAAGTAGTCTTCAACATTCAGCTGGGTTTGAGAATAAGATGTGTCTTCCTGCACAATGGCATTCGCCACTATTAACTGTAACAAAGGTCAAGTGAGGGAAACCATGAGAAACCAAAGGCTGAGAGCAGGGTTCCCCCATGAAGTTTATATTTGGGGGTCAGGCTGACTCTCCAAATGTGTTTGGGGAATCAACATCTAAATTTGGAGTTAAACAATTTGTAAAGATAATTGATTTTCAAAAAATAATGTCTTTTTTTTCAGGTATATGTCTCCAAGTCTGAATTCGAAAGAATTATTGTGTGTACTCTCTAATCAGTTTGAAATCAGAATCAATTCATTTATATTTATCACCTATACCACTCAATTGTGTAGTTTGATTAGTAATATTATTGCATTCAACATGACACAGTGTTTGTTTTTTATGCATGTATTTATGTTTTTATGTATTCCTTGTATTCCGTGCCAAGGGGAACACTGTGACATTGTGGTGTGGACATTCATTAAACATTAACTGGGACTGAAACAAGATGGTAACTGGTCTTGCAGGATGAAACTAGCCTGTTGTCAATGGATTCACATGTATGTTATGGAATATCTCAGCATATCCTGTACAGATGGAGCAATAACATGGAGCTGTACCTCACACTTGGGCACCTCAGGTTCTGAGTTGATGCACTTGACCCTGGACTTGTTGCCTGTCTGTGACACAACATCATTCTCCGCTGCCAGACTCATGTGAGCTTTCAGAAGTTGACTCTGGGCTTGACTGGAAAGAGAAGTGAGTGAATGAGTGAGTGAGTGAGTGAGTGAGTGAGTGAGTGAGTGAGTGAGTGAGTGAGTGAGGGAGGGAGGGAGGGAGGGAGGGAGGGAGGGAGGGAGTTATAAACCACATTCAGCAATATTCCAGTTACAAAGCAGCAGTCTGTAAATAATAACAAGTCTGGACCAGAGAATCTGGTGAACAACAGCGTGACCATCAAAAACCAGTTCTTCATGGGATATAGTGACGAGATGGAGAGGATGGAAAGACAGAAAGGACGGCTAAATTGATGCTGATAAAGAGCGACTTTGGCTTGGAAGGAGAGAGAGAGAGCAAGAGACAGACAGAGCATATATTGGACAAAAATGGTTAGGATATTTGTAAATTTTGAAATTATGAATAATGATGTTTTTATTCATTGACATTCTGATAAAATATCAGTCATAAAAATACCAATATTCCTAACATCTTATCCAGTATATTAAGTCAGTGCATATCAACAAGGCATTACCTGAGCTGTTTCCTCAGCAGTCTGTTCTGCTCATCCAAAATGTTGACCCTCTCAGCCAACCTTGTCTCCAGTTGACCAGCACTGCCCTCAGCACTGTAAGGATCTGTCACAAAGGTCAGAGTTCATACATACAACAGGTGGACCTAAATAGTACACGCTAATGAACTGAAGGACAAAATAAAGCTTTGTTTTTGTTCTGGTCACTTGCTGTATAATATGGTTAAAGGTCTTACATAAGATGGGCCTGACTGATTACATATGTAATTCCAATTTTCCATCAAGATCACACCTTAACAGACCTTATGAGCTCATTTAAAATTGATTTTATGACCTCCAGTGGTTCTTTCCAAAATGGGTGTGTCATGTGTTGCACATGAGTGACCAACATGATTCACACCCGTGAGCAATGTTTGTCCCGTGTGTTGTGTCAGTTTCAACATGCTTGTAAAGGGAGCTAACTTTTAGGCAGTAGTGATGGTAATATTACCAGAATATTTAGTAATAGTGTTTAGCTACTTTCTTACTTTGGTAACCAAAAGTGACATTTATCCATGGAAGCAATGATTTCAAGCCCCTCAAATGCCCCTGTATATATTTAGAAAGAAATGAAAATGGTGGCGGAAAATTGTGCAGAAAGAGTTAGTGCTCATCACTTACATCCTGAAGTTGTATGACATAACCTGAGTGAGTGAGTGAGTTTAGTTTTACGTCGCACTTAGCATTATTCCAGCTATGCAGCGTTTGCCTGTAAATAATCGAGTCTGGACCAGACAATCCAGTGATCAAGAGCATGAGCATCGATCTGCACAACTGCTAACCAATGACATGTATCAACCAAGTCAGTGAACCTGACCACAAGCATAGTCACCTTTTATGACAAGCATGGGTTGCTGAAGGCCTATTCTACCCTGGGCCTTCACAGGTTGACATAACTTGAATACTTCACTGACCAAGACACAAATGCACATGACAATAGCAAAAATAACTGCATATAGCATTTTATTCAATCTTATATTTTCATTTTTGGATAAAGTTACATAAGTGTTGAGTCGAAATGAAATCAAAGAGATTATCTCTTACTCCTTTCAAGCAACAGTGACAAAATATTTTGTGTTTTTTCTTAAAAAGTATTCCATCTGAATCAGACATATCACGTAAAAAATAAGACTCTGGACCAGACCGAGTATGTGAGTAAGCTTGTATGAAATCTTTAGTATTTATTTCAGTAATATCACACCAGCAGGAAAACCAGTATCAGGCCTTGCACACTACCTGTGGAAACTTAACTTGGGTCTTTGCATGAAAAGCACTTGCTTTACCACTCGGCTATGCTGTGATCCAGTGGCTGATTAATCACAACTGACACTGTAAGCATGGCCAGGACCACAACACAGTGTCCACAACAGCAACAAGGTTATGGCTAAAATGTGTTTTGCACAACAATTAAGGAGGTGGTGGTGGGGTTAAAGACATTTGCTAATCACACCGAAGACCCAGGTTCGATTCACTGTAATGGCACAATGTGTGAAACCCTTTTCCGGTGTATAACACTCAGATTTTGATGCAATATTTCTAAAGGCAACATAAAACCATAATCACTTTTTCACAACAATATGCTGTAAACGTAATAATGGATGCACATTCTGCATTGTGCAATTTTAGATACAGGGTGCATGAGTTTCATTTGACAGTAGTGTGTATCAGATTTCACTTCACATGCTTATAGTATGTCATGTCAGCTCATGGGGGGAACAGCGACATGTAGACTTTTTACGATTATAAGTTTGGTTAGAAAAAGGAGCGTAGATATGATGCTTCTGTCAAACACAAGAATGATAAACCCACACTCATTCTCATCTGTCACCCCGAAGGTCAATCCAGGAAGATCTGGGTTAGCAACTCATGCTTGTCGTAAGAGGCAACTAAGGGGATCAGGAGGTCAGACTCGTAGACTTATTGACATGTCATTGTATCCCATTTGCTTGTAATCGATGCTCATGCTGTTGATCACTGGATTGTCTTGTCAAGACCCAGTTATTTACAGACTGCTGATATATAACTTGAATACTGCTGAAAGCATCAAATCAATCAACTGTTACTATGACTAAGGTAACCTAAGATGATTATTACAAAGACAGAATGGCATCCCTCACCATCTGTGCTGATGACGAGGTACAGCATGAGAATGACTGGAATGGCACCCAGGATCAGTGTCAGGAGTAGCAGTTTCTTCTTAAGCCGCAGCAACATCTACAACAAAACATTAATATCGGCCTTAAGAACATGTGTGAGAGTGTAGGGGTCTTCATATATAGTGTTCATAAGTAACTGGGGTAAATGTTCAACACTGACTTCAAATTCCTGGTTACCCTATGGGACAAATATATCACAAGAGAGAGAGTCCAAATAAACTTATAGCCTATTAGGTTCAGTATTATTCGTTACACTATTATATCAATTCTAACAAGCCCAAGTTAAAGGTTGCATCAGATATTGTTTTCAATTGATCAATCAGAACACAGCTTACCAAATCGCAAAAGTGGTCATTCACACATACCTTTTCAACTTTTACCCAGAAAAACTCTGTTCCCAAACAATTCTGAATACTATTTTTTGTACGATTCCTTCCAAGTGATGCACATGCAGCACACCACAACATTGTGTAAAGGGTCACTGAAAATAGTCTTTTTTTCAATATCCAAGGATGTTAGCTTGTGGAATTATTGGCTAATGGTAACCATGTCACTAGAAAGCCCTACGCGTATATACTGCAGGTCAAGTATATGTGTTTTGTGTGGATTTTCATTTGTTGAGAGATCAGTGTCAGTGACTGGGGATTTCGTAACTCCTGCCGAACCCTAAACAGTAGTTGTTGCTTGATTGGTTAAATCCGTTTTTCTTGTCTCCCATTTGATGGCATAGGTCGCCCAAAGGATAGTTGATGCGACCTTCTATTTGAGTTTGTTGGATACAGTAGAGCAGTGAAACGAATAATACTGAGTTTGCTAAGACTCCAGGAGAGATTTTTTTTTAACTCCGGATACTAGCAAAGACAGAAAGTGAAATGTATTTGAATGGTCCCACACAGTTATAAAGTTATCAATATATGTAAATTCTACTACTAAAGAGGCAAAGTTCAGTAGTGTACTGTAAAGAAATCCATAAAATAATTCCACCACACAGATTTCCCTACAACCTGTTTCTACCTTATCTTCATGGATCAAAGAAGATCAAGTTGGGGGAAACAAATTCCTTTCCAAGTTGCAAGTACAGACAGAAGAGTGAAACTTTGACAGTTACACCATCAGGTTAATACAAGAAAATGTACACACATATAAGGGGTACATATGTAGATGGACTGGAGCTTGATGAAAATGTTTTAACTGTAATGGACACATCAGTTTGAGTACATAAAATTGTATGTGTGTTGAATCAAAATGTCAGTGCAGGGTATCCAGTTGTTGCCAATGCTAGTAAAATAATTGAATTTATTATCTTTCATAGCAATAAACCTTTCAATATAGCACATGTCTTAAAGCAACATAAGACATCCTGTAAAAGATATATCTTGCTGTTTAAGGCTTGAAGTCTGAAACTTGTTGCGACAGCAGTTTACTATGGGCCCATGAGGAACAAATCTATCATCTGATAATCTATTACAGGTCCTTGTTGAATGAATCATTATGTGAACAGCGACTGATTCAAGCAGTGAGTGCAACAGGTGTGACTGCATTTCTACCATACCAGGATTTTCATAAATATTGACATATTTACTTGCAGGGATGTTGTGATATAAGAGATAATGTCTATGGCAAACATAAACAGATCTACCTTGGGCAAGGCTCAGATCTCAGCACAGCAACTGACTACATCCATATGATATCTGATGTGTCCTTTGCAGTTGTACTTGTAAATTCCTGCATAAACAAAAAAATCAAAATAAACCCCAAACATATCAGCATGGCATGTAATAACTTCACATAGATCCTAATATGTATTTTCCTGCAACTATTTACGTCGTGTAATTTAAAACATACAATGATGTGGTCATTTATCACTGCCATATATTCTGAAAAGTATTCTTCCAACTTACAAGTCATTGTCACATGTCATCCAAGCTGTCGAGTACAACAATATATCGAAAATAGGTGTCTGTGAAGTGTTTTCTTATTATTTCTCTCAACGTCGATTACACATGGATTTCTTTCAGCGTGGTACTTACTTATGATTTGTAGTAGGTTAAACACAGCGATTAGTTCTGATTCATCTTTCGAAAGAGGAGGATGATAGATTATCTTTCTTTGTCAACACGGCTACAACCAATGAAACGTGACATTACAATGGTGATGCAAAAATCCGGAACAAGTGTGTTTATGCTTTAACTTAAGTAACAAAAGTATTCCCAATGTCTGAAACGAACCAATCGTTTAAATAAATCCAAGCATACATATTTATCTTGGGATACAAATAATTCCTCGTATATTGATGATGCGTTTTAATATTTAGATATCACGCATAGGCTGACTTAGCCAAACAAATCAGATCAATGTATTTTAAAGCGGCATATCTGCTCACAATAACGTCTATTTGTTTCGGTAAGCAAGTTTACTTTTCTAATAAAAAGCACTTCCAAAAGTTTTGCGCCCGGTTAATGCGTCCAGAAATTCCTCTAGCTCTCACTAGCGACCGTCAGTTATGTAGATATAACGCAGCGATACCTAACACGCTGTGAGGAAACTCTATAATAGGGGCAATGTCTGCAGATGTTACGCAGACTCTGATTGGCTTTAATCCATGATAACAACAAATGAACTTTGACGTTTCAAACGTTTTCGGATCTCTAAATGAACTAAATGAACATGTCGGAGTTGCTGAAAAACGTGTGTGAAAAATACAAACGGAGTGTTCGCGAAAACCCTGACACAGTTGGTCAGATTGAGACGACATTCCGTTTGTTATCGTATGTCATTGCAGGTAAGTCGATTGTCACAGACAATCACATGTGGCACTCGTAAAATTCACAGACACGGGGTAGAGCAGGCTCGATAACGGCCTATTTATCACAACCTTTGAACGTTTGCTAGTTTCGCTTTTTTATTTTGCACATCTCGAGGAATGATTTCTTCCGGTAAACCCCTTAACTTTACAAACCATTCTACGTCTAAGTATATTCCCCTATAGTTCTTTTTTTTTTTATGAAAAAGCCTAACCCTACTCCAAAACCAAATAATCCTAATAGATAGAGTACATTTTAAGCAGGAGTTATGAAAGGAACTGTTACCCATATCGATTTTCGATGCTATTTAAAGTGAACGTTTTGGTTTAAACAGATAATGTTGGAGTTTAGCAGTGAGCTCTTTGAATCAGATAGTTATCACTTTCTTTAGAGGGATGACAAAATAATTAGTCCATTTATGATTGAGATAAATGCACACAGACAGCATGATCAGGACATGTTATTATACCATGTATCCCAAGCTGCCTGTTATGCGCAACAAGGTTAATAGTCTTGTCCCACCAAGTACCAATTTTCTTCTGGGTCACACATCCAAGAGGAGGAAAACATTTTAAGAATCGACAACTTTATGCAGAAAATGTGATTTATAGGTGTTGATGTTCACACTGTTATCAAGCAGGTTTTTGGATCAGGATAAATTACTACCATCTCTATGCAGTTGCCTTTCATTCCCCTTCCAATTAACACTAGTAACAGTAATCAAGAACCACATTATGATCCTAGCCTTGGACTAGGACTCATTTGCTAATGAAAGATTCTTTTACAATCCTTTGGGTTAGTTGTGAGGTAGTTGAATGGCTTTTATTCAGCAAGAATGAATCATAATGTATGTCATATTTTGGATTACACTTTCTTAGTAAAGTACAAACTCCAGTGCTTTTTGGTTGAGTCCCATCCGGTATTCGAAACCAAACTCAGAGTCAGGTACCTAATCGCCAGCACATAAAGTGAGCCGTTTAACCCGCTCAGCCACCAAGACTTCCACAAATATGGAAGTTGGACAACTGGTAGTTTAGATTGTAAATTTTGTGTACCCCTGTGATAAGTGTTAATTGGCACAGCTCCCAGGGCCGAATGCTGTGATTACACAATGCCATTACTATGAGCTATATTCACAGGATCCATTTTCATTCGTGTCTAGAATCTGGTACAATAATTATCAGTGTCCATGGCCACTGTATATGTTAGTTCATACTGGATTCACATCCCACATCACATAAACCTGTTAGAGTTGGGTGGTGTGATGTAATCATGGTTTCATGGAGAATATGGCTACTCTGCATGTGCTTTAAATGACCAAATGGATGATGTTGACTTGGTAATCATGGTATAATGTTTTGTGATAGCCCCTATGTTCACATTTGAGGTTTTCACTAATGAACTTCAACATGGACTTATCGTGAGTCCTGTATTTGAGGGTCACTAGGACTCATACTCTAATTTTTAGGGGTACTTGATTACAAAATGGGAGTCCCAGACACTTAGATACTATTAGTAATATGATATTGTTGCAGTTCAGCAACTGTTATTGAATTGTGTATCATGAACATCACAGTAACGAAACTGCAAAATGGTATCATGACCCAGCTAGTAGCCAACTCGGTCATAACGCTTTCAAAGCCATCTTGTTAAATGGCAGTGACAGTGTATTAACACAGTGAATTACCATCAGGTTTAGTATTTAGTGAAGGGGGCTTGTCATTAACTATCCTTGAGGCGAAATGCGACAGAAGCCTCATTAAATGACTTCTGCATTGAGCTCATTGATGTTGCCTCATGAAGGGAGTCTGGATAAGGGTTGGGCAAACTGGTGAGTGACACGGGTCTCTTGAACGTGTATTATATATTAATTGTTGTTTAACAATTTGTCAGTCGCTCATTGTGTTTTACGGTGCGCAGAAGATCATTCTCAGGTTGAAAAGGAAAGAGCTCTCTAGACCGACACACCCTTTATACTAGCATATTTAGCTGTCCCAACGAATGCCAGGTGAGAAGGCTTCCACTGTATTTCAGCCCTTTTCCAGTGTTCCCCACAGTGATATTGCAGGAATATTTCTCAAAGTGGCATAAATCATGCTCACCCACTCACCATTTATTTCAATTTTAGTATCGTCTGCTGCATCTGTCAGAATTTACCATGAGAAATATGATAATTAAAGTGGGTCAGATTAAAGTGAAATGTAATTTTTTTATGGACAGTTACGATAATGTTTGGTTTGTGGCACAAATCTATAATTTATTCCATTCATGATTAATGAGTTTTCCAAAATGAAGTATGCTTTAGTGTTTCCTCCGGAGTGTTTTTACTGCAAGGGTGCTGCGCCCTGCCTTTTTCTTCTGGCACCCAGCCCTTTTTTACTGCGCCCTGCCCGGTACTTGCTAGTTGCGACGGAGCACTGGAACAGTCTGAAAGTCAGCAACTGTAACAAGCATCTTATGATCAGCCTAAACACTGACAGCCACAATGACACCGACTTGGAAGCTGTTGTGAAAAGCTTCCTGAGACAAAAAGCAAGGAGACTGTAGGTTAATAATACTTGAGGCTAAATCTGATCATTTTGTTTTGGTTTTTATTGTGGTTTGTGCCCTTTTCAAACTAGGGTGCCCTTTACTGTAGAAACTTCCCCCTGCTCTTTTTGTAGTCTGGAGGAAACACTATGTGTTGTTATTTATTTTTTCAATAACCCATTCTGATAACTCATGTGTTTAGGATTAGCTCACCTTTTGCCCAAACAAATACTAAATGTGATTACACAAGTCAACACAATACAAATATTTGGTTAGCCAGTCCTCTGCACCAACATGTTCAAGGTAGCTGAAACAACCTCTTGTCACATATGTTAGCCAGGGCACCTGAAATATGTGGTAGTGCCCCAATAATTTCATGAGGTGTGCTGTGACTGAAATATTGTGACAACACTAAACAGGGTAAGGTGGAGAAGACGGTCTTTGATTGTTGTTGAATGAAACTCTGTCCACAGGTCGACTGCGGAATGCTCAGGTTCTGTCTGAATTGATGTACACATCCTCCAACCTGCTGGTGTTTCTCAATGATGCCATCCTCAAGCAAACAGCCAAGATTATTCCTAAAGTGGTAGGTTTATCATATTTATTTGGTAGTTGACATTTATCAGTAGGTGAAGGACTGAAGATGTAAGTAACTATTGCTGATCCATATGGCCCCATTCCTTGTGTAAATGTCCTGTTTGGACACATAGTAACTTCCTCTGGTAGCACAGGTGAACTGTCTAAATTAAAAATAATGGTATCCCTATGTTTGGTTGTTTGGGCCCTCAGTCTGTCTTTGTTTAATTGAGTAAATCACCAGTATCCAGCTTTTAATCAGGAAGACTTTGTATCCTTCGCAGGGCTCCATTTAATGCTTTGTTGCTTGCTCCAGTGTAACTCAACATTACAAAGTGCAACCTATTTATTAGTGTAACTTACACAAGCTGCAAGACAGTGAGTGGGTAAACTTCTGAATAAAATTCCAAATAATTGCCTCTACATATTGCAGTGAAAGTGTGACTGGATTTTTAAGGTTGGTTGAACCTAATGCAAGTAGGTTAACCTCTTATCTCAAGCCTTATTCAACAACATGATATTTAGTTATGATGTGCTGGACTGTAGACAGTTTGTGTCATTCATTTCTGTATACATTTCAGAGTGTGTCTCAGGAGCGTCTGGGACAGCTGCTGACGGTGTTGGAGTATGTAGAGGTGTTTGTTGAGATCGCTGCAAGCAAACTTTGGGGAGAAGTAGGGAAATGGATCGTCATAGCAACTATTCAGATCTGCAAGTAGGTTCTAAAGTTCATAGACCCGTGAAAGTCCCGGGGTAGAATAGGCCTTCAGCAACCCATGCTTGCCTTAAAAGGAGACTATGCTTGTTGTAAGAGGCGACTAACGGGATCGGGTGGCCAGGGTTGCTGACTTGCTTGACACATGTCATCGGTTCCCAATTGCGCAGATCGATGCTCATGCTGTTGATCATTCGATTGTCTGGTCCAGACTCGATTATTTACAAACTGCCGTCATATATCTGGAATATTGCTGAGAGCGGTGTAAAACTAGACTTGCTCACTCACTCTGAAGTTCATACATCAGATTACCATTGACACTGAACCAGATTTCTATATTGTGTAATGAATACACACAGCACATGTGATATCGACTTCTTAAATGAATGGGAAAAGTGCCAGAACAATCTTTAGGCTTTGACATCGCTGAACGATACAAGCAGACTAAGTACACATTATAATTCTCAAAATAACTTTGATGCAATTTAAATCTCTGTGAAAAGGAAGAGGGTGTAGTGTCCGTGCTGCAATATGCTTATTTTCTTATTTATCTTAGTGAAATGAGTCTCTGCGTTTGAGACCTTTGAAGATTGGGGTTAAAATTGTCTTCAACAACCCATACTTGTCTTAAGAGGTGACTAACAGGATCCCAGTTGCACAGATTGATGCTTATGCTGTTGATCACTGGATTATCAGGTTCAGACACCATTGCCATATTCCTACAAAAGTAATGAGTGGGAGTTCAACAACAACCAAACCAAACCAAACCAAACCAAACACTCCAGTTTGAAGGTGGATCAAAAATTTTCTTCTAATTGGCACAGTGAACTTAACAACAAGAATGAATTAACATATTTGTCAATCTCCTATGGTGCAAAAAAAAAGTACATGTGGGCGTTTCATAAAAAAAACAATTTCACATACCTATGTAATATGGTGTATATGCTATTTCAGAGCCACGTTGCGCTTCTACCTACTTACCACCTACCAGCATGGCATCCAGCCCATGCCACCAATAGCGCCACTTGATCGCCAGCTGGTCTCCAAGAAGAACAAGGAGGCCCAACAGCTGACAGAACAGGTAACACAACAGCTAATAGTACAGGTAACATAATAGCTAACAGAACAAGTAACACAACAGCTAACAGGACTGGTAACATAATAGCCAACAGAACAGATAACAACAGCTAATAGGGCAGGTAACATAATAGCTAACAGAACAGGTAACACAACAGCTACTAGTACAGGTAACATAATAGACAAGAGCAGGTGACTCAGTAGCTTACAGAACAGGTAACAATAGCAGACAAAACAGGTAATACAGTAGCGGACAAAAAAACAGTAACACAATAGCTGACAGAACAGGTAACAACAGGTAGCATAACAGCTGTCACAGTGGATAAAGCAACAGCTAACATTGGGTAAAATAATTGCTGAGACACCTGGTAACAACAGCTTTTAACAGGTGACACAATAGGTAATGCTAACAAGTATCACAACAGCTGACAAATATAACAAAAGTTCACAAAAGCTGACACAGCTGGTAGCGTAACGGCGAACACAATGGGAAAGGCAATGGCTATCAACAAGTAACAGTCGCTGAGGCTGTTAGCATGTATCACAAACACTAACACAAAACACAGCTGGTAGCGTAACGGCAAACACAATGGGAAAGGCAATGGCTATCAACAAGTAACAGTCGCTGAGGCTGTTAGCATGTATCACAAACACTAACACAAAACACTAACACCAGCTAGCAAGGGGGAAATCAACAGCAAGTAACTTAACAACTCTTAACAGGTAACACCATGGGTAAGACAAAGGAGTGAGTGTGATTTTACACAGCTTTTAGCAATAATACATCAGTATTGTTGTGAGGGACACCAGAAATGGGTTTCCACAATGTACCCAACGTGGGGAATCAAACCTTGTGATGTTTGGTGTGATGAGCAAACACTGTAACTACTGGGCTACTCCACCACCCTCAAGACAAGTGACCAAGCATCTAACACAGTATTTAAAGCTGATATATATGTTTATAGAGAAATAATAGTGTATGGTGACATGAAGTCTGTTGCCAAGCTGCTTTGATCATCACTAATTATAATATTTGACATGATATGGCATTATTATTTATTCATTGTTTTTCCATTCCACATGCGTGTATTCAGTCACTGTAGTCTGTTATGGTACCATGTCCAGATGAGCGATAGTCACTTCAGTCAAAGTAGCTATATTGCATGCTAGCATTTGAGTGAACCATGCCTCTGTCGGCCATTGAAGGAGTGCATACAGTAGATGACCACAAGGATCTAGAATAATATGGAAAGAATACCACAAGAATCTGATTCAACTACATCTATTGTTGTCATGACTCTTTGGTTTGTGTTGAAAGCAGGCTGTGACAAGCCACATAGCAGCTTGTGTATTTACAAGTGACTTCAGACAATAGTGCATACAAACCCAGTACAGTGCACTTTGATCAACTCGGACTCTTGTCTCTCTCAGATTTGCCATATATACTGGATTGAACTTACGGTCCTGACGTAATCCTTCTTTGTTATCATAATGATAAAGCTGTCATATCGGATTTTGGACCAAAGTGTCGACCTGAAAAGGTAGTAACACAAAAAAAATATTGTTTTATAATCTGGACTGAGAAGGAAGTCCACTTGGACTTAATTAAACCTAGCATAAACAACCCATTGAATGGCTTGTGTAATTTGTCTAGCAGTAAACGCTGAAATGAAAAGAATTCCAGTTGATAACACTGTATACTATCTTCAAGAATAACATGAGCAGTTGGTGTACATGCAATATTAGTAATATTATGCTCAGAATCACATGGATGTAGGAAATTTCTGTGTAACGCGAACTGCTGTCTAATGCAGACTTTTTAGTCGGTCCCAAGCCGGTCTGGAATTAGACTGAGTGCATTGTAAATTGTACGGTGATACAATGGCAGTTTGTTTTTCTGTAGGAGGATTCAGAACAAGGAGAAGCTGGATACAGAAATGGTTTTAGTGGTCCCATGACCTTCACCTTGAAACGATCTGGGAAAGTCATGAGGAAAATATCAGCTGGTAAGCAAGCATCAGTTGGTGTGTTCAGTGCATTAGAACTTGTAGTGCTGAGGGAGTCTTAGAGTGCAAGACTAAACATCCCAGTCAAGCGTACAACCAAGACTGGAATCCTTTTGGAAGCAGATGCACTCCGAAATGCCAGAATGTACAATGATGTAGTAATGTATTAAAAGTTAGGAAATTCCATCATTATGTTTGTTTTAGAATCTTCAAAAAAAGAAGCAGTTTTCAGAGTGCTTCATTTACTTGTACAGAGTGTATAATAGGGCTGTAACAATCAAGCGATTGATGGATTGCGATTGTTGAGTCTCCTGAAGCAATTAATTGATGGTAGAAATGAAAAACTATCGGGGCATTAATAGTATATGTGACTATTCATACATTAGTAATTGACTTCCTTTGGCTAAATACAAGAAGTACCAAATTTGGTCACTTTGATTTGGAGTTATCTGTCCTTGTTGCCTTGTAAGCAAACTCTGTTTCAAATATTTTATCAGTTATTTGAAGAGACAGTAACTACTTCAGCATGTTTTTATTTCGTACAAACTGTGCATACATTGGGAAATGACTTCAAATCAGACAGTTGCAATAGTATTGCAATAGTTGGTTACAGTAGGTTGTTGCAACAGTGTTTTCCACTCAGTAGTCACTCCCAGTACTTACATACCTTGATGCTGATTCTGTGAGTAGAAAAGTCATCATAATTGAAGTCTTATGGAGATGTCTTCAGATCAAACTAAAGAATAAGTGAGTTGACTTTTATGCCCCTTTTAGCAATGTCCACCATTAAATGGCTGCTAAAGTGAGCTCTACTCATTGTACCCATGTAGGAAATCAAACCAGGATTTTTTGCATGACGAGCGAACACTTTCACCTTCAAGCTACACAACTGCCCCTCAACTAAAGAAGTATTGCATCAGAGTAATAGATCTCATTTTCTTGAGAATCAGAAAGAAAGGACCCCCAAAACTTCATTTTTTCACGTTAAGGTTTTTGTCTTGATTTTCAGGTTATATTTTGAGCAATAACGTGAGTGAGTTAATGTTTCAAACTACAGTTGAAACCATGGCTCTGTGATTTGAGTATCATCTTCAGACTATGACCAAGATCTTTTATGGATGAATCTTCTTTTAATTCTTTGATACATAATGTTTCGGCGTAATTTCAGACGTTGTGTGTCAAAGAATTAAAAGAAGATTTATCCAAATAAGTTCTTGGTCATACATACAACTTCTAAATCCAACTAAAAGACATCATCTTCAGACTAATTTTAGCATTTAATGTTATAGGTCTACTGTATTTCTATGGTGATAGTTCTGGTAAAGATTACTTTATGTTGCAATGAAGTATCTATGTGACTTCAATGTGTAAGTTGATTGAGGAAGTGTTTATGTGTAGTATGTTGTGTGTGTAAGATGTGGGTTTCTCCTGTTGCAGCCCCTCCCCTGGGAATGAGGACATGGGCTATCCCCATCCAGACAGACACCCGTAGTGGGAGGAGAAAGGATCTGGCTCCCACCCCCTTGTCTCGCCAGAGAATGTGGGCCGAGACTATTCACATTGTCAAACCTATTGTCCACTGTATCCTTGCAAGGTCTAATTTATTATCAGTGGGCTAGTCATTTGCTTTGTGGCTGTTGCTGAATTCACATTCACAAAGAAATTAATACTTCTGATTGTGACAGTGATGTTTGTATCTATACATCTATAACAACAGGAATGAGATAAGATCATTAAAGATCATCTACATTCAGGGGCTTGTCTCGACCTAGAGGCTGCAAGTGAGAGCAGTTGTCAAGGTTAATATTAATATTGCCTTGTGAATTCACTGAGAGCCTGAATGTGTAGAGGAAAAGGGCTGTGCTGACTGCAATGGTAAGATTTCTCTGAATTTGGGAAAATGAGAAAGTTCATGACTAGTGTTCTTATAAGTGGTATGACGGTAAGTAAGCCGAATTTGAAGACCCAAACAAGCAGTCCGTAGAAAGGGGTTGACCTATCTATGGGTTACACTTTCATCAAAGTCATAATTGATATCCCTTGACCTGAAGTAAAGCTCATTTAATAACACCATGCTCTGCATATGTGTAGGCAGCCATGATTCCTACTCCAGAACAAGCTTTCTTGACTGTGGATGTGTTGATTGAAAAGAGTATGTTTTAAAATCATTGCAGTGACTTTCGCCAGTTTTCCAAGTAGAATTCCCTTCTGGCATATCTCATGTCATATTACAAATATATTCATAATGTCATGTTTTGCTTAACAAGTGTCAGTGATGAGTATGTATGGTTTTGGCTTGTCGTCATGGAAGCCGTGGCTCATCTCATGTGGGATGGACATCTCAAGGTGAGAATTATTTTGTTGTTTATCATGTGGTCTGGTTATCATGTCATCATGTGGACTGGTTATCATGTGGTAGGGTAATCATGTGGACTGGTTATCATGTCTGGTTATGTGGTACAGCTACCACATGGTAGGGTTATCAGGTGGACTAGTTATCATGTCTGGTTATGTGGTACAGCTACCACATGGTAGGGTTATCATGTGGACTGGTTATCATGTCTGGTTATGTGGTACAGCTACCACATGGTAGGGTTATCATGTGGTAGGGTTATCATGTCTGGTTATGTGATACAGCTACCACATGGTAGGGTTATCATGTGGACTAGTTATCATGTCTGGTTATGTGGTACAGCTACCACATGGTAGGGTTATCATGTGGTCTGGTTATCATGTCATCATGTGGTCTGGTTATCATGTGGTAGGGTAATCATGTGGACTGGTTATCATGTCTGGTTATGTGGTACAGCTACCACATGGTAGGGTTATCATGTGGTAGGGTTATCATGTCTGGTTATGTGGTACAGCTACCACATGGTAGGGTTATCATGTGGACTGGTTATCATGTCATCATGTGGTCTGGTTATCATGTGGTAGGGTAATCATGTGGACTGGTTATCATGTCTGGTTATGTGGTACAGCTACCACATGGTAGGGTTATCATGTGGTAGGGTTATCATGTCTGGTTATGTGGTACAGCTACCACATGGTAGGGTTATCATGTGGACTAGTTATCATGTCTGGTTATGTGGTACAGCTACCACATGGTAGGGTTATCATGTGGTAGGGTTATCATGTCTGGTTATGTGGTACAGCTACCACATGGTAGGGTTATCATGTGGTCTGGTTATCATGTCATCATGTGGTCTGGTTATCATGTGGTAGGGTAATCATGTGGACTGGTTATCATGTCTGGTTATGTGGTACAGCTACCACATGGTAGGGTTATCATGTGGACTAGTTATCATGTCTGGTTATGTGGTACAGCTACCACATGGTAGGGTTATCATGTGGTCTGGTTATCATGTCATCATGTGGTCTGGTTATCATGTGGACTGGTTATCATGTCTGGTTATGTGGTACAGCTACCACATGGTAGGGTTATCATGTGGACTGGTTATCATGTCTGGTTATGTGGTACAGCTACCACATGGTAGGGTTATCATGTGGACTGGTTATCATGTCTGGTTATGTGGTACAGCTACCACATGGTAGGGTTATCATGTGGTAGGGTTATCATGTGGACTGGTTATCATGTCTGGTTATGTGGTACAGCTACCACATGGTAGGGTTATCATGTGGACTAGTTATCATGTCTGGTTATGTGGTACAGCTACCACATGGTAGGGGTTATCATGTGGACTAGTTATCATGTCTGGTTATGTGGTACAGCTACCACATGGTAGGGTTATCATGTGGTCTGGTTATCATGTAGACTGGTTATCATGTCTGGTTATGTGGTACAGCTACCACATGGTAGGGTTATCATGTGGTCTGGTTATCATGTGGACTGGTTATCATGTCTGGTTATGTGGTACAGCTACCACATGGTAGGGTTATCATGTGGTATGGATATCATGTGGTCTGGTTATCATGTGGTAGGGCTATCATATGATCTGGTTGTCATGTGGTATGGTTATCGTGTGGTCTGGTTTGAGTACTTCTCAGTACTATAGACATGTGGGACCCTGATATTCCCTTTTGAATAAGCTCTATGAAACCAATGCAGGTCTTACAATGTGACTAAAGTGATCGGCGTCTGAGACTTGGCAGATTGCACTGGAGCTGACCATGTTGCTGATGATGTTACTCATTGATCTGTTTTGTCCACAGTTGACTATTTACAGGTTGCTGTCATTCGGGTCAAAAAGTATTGAAAAAAAAATGCTGTCGGGTTGTTTCAGTTAATGAAGATTTATCCTCTCATTTAAGGTTGCCTCCCCTTTTTTGTATCTAGATACCATCTGCGAAGGGTCTTCTGAGAAATTACCCAATTACAAGTAACTGTTGCTGCAGCTGAATCAATTTCATGATGGTTGTTTGGTCTAGTTTCAGGTATTTACATGGTATGGTCAGGGAGTTGGTAACTTGCTCATTGTAGAGTTAAACAAGAAGCAAGAAATCTATTAAAAGATGTGCCATCATTGACTAAAATGCTTGCCAACTAGTACTTTGTGTTTACCCATCATGTTTTGTTCTGTGTATAGTTTGACAATGATGGGCGACCCAGCCGACTTGAACCCGAATGAGAGGGGTGAACTGCGGCGACGGACATTCATGCTGCTCTACTACATGCTGAGGTCCCCCTTCTACGACAGATACTCACAGTATGTACACATGTATATGAAGACGTTCTCCAGGCAGCATGCTACCCTTATGTCAGTCAGCACAGGGAACTCATAGTTATAGTGCGTTGTATTTGGGATTACACTTTCTCAGTGAAGGGCAGATTCTAGTAAATGTGGTAGGTTGAGTTCTACTCTGGCTTCAAACCCACTCCTAGACTCAGTCACCCAATCGCCATCACAGCATCCACAATCCAACACTGTGTTTCCTTCACCCAATAAAAAGTACTGGAATATGTACTTGTCTGAGAAACTGTAATCTGAAATCTGACATATATTACATTTGACCACTTTCAAAGTTGCATTGAGTATTCACGAACGTAGATAGTTTGTTCATGTATTCTAAGATATGTTAGACTCCCCATGATTGAATACACAGTATGACATAAAAATCTGAAAACTGTCTAGATGTCAGCACTTTTCCTCAGCACCTCTCACTTGATTCTTACAACTGTTGGAAAATACATATTTAGTAAATTTAGTTACCAAGGAAAGGATTCATACTTGATGTAAATTCCAAAGTTTCAAGAAGCCAATCTCCTGTAATGTTTATCAACCAGTCACCACACACACCCATTCATTGTATGATTACTGATGATGTAAGTGGCCTCGGTGCAACATGGCTGAAGATGACTGTCCATTTTCAAACAAATCAATTGCTTTTCTGTGGTCTTGTTGCAGGGCGAAGATAATATTCTTGTTGAAGATCTTGGCTGATAACATTCCTGGCACCTCCTTGCTCATCAGTAAGTGTGCAGCTTCAGCACCATGCATGAGACATGGAAGGGGGTTTCCATCTTGTTCCACCCTTGGAGATCCAAGGGCTGAATTGCAAGGCTGCCAGTAGACATACTCCCTAACTTGCATATGATAGCATTGATGGGAATAGATTCAAACAATCAGACAGGGATTTTCACATGAATGACCATACATATCATAAGCTTCGGTTGTATATTTTATTGATATGTCACTTTTTGCACAAAAAATAACACAGAATTAATTTAGGCATTGAAATATTGGCATCCACATACCAAATAGCATTATGACCGTGTATTGGCACGGTTAAGTACAACAATGAAGACGCTCTTCTGAGTTATGTATCATTTAGAAACATTGTGAATTAAAACGTGGATGGCTGATACAGGTGATGTTAAGGATGACTAGTAACTACAACACACTGTTTGGTTATCAGATCATGTTTGATCACCTCCATTTTAACTGATTCTGATGTTTCTTCCACAGGGCCTCTTTTGGCGTACCTTCCCACGTGGCAGAAAGTGTACTTCTATGTGTGGTCAGCCTAAACATCATGCTGGACCACTGACCAAAGCCCACAGAATGGTGCACAAACATAATTATGGAATCAATGTTATCATGATCCGTTAATTTGGTCCCAAGATTTTGTGAAATGCAACAACTCATTTGTAAATATTTCATGTAATCAGACTGAATCTTTCGAATCTTGAATTGTCTCTCTTCAGAGCGTCCAGTAAGAATTCCAGATTAGCCTGTGAGGCTGGGACTGCACCATTCTTGTGCTCACAGTGAGTGAGTGGGTATGTTTTTAAGCCCCATTTAACAATATTCCAGCAATATCACGGCAGGCGACACCAGAAATGGGCTGCACTCATTGTACCCTTGTGTCAAATCGAACTTTGGCCTTCAGCATGAGGAGCAAATGCTTTAACCATTAGGCTACCCACTGGTCCTGTGCTCAAAGACTTGCCCGAGATCATTACTGCCTTTGTCCATTACAGTATGAGTGAAAGGGATGAAAGGGATTGTCTAGTCTGATTCTGATCAATAGAGGACGTTGATAGAGCAGTTGTCAGAGGTGCCACATTGCACTGTACAGAGTTTTGTCCCTTTTGCGTAGCAGAAAGCTATACCCATGGGTTCATGACCTCTGTCATTATGTTTCAAGGTTTTTCAGCACCACAGTCTTACTTGGATGTCACAAAGGTAATTAACGTCTAAACTTGCATCACCTTTGGCATAGCAAGCCCATTTTTTGTGTAAGCCCTAAAGTTGCAAAGCTTTATATGTAGATAGGATTTAGGGCATGCCCAACCTTTTTAGGAACAGTCATGTGTTAGCCCGGACGTTTTCATTATGATCTGTCAGAGTCCATTTTTCTATTCCTACAACAGTCATCTTTTGTTTTATGCATTTCTGTAACCCAGACTGACATTGTGTCATAAGTCATTTGTCATCACTGGGATTGCCAACCAGCTGTGTTAGGTTGTGTTTATGTGTCATCATGATTTCAACAACATTTGTACTTAGTCACAAAGTGTTCTTTCCAATGTATGGCTTGAGGATAACATAGGCTTAAGAAGTGTCATGTAACTACCTATTGTATTATTGTGTTTTCTATGGGACCACTCTGAGAAAATATCTCTGAAAAAAGTCATTAAACCTAAACAGTGTTTAAATAAACAGTCTGGTCTTTCCGTGTCCAGTGGAAAAGATGTTGTCAGTAGACCTCACTTGATTTCATTTCAGAATGTGAGCTTGCTTCATATTTCTAAAACATTTTAATCATTTTGACATGTTTTCCTTGTTCTAGTTTACATTGAAAATGCTTTTGAAATGGGTTTTCAATTCAAGGGCAGGGAAAACATTCTGTATACGGATGTAAAATCTGGGTAACATTTGTGTTCGGTGATGGTTGTGCACGAACGTCCAGTGATCTAATAATAATAATGATAGTAATAATGATCTGTGGATTTGTCTGTGGTAGACGGATGTAAATGCGTAGTCCAAGTTGGCCAAAGATTTATTAAACCCTATTTTTTAGTGCAACTATCTGTCCCACAGTGTGCACCTGTATCAGATTGAAGTCCGATCTTTTACTGTGATATGTTACATCACCACTTGATCTATCAACCTGCCCTTCATCAAGGCTTCAAATTCTTAGAAGCAAAATTCACAACGAACCTTTATTTCTGTTGCTTGAAATCCAACTTAGCATCTTTTTCAGATTACTTCGTTCAGTATTGTTGTGTATTGTTTCCATGTGCCATGGCATGTCCATATTATGGCAGGGTATTTGGAACACTGATAATGGATTTTGATGTTTGTCTGTGTGTCACACCCATCAGACTTTTGAGATCTTCAAGCAGTTTAGGGCATTATTTGGAGGAAACAGTCAAATTCCAATCAGTTTGCTAATTTCAATAGCCTCCGGGTTTACAATTTTGATGTTTTATGAAAGTATTAAATATACTGTCTTCTGTGCCAGATACCTGGATGGTCAATTGGCCTATAGAGTGGAAGGCTGAGGTCCCTGTGTATAGATGTGGATCATTGATAGTACAAAAGACATGAAGAAAAACATATAACATTAACCATACAAAAAGTCTTGAACAAAGTCAACTTTTTTTTCTCAAGAACAGATTATTTTGAGGGTACTGTCATTTCAACCCACAATTCAGCATTGAGGATCACATAACTGCAGAGTCATGACCTGTAATTGCTGGGGGGGGGGGGGGGGGGGGTTGTCCTCTGTGAGTAATATTGTTCACAACCTGTATGTGTAATATCTACTACAGGACTGGATTGAGCTTTTTTTATATTAGCAATGAGGAAGTTGATAGAGGGCTATTTTTCATTCTGCCTATTATTTACTTTTTGCTTTACTATCCCACCACAATGCATTGCTGACATTGATTAGGTTGTCAGTACATGTTTTTTGAAGATACTGGAAGTGCATCGAATGCTCCTTGTACTTAGCATAATTATACATAGAAAAATTGTAGCTGGTCAGTTTATCCCAAGAATGTGTTTGGTTACAAGAAATACCAGAAAGTTGTCCGAACTTGGTAAAGCCTTGAAGAGAGACACAAAACAAAATGTAAAACTGTCCTTGACAGTGACGTGTTTCCTGTGGCATGACGAGTGCGCCGAAAAATAAATATAAATTATGGAGGATAAGTGTATGTGCAAATCACTGTTTTTTATTTTTTTTATTATTTTATTAGTTACACAGTGTTTTGAAAGTGTGTACAGGTCAGTAAAACCCTTGAAAACTCTGTATTTCCTGAGGCAAATTTAAAAGGGTCTTACAGTCCCATAAACCCTTTCAAACCACTGTGTGACGAATTTATTACCCTTAAAGATCTCTTAATTTAGCTTAACTTTTAACAATAACATTCAACCTTCAGCAGAGTGAGAAATGTTTTGCCATTATGTTTCCTGAACAGTCATAAAGAGAGATGTCTCTGGATGCTTTCGTTTATGATATAAATGATCAAATTTGAGGATTTGTTAAATGATAAGTGAAGTACAGAAATATTTGATTTTTTTAATGTATTTATTGACACAAACAAAAAGAAATCATGGCAACCATTTTATTACCCTAAATACCCATAATTGTATACGCCAACTCCAAAATTTTGAAGCGATCAGCTGTTTGGCAGCCACATTCCATGTAAGGTCAAGGTGATTTGCACAACCCTTGTAGTGTGTTATGTAACAGATTTGATAAAGTATATGATTTGCAAACCCTGGCAAATCTGCCCACATGGTATTGTATGCTTTGGCAACTGACCAATCAGAATTCGACAAATTTATCTAAAGGCTGATAAAAGTCTATACATGTTTGATAGCCCCAGTCAGGTTCATGAGGATATTAACTACATAGTCAGTAGTATGAGGTGTACTGCCATGCTAAAAATTCTAAAAAAATATGTGATTTATTAGAAAAATACTTCCTCAGATTTTATGCATAGGTATATTATCAAAGGGATGATTCCGTCAATGCCATACAGGATTGGTCTGGAGAGAAGTTTTCTGTCAACATATACTGATTGCTACTGCTTCGAGTTAATTGTGCAATATCATTTCACAAGCATGTTTATGTTTATATTACCATTTCAACAGTCTGTACATTTTGAACTTTTATAAGATCTTTATCATTTCAATGATTTGTTTAGAAAAAATAACCTGATTTACTAATATATATTTTGAATAAAAATGATGTTAAATGAACTAGTTGAAGTATTTGTGGATCTTCATATGATGTTTTGTTTCCTCTGTAAATGAGGTGTTCCCGTTTACAGTGCACTGACAGACAGGGGCATTTGCTCTCTGGGGACTTGGCCCCATGTTGTACCCAGATTATGATCCTTGCTTGATGAGGATATTATTGGTAATCACGTGTGATGAACTACAGCAAATATTAAAAAACCATATGTTCTTTATCATAAGATTTCGTCTTCAGAAACTGATCATAGCTGACTTATGGGGTCAGGTGGTCGGGTTTGACTTGGTTGACACGTCATCGTATCCCAGTTGCATAGATAGATGCTCATGTTGTTGATCATTGGATCATCTGGTCCAGACTTGATTATTTATAGGCAATCATCCAACCAAAGTCATATTTTGAGAAGTGTTGCTCTTTGATTACCATGTTTGAGCTTTTCATTTCAAGGAAGAAACAATGTTTCTAATATTGTTTTTAATATTGATAAATTGAATAAAATTGATGGTATTCAAGTGAACATATTGCTGACAGATAGCAGAGTGGCTAATAAGTTTCCTTCTGTCTGTGCTCTGATACATTAGGAGTTAGCCCTTAAAGTTTTACACAACAACATTTGATGTAAAGACAGAATTATTTTATTGCTGAAACTGATATGAGTATGCATCCACCTTCATCCTTGTTATCTCGGTAGATAGCGCATTGCCAGTCATATTATTGCTTCTACACACCAGATTTATTATGTTCAAGTATTTCCTGAAATCAGGTTTGTTGTTGCAATTATAATTACAATTAAATGGACAAAGCTGGCAGACTGAAAAGACGCTGATACGATCAAAGCTGTTTGATGTGATAAAGTAGTACCATTCTTATAAAGGTGAACTTTTTACTGGAACCGTAAGTGTTTTTTGTAAATACTACAAAGGGTGACCTGGTGTTGATTAAGCTGATTATACAGGAATATGAATTCTGCCCCTACATTTCCAACATGTCCTTTGAAACTGACAGCAGCAAAAATGTAATTATGACATTTCTAGATGGCATCAAGTTGTTGCAGAAAAACTTGTGCAGTTTACACACAGAGCATTGAAACATGTTCCAAGTTGATTTGGACAGCTAAATACATAGATTTGGTGTTATTGGCTCCAGCAGAACAATTCCAGATTTTGATAAGCAAATGTCTTAGAGGATCTGTAATTCAGCATAGATAACACCTTAACAACAAACTTGTTATATACTTGTTGATAACAAACTTATGCAAAATACACTGTATATGCCAAAACATTCCTGTCAGTTTGTGCATTTCTTACATCCACTTTCTGGTCCATCCAAAAAAGTGATGGATAAATTTGTTCTTCACAGATGTGGGTCTTCTCATCATGTATTCTGTATGTGTAGATTAAGAAAGGAAACAAGCCATTATAAAATTCAGCATATGTAGTGGTAGTCTGTGTTGATTACAGTGACATTGCTATTATATGTATGAGAACATGAAATACTGCAGGTGGGTATGAGGATTTGCTGCAAGTCAAAGTATAACACAAGCAGTTCCTGCAAGAGCATGCCACCTACATGTACCCACAAGCTGAGAGAAATTTCTCAGCACAGTTCACAAGGAAATATGGTGTTCAGACTTCAAGAGAAAGGACCATACACCAATGTGAGATTCTAGTTTTCACATGTTCAGTCTTTAAAGTTCAAATGTCAAAAGTGTGATTATGGTTTTATCCGGCCTTCATCAATGTTACAGTACGTTGGCGATACACCCAAACGCCCTGAAACATATTCTGAAAATATTGTGGAATATTTAATTATCCATTCATTAATGCTAGAAATAGATGGGACTATGATAATTTCAAAATGCAAAGTATTCACATCCTCGTGACAGAAAAACAAGAATACTGATTGTAACAACATCTATATTACAAAGACATAGCGGCATATATATATAATTTGAGTGTCAGGTGTTCCACCAAGCCATCATGCATGCAGTGGTAAGGCCACGTAAATTGCCAATACATATACTGGACAAAATAAGTTAGGGATATTGGTATTTGTATGATTGATATCTTACTAGTGTGTGTAAATATATCACTATTAATAATTTCAAGAATTACATATTTCCCTTACTATTTTTGTCCAGTATATAACATCAATGTCACAATCCTTGTCATCACATTCTGTGGAGTATACCCTCCAAGACCTAGAGTGCAGACATCCTTGCGTGATACCAGGTGAAGGGCGAAGCTAGATGTCCTTCTTATGTCCCGGCTGCAGCATCACCTTGTTGGGCTGGATCCCGGTGATGGGGACGGTGATGTAGGTGACGGCCCGGGCAATGGCCTGCAGCTGAGATTCCATTTCCTTCACCCTGATCTTGTTGAAACGGTTGTGTCTGGAGGAAGGAAGAGGATAAAAACACTCAGGGAAGATATGTTTTGTTGCTTAACGCTGCACAAGGCAGTTCAAAACATAACATCGTGGGCCCCGTTTCACAAAACTATCGTCACGCTACGCTCGTAATCTGTTTTACAGTTTAGGAGGTACTGCAGTCAAAGCGCTACGACAGCTTTTTGAAACGGGTCAGGGCCCACTTGCACAAAGCAATCTTAGCACTACAATGATTGTAACTCCCATTCTCCGGTATAGGCTTAAGATAGTTGTAGCGCTAAGATCGCTTTGTGCAAGTGGGCCCAGGTCTGTAAATAATCAAGTGTCCGCCTAACCATCTAGACTGACTGAGACCCAGAAAAAAATTGTCATTGTTTTTACATGGGTATGAAAAAAAATCAAAAGGCGCCTGGAAAGAATTCTTCATTTCAAGATCTGACACGATCTGGACTTGGATTTAACAACTTACCTGATTTTGCACACGATGAGGACGAATGCCGTTACACAGAGACAGCCGACGCCGACAGCGCCGATGACGATGCCGACGGGGAACTTCCTTGTTTGGATGATAATCGGTATTTCCAAGTGGGGTTGACTTACTTTCGCTTCGTCACCGTCAGGGCTCTTGTCAGCTGAAATGTGAATCACGCGACGTACCTTACGAATTTGAGATCTGCCCAAGTTCAGGAGCTCTCTTATTTCTTCCACAATAAACAGATGTTTACTAACACACTAAAGACAATGCAAGACAACTCGTGTGGATACCAACACTTGTTTCTCTCTGACTGTAAATACGTTGCTATCCAAAAGATCTGTCGTGTATTACTAGAAGAAGTTTTAAATGCCTTTGAAGGATTTCACAAAGACAAGGCGTTTGTTAGAGCATTGAAAACCAAACGGTTGATTCCTATTTGAACGGACACGCTTCGCGACTACATTTTTGTCTAACATGTTTTTTCAATTTCAAATTAGTTAATTTTGTTTATGTTACGACGCATAACAGGTGCATGATCTCAGAACACAGTAAATCAACGTGCAAGTATATGTGGTGCTGACACACCAACAGCCAAAGTCATAGCAAGTACGGGATTAGAACCAACGCTCAGCAGATCCAAGCAAATCGTAACATTTAACAATGCAATGCGAGGTACAAAGCCCATAAACATATGGTCACTGGTTCTTCATTAGCGTGAGATGCCATGCTGGTAATATTAAGGACAACCTGAAAATAATTCTTTGAATGTCATTTAGAAGTGAAAATACATAAGAATGAAGATTTTTATGGATATCAACTTCTTTATGTGAGAACACAACGTTTCGGAGTTAATGCTTACTCCTGATGAAGGAGTAAGCATTAACTCCGAAACGATGTGTTCTCACATAAAGAAGTTGATATCCATAAAAGTCTTCATTCTTAACCTGAAAATATGCATGAATTACATAATATATGCTGTAAAAAGTTCACGGACTAATGAAACGCATGCTGAAGCAAGACGTACTGACAAAATGAACTTGGTTATAAGAATGTGATATGTAATAATCGTATGAACCGGACACTATTACCGTTGCCTACAGCGACGGACACTGGCCAGGTGTCTGGCCTTCGAAAAATTGCTGAGCAACCCATCAGATATCTGATAGAAGTGGGAATTCGAGCACTGGACCTGAAACAACTACACCGACTACGACGTGTTCAATGGTAGGGTACAGGCGTGAGGAATCAGTGACGCGTTTGGTTCAGCGATGAATCGCATTTTCTCCTGCAAAGACGAGATGGGAGACAGCGTTTCTATCGACGTCGACACGAACGTAGTACGCCGAACTACGGTAGACTGGCGGGCAGATTTGGTGAGTGAGAGCCATTTCCAACACGGGGAGAGGGAGCTGTTTCAACGCGATGGTCGACCTCACACAGCCCGTGCAACAGGTACCTCGCCAGTGCAAACGTCAGTGTCCTTCCCTTGCCTTCCGTCGCCTGATTTTAAACCGATCGACGCTCGTAAACGTCACCATCGTCCTCACACCCATGCCAACGCGTTGTGGGAGAAATGGCGAAGAATTCACCAAGCAAATATCCAACTACTTGTGCAATCCCGTCTAAGGCGTTGTCCAGCAATTGCGGCTGCAAGGGGTGGTGTCAACAGGTACTGAAGTGAGTAAACTGAACTAAGGCGCACGCACGCACGCACGCACGCACACACACTGTGTAAACCGCATTTCTATTATCTATGATCAGGCTTAATCGATTTACTTCTTCGCCTGTGCGTTTACTTTTTTCGAAGAATTTATATAACCAGGAGTCACATATTGGTACACATGCACTATCCCCAGGATATTCCAGTGGTTCTTGCGAATTACCCCGGAGTACGACAGAAATTGGCATTTACTTTCAGTATTATGGACAAGTGCTAAAATATATATTTGTGATAAAAACTAAAGAAATAACGGTATTTTGTGACCAGTTGCTTACACAAAAGTACAGAGTGGGCCTCCTTATATAATGGCGAACCTGAAGAATGGAACATTGTCTTATTTGAAATATATACGGCTTCAACTATAATGGACTTCGCTCAAATAGGTGCCCATGTCCTTGCCTTGGGGGTTACCTCACCCGTCAACAGGTTCTCGTGTGTGTTGGAAAATTAAAATTAACAGATGTGAACACGGAATTCTGAGGACGATGTCATCTTGAGGAAAACAAATATCATGCAACACACTTGTAATACGGACAGGTGGATGTATGTGTTTATGAATATCATTGCAAGTACATCGTTGACCATTTCCACCACACTTTGAAGGTCAGTTGTAGCACAACTAGGTCATATATATTACCTGGTCCTTCTTTGTCAGGGGGTGTTTCTGATGCTGAAAACAAGATTGCTACTTTTTACGGTTTGTGAAAACTAAAAAGAACCTAAATTTATTCTAATCAAGCTGTGTATTGATCACCTTTGTCAACTTAGGGAACTGCCTCCGAAAACATTGGAAAAGAAATATTGGAACTCTTTACGTAAATATATATCGAAATGACAGGAGTTCTGGCAAACAGATTTACAGAAAATACAATAGTACAATTATCGCCCATATCAGAAGAAAATGCTTTGTAACAAGGATCTCGAAAGTGTTGTGTTACTATAAAAAGTCCGCTTTTATGACTCAAGATTAGTTTTCTCATTTATTCACCTTGACATTCTTTATCGTTAGTAGCGCCATCGCGAAGAGTTGTCTTCCCTTTGGGACATTGGTGACACGACGTTTTACCTTTCTCACTCTGATACTCTCCTTGAGGGCAAGGACGACAGTCCTTGTCCTTCATGTAGTGTCCGGGGTCACAGGTCACTAGAATCAAAGTAAGAAACTGTAGTTATATCTCACGATAAAATAAATAAGTTAGAGTGCATCAGTTTAATCTGAGATCTTTTTTTGTCTACTTTCTACTTTCAGTAACGATAATACTGTTAGAATACACAAAGACATATAAATGTATGTTCGTCTTTGGAACACCTAATTAACATAAACCCAATGACAATCTGTTCATGTGTTTAAATATTAAATGAATAAACATGAGTCGAGAAAACTGACAAGAGCCAAGTCATACATTGTTTAATAACATGTGAGACATATTACCATAATCTTTGTTATTTTGAATGAGCAAAACCGTCATATCATGACTAGTTAGAAGAAATATACGAAAACCGAAAATACATATTTTTTAAAATTTCATTACGGCATACCGAACCGAAATCAAAACACCGCGGTTCCACTGATAGCAAGGTATACCGTTCCACCCCTATCAAATGCCATGTTGATATATTCTTTCATAATTTTATCATCATGATTATGCCATGGAAACAGGGCAAGTGGAAAGGTAGTCAGGACAAGTTACTTTCTTAGATTTATAAGTCTGGTAACCTGTGACGCTACAATGGAATGTATCACGCAAGCCTGTACTTGTGCACTCCGTCTTCCGAAACAAAGGTAATCTCCCAGTTATCAACGTTGGCGGTAAAATATGTTCAGGGCTCAATTTCCCGAAACAAACGTTAAGGTAGAGCTACTCCAATTTGAGAACACGCGGGAAAATGCATTTTCCAGAATCAACTGAAATCAATATCAATCTCAAACATAGTGACTATTTGAGTTTGGTAGATAGATTAATTAAGTTGCTGGGTATTTGGTTTAAGAAAATACAGTTGAGCTAATAATTCAGCTTTTTTGGAAATGTCAAACTCTGACTGAGTAAAAACTTAAATTTATTTCAAGAAATCGGGGCCTGGCACGTTGTATTCACATACCGGAACACTCCTCCGCGGATGTCGCACCCCGACCGGCTGTGGTAACCCCCGCCGGACAGTCGTGACAGGTCAGCTCGGACTCCAAGGGCTGGTAGCTGCCCCTCCCACACTTCTCACAGTACCCGTGGTGATAGAATGTCCCCGGAGCGCACGGAACTGAGGGTAGATGGCAGACATTATCCCATTACACTGAATGCACCATAGGGACAGGGGGATAGTCAAGTGGTTAAAGCGTTCGCTCATCTCGCCGAAGACCAGGGTTCAGTTCCCCACCTGGACACAATGTGTGAAGCCCGTTTATGGTGTTCCCAGCTGTGATATTGCTGGAATATTGCTTAAGGCAATTCACTTACTGAATACACATCATCGATGCTCATAATGTTGATCACTGGAGTGTCTGGTTCAGTGTCAATTGAAATTGTAAAGGTTTTCATTTTCCATACATTGTATACAGCTGGAATACTGCTGGGTACCACGTAACACAACAAATAAAACAATACTGGTGTGCACAGTATATTGTTGGAATTAGGTGTGAAACTGAATGCCGTGTCGACTGTAAGATATGTACAAGGTACAAGGCCTTAGATACGTATTGAGGTAGAAGGCCTTAGATACGTATTGAGGTAGAAGGCCTTCGGTTAGGTCCTCATCGGTTCGGTCTATGCGATGTGATTATATCATGCAAAAAATTGACAAGAGCCAAACCGTACATTGTTTAATAACATATGAGAAAAATAAACATAATCTTTTATTTTGAATGAACAAAACTTTCATTTCATGACTAGTTATAAGAACTGTACGAAAGCAAAAAAATATCGATTTTTTAAATTGCATTACAGTATCCCGAACCGAAGGCAAAATACCGCGGTTCCACTAATACCGCGGTTCCGCTAATACCGCGTTATACCCCTCTATTACTTTGACGTTTATCTGCCTTTCCCGATAGACACTGCACAAAACTAACATTTTCATTCAATGAATGTTCAAACTCCTGTCAATATAGATGCACATAAGGAATTTCAGTGAAACAATAACTCTTTTGTAGACTTACTGCAGTGTGTATCTACTCTCGTGAACCCCTCCTTACACGTGACCCCTGCCGTGACCCGAGGTTCGCCGGACAAGTCGTGTTTCTTCTCGTCCACGTACACCGTGAACTTGCCTTTCTTCGCAGCGTCTTTGAGATGGATCAAAGCACCATTCAGCTGACGCATGCTTGATTGGACACCTGGAAGCGGTAAAAACAATGTGATTTAGCTTGGCTTCATAACGTTTTGGGGCATTTTTGTATAATCCGGTATAATCCGATCACCGTCCCGGTAAGCCTGCATCAACGCCGATGGTGGACACACACGATACTGAATTTGTGAACTGATTTTTGACTCTCTTCAAGGGGGAGTCACGATGTCACGTGTTAAATCATACAGATTTCGATATTGTTCTGCGATTAAGGAAATCACCTCAAATCATGTTATTATATTATTTGCATTAAACATGGCATAACATAAATAATGCACAGGTACTTTATTTCAGTAGTATAATCCTGAAATGGTATGCTGTTTTCCTCATGATGACTGTAGCAGGCCGAAATTATCGACCGATATGTGGAGGCTAAAACTGATTCAAGATACTTGTTATTTCAAATAATGCATCAGTTTATGATATATCTTCACGTCCAATCTGTTTCCTATACATAGATAAGGAATAACATGTTCTTTACTTTTAAAAAACGATAAAATGAACCTTTCGTGATTGTAATAGCTAAAACCTCCAAGAGAGTCGAGTGGTGGAGTAGCCTAGTTGTTACAGTGGTCGCACGTCACGCCGAAGACCCGGGTTCGATTCCCCATATAATGGAACAGGATACGAAGGATTAACGCTAAGCGTAAAACTTTATGAATACCATGTCATATGCAGTTATATCAAGTAGTCAGAAATCTTCTGATTTATTTAAATGGTAATAATACATGTACAGATCAAGTGTACTGACAACATCTAACTCCTCACTTGATCCAGGTGTGTTGGCCACTGTGACGGTGAATGCGACGGTAGGCTTGGCCGTGTGCCGCTTCTGTCTCCCTCCACTCTCGCAGTTCTGGACACCCGTGGCTTTGACTAAGCAGATGCCTAGTTTGGCACATGGAAGACTGTCAGCCACTCGCTTTGCAGAGTTGTTCACCAAGGAAATGACGTCATCGACGTTGGCATCACAGTAGAGATCGCCATATCCGGCGTTAAAGGTTATCACCATCTCTTTAGGAGGGTCTACCTCTGTTAGAAAAGATCGGAATACACGTTTGATTTATATACCCCCCTTTTAAAGGTTATTGCCGCTGATTTCACAATAGGCATCTAATTCCAAGTAGATTACAATGCATGTTAGCAGTGTGGGTGTTCCTTGATTTGTGACTAGGTAACTCTCTGTTACGTGGTGGCTCTCTGCTGGCGGTAGGTCTGCGCCTCTATACTATGATTGAGGTCCCCACATATTACCGACGACATATCACTGCAGCCACGGTTGAACAAAGGAAAGTGCCATTTTTAAGGTGCTATAATAAGAAAAGGTTATTAAGTAGTATTGCATTTTATACAAAACCCAAAGCTTTGATTACGTTTATAGTTTCAAATGAAAACTATTTTACCAAGGACTTTACAACGAAGAAAATCAACCAATCAACGGTTCACCGTTGGTTTTCTTTACTCCTGGGTCCTGGGTTGGTAAGCTTCCGGGACTCGACATGATAAATAATATTCTTCAGTTTACATGTTCTTTTGTTTTGTTTGTTGTTTAATGCCGTATTGCAACATTCCTGTCTGTAAATAATAGAACCTGGTCCAGACAGTGACTGACATTCTGACCATCGACCTAGGTATGTGATACGGTGATATGCAACAAACAAGACAACGAGCCTGACCACCCGATCTCGTTAAGCTTGGGTTGAATGGTTATTGGACGCAGTCCTGTAATGTGATGGCATAGTAGGCGAAGTCTAGAATATATCTGATTCCTAAACAGAATGGCAGTCATTGAGTAATGGTCAGTCTGGTAGGACACCACTCACTCAAACATCTTGGGAGGGACGTGTTGTCCGGTCCATCTGACCGGAAGTTCCATTCGTGACCCGTGACGTCACCACATTGGTAGAGGTCACGTGGTTCGGTTTCGAAATCGTACCCTTCCATACAGCTCACGTGACACCTCAGTAAGCCTGCGGACTCTTCACAGTTCAGGGTACCATGGTCGGGTGCAACTAACCGCGCGCACTCTGAAGGAGACAAATAAAACTCAGACTCAAAACAAAAACAGTCTTGCACTTCTAATGTTAATACGATGGCATTAGGGGGCTTATATCAGAATCTGAACACCGAATGAATGAACAAATGAACGAACGAACGAACGAACGAATGAATGAATGAATGGGGTACCAGTCAAAATGAACGTCAACGTACAAAACGTATAAGACATTAGAATCCGCATAACTTATTGTTGTGCTTGCAAATATTCATCGGATGAAATCCTAAGGAGGTCTATAATAAATTATCTGTATAAATAGATGCACGATAGCTTTACTGAACACATCGACATTAGAAATAACGAACATCTTCCACTATTTTAGCTGACATAACGTAACGCTGAATTACTGGGAAAAATTATAAAGAAGAGATTTTGTTCGAAAGTTCCTGTTGGTATAGCTACTCGGAGATGTCAAAATGGCTTCAACCAAAGGGCACGACTGTGTAACACTCTACCAGGGCAGCTGGTTGGAGAACATCTCTCAGTTTCACTGGGTTCTCCCTCACAGGGTGTGCCCCCGTTGTAGGGGGTGGGGCTGTCACAACGTCGGTCTCGCGTCCTTCTTCCACCCCCGCACGACTTTGAACACTCCGACCATTGACTCCACTCGCCCCATCCTCCATTCACTGAAACGAACAGGCACACACATGTGAAATGTATCCCAAAAGACCTGTTTTAGCGTATGGGACTCGAACTAGTAGCGTGGGAAGTTCGGAACACGAAATTGAATCAATGCGTACTGAGTTTGAATCCCAGAATCGCCAGATTCCGTTTTTATGGTTGTCACACCATACCCTTGGCCGTATGTGTTGGCGTGCACGCTTAAAACGAGTGAGTGAGTATTATTTCACGCCGCTTCTAGCAATATTCCAGCAACATCACGGAGGGGGTCACCGGAAATGGGTTACACGCATATTGCAAACCATGTGAGTAATCGAACCTGGGTCTTCTGCGTGACGAGCGAATTCTTTAACTATCATGCATCTTAACAAAACAAGAAACAAAACAAAAACCAAACTGAAACATTTGGAAAAAAGGCTGAAGTGGCAAGGGTACTTTGTGACAAATTTCGAAAAATCATAAGAACCCACGAAAACTTATTTCTGCAGAGCGAATTAGGTCACCATCACGTAGCCAATTTTATGCCAATGAAGACAATTATGTGGGAAAATATATGTCACACTGATCAAATCAAAATATTTCATAATACACACAAGTTCTTACCAATAGCGTCGTTGCAAAACTGGCCTGTGAATCCAGGCGTACAGACACACGTGTAGTTTCGAACTCTGTCTTTACAGGTCGCTCCGTTCTCGCACATGGTGAATTGACAGTCATCCACGTCACTGTCGCAGTTATCCCCCGTGTAACCTTCTTCGCAGTCACAAAAATGGGTATTCAGGCCATCTGTGCAGGTTCCATGAAGGCATGGTGAAGTCTGGCATTCGTCTGTGTCTGAGAAGCAGCAGTATATACTAGTTTACAACATAGCAGGCAGTAATCATAATCGGAGGTGTGCGTGTAGACATTTATCCTTGAACTTCTGATGACTTACGTCCAACGTTCTCTTTTCAGTGACAAACCCCCATTAAATTGTTCATTTCAATGACACAGACTTAAATTATGAAGCCTGTGACCCAGCACGCACACACGCACACACGCACGCTCGCACACACAGAGCTTCGTGACTCGGACGTACCATCACAGATGCTTGGTGTTTGCAGGGATCCGTCTAATAGTCGTACTTTCGCCAATCTAGTCCATGACAGTATGTCCCCTGTACGAACGTATGAGCACGTGTGTTGAGTGTCTGATTCGGGAGCTTCTTCCTCGCTCCATATATTGACTTGGTGGAAGCTACCCTCGAAACCATCTCCTGAGGATGTGAACAGTACGTTACAAAAATGTATGATTACACGATGCCATTTAGAAAGTGGTCAAATGCAACATATGTCATATTTTGGAATTTCACTTTCTCAGTAACATACAAATTCTAGTACTTTATTTGGTTGAGTCCCATCGGGGATGCGAACCCGCACCCTCAGAGTCAGGCACCTAGTCGCCAGCACACAAAGTCAGTCGCCTAGCCCGCTCAGCCACCGCGACATCCACTTAAACAGTGGAATTTGTACTTTACGGAGAAAGTGAAATCCCAAATATGACATATGTTACAAAAATGTAGTCTTATTTCTGGTGGCACAGAGTTCTACACAGTTACACCACCCGCGTCATGTGGTAGAGAAAATGCCCTAAATTGACACACGTACATAGCTGTTGGACGTTTACTACAATGAAGAAATGCTCGTAAATTGGCATGGTCAATTTACAAAATAATCTTATTTCGGACTAATCTGCTATTCAAATAACGATCACGGGATTATGACACACCAAGCACTGATTTGAGAAACTTTATATGGTCCATCCTCTAAATCCATGAACGTTCTATGCCCCTGCTACTTTACCAATGTTATCACCTACATCTAATGTAGATAATAGTCTTTTTGAGCCAGTAAAGAACCAGTCACTGCAGTGCGAAGAAATCCAACCAATGAGCGCTCAGATATTATAAGTTGTTCACTGGTCACGCGGGGACCATGGGTTGAGGTACCCTCGATGTTTGCATATGTTCTCTGAGCCTCCGAATCTTGCATCTTCATGTTTTTTCCCGTAGGTATTGTCTTAGGTATTTATTTATCTATTGGAAATAGAGTCAAATCGATAGTTAGACTAGACTAGACTAGACTAGACTAAATAGATATATAGACTTTGCGGACGACACAAGGAAAAAGGATTTAGAGTTATCTCCATTTCCATCGATTTCCATTAGCAAAACATCCGTACTTTCCGTGCATCATGCGTCAGTTAATGTTATTCGAGATGAAAAAGGAACTACCACGAAGTGCCGACTGAGTTGCTATTGGCAGAGGGGTGAATTGCAATGCACCTCCAGCGACATTTATGTGTGAAGTAAGATGCCTCACTCTTAGCTCTGCTGCACTGCAAGGCAGCGGTAGGGGTTGCACAAGTTCCTGAGCGGAGAAGGAAAATCTATACATAAACCAGTGAAATATTGGCGATTATGAAAATGGTTCTAACTGTACCTCCTAACTGTATGTCGAGCGATTCTTCAAGAACAACGGCATCGCCATCAAAGCTCTGCTGAGTCGATGTCTCGCCATCGACGGTGACGGCAAATGATTCGTCTGTGACCTCAATGTGGACGAACACCCATCGGTCGGAAGTGATGTTTTTCTGTATACCCGCATTTCTAAAAATAAACACATAACGAGAATAAATGTAAACATGATTCCATTCAAAAGCGGATTATATGAACATTTTGCCAAACTGGCAAGCGAATAAGTGAGTGAGTTTAGTTTTACGCCGTTAGTCACCTCTTTTGACTAGCAAGGGTAACTGAAGATCAATTCAAACTTGGATCTTCACGGGAGTAGGGCTAAAATTGGCTCTTGTAAAGTAAGGAGGTGAGGTATGAGTGTGAAGTATCGACGTGAATGTCATTCTTCAGCCTTACGCAAGCAATAAGATACATATCGTTAACTGACCTCACCTTTCAGAATGAACCACAAACTTCCCGTCCTCGTCTACGTGGCAGTGTATGGTGTTCCGGGATGTTAAGGTCAAGATGTCAGACTGCCCGGATGACGACAACTTCAACCAGAATGATAGCACGAAACCAGTCACATGGGTGTCAATGTCAAGGTCAACTGCATCACGTGCACTGCCTCCCATGGAGAACGACAGGTCGAAATCTGCAAATAATTACGATATAGGTTACAGAACAACTATTGGTATGTATTATGTTCTGCCAGGCGTGAGATATTGTTGAAGGAAAACATTATGATTGGAATATAGATCTGTGTGGTGTTCTGATGTTCATCTAGCTCTCATCTTCTCATAACAAGTAGCACAGTTTGCATTCGAAAGAACAGCATGAAATGTATACAAAGGCATTCTTGCCGTGATGCATGTGTTGGTAAATTTGAAACTTGTTTTAGTCACAATATGGTTGAAAATGGCCGATGTGATTGTGAAGTTTAACACACTCACTCCATCAAAGTGGAAGCGTTTCAGAAGGACCCATAAAGATTCGGGTTAGAATTGATCCTCAGCAACCCAGACTTGCCGTAAGCGCCAACTAGCGGGATCGGCGGGTCAGAATTGACTTATTTGACACATTTCATCGTCTCCCAAATAGATGCTCATGATGTTGATCACTGGGTTGTCTGGTCCAGACTCGATTACTTACAGACAGACGCCATATAGCTAGAACATTGCTGAGTGGGGGCGTTAAACAGAAAACAAACAGTCCCAAACAAACACTATCACCAACGTACGAACAGACAAACAAATGTTTCAGAAGAATTACTAGCATGTATTTCGCAACATACATATTTTGACTTAACAATAACACTGCATGTGACGGTGACTACATAAATACTTACTTACCTTCACAGTCAGATCCATGCTTGGATCCCTGGAACATAGTTGATTTACCACCAGGACACTGCCGACATGATTTTCCTCCACTTGCTGGCTGGAAGTACCCTTCCTCGCATGGCATGCATGGTTCCACGCCCTCAGCAGAGAAGGTGCCTGCTTGACATTCAGCTGAAATGAATGTCACCAGTAACGGGTATTGCAAGAGTAGCACATCAAGCTGTTGGTGATTCCTATGGTTACTTGCCTGTCATTCATCTTGGTGTGGGGCGATGGAGTAGCCTTGTAATGAAAGCGTTCACTCGTCAGGTCAACGATCCTGGTTCGATTCCCGGTATGAGTACTACGTGTGAAACCCATTTATGGAGTACCTCGCCGTGATATTGCTGGAATATTTGCTAATATTGGCGTGAAACGGAACTCGCTGGTGTTCCTTACAATCTCAAAGGCAAACAGGAACCAGTCCTATATCCCAAGTTGATATGCATTATGATATAATCGCTGTTTATCGTGCATTTGCAGTAACGTGCAAAACTCGAAATTAGCAGTGTCTAAAGAATTAGCAGTAATTTGTGCAATGTTACGAAACTTCTGCAATATCAAATAATGTCTACCATAATATCAGGTATGGCGAAAATATATTTTAGTAAATAATAACTAAAAATATGCCTTTACCTTGGTTTCAAATTAATTTGTTCCAAATTGATATATTGCTATATAACCAATAGAGACAGAGCAAGAACATACGTCTGCACTGTTCGGGAGACGTAGCTCCAGTCAACGTGGTTGTCATGCCAACGGGACAGCGAACGCACTCGTTCTGTCCTGACTGGGTCTGGAACTGTCCTCGCGGACACTCCTCGCATTTCCTGGTGTCTGTGTTGAAGAAGGTGCCTTGTGTACACCCCACTGGAAGTATAGATAAAGGGTCACACATGTATAGATGAAGATGTTTACCATCCCTCATAAATTTCCGTGTACAAGTACGTACAGATTCCATATCGCCGTATACTGTGTGCGAAATAACATCCACATTTCGCTATGCCTGAAAGTCACGAGCACACAAAATATTTCTCAAACCCAAATTTGAATGTGGAAACCAAAAAGAAATGAACAAAAAGGTAAAATTATGCCATTATTTATCAGGACGAAATCTTGCATGATCTAAAAGTGTAACAAATGACCCCATGAAAATTCACTAGCCAGTCAGGCCAGTGACTGTGGATATTTACTGGCCCGACTGGATTCTCACTAGCCACGGGCCAGCGAGCCAGCGAGCCAGTGGGTATTTCGCACACTGCCTGTATATAACAATGAGTTCAAAGAGATTTCTGCATACGACATGTCGAAGCTACCATCTGTACCTCATATATAGGCTGCTACAAGACCACGATATTCTCTCAGATAGTGGTACAAAAATGAAGCGTGTACAGGGGAAGACAGTATCTATTTCCGTGATGCACTTACATTCTTTTCATCATGTACTTGATTTGGGCCAATTACTTCAATATCAAAATGTTAGTTTGTAAACAGAAAACAGGCGATTTGGCATAAAATCAAGATGTCATGTGCAAACACAGGGTTCACGTAATGATAATTCTCTCTGATAATTCTCCACTACAGCCTGGAGGCATCAATGGCTCGGTCCGATGATCTCATGACCTCCCTTGCCTGGCTTTTTATCCAGTCAGGTGTCTACTGTGGGAAGTTGAACCAATCACAGCTCACTTTCGCTTCTAAATTGTCTAACCGATTAAACTTGGCAACATAAATGATGCAGATATACTCTGAAAGAGGTAGAAGGAATTCTTGCACATGTCTTTTTAAGTTTCGGACCTGTCAATTTGCTACTTGGTTTCCCCCAAATCTGGATCGCACTGAGAAGAAACCTTCGCAGCTGCGACCACTATCTTTCTTAACACTTGCAAGTTCGGTTGTAACGGCGGCTTAGCGGATTGGCTATTGTAGGAATGCGGAACCTGGAGATCTCAAGGATGATCAATCATCAACATGTCTTTCATAGCTATCTGTACAGATCGTAGCATATTTCACAACATTCGGTGGATGTAGTGTTGGCAGTGTTACAGCGAAACCTACAAGGCCAGAAACTGTCCTGGCATACCAGACATGTGGCGAGAGCGGACACCAGCTAAGTGACACTACTCTGCCAAGCAACAGTAGTGGCATAAACCAACTCGAACGAGTGAGTGTATTTGGTCTAATTGGTTTTCTGTTAAATCAATTTGATGAGAAAGGGAAACCTTTCATGCTGGTCTTTTGAGTGCCATTTTGGTTCAGTGGCATCATTTTGGTGCTGCCAAATCTACAAACACAATCTGGGGTCGATGAATTCGAAAGCAAGGCCAAACACAAATGTAACATTGTGAACAATGAATTGTACCGTCTTCGCCTCTTTGGCCACTCCACATAGATAGTGATATAGAAGGGAATTACATGCTTTGATTAACAGCTTACCACAGCCATACGTTCTGTATGAGGGGAACTGTCCTGAAGGACAATGAAGCTGGACGCCATCGCTTTCGACCTCCACCTTCCTGCTAGGAACAAGGCTTGACGGAAGTAGTTTAGATTTATCTCCCTTTACGTCTTCCTTCATTAAGGTCAAGATGTTCATTGCGTTGGCCTTCACCTGTTTCATCGACTCTTGGATACCCATGGAGCTGTCTAGGTAGGTTTCGACGTCAACCTTCATTTGTATTTTGAACTTCTTCTTTCCGTCTACACTTCGTTTCATTCGTATTGCGCCACAGATCACCTGAAAGTAGACAGCGGTGTTAACATGCTTGTTGCTTGAACCCACACTCAGCTGTACTATATGACTGTAACTATATGACAGCGGCCTTTGTGTAAATAACGGTCTGGGTACCGGTGTGCAATGCAACCTTAGCGCTACGCCTGTCGTAAGTCAATGTTAAGGTATAGGGGTTATGATCGCCTTAGCGCAGAGATCACTTTGTACCACGGCACCCTGGATTTTGACGCTGTCGTCGTATAGTATGGGTATTGCTGGGTTCAGCAACTATCAAACGATGAACACTTGGCTGAATTTGTTGAATTCAGCAGCCACATACTCGCACATTCTCGGGTTTGCTGTCGGTCTTCTTCCAGGTCTCCGCGAAGGGCGTGTCCTTCAAGGCGGCGATGAAGTTCTTTCGGATCTGTTTCTTGACCTCGGGGTCAGGGCACTTTCCGTCGTAGTAGTGCATGGACACCGACATCACCGTCTTTTTCGCACGATTAGATTCTACGAATGACACATAATAAGGTGTGATTGGTTTTTTGTTTAACGCCGGACTATTCCAGCTATATGGCGGCTATCTATACATAATCTAGTCTACATCAGACCATCCAGTGATCAACAGCATGAGCATCGATCTACGCAAGAGGAAATCGGTGACTCACTCACTCAGTATCGCCGTAATATATACCTTCGCTAATGGACATTCGTTCTTAGGTCAGCTCCTGCCTCTGCGAATACATTTCAAGTTGAGATTAATCAAAAACGTGAGTAAAACAAGTAATCGTGGGGCGAAGTCAGTACATGCTAGAGGTCTCAAAATCCGTTAGGAACAGGATAATCAGCTTTTCTGTAATGCACCAGCGCACTGAGAGGTTAAGACAGTCATGAAGGTTCTGCCTGTCCAAGAATATGGTTTTGTAACAAAACGAATATCCCAAACATCTCTTTCTGGTTGTTTTCGTCTCCATGTAAATATTTATTATTCCATTCAAAATTGCATAATTCATGAACAAACCGAAAATATGCACATGTATGACTGTTCTGCACGAACGCTTCATGGATCGTGACTGGGAATTGAAGTTTCTAGAGTCAGACGTGATCGTGTTCACATGAAACAGTGCATGCAAACTCTCTATAGTGACTGAATCGTGACATTTTCGCGTCACAGTTTATGACAGTTATGCACTTATGCTCTTGCTCTTTACAATCCGATGGCTTGTTGTTGATTGTTTCAAAAATTAATGTCCGACTCGTGCTGAAACTCCACTTCAGGCACATAAGTGTGTGCTAGCTAGTGTATGTAAATAAAATATGAACATTCAGTTTTCCGCCAGAAATCTATGGACGATTTTGGAGATAAATGTCAAACTTGCTCTCATATTTCGTTCATTTCTTTGTTGACAGGGCAGATAAACTATTAGACGGCGAAACACCATTTTGTCATTTGCATCGCAGCATTTAACTGAATAAACTAGATGTTTAGTTCCTAACAATAGGGATACTTTTGTCATGTCCATATAAAATTTTGACAATTTTGATTGCAACTGAAATTCTTCCATCAGTATAACCACAGAGATGGACTTTCCGTGTACCTGTGGGAATCAAACCCAGGCCTGCGCTGGGACGAGCGAATGCTTTTAAGAAAAAGGAATATAAATCGACACGCAGTCTTTCTTAATCGTAGAACATTGTTATAAGAGTGTTGGATAAAATTTGCAGTGATGAATTCTCTCGAGTGACGTATTCAGTGAGCCCAAACGCGTAGCTCATAGAGTTGATCACTGGATCGTCTGGTCCAGACTCGATTATTCACAGGTAGCTGTAATATTGCTGAGTGCGGCGTAAAACTAATCTCGCTCACTCAGGTTTCAACGAGTCACTGAATGCGTGAATGTGTTGTACGCCTCTTTGTGAGTGAGTGAGTATATTTTTTTCATCCGCTTTCAGTAATATTCCACCGATATCACGCAGGGGAACCAGAATCGGGCTTCACACATTGTACCCTTCTGGGAATCGAACCCGGGTTTCATGACCTACCCCACTGCCCCGTCACCACCTCTACTTCTACTTATTCTACTCATATCAGAATACTTATATGACGGCAGGAAAGGTTCAGCCTGTCCTCCAGTTCGAGCGTGTACTCATGCACCACTTCTGTATCATTATCATTGGCATTTGTTCTGGCTTTACGTCCACAGCGTACAAACGTTAAAATCATGACAAATGATAAAATTTATGAATATTTGTTACGTAAAAAGGGATTTGTGCTGTGTTTTATAACACTTACAATACCTACAAAACAACGAGGACAGGTCGTTGGAATGCTTACATAACATGTCGGAAAAAGCCATAATAGTAGAAACACTAGATAAGTTTTTTCCAGCAAAATTCTTTCGAATGCTACTCCATTCTCAAATTATTTGTTATCCCGTCTGCAATCAGTATGAAAAATTGCAAAGTAGTTCAAATTTAGATATAAATATGACCCTAACTGTATTGTACAAATTATAATAGTTTCCCCAAAGAACGAAGGATTACCTCACATATGCTTTTCCGTTATTAAATACTTTAAAGGTATATATTATATACCATGATTATCAATAAACAATTGTGCAAATCGTGTGAGTTTCGGCATCTAAATCATATTTTCTATGTTAAGAATTTCATCATTGAAATCATGTTAGAATACACTGTACGTTACAATAACTTTAGTAATTGTCATTCAAATGTATTTATACCTTACTGATGTGAACTGTTTTCAAGATTTATGAGATGGTTCATTCTCGGAAAGTCACATAACCTACAGGTCTTTTATGTGTTCAGTGGAAGTGATATTTACTGGAATTCATTAAAGCGCATCACGTGCGTGGACCTCTAGTCCGACAGAGAGCGTGGCCGCGGGAGGACGGACAGCCATCTTGACTACACGAAGACTGAGTAAACTGCAAGTTGTCATGAATGAATATCTGAAGCAATATAGGACTTAGGCTAGACAGATACAACACAACCGTATAGGTTTTTCTGACCCAGGGAGTTGGAGAATCCCATGTATTCTTTGTGATGGGTATATTATGGGCGTTAACTCTTACCTCTCATCTCACACTTTATTGTAAGTTACATGAAGATAAGCAGTTGTGTCGAGATCATTGTTACCATGAATACTCTGCCTGTTTTGGAAACTTGTTGGAATGCTTGACCATTGTTGGCAATTAGTACCACCTTTCTCGTCACCTCTTTCCTTAGCAGGTTGTTTTCAAGTTAGACCCATCATGGGAATACGACAAATACAGTGCCAAAGGTGTTTCACTTCATCACGATACATTCGGTGGGTTTAGTCCAGTAGAAGTCTCAGCATGACCATCAGATGATGAGTTCTCCAAAATTTTTTGAAAACGTATTGTCCTATAATGTACCTATAATCAGTCAAACGTTTAAGATTAAATCACCCTATTCCATACCTTTGCATCAGAGTAATACTTACCTATACACAAACACTCTTAATGATATGCCATCGTACAGAGGTTTGAAAACACTGACACAATGAGATTTTTTTATGTTTGTCAACTCACTCTCGCAAGCTGGGAGGGCCCCTTTAAAGTTCCATTTTCCGGATTCGGAACAAACGAACAGTTTCCATGCTGTGAAACTGGGCGGTATGTCTGTTCCCTTCATACACTGCATCTGACAAAACCGTCCATTCTCCCACAAGTCGCAGGCCAAGGCACCGTTGACCGGAGGTTCAGGCTTACGGCATGGGTCTACAGCTGAAATAGGTCAAAACTTTCAAGATGATCGATAATGCCGGTCCAAATTTCTATCATCGAAAATGTAGTCCGATCTCATACAAATGGTACTGAAATATCTTCGTGTAAAATGTGCATAGATATATCATGGCAAGTTGGTCAGCGATAAGATGCAAAATAAACTAATTAGAATAGAGACGTTTATTTCCAAGCGAGAACACGCGCAAATGGTCAAAACAAGGCATCATGAAACCCACGCTCCACAACTAGACAACCCCCTACCAGTGCATATGGGCCGACCAGCTGACCAGTCCCAAGTAGCGAAGGGTGGCACTGTCTTGGATGCCTGACATTGGGTGCTCTCTGTCCCGTTCAGGATCCACCCGGCCTGGCAACTGAAGGTGCACTTAGACCCGACCCCCGTGCCCGACTCACAGGATACTTTCATGTAGGGTAGGGCATACTGGACTGGGCATTTCAGATCTGAAACATAATTTTTTGACAAGTTTATTATTTTTTTCTGAAAAACAAATATTGTGGTCTTCTTTTTCCGATATTTTAACTTTTAATAAACATGTATAATATTTCTAGTGCTATTTCAAAACCCCTGTTGCAGTTGCAAAACATAGCTCTAAGAGTAATGTCAACGGAGATTTCTAATTGTTAAAAATTCTACTGATAAAAACTAAACCGCTTGTATATATAATTCATGTTTCTAGAAGATGGAATGTAAATGACTGCATTGTTGAAATTGTATCATTAAAGAGTAATGTATCCGACATGGTTGCAATGGGCGGTTAGGAAAACGTCTAAAGGTTAACACCGCTTAGAACTGTGGAATCGCCACGTGTAGAACTTCACGTTTATCTGATCATCAGTACACATTAATGTAGTCTTGTTAAACACAAAATCGTAGAAAATTGTACCGCTACACTCGTAAAGTGAATTTTTGTAATGAGTGTTTCAAATTTGAAACATATGTCTAGCGTAACATATGAAACAATGTAGGATTGCGAAGGTCTAGATTTTCATGATAAAAATTATTGTCCAAACAATTATTCTGACCCGTGTGTATAAAACAGACAAGGACGACGCCGTGTTTTAGATCTTGCTGTAACGAAGCAATACAATATCAGAGGAAGGTTGAACGGGACAGTTACAAAGCCTTCTATCCCTCCCCGTCCCCTCAGTAACTGACCGACTGACCAGCGTTGGGTAATGAATGGTTGAACAAACGAATGAATGGGATTTAGATACGGCTAACACGGTATATACCGGTTCAGACATGAAAACGATAAGTAATGCGATACGCTGATCGAAAACTGGTATTTTGACGTACATTCGAGAAACTTTGAAACACTGGAAAATCTTAAAATATTTCCTTGTGTCATTTGTGCCAAAGATTATTTACATTTTCATTTTGTCATGATTAAAAGATTTTTTTAAAGCTTAATCAAGCATGATGATTTTTGCTGGTATAAATCAAGCATCAACTCGATTATAAGTAGTTTTTATTATAGTGTTCTGCAATACAAATCGCAGTAAATGCTTTCGAATCGCAATATATGCCAATATGAAAATTCTCTGCAATATCTACCCCTAGATTTAGATGTATTCCAGGAAGACGTTATCACTCTGATAACACTATGATAACACTCTGACATGGTATTATACACAAGTTTTACTAAATCAGCACACCTTTCACAATCACTTTAAATCTACATGGCCTTGCTTTGTTGCCGGCTGCGTCTTGAGCTTCGTATTTGACGTCATACACTCCTATCTTTGCCATTTCGTTGTTCTTGATCTGACTGTGAAGTTCTGGCTTGATGTCCTCCTCACTGTTGTCACGAACCTTGGGCACGTCCCACGCAACCATGGCGGACGTAGAACCACGGTCTGTTGCAGCCGTAACGCTTCCTGGACAACTGGTAAACCTTGGAGGTTCTTTGTCTTGAAATAATGGTTATAAGACTAATGACAGTAGGTGCACTTATACTGTAAAGCTGGGCTATAACAAACTCAAATGGACCTCTAATTTTAGTTCGTTATAAAGAATTGTAAAGTGGCCTTTACTAGAATACTCTTCGTCACAAATGCGTTCATTATAAAAAGTAGTTTACTGTAATATTGTTACGAACAAAAGCATTACGTAGCAATTTAAAACAGTAATCACAATAACAATATACAATACAAACGGTAACAACAACAGCATCGTTAAAGAACCCACAATCACTACCGCAGCATGAAGAACGGGCTATCGTAGTCTGTTGTACAGACCCTGAAGTATATATATCCAAGAAAGCCCATGCAAGTCTAGAAAATGTGGCAAGTCTAGATTTCCTTAGCTTCTGAAAATGAAGAAAGTCTCAGGGCTCCATTTCATTATATTACTTTTTTTTTCACTATGAACGTTTTTTCAGTAAAATATGTTTATTTCAGAGACTAGCTGTTAGTCTAGGGCTTTCGATACAAATGATGTTACATGAAACATTTGATTTAAGTCCAGCACCATGATTTCCTGAAGATTTACATTATTTCAACCAGGTATATGGTTCTCGAAACCGAATATACGGGATCTGATACTACGTTAGAAAATGTACTGACAGTAATAGTCTAATAGATACAGTTTGTTTTCCGATGATGTGTCCGCTCCTAATGTCTATTTTGTAGCGTTCATAAAATCATTCCAACTCCCACTTGACTGTCAGCCGCTACACACGTCGTGACAATTCGCGTAGATCCGGGTTAGTGTTGGTATTCAGTAACCCCTGCATGTTGTAAAAGGCGACTAACGGGATCGGGTGGTCCGGCTCGCTGACTTGGTTGGCACATGTCATCGTATCCCAATACCGACTGCAGGAAGATGTGCTGAGTGCAGCACTATACACACCCGGCCAGCCAATCGCAGTGTCCCATGGTCGCGTTGGAACATGACTTCCATGTCTCTAAGTCGTAAGACGTCTGTCTATATTTCAGGACGGTCATGTTTTCGGCCAGTAGTTATATGAACGGTCTACGTGGGATGGCCTACAGGTTATAGGGTCCGTCCCTCACGCTGAAAACCTGTGTTCGATTCCCACCTGGGTACAATGTGTGATACCCATTTCTGGTGTCCCTTGTCGTGACATTGCTGGAATATTGTTGAAAGCGACGTAAAACTATACTCACTCACTCAGAGCTTAAGTGAGTGAAACACAAACGGGTATTCAATGGTGATCTTTTTGATACGACCATAACATAATGTTTTTGAGTGTTTCGGTAGCTGCGCTTAGCCTGGAAATTTTGTTTGTTTGTAAATTTTGTATTCAAATCCAGTTTTAAAGTTAATTTGAAAACTAAATGACAAGAAACGGTAGACTCACCATCACAAAGAGGTTCCTCTCCTCTCCATGACCGATCCGCCATGCAGACCCTGATGCGCGACATGCCTGTTTTGATGACGTAGCCCTTCTTGCACGTGTAGGAGCAGATGCTTCTAAAGTTGTTGCTGTCTGTGCACGTGAAGGTGCCGACCGCGAATGGTTTCAACAAAGGGCAAGTCAGAACTGAAAAGAAACTTATATATCTAAATATCTATACACTCATACACTCTTCTAGGTCGAACAATCCTTAGTCCCTGAATATATATTATTTTGATAGTACCAAATCTATAAGTCTCTTTTGAAGGAGCCCCAGTGTGTTGGTAGATTCTGGACCTCGTAAAATCTTTTGCTTAAGGGTTTAGCATTACAGAAAGGACAAGTCAGTAGAGACGATAATATGGTTCAGGGATTGCGGCACAGTCTCCCTCGGACCCTGTCCCGTTTGGATCAACAAGTGGTATAAACTTACGTTTACACTTTGGAATGGCGTGCGACCATTTGCCACTCTTCTCACAAGTGACTTTCTTCTCACCGACAAGTTCGTATCCTTCATAACATCCGTACTCACAGGTCGACCCGTACACGAAGTCACTGTTCGGGTGGCAGGAGTAATGACCGTTAGGGAAATCCATCTTCGCTTCCTTTTTACATCGTACGACTGGAAGGAAATTAGTATTAGTGTAAACTCTTGATCGATAGACAAATGGGTTACGGCGCCAAACTAACACGTGACCCAGTGACGTCACTGTGTAAAATTACAAAGTTTAGTGTTGAGAAAATACGACCAGTCTTGTTGGGATTGAGCATCGAATGACAGTATCGCTCGATGACTACCTTTGACTTCTAAATGAATCAGTTTAACTGCAGGTCGAACACGAAGTAGACTGTCACGGTTGTCGTAATATACGAAAGGGTATTCAGCGAATGGCTTCACTTTCTGGCATCACGAAAACTGATTAGGTCAAATGTTTGACTTGGATGATTGCGGGTCACCCTGACTTGACAGCGTGTATACAATGATATAAGAGATTTGCACTCAAAATGACTAAGGTGAACGTGATATACTGTCACCTTTCGTGGTATGTGAAATGAGAGAGAGAGCAGTTATATCAGTTGGTTAGTTGCATGCTGTTTAAGACACTCAGCAATATCCCAGCTATATGTCGGCAGTCTATAAATAGTCTGGTCTGGACCAGATAAATCCAGTGATCAAAAGCATGAACATCGATCTTCGCAACTGGGATAAAATATAATGTGTGTCAACAAAATCAGCGAACTTGACAACCCAATCCCGTTAGTTGCTTTTTATGACAAGCATTGGTTACTGAAGACCAGTTCTAACCCGGATCATCACGGGGCATTTATGTCGGAGTTCAACAAAGCGAAAGGTATGGGTTAGATTAGATCCCTGGGACTCCCTACAAGTCGTGAGGTGCCACCACGTGGGTCGTCTGTTAAGTCATGGGAATGTAGTTGACTGACGTTCTTAGACAAACGTTGCCAATAATAACACTGCTCTATTTGTTTCAGAGATCATTCACAATGTCATTTAACATCAATCAAACAATGATCCACAATAACATACCTTCAACGGTAACATTGAGCTCACATTTTCCCAAATTGCCTGATTTGTCTCGGGAAAGATACAGTACAGTCTTCACACCCTCACCGAATGTATATTTGGGTCCTGGGCCATACCTCCTAGGCCTGTGGTAAGAAACAATGTGAAGTATGGTGCTCTAAGGTCCAAATCACTGAAAGAGTTATGCTGTTAAACACCCGCATATCCCCATAGATTCTCCATGATCGGAAAAGAAGAGTGAATAGCGTCTTATGCTGCTTTTAAGACTATTCCAGCAACTGACTCAAGAAAATGGACTCGTACATGGGAAATACAACACGGACCATCGGTTGACGAGCAAACAGTTCAAGCACTTGAGCCCTTGTCACAATAACCCCATTTCCGTCAAAGCCTGGTGTTCACTCTATCAACCATTGGTTTACTTTCCCAGACTTGTTTATGTACAATATAATACTGATAATATTACCCTCGGCGTAAGACAGCACTCACTCCTTTGTCCATCCACAATAGCAAGGTTGGAAATATGCAACACAAACTGATAATTCGCTATATTTTGTGTCTGTCTATATTTTCCTTCATGACATTGTCTCCAAAATGGGAGTGAAGTATACCGGGAAAGAAATTGTAGTGTATGGAGATATAAAATTATTCGTTATCAAGAACGTGACTTTATAACAAAGTTTGGTATATTTTTCACTCATTATCCCGAAACATGGACACACGATATTACAGCGGGTGTCGTTTGAATACTTGTTATACCCGCATGTCTGTAAAACCGTGTCGTACTCTTAAACTGTTATTTCAATATTGTGCTTGCTCTAGATGGTTTGAGTTCAGACGCAGACCTTATTTAGAATTTAGATCGAAAGGTCAAGTTTGTCGTCGCAAAGCATTATTTATTGAAACTTAATATAGAAAACGCTCGTTCCAGTAATCATATATTTTAGCGTGAATTATAAACCTGTTTTATGACGCACGTATTTCTCAATGAACATGCTTTCTACCCTTAAGGCTACTTAACATGCTATGGTTTAAACTGCTGTCGCAGAACCGCGATGAAATATTAAGGAACCTACTTTATCTGGCCATCTTCTTCGTCATAACTCATCGGCTCCTCCCACTCTACCTGTGTCGTTACCTGGATGATATCAGCGTATTGGTGAATGGGCGGTGGGCAGGTCAGGATGGGGCCGTTCATGTCTGCAACCGAAACATAATTCTAAACAGCAACGATGACGAGGTATATGATTGTGGTGGTGGTGTGATGGGAATGATAGCAGCAACAGCAACAGCACTAACAACTGCGGTAAAGCTTGTAAAAATAGTTGCTGGTGTTATACTCTTATAATGGAAGCAATAAATCAAAGAGGTAGAAGCTTAAGTAGTTGTGGTCGTAGTCGTGGTGGCGTTGTTGTTGTTCATGATGAAAATAGTAATAGTAGAAGACGAATTGTAGTAGCTGTAATAGTAGTAGTAGTAGTAGTGGCAGCAGTAGTAGTAGAAGTAGGACCGGTAGTAGTAGCAGTAGTAGTCGTAGTTGTAGTAGCAGAAATAGTAGTAGAACCGGTAGTCGTGGTAGTCGTAGTAGTTAGTAGTAGTTAGTAGTAGTGGTTAGTAGTAGAAGAAGCAGCAGCAGCAGTAGTAGTAGTAGTAGTAGTAGTAGTAGTAGTTGTTGTTGTTGTCGTCGTCGTCGTAGTAGTAGTCGTCGTCGTAGTAGTAGTTAGTAGTAGTATGTGTACTTGCCTTGAGCTGGCGCTGTTCTTCCCTGGAAGAGGGACTGAAGCTGTGACATATCCCCGCCCATCTTGGACATCAGTGCCATCAGCTCCTCTTCATCTGACCGCTTGGGCCGAGAGTGGACCTTAGTGTCCTCATACAGGAAGTCTTCACCTGGAATATTGACTTGACAATCTATCAAAAAGCGATGAAAAGGTCGTAGCAAAAGTTTCTCAGCAGCAAAGCACATGCAAATAATATGCAATAACAAATGACAACAAATACGATTAATATATAAATCCGACATTGCTGAAATCTGAATGAATATTCGTCACTGCACACACTGAGGCCGACGTTGGGAAGCCATCATCAAGAAATCCCCAACTGGATTAAAATTTTTAAACGAAATGCCATAAATACATATTTAATCATCTTCACTTGAAATCTATGTACTGCCCAGGGTCCCGTTGTACAAAACAATCTTAGCGTTAAGCTTATCTTACGTCCCTGTTAAAGCATGGGAGTAACAGTCATCTTAGCGCTAAGATCCCTGTGTACAAGGCCACCCTGAGTGTTTGGAGAGATGGGACATATTGATCCGACTTAATAATACGCGATATTGAGATTGGTCTATGTTTACAGTCTGTAGGATTTCAATTTCGCATAAATTTGCCTGACGCCTGGATGGTTGGTTGTTTGCTTGTTGTTTTAATATATATATATCTAAATCCAAACATTCAGAAGTTTAAGAATTTACTTAATACCCAAAATGGAAAATATACACATATATTGTGTAAATCTGATGCGTAAAGCAGGGTATTGCCAATGGACCATGGTACTCGTCCTGGGCAATATTGATGTGATATGAATTTCAACTCTTGTACATATAGAGTTGAACAATATTACCCTTGGATGATATAATGTAATCAATGATGTTTTGTTTACACTAAACTCATGTATTGATCGATCTTAAGTTTAAGTATACGAATAATCAGTCAGTTGAAAAAGTGATTGGTATAATGCCCATGCTTAATGTTCCTAGAACGTAATTACCAGACAACCAAGAAGGCATTTCATTTAAGGAATATATGAATCTATGTCAAATTATGTGAACTTCTTTTGTGTTCAAAATCGCGATACAGACGCAAGAGTAAAACAAAACTGAAACACTCCAACTCTACATAAACCTAAACCTGAAAATATTTGTGAAATGAAAAACATTTCATTAATGAACTCATTCATTCATTCCGTTGCGAAGATATGCATTATGCAGCTCACACAATGCTGTATCGATACACAAAGGCCCATGTTTGCGAACTTGATCCAAAGTGGTCAGTGGCGGTCAGTGCTGTCCGTAGAGGCACTTCACCAGACACAATGACCATAGTCGAAACACCATATCTCGTTACACGACAGGATATCCGGTAATTCGTTTCCGGGTCACAGGAAAACTGTCAAGCCAGTGAGTTTAGTTTTACGCCACAATATTCTAGCTATATGGCGACGGTCTGTAGTCTGATCAGACAAGCCAGTGATCAACAGCATGTGCATTGGAATACGTCCACCAAGTCAGAAAGCCTCACCACGAGATCCCGTTAGTTGCCTCTTAGGACAAGCATGGGTTAATGAAGGTCAGTTCAAAGCCGGATCTTCACATGTCGTTATGCCAGTGTGTACTGAAGGTCATGTTGCTGTTACAGAGCGCCGACTGCTGATAGCATCTCGGAAATTGTGCTGTTGGGAATGACAGCCGAAGGACTTCAAAACGTATTGTTTACTTATCAGCAGATGGCACCCTCTCATTCACATCAAGAAAGATTTAACCCAAATGAATAATTGATTTCGCACACTTGATATCCATTTTACCAAATATTAAACTAAATATAACAAATGAAACATTATATCATTCAGAAACTATTACCTTTCGTCCGATATTCGTATCTGCGGGCAATGCATGCTTTGCTTTTTCAAAATAGCAACATTTTATACCACCGTGGTGGATTCTAGTACGTCTGCGCCATGTACCACAGAATGTGTCTGATGACATATTGAAAGAGAATGCTTGAAATTTGAATTACCGATCTTTTGCCGCATCCTTCATTAAATATCCGAATAACCCAAGTATTTTCCTTTCAACGAATTGATTTGATGGCTTTAGAATTAAGTATTTATTCTGTCTAACGTTGCATTGAACATCTACTGATGTTTAAACACAGATAGATTTAAGAAATCGCAGACGTGATTCATCTAACAAAAATCCAATTGACTCATTCTGCTGCGTTCAAGCCATCTGATACATTTCTATTTCGCGCTTGAAAGCGTGAGGGTGTATTTTTATGCATGCATTTGTATAACACACACACACACACACACACACACACATACACACACACACACACCATGAAACAGACGTTTTAGAATCAAACATGGCGGCATAAAATGTTGCTGTTTTGAGACAGCAAAATAAGCATTGCCTTCAGATATGTATATAAATGATGATGGCACCAGGTAATGACGTTCCAACGTAGATGTGGAAGCCGTCACTCACCCACTCAAACATCTGATTCTATACAAGAAGGAGAAAAAGGGGAAAAAAACAGTCACACACGTAAACCCACAAAAAACACAGATCTTGTTGGTATCAGGCGCGTAGCAAGCAAATTCGTTCTTGTAAGCTCGTTCGGTTGGAAAGTGTGATATTTAGAGAGTATTAAGGGCTTGCCCAACCTTATCAGCGACAATCATATGCCATTTATGAATGGCAACTTTGTCTATTTTGAGGAACACGTTTCGGGGAATATTCTTACAGGGCAAGGCTATTCTCGAAACGTTCGTAACCTTACGAACTTCATAAGCCCATTTTTAAGACATTGGCTACAATCAAGGTTACGAATTCTTATTGCTGCGAACGTTTGGAGAATAAGGGCCCAGGTGAATGACACAGACAGATGTACAAGTATACGTGAAACAACAAAAAAAGATTCGATAACTCCTTGACGCTACATTTCTGGTGTTCCCAGGCGTAATAAAGCTGGAATATTGCTAAACTCGCTTGCTCATGCGTCTTCACTTTGACATCCATGACTTCTCGACTTAATGTGTATCACTTCAAAATGCCGACCCCAAAATGAAGTACTACTATCATTGTAATCTACATGCGCAGTTTCATAATATGGATGCAGTCTACTAAAACATTTCTGCATTTATTCAGAGGACGAAAGTACTCACTCATACATCCCCAAGGCAAGCCGGTCCACTTCCCTCGGTGACATGTCACTTCCGCTATCTCCCCGCTGGTGGAACACGAGATGTTACACCTGGTCCCATGATACACCACAGAGGGGTTTGTGTACGTATGGTAAACATCGCCATATGTGGTACAATGTATAGTTACACTGTACGGGAGGACAGGACACATCTTTGAAAAAAAAAACACAACACTTCAAATAGTAATAAAAAAGAAATATTGTAAATAATACAAGATTGCAACACTTGTGTTTCGCCATTTCGATGGTTCACTACCGCCATATCTGTCCAGATAAGTTTCTACATACAAGGCTCTTCCAGTGAGAAACTGTTAAAAGTCCCAAAATACAACTTAAAGTCAGCAGGACAGCGCTCTTTCAAATACAGTGCGCCCTCAGTCTGGAATGCTCTTCCAAATGAACTGCGCAATTCCCCTTCTCTAAGTTCATTCAGGACTGGTTTAAAAACATTCGTATTTAAACAGGCTTTCACTTAATGTGTACTTTTCCATCCATTTTTTGTGAGAGAAATGCGCAAAGAGTCCTTTCGTAGATTAGCGCTATGTAAATGCTATCCATTATTATTATTATTATTTACAGATTAGAATGAAAATGCAGCAGAGAGGGTTCGGGTGATCCTGGCTGGTCAGGCTGGTCAAGCTCATCATCAGCTCAGAGAACTCGCCCCCTCTACACGCAGCCCAGACAGCGAATGGGACTTCTCCCAGGAAACACTGCCTAGTCGAACCCACCAAGAACTTTCCGGAGAATATGGAGGCTCCCCAACACTGCAGCCTTCTGCATTACCCAGATTGTCAGAAGGGCTGTGCTCCCGGTGGAGAACCCGGGCACTCTTCTGATCTGCGCCAAGAGATCAGGAGGTACCAAACCAAGGGCACCGAGAACAATGGGGAGCCTGACGACAGTGTACTTGGGATGCAAGCGAGACATTTCAAAGGCGAGGTCCGCATATTTATCATGCTTTTCCTGAATCTTGCCAATCACATTGCTGTCAAAAGGGACAGAAAATTCAATGATATAAATAATTTCATTGGCTTTATCAAAAAGGACAAGATCAGGTTTGTTGGCTGGAATTCGTCTCAGGCTGTATATTGGCCTATTCCAGAGAAGTTTAAAAGCATCATTTTCCAGGACGCCCTGGACATGTTCAGGGTCATACCATGGATGGACCTCGGAGTCAAAGCCACAGGCATGGCGGAGACGATAGTAAAAAACAGCGAGCCATGCCATCATGTCTTTTAAGATATGCTGTTTGTGCCAAGGAAGGGCATCCACTGACAAGGTGTTGGACAGTCTCTGTAAATTCATTGCAAAGACGACATTTCATGTTGATATTTTCTTTAAGAATGACATTCTGGCGATTGCGAGTGGGAAGTGACTGGTCCTGAGCAGCAAAAAGGAAGCCGTCAGTTTCACATTTGAGACCAGCCGACTTCATCCAGGCGAAGGAGTCGGTTGGATTGCTGGTCTGTTCCACACACTGCATGTAAACACGATGCAATGGCTTCTCAGACAGCTTCTCCACTAAGGACCGACTCTGAGCAGACTTCGTGAAAGACTTCACCTGGTTTACTCCAATCACTGAACCGTCCAGCAGTACATCGCCATCAACAAAATCAACTTCAAATTTCAGATTGTGTCCAATAACCTTGGCACGCTTGAAATAGCACCATTAATCTAGTTTAGGTGAGAGGAATTCCGTCTGAGCAGCATCTCAGAGACAAGATAAAACAGAGACTCGATTTTGCAAAGTTAAACATTTTTAATTCAATGAATTCTGTCACTAATATCGCATGCACCAGTGTTTTTAGAGCTGTCTTGTTTTAAGGACTTCTATAAATGCTTCTATCCTAACATCATACACAGTCCACGAATATAGTTGACCTCACAAGCTATGTGCACAATTTAATTTTATGTGCTGTGAATAACGTGGTCAGGTGCGTAGCGAGCCATATTTTTAGCCCGATAGGTTGCAGAGCTCTATATTAAAGAGTATTGAGGGCTTGCCGAAACTTTTTTTTGCAAGAATCACGTGTAAGCCTTGCCACACAAAATGTCACACACTGAAAAAGAAAATCATAGCAGTATATCCTGTTGCTGCTCCTTAGATAATTATGAGTCATTCACCTTATCTAGTACAATGGAATTGCAGAGGACTAGAAATAATTGTAATGAACTACAGTTATTAGACTTTAAACCCTAAATACTATGTCTCCAGGAGACGTATCTCAAACACACTGATACATTTTAATAATGCAAATTGGTTTCTGTATGAAACTTAGTCCTCAGTTCCCTAGTCCTCCGCAGTTCCCCACATTTGTAAAGACACAAGGAAGAAAGTGTTTGAAGAGAACAGAAATATTCTTCCACAGACATCTTACTGTTCGTAACTAAAATGGCGTTAAAACTACGAGTGGCAAGGCACGCCAAGCTGACAAACAAACAAGCGCCAGTCTTGGAGGAAATATGTTTCCAACGTTAGATTGCGAACGTCTAAGGTGTGGAATTTGGTCTAAAAGGCTCAAAATCAGCTGTTGAACGTCTCAAAGAAGATGATAAATTGGTAGATGGTAAGTGTGATACTGCCAATAAAATGGATGAAGTCTTCATCATCAAATTACACCCTGAATTTCAGAAATGTAGAAACCGAAAAGTAAAAACAGAATTAAGTTTTGACTGTAATAACGGTGAAGATAACATTTAAGTCCAGTTAGAGAAAAACTTGCCTGAAACATGTCTCTTGACACTTTTGGAAATATTTGACCATATTTGGATTTCATGCAATTTTCCTCTTTCATGGCACAACGCCATTGTATTCTCCATACCAAGCCTGGGTCATACAGAACCTTCAAATTGACCCCACTATGACGTTAACCAGTTGCGTTAGTAAAATCATGAAACGAAAGGTAAACAATAGATTTTGTTGTTTGGAAACGGATAATCTTAACAAAGATATTGAATGTGGTTTCCGGAAAGACCGAAGTGCCAATGATCATTTAGTACGATTAGAATCCTAGATGTATGCTATTGTAAATAAACAGCACGTAGTATCACTTTTCGTCGATGCATATACTATTTGGAAATATGGAATTTTGAAGGATTTACATGATTTCGGGTTGAGAGGTCGCTTACCTCAATTAACTCACAATTTTGAAAAAAACAGACACTTTCGAGTGGGCCCAACCCTTAATGATCATTACAATCAAGATCAGGGTGTCACACAAGGGTGTATTTGTCTGTTACTTCATTTAGTATGAACCTAAACAGTCTTTGTAAAGTTATAGTGACGCGGTTGATGGATCACTGGTTTTAATGTTTCTTGTCGTGGTAGAAATGCATACAATAGAGAGGCTGTTACAAGTATGTCACACTAAAATTCATAAAGGGTGTCTTGAAAACGGTTTTAAATGTTCTAAATTCAAAATAAATTGTATACATTTCTGTAAAAAATGTAAACCGCCGATAGACCCCAAACTATCTTTAAATGGCATACCCATCAAGGTTTTACAGGAGACCCAGTTCTTGGAACTTTATTTTCATCTGACTCTCTTACAACATATTGCATCCGTACAAATGCCTGAAGACACAAGACTTACTGAAAGTAGTTTCTAATTGGAAGTAGAGAGGGAACCAAGCTATCCTATCACACATATACAGATCTCTCGCCCGCTCGGAACTTGATTATAGCTCCATTATGGTGGATACCATGTAACAGCAATTTCGAACTATTAGATACTGTCCACAAACAAGGTCTAAAACGTTGTCTTGGAACATTATGAACTTATCCTTTTGACAGTCTTTACGTTAACGTTTTCTCTCAACCATCGCCGTATAAAATTCTCTTTACAATATCTGTCCTTCAAATTATGGTCCATCCTTGCATATATTTATATCTTCAATCCCTCCTATGAGGATTTGTACAACAAGACGTCTTCTCTTGTTCGGCCTCTGTGGCTAAGAGTCAAACCTTTCCTCTCTACTGCTGGTGTTGAGCTAGAAAAACAGCCCCTTCCCGTTTGCTTTCGTCTCCTCCTTGACAACTGGTGAGGCCACAGAGTGACCTTACATTGACCATATTTGAAAAAACCCAGACACTAATGAATTGCAATGTAGACAATAATTTAATCATTTAAAAACTGAATATCGATCATATCATATCTTATTTACAGATAGATCCGAGTCACTGTCATTGGTATATCTTTCTCGCTTGCCAGATAACAGTTCTATTGTTACAGCAGATGCGAACGCTATATTAACAGCCTTAAAATATAATGAAAGCTCCCTAAATATACACAGTAAATATTATTTTTAGACTGTTGTTCATGCCCATAGACTATTAAAAATCGTTCTTGTAAAAGTCTACTTTTATTAGCAATTATCGAATTACATTATGATGTTGCTACTGGGCAGTAGCTACTGGGGTGGTTACCCAGCCACGTTGGCATTTCTGAGAATGGGAACACTCAACAAATCTGTGAAACCACTTCTTATTCCTTACTCTGATTATAAATCTAGCATTACAACTTACATCCATGATTTGGTGCAGACGAAGTGGGACACTCAAGTAGGTATCAATGAATTACTTGAAATAAAACCATATTTTGATTACAAATACTTGGGTTGTCAGTACAGATTTGAAGAGGTCATCATGCGATGATGTGGTATTGGCCATTAAAATGTTTTTGTTTTCCTTGCTAGTTTTATATTCATATCTGTGATACCCGAGTATTTTTACTGTCCATCGTCGAGAGGTTCTACTCTTCAAAATCTTTTCATTTTTTAATGTATAATGGTTTTTTGCCACGCTACGGCTGAGATGTTGCCGGTGTGACGTTAAATATTATCACTCACTATTCTGTCATCAGTAATCCAAGTGTGATCATGTGATGCCACAAATTTTAACTTCCGACTATGCTGTTACCATGCATTATTCTGCCATTTTCAAGCATCCAAGCATTTCAAGCATAATCATGTGACACCTCAAATCTTAACGTCTGGCTATGTTTTTGGCATGTATTACTCTGTTATTATCAATCATCCAGGTGTGATCATGTGATACCTCAACTCTTAACGTCTGGCTATGTCTTTGGCATGTATTACTCTGTTATTATCAATCATCCAGGTGTGATCATGTGACACCTCAAATCTTAACGTCTGGCTATGTTTTTGGCATGTATTACTCTGCTATTATCAATCATCCAGGTGTGATCATGTGACACCTCAAATCTTAACGTCTGGCTATGTCTTTGGCATGTATTACTCTGTTATTATCAATCATCCAGGTGTGATCATGTGACACCTCAAATCTTAACGTCTGGCTATGTCTTTGGCATGTATTACTCTGTTATTATCAATCATCCAGGTGTGATCATGAGAAACCTCAAATCTTAACGTCTGGCTATGTCTTTGGCATGTATTACTCTGCTATTATCAATCATCCAGGTGTGATCATGTGACACCTCAAATCTTAACGTCTGGCTATGTCTTTGGCATGTATTACTCTGTTATTATCAATCATCCAGGTGTGATCATGTGACACCTCAAATCTTAACATCTGGCTATGTCTTTGACATGTATTACTCTGCTATTATCAATCATCCAGGTGTGATCATGTGACACCTCAAATCTTAACGTCTGGCTATGTCATTGGCATGTATTACTCTGTTATTATCAATCATCCAGGTGTGATCATGTGATACCTCAACTCTTAACGTCTGGCTATGTCTTTGGCATGTATTACTCTGTTATTATCAATCATCCAGGTGTGATCATGTTATACCTCAAATATTCACTTCCGGCTATACTATTACCATCCATTATTCTGCCATTATCAATTATCAAGGTGTGATCATGTGATTCCTCAGATATTCGCTGCCGGCTATACTATTACCATCCATTATTCTGTCATTATCTTCTAGACGTGAGAAAAACCTGTGATACTCAAATATTAACGCTTGGCTCTGCTATCACCATTTTTTTTCATTTATTTTCTTCCAGAAGTGATAATCAAATATACGGTTCTGGTTTTGATAATTCCCTGCGATACTCGAATATCAATACCTGGAGAGAATATTGCCGTGCAGTATTCAAAAATATACTTCCAGATTTGATATTTGTTTGCCATAATCAAATATCGAATTACCGTCCTGATAATTCTCTTTGAAATTCGTATATATACTTTGGCTTAGGCATTACTATGGGGGATGTCAAATATTCTCTGTCGGGCGTCATGTTAGCCTGTGGTATTTGAATCACAAATGAATGACTGAAGTTTGCGCAGCTCATTAATAAGTTATACACTACTCACAAAAATTACTAAAGCATGTGGAGTATTGGGTTGTTCCTCGACCTCTTTCGAGCAAGAATTGTAATGGCAAACAGCAGTATTTTGAGATAGGTCTTAGTTTCTGTTGTAATTATACGTAGTTCAATCACTTACATTAAACAGTTGCTTGGAACATTTAAAAATCCTTGAATAAAGGAATCTCGGATAGATGCACATTTTACAGTGTTATTTCTGAATCGCGGAGTATTCATCTGACTGATGTATGCTAACCTGTATTGCAGAGAGTGAATAGAGACATGTTTCTTACAATTTCAAAACAAATTGGTTGACATTTTGCTGAAATCATAGGACTAAAATCAAATTCAAAAATCGAAAGAAGTCCTTCAAACATATTGTTATTATTAGGATATATCTAAGAGCGACAAAATATTTCAGAAGCGGATTTATAACGAAACCACTTAAGAAGACAACAGGCGTTAGGTATCCTGTCCTGTAGCGAGCGGTAAGAAACACATGGAAACACAGGCACATGTTCCACTCACCGCCATGCGTTTAACGTGAAACCCCCGAAGTGACATTAGTTATTGCTGTGAAAATCGTTCAAATTAACAAAGATCTCTTTGATGTCTTTTTATGTAAGTAAGTTTCTGTATCAAGCAATCGCCATGCTTGTTTGTTTGATGGTGGAGTTTAACACAAACCTCATACAAGCATACCTGCACGACAGATTCACAGGGCTCACACAGCAAGATGTAGACTTTAGCTATACAGCCAGCCTTGGCACACGCCATTACACTTAGAAATGCACTGTACACCGTTCAGTTCGAGTGAGATGTATCATTTTTCTTTTGTTGACAACATAATATTATACTCACCATATCGCTCTGACTGAATGCCCCCTGAAAATACAGTACATGAATCAAATGACACAGTAGGGAGAGGTTCTTCATTGCAAATCCACTGACTCTCAGTGTGTACCCGTATTGTGGTTCCCGTGGACCACCAACAGCTACAGTGAAATCCACTATCGATCCTTGTCATATCCGGGTATTGCTCTTCCATGCTACGTAAGATCACGTAGGTGCTCTACAAGGCGGTAGAGAAGTAACACATTCCTTGAAATTTGTCTTGCGAACCTGGTGTAATAAAGAAATTTAAAGATTTGATATCGGTCGCAAGGTCGTTCGTGGTAATATCATATGTCACTTTAATGCTAGTTTAATCTTTTAACGGACATGATTCGTTGTGTCACATTTTCAAGGGTTCGGTTTTTGATATTCATCTGGCTTCTATTGTCAGAATGTACAATGTATTCCCCCAACTATGTTACTGATGCTAACCCACCCCTTTCTAATATCTATAGCACCTGTTATAATGATCCCCGTTACACGTACTAACTTGTCATGATCAAAAAGTTGTATTAAAGCTTAATCAAGCTATAGATTTGATGTGTTTGGGTTTCATGAATCAAGCATTAACTCGATTATAAGTAGGTATATTTTGTATATTTTTAAACTTCTTGCAATATATTGCAATACATGTGGCAATAAAATTCTCTGCAATACCCACCCCTATTTTTGTATCATGTGAAAACCAAAGCATCAGTTTGCAGGACATGTTAATATTTCATGACTTGAAGACCGTATTGATCTTTTCACTGTTTCCATCTCACAGTGATGGTAGAAAAAAACCCACATGGCTTGTTGTCTTTCAAATGTAAGCTGCTTTGGCAAAATGTTTACTTCCATACTATCAGGGAGATTACAAAATTTGTCAGATTCCACTGAACTGTTAAGTAAAGCACAAGCCGGCAAGTGTTTCCATCTACCGATCAAATCTATTTACTGAAATATCGTATCGATGTATACTTCTATGATCAACAACAACAACACTAGGTATTCTGGAAGTCCTTCTTGAAGCCACCATGGACATACGTATCTACACAAAGCAGACATATGGTGGCGTGTTGTCCAGTGCATTGAGTTCAGGTCACAAATCAGGTGAAGTTATGCAATGTTGAACGCGGAGAGTCTTTGGATGGGTGACCGTGTGTGGCAGCCTGACTCCTGGTAGTTTCTAGAACCTTAGTGCGGCCCGACAACGAACAGCATGTTTTGTCATCTTAGCCAGGTGACTTTGTTAAAAATTGCTCCTGTTCACTCAGCAAGAAATGGGTACCCGGTATGATAACTGACTTTCTAGCGCCTCACACGCAGGTTTGGATATACGGGGTAGTAATAATAGACTATGTTTGGTCTCGTCTCTATATAATAATAACAAAATATAATAAATTAAAAATGATGCCGAAACGACATACAACGCAAGTCAACAATAGCGCTTTGAGTTAGAGCCACCCAGCACACGAACTACATGAGTTATCTCCCTTGCGACACATCTTGCGTGTGTCCCCACTCGTCTTTTGCAAGGTATCATGGACTCATGGACGCAGGCACTAGAACGTATTAACATGGTCGAACTTGATGATGAAAACTGTGTATAGTGTGTTATGTTTCTAAATTCTTCTGTTGCTGGGAGTGGAACGATGAAATGGAGCTGTAAAAGTAGACTGATATTATTAGAACTGAAAGAAGGGGACGGTGTGTGTGTGTGTGTGTGTGTGTGTGTGTGCGTGCGTGTATGTGTGTGTATGTGTGTGTATGTGCGTGTGCGTGTATGTGTATGCGTGCGTGTATGTGTGTATGTGTGTGTGCGTGTGTGTATGTGTGTGTGCGTGCGTGTGCGTGTGTATGTTTGTGCGTGTGTGTGTGTATGTTTGTCCACGCGTGTGTGCGCGCGCGTGTGTGTATATGAGTGTATGTGTGTGTGCGTGCGATTGCGTGCGTGTGTGTATGTGTGTGTGTCTGTATGTGTGTGTGCGTGCGTGTGTGTGTGTGCGTGTGCGTGTGTATGGGTGTGCGTGCGTGCGTGCGTGCGCGCGTGTGTGTGTGTGGCGGTGGGCTAAATTCTGATGCCTTTCGATATGTTGTATTAAGGTATGGCCATGATATCCCTGATCATTTAGGATGGTCTTGATTATATTTTATATTTACTGGAAAATGAGATGTATTACTCCACCTGTATTCCAGTCACATGGGTGACCAGTCGTCGAGGAGCAGCCATTTGCAGTACAGAGTTGGACCGTCGGCAGAGGTTTTTTATGTTGAAGTTTCACAAAGGACAATGTACGATAGCATCTCTATTTGACTGACAGGTTATATTGAATGGTGTTAGATCGTTTTGAGGTTTATGAAATGTGTTCAGTTCATTATCGCATTTTTAGGATATGTAACAAAGTACAATCCAAACGATAAGGTTTCATTTCGTTTTCAATTAATTGTAACCTCTAACATTTCAGCATGAACAATTCTTTAACCTACGCTATTTGCAAAAGATATAAGTGAAAACAGAGATATCGTAAAAATATCCTTCGTCTCTAATTTCAGTCAAACATTTCTGATCAAATATATCTAAAAATTATCTTTTAAAGCTGATTTCAGATGTATTTATATATTTAATCATTTCAAAAGCCAGTTTGTGAACTTTATGAAAAGGCTTGACACCTGAATATATACATATATATAAACATGTCTACGAGTTTCCATACCACTATATGTGTTCACGACTTCCCCTGGATTTAAGCAAATGTTATCGTATTTATCCCTTTTCAGTACTTAGTGGTTTCGGAAAGATTATATGTGCGAGACAAGATCAACTGAACAGAGCGGCTCTTTTATTGTCTAAGTAAAAGGAAAATGTTTTCAAAGTATGATGGAACAACCTGATCGCTGGAGATGTACCTTCTATAGGTAGAGCGTACTTTTATTGCATGTTTCGAACCTGACTTCAAACAAAGGCTCAAAAGCTCAGCTGTTTAAAACCTTAAGGTTAATATAAGACAAAATGTAATGGATGTCAGCTTGTTATTATTATTGACACCACAGCTCTGGGCTATTCCCTACCCTTCGTCAAGTGGATAAGAGGGGATTGATGAAGCCTTAGGTCTAATTAATTTCCCAGGCATTGGGTAGTAAACCCCTAGGTCTCCTATTCACCTGAGGTGCCAGTCTCTTGGTGTTGATAGCTTCTGAAATTTTGCCAGTTTCAATAACCGGTCATGGATGTTCGATGCTATTATGGTTGTTGCTTACCAGTCATTTGAGTGTGACGGATTGTTCACAATGTGATCATTAAGGGCTGACTTTAGATCAGATTTCTCTACTGAAGTTTTGTGGTCTTTGCGCCAAGTGTCAGTAGGGCGGGAGGGATCTCCCACAAAGCTGCTGACTGTGTCTTGTTCAGGGCTGTCACCGATGCACTTCCGCGCATAGGAGAATTCACACACACACACACACACACACACACACACACACGCACGCACGCACGCACGCACGCACGCACGCACGCGCGCCAGCTCGTAAACAAACACATTCACAGAAACCCACACATACACGTCATCCATTTTCACGAATGTGATTTCATTTCAGTCTGCCATGTCAATAAATCGTTTGACCATGCTTGATGTGACGGCACAGTTACCTGAGGCTGTTTCCGCAGCGATTCTTCACCCTCGTAAAACTTCACAAGTAAAAGGAAAACAAAATAATGATACTTTGTAAAGTAACTTTATATTTTGAAGACAAACGTTGTGAAACATTTTTCCAAAGCTTGTCTCATGTTTTCATTACATTCCGCGTTGAAATCAGTGTTTGGTCATGAACGGATTTGGAGTTAGATTGTGATTCATCGGTATCATTTTGACCCCAAACAGGCCATAGATGGCTTATGAACCTGTTTCAGTGGCATACTAGAGGTTGTCAGTAATAGGAATGACACGTCTGTATGGATGAAAATTTTCATCTTTACCGATAGCAGAAAGTACTCAAATGCAGTGGCGTTACATATTATTTCTCACACGTAATAATCTGAAAAAATGTTAGGCCATCAAGGTCTCATTTGGTAAAAAATATCACGTCACCTGCAAATATCATTAAATATGTTGCTGTTTCCACAGATGAACACATTAAGGAATGATATCCTAAGTCCCCGTGCAAGTGACCACAAGGTATGTATGTGCCACACCTGAGCATTTTCTGTTGTGCTTTTACGAAGATATCACACATTTATCCGGTATTCGTAGGTAACCCCTGGCTGATCCTTTGGAATTTCACATAGCTACATATCTGAGGGTTCAATAAAAATGTTGTGTTCAGGGATGCACGGCAATTCGGGGTTTAGAGCAGGTCTACTGATATGATGAAATCCGTTTTGTTTGAGATGGAGAAAAACAAGTTAGTCCTGGTGATAAAAGTAAAACTTTGCATGATATCATGCGATGAACGGTACATTCACAGGTAACATGCGTATCCGTTGGTAACATTCCGTATTTGTCGGTAACATCAGTCAATGTGTTTGAAGTTGTATGTCTTGTTCAGGGCTGTCACCGATACACTTACGAATACAGGAGAATTGAGACTATGGTAGAAGGTAGTTGCATGGGTTAAGTAATTAGATTTGTCAAAGGTATGTCTTATTCGTACGTAACTCGTTTTTGTCGCTTAAACGTTTTTGTATGCGTCTATCTAAATGCAACTGTCATTGCAAAATATAGGTAATTAAAGAAGAGTTATTGTTCAGTTAGACGTGTCATGTGTTGTTTGCTTTAATGGCGTGTTCATCTGTATATAATGGTATATGGTGATAGTTTAAACGTTTTGAACATTTGTGATGTGAGTTTTAGTACAAATATTAGTTGAAACATTTAGTCGAAAAATTCATTTGTGATGATTTTAGTTCAGTTTCTACACTTCTTTACTTTCTGGACTCAGTATTGTAAATATAGCCAATTACTCCAGGCGACTTTTTTGACAAATATACCGTAGCATTTAAAGGTACTGTTTACACATGAACTGATGTATTGTAACACAAAATCGTAATGGTGAAAGGATTATTGTAATCTATCTATTCAACAAATGATAAAAATCAAGAAAGCTGGCCACTTCACAACACAACTTGCATATTTGCAATTTGATGCATGATCCTCGTGCAACTCATCTGCATAAGGTTTGCAGTTGGTTCCCTCAAGAATGTGGAGAAATCAATCTCCGATGCAGCCATATATGGGTGTGTGTATACATAGCATAGCATAGCATAGCATAGCATAGCATAGCATAGCATAGCATAGCATAGCATAGCGTTTCTACTGTGTCTAAAATTTTCATGAAAAGTATATTCCCATCAGTTAAAATGGCATTACAGCTTTCCGACATACACTGAGACAAAACAAATAGGAAGCCTTCAACTGGTTGTAAACAGTCTTCATTCACATGTCCCATGCATTTAGATAAACAATTTCCAAGGTGTTTGGTGTTTTAATAAATCAGGTATTATTTAGTTTGACATATAAAAACTTTCATGAAATTCAAGGAATTATGTGATATTTGTACATGTTTTATCCTACACCCAAAATCAAATATTTGATGCATTTTGAAATTTGGCATACGTACTGAAAGTTCCACCCGTGGTCTCTCATATGAATAAGATATTTATGTGACAATGATTTGTTTGTGAAAAGAGCACTAAATGGTGCAATTTCACTTACCTCAGACAACTTTACCAAAATGGGTCCATTTTCGTAAACGTTGAGGTTATAAAACATGTAAGAAACCATAATATGGTTGTAGACTTTCTGTAGTCTTTAACACATTGTGCACGTAGAACAACAGTGAATTTGGAAGTTGGGCAACATACAATCCATTTAATCACAGGATATACAAGATATGATATTGGTATTTGTGGGTACTTCGGAAAGTGAGCATTCAACTTCACTGACCCCCCTCTAATTTTCATAAGAGGCATATATGTTGACTTTGTAGTGATAAAAAGAATTACAAGGTGCAAGCAATTCTATTTTCGACTCCTTGTACCTAGCTGTGTACGCGTTTTCCTGGAATCGACCAGATACTTATACCGTGCTCAAGATGATCATCTGTAAAGACTTGTCATTCCTGTTGTGGTAAGCATTTAGAATTCTAGAATGCTTCACAAATAGCTTACCACAGTATTGAAACCATTCAGGATTTCGACGCTTACTGCATTGTTGAAACCAAGAAGGTGTCAGATGCTTACTGCATTGGTAAAGCCAAGCAGGGTTTAGATGATTACCCACCCGTGAAAGCCCGGGTGTGAATATTTGCCTTCAGTAACCCATGTTTGTCGTAGGAGGCAACTAACAGGTGGTCAGGATCGTTGACTAGGATGACACAAGTCATCGGTTCCCATTTGCGCAGTTCAAAGCTCATGCTGTTGACCACTGGATTGTCTGGTCCAGACTCGATTATTTACAGACCGCCGCCATGTAGCTGGAATATTGCTGAGTGGGGCGTAAAACTAAAATCACACACTAGACGCTTACCATATAGGTGAAACCCAGAAGTGATGGTTGATACTGTCAGACCAAGAACAGAATCAGTTCGAACCGCATTTGATCACAGGTTTCTGGCGGTCAAGCTGATAGCTGGACGACTGGGTATGGTGATCCACCATTTAAAAACAACATGGATTAAACTAGTTGGTTAACAAATACCTTTATTTCGATGCCTGTAGTGGAACATGATTTTTAGACTTGGAATCAGAATCGATATTTTGATAAATGATGCTGGTTAACGTACATGGAAATTTACACTAAAATTATTTTATCATATATTCAGTTTTGTTCTGTTTCATACAGGAAATTTAAAAAAGTAAAGAAAATATATAAGGTCGTTTCAAACACAAAACGAGTAAAGCCTGAAATTCTGCAGAATGTAACAGCTTTGGGGACTTTGTTGCTATTCATTTGAAAACAGACATTCTTCTGGAATATATCATACCCAGAGTAAGATCATTTCTTTCAGGATAAAGTCTTCACTCCCATGACACATAAGATCCCCAAGATCCAAATAAACGTCCCCCAAAGGAGAAGAACACTGCTTCGAGTATGAGAAGAACTCACGAAAGCAGTTGGTTGTTCCAACACAGCACCTGTACGTTCTCTGTCGTGCATAACTCTTCGTATTTAGTGCAAAAGGACTTGAAGTAGGACTCTCTGAACAAGCGTAGAAACCGGGTTCGGAGATCATCCTGTGCCTCGTCTGTGAGGCATCCGTCAACTTTCTGGAGAGCGCCTTCTTGGTCACTGTTCACACCGCCAAACATCACTGAAATTGATTAGTGTCATGTACATGGGCATCGTTTGGAATCTCACAGACACACATACATGTAGTTCGGACAAGTTTGGAATCTCACAGACACACATACATGTAGTTCGGACAAGTTTGGAATCGCAGTGGTTTGGTCAAGTTATTGATCATTACACTACATTTGTATATCTTCTCATACTTAAAGGACGTTATCAACTGATACCCAGGGGTTAGCAGACTTTAAATAACATGTGGCTTGAATATGTGTGCCAGGAAGTCAGTGATATAACTAGCAGATATGCCACTAAGTGTAGCAATAGGTTACGTAAGTTGGCATACTGAGTAAACACTTCACAGTGTCAAAGTATTTCAAGAAGAGAATGACCTGTCGTGTGTGTGAATTAGGTCGTCTGGAAAATACAAAATATAGCGTCTTGAAATTATCACGAGGCAATGAGGTTTACTAAAAGATGAGAACAGGGTAAACACACATTTAACAAAAGCACGTATCGATATGTTATAGAGGTTGGCATTATGAATTTAGCTTTCATTTGAGGAATAATTCCTTCAATCAGAAATAAATCTTCACTCGGTTTAGGTGAAAGTCGTTAACTGGCTAAATTGATGATTCACAAATGGAACTCATAATTTATTTACATGATACAACCCAATTAAAACCAAACTTATTGTAACATAAATTGATTAGACAGTACAATTGCTAAAAAATGGGAAATAATTAAACGTTAAAATTTAACGTCTCACAGGCATTATTTTAGCCAATGTAGCGAAGGAAGTAATTAAAGCACATATCAACAGCATTTATTTCTGTTATTTGACTTATATTTTGTCCCATTCACATGGTCTTTGGTACACGTTTCTGGGAATGACGCTCAAACAAACCATATATATTCCAGAAATATGTCGATATCACCAGTAATGTCCTATATGCGTTTTACAGTCCAGTTACAAACAGTTATGTCCATCACTGATGTGTCGAATATATGTTTGAATCGATGTAAAAGCATGGCCCATGCGGAGCGAATGGCTTTTTAGTGATTACCTTCTGGTTGTGACGAGCTTCGGATAACACGAAATATTTCATTTTCGACGCAACGATGTTTAAGTATGTACTGGGAAAAAAATAAGGTATCACATGAAAAGACAAAAAAGTGCGGGAACACATGTGTTTTCATGTGATACCTTATTTTTTTCCCTCAGTATATTTAGAAAGAGCGGTTAGCATTATCCTTTCATCATTGAACTCTTGGTTTTCAAAGCCCCAGATTTTCTTTCTTTTAATCTGGAATACTTTAGAATCGACGCAGCTAAACTGGGATTATTCAGGGGCTATATAATAACACTTAATGAAGTTAACCTAGAGGGCGCCTACAATCCAAAAGTTACTCAAAGGCGCAGGTCATTAGCTCTTTACCTCAGTCTAGAATATATGGAAGTGAGTGCCTTGCTGTATGTGATCTGGAAGTTTATTCAAGTGAACTAAACCTTAGAGGGTGAAGTTTTATCTACATTTATAACATACCGCTGCATTCACTGGGGATGTTTGAAGGAGTCCAGTCGCCACTACTACCGCACACCACCCACTGACGTGCGTCGAAGTCCTCCGGAAGCTCATAATCCATCGTGCAAGTAACAAGACAGAATTTACCGTACGCAGAGCGCCAGTTAGTGCAGACGGTGACTCCTCGGCTAGGAGCAGACAACTTTGGACATGGTATGGCTGCAGAAACCGGAAATTAAGAGGACAGTGCAAACTACCATACATAATTCTACAGATATTAAAGGCAATATGTACAAGAGAGTATGGGACAAATAATGTTGGTGTCTTTGGAACAGTTTTGATACATTCCCAAGACGCTGAATACATTTGAACCTAGATTTTCTCTCCTTTCTCTTGAACGACACTGAAACACAGTGTTCCATTCACCATGAGATATTGTGTCAGCCTGCTCTCATAAGAGAAGAGATGTTCAATTATTCATAAGTATTTCTCATTTCTCCAATATTTTTCTCCAACGGACCCATATCACTCTCTAGTTGTGAAATACAAGATCTTACGATAGTTCTGAATCAAAACATCATTCTTAAGCAGTACCGCCACCCTCACACCTACTCAAACCTAGTACCGTTACTCACTCACTCACTCACTCACTCAGAGAGTTACATGTAGAGCTGTTATCAGCCATTACGTGAGGCAATGGTGGACAAAATCAAAACCCTGTTAATGATTACAACTTGACAACTGGATGGAAAGGATATCAGGAGACCTCATGATGAAGTCTCAGCCGTGTATGTCTTGTAAAGGCACCATGTCCCCCGTGGATAACACGTACTCTCTTTTGATCGGAGGTTAACTAACACGTAAGGGATCACTGGGTATTATGACAAGAATGCACTCTTTTCTCTTTTCCAATGAATGTACGACTAGAAAGACTGTAAGTATCGATGAGTTTACAAGGACTCAAACATCTGGCACTATTTGACAAGTAATGTCTTTCTCCACATGTGATCGTCAAACTTGGTGACACTTTTACCAGGACATTACTGGAACAACTGATATAAATGAGTGAGTGAAAATAACATCCAGTTACTTTTAGCAAGTTTTCTGGGACTATCCAGACATTACGTTCACCTGTTGTATCCGTGTAGGGAATCGAAACCGAACTGATGCGACAGGAGCCAAACACATTTAGTGTACTTCGTATTATAGGATAGCATGAGCAATAAAATTCGGATCATTTCCGGTTGGTAAAACCAACCAACGAGTTTGAAAATGAAAATGAAATTATCACAGCATATATATAAGCTAGCCTGACCACCAGATCCCGTTGGTCGCCTCTTACAGCAGGCATGGGTTAAAGAAGATACATCCTAACCCAGGCCTTTACAGATGAGTCGAAAGAAGACGGTAACGATATCATAGAGCTACACTGGAAGTTACACTAAGATGACGAAGTTTTAAAAACTCGAGTTGAGGTGCGCACACAGTTTTATAGATTTAAAGATGGCGGAAGATATCCGGCATGTAGTCTGTCCAGTTTTAATAACCGTTGCTCTGCATGACCACACATAAACTTAGTCCGCTAGTAGATTTGAAAGATAGCTCTCTCTTCATGCGACTAGATGACCATACAATACCCTTCAAAGATTTAAACGTAGCTCACATTTGACGCAATACACAACTTACGTTTGACGTCGATAGAGAACTCACATACAGCCGTCTGTCCGTTGCTCTTTTTAACAGCCGTGTACTGAATTGTCCGATTTCCCCAAGGGAATCGGAATTCATTGCCCGGATAGTTAGCCTCGATCTGAAGTTTTTCTCCCGCCGCGTCCTTGAACTTGGGAACTTCCCACTTGTACTGTACGGTTCGGTCTGGGGTTGTGATGTTCTTGTTATTTGGGCAACTTACAACTTCCGGTGCAAGGTCTGGGAACAAACATGTTGATCTAGAACCTTTGGTTTACAAATGTAAACGCCCAGACTAAAACTGCTCTTGATACGTTGTTCTTCAGAAGAATTGGAGGTATCCTCAGTAATTATATCGTCCTTATTAGGACAACTGTCTTTGCTACCTTCACTCCCGAACTCAAATATTAGTTGCTTGTTGCTTTACGCTGAACAATCTGTCCTAATAGATTTCACGGACGCAAGTTTAATCAGTTTCGACAACCGTGGTAACTAGTGTCTCCAGCACATATTTATGAATGGATTTTTTTTTTTTAGGGGGGGGGGGGGGGGGGGGGGGGGGGGTTTGTAGCTAATCTCCTCTCCCAGCAATATCTCTGCTATATGGTGGCGATCTGTAAATAATCGAATCTGGACCAAATAATTCACCGATCAACACCATCAACATCGATCTACGATAATGGGATACAATGACGTGTGTCAACCAAGGCAGCACGCCAAACCGTCCGATCCCGTTCTTACATCAAGCATCAATTCTTACCCGGGTCTTCAAAACAACGTGGAGCTCATTCATATCATGGAATACAAACACAAAAGAAACACCCTGATACTAATGTTATACATGTCATCATACCTAAATTGCACGGCGCGTTTTTCGGACAGAAGCACGTGTAGGTCTCTCCCTGTGGTCGGCAGCTCTCCCCCAGCGGACATGTCACGCCCTTGCAGGGATCATCCGCTACAAGGAAACATTAGATGTTTAAAATTCCTACCCGTGATACTATGGTAAACTTGGGACGACATTAAGGATGTTTCGATGATATTTGTAGATTAATGAGCATTATTACACTCACATTCATTAGCTACAAAAATCACAAACACTGAAACTGAGCATTACCTATACACTCGGGTAGAGTTCCGTTCCAGTTACCAGATGCACCACACGTCACCTCCGTCGGTCCTTTCAAACTGTAACCATGGTTACAATCGTAGCGGATGACGTCACTGTAGTTGAAGGTGGCTTGGGACAGGTTAGCGTTTAAGACGGCGGGTGCCTTGCCGCAGGTTACGACTGGTATGAACATAAATCTTATAAAGAAGCAAACCTACCTATCTGCATTAAAGGTGCAGTTATGAATGTGTGAAGAATATCACAGGATAGGATGAATGAATAGTAAGAAAAATATTACACAGTCTTGTTAAATGTGAACAAGAAATGAGACATTCAAGGAATACGAGTCATTTATTCCCCCGACTCCTAAAAATTCATATGCCTCGGAAGAAACAATGTTTCATTATTTTTTGCTTGGTGCTAAAAGTAGGACAGTATATGCTTAGGCCCTTCGTGAACACCTGGTATCAACATTTTATAATCTCTCTCTCTCTCTCTCTCTCTCTCTCTCTCTCTCTCTCTCTCTCTCTCTCTCTCTCTCTCCATATATTATATATATATATGGTTTTACACATTTTATTTCCTCCTTCCGTTATACGTAGCTCACACCCATGGTAACGTGAGTTCCACAACATGTAATCCACATGTAATATTGTGTTTCCATGGGTGTTTAAAGGATATACCAAGGAAGAAGGTTGAAAAAAAACGATTAAAACAAACACCCATTCACACACTTAAACACCGTATTCACACACAACCCGACAGAAATCTGCTGGCCGCGTATCACATGTTAAATATATTTACTACGATCTCGATCATTGCTGCTCCAGTGGTGCAAAAGGTACAGAATACAACATCTATGCCTGGTGGTACATACCCTGATCAATGTTTCTAATAGCTATTTCCTTTTTTGTTTTGTACCTAATGTTCATGTCCTTTACTAATCTACTAAAGTAAGCTTTGAATTTTTAAATTTTGAAGTTGTAAATAAAACATTTTGCAAAAAGAAAAATGAAATCACAAACCTTGTTTGTTAATACATGTATGTCACAAGGTAAGGTATAAAGGTGACAAGGTAGGGTATAAAGGTGACAAGGTAGGGTATAAATACATGTGGAATAGAGAATTCTACCTATGAAGCATGAGCAACGTTGCAATTCGCAGCATATTACATGATGTTTTCCTGCAAATTTTATTGGAAGCAGAGCAAGAGTATAAAAAGTTAGTAAGAGCAAGAAGATGGAAAAGAATAAGAATTTGTTGGGTGAGGAACCGGTTTAAACCAAAGAGGCGAATAGCTGTGGAACATTACCATTAACCGGTAGAGGCGGTCCACCTTCATGATCATGAGAGTTTCTACAATTTCATGAAGATTACCCCACCCATGATCCATGAACGTCTTGAACGCACCCTCTTAATTCACACAGAAAATACTTTGGAACCAGAAATGCAGCACGCCATCAATCGGTGTCATCTGGCATCAGTAGTTTCCTATGCCACATTGCCAGAAAGTCGCCAGAAATACAAGTTGGTGAAAGATTTCTGTAATGCTTTGTTAATGGATGTCAGGAAAAAAATCATCAAGTGCCCCGTTGACAGAGCCTATAGGCATGGTGATGTTGACGTTTCTGCATTGAAATTGAAAACGTGAATGAGAACCACAAACCCTCGTGTCTTTGCGAGGATTATATATTTTTGAAAAAATATATAAAAAAGTTGAGATATACACCATGACGTATATTACTGTGAAGAATGACAAATCTGGGGTCATCTCAATAATATTTTTTAAATCGTTAATCCTTCAAACGACACGAGGGCATGTGACGAAGAAGGTGCTCGGTACTTATGGAGACCAGACCAGGACGCAATTACTATTGCGATCGCACGCACTAGGAACGGAGATAAAACATATTGCGAAGAACTGACTGAAAATTAATTGGTTGAGTTAAGAAGCCTTGCAGTGCTGTCCTGTCAAAGATAATTCTAAACACATTTCAGTTTTAATGCAATAGAGTTTGTTATATTTCTTTATACAATGTATTTAATTGTGATCTACACAGCTTTGAGGCCCACTTCACCCGATAGAAACTATTTCGATGCAGAATTAAGTCTGGTTATTTTCTGACATTTACATTACATATTTATACTCATTTTTCTGAAAGGTCTCAGAAAACGTGACTGCCATCTATTTGGGCAACTGTTTTGCCATTTATGTGTGGCGTCGATGTTCCATCTGTGAAGAAGGTGATGCATATTTCATTTAATACAATGGAATGGCGAGTTCAGAAGTCAATATCTCGGCGCCGTGATGACTAATAATGGATGCTTTCTACCATTGTGAGGATTTATATACACCATGAGTATTGATATTGTCTGTCAGTTGTTTCCAATCTTTTCTCAGTTGTTTCTACTTTCCGTTTTTAACTTGGTATCGCCGACACAAATGACGTCGACTATATTTCTGAAATTCAAGTACATAAGTTAGGTAGAGTATGATTTCTTTGCTACAGCTGCAACTTTGATACAAGAATTCAGAATTTCAGCTGACATGGAAACAAACAGATCACCTTTGGACAGGTTCGTACGAATGGGATGCTAAATGTGTTTTCCCGCGAAACGTGAAATGTTACAATCATAAATTGTGTATATTATTGATATGTTCGTGTAACAAATAGCAGAAACTTTGCATCTATCTGAATGTCAGTGGTAGTGTTGGCTCAAGTCTCGCTGCAGGTGTCGGTATAAATGTCGATGCTGGTGTCAGTGTAGGTGTCAGTGTAGGTGTCGATGCGTATCCGTGCAGGTGTCTTTGAAGGTGTCAGTGTAGGTGTCCTTGCAGGTATCAGTGTAGGACATTGCAGGTACAATGGAAGCTGTCTAAACCAGCACTCACTGACTGAAGAAATGATCCGGTTTAGACAATGTGCCATATTGTAGAGCTGATGATAAATGTAAATACAGGCGAGGGACTTAGATTTTATGCCGATGTTGACAAGTTGTCGGATTGGACAGATGCCGATTTTGACATCATCCATTGTATCAGTGTGTGTGTCAGTGCTGGTTGGTGCAGGTGTCAGTGCAAGTGTAGGTGTCAGTGCTGATCTCATGCTGGTGTCACACGTATTATGCAAGGTAACTAAGACTGACTTTTCTTCTCGAATGCACACTTCGAACTGACACAATAAATAGCACAAATGTAACTGAATGAAACTCTGCTGTAAATGTAATTTTGAAAAAGCCTTGCACTACGACAGTGTTGATCTACAGGGGAAAATGTACTCTATAATAAAATGTGGTGTACTCAGATTATCCATCCAGGTGGAGTAACCTAGTGGTTGGTGCTCACTCGTCACGCCAAGGGCCCGAGTTCGATTCCCCACATGTGTACCGTGGTGACGCCCATTTCTTGTGTGTCTCGTCGTGATATTGCAGGAATATTGTTAAAAGCGGGGTAAAACTAAACTCACTCACTCCCGCGCTAAAAAGGTCATAATCAATGTGATGTACATATCATTGAAACTGGTAGCATTACACCGAAAATATTTCTTAAATCACGTGACACTCAAATACGGACAATCTTTCATGGATCAGATTGTCTCGAAAAATTGCATCTTTTAGCCCCTTCATAGTTCCAAAGCATTGGCCAACCACTACATGACGAGTGTGGCCGATACCCACTATACATACATCATCTAGACGCTTGAAATAGTGGATTAATGTAATGTAATGCATAAACACCGAATCCCCCAAATTGCGGTGTGTAAATAATCGAGTCTGGACCAGACAATCCACACTGAAATCATGAGCATCGATCTAGGGATAGGATGGCATGCACCAGCGAGCCTGACCAGTCCCCTTTGTCCAATCATCAGTCTCAGTTCGTGTTCCTGTGGGTGGTGGTTTTTTGTTAATCTCTGTTCTATCTACGTCATTTGTTGGGTTCCCCGGATGCTGAAAGTGCGTAAATGTACAAGAATACAAATACTGCAATCAATATCTCAAGGGTATGTTCGGGGATAATACAGTAACTGAAACATCAACAGAAGATATCTGTTACGTCGTCGATGTCAAGACATTTAACATCGCCTATCTCGACGAATTTTGACACTGCTTATTTCGCATGGCGCTGAAACAAATCCATGGGTTTGAAAACGTTCTTAAAATATTAAAAGATTCGAGTTAACAATACCTCACCTCTCTGGCATCCCCTCAGTACAGATCACATAATCAGGTATTGATCAATCTCGATTTGTTTTCAGTGTATATACAATGACATTGGTAACGCTGGTGGTAACCCTCCTTCCTGTATAACTGTTCAGTGTTAAACCCCAGGAAGAAATACTTTATAAACAATGTTTCCATGTCCATAACACGACTCAAACTCTTATAATTTAAGTCACTGAAATGCACAAAGGCCTCCAAATTGTAATTCGCGTTTGACCAACGTTTGAGTGTATTTTTTGCAATACTATTCGTTTATAATTTACCTTTTTGCACCAAATAAAGTTCGTTTCATGTTCAAACACACACCTCTTCACATCGCCTTGTCCTGAAAATATCCAATATCATCTTCACGAATCAAGGGTATTGTATATGTACTGATCTGACAAATGTTCTAAAGGACGTCTACATTCTTTAAGGGTATTTCATTGGACGAGTGCATCATTTTGTTCCAGAATACAAGCCAATAGTCAGCTGGGAATATAGGTAACAATTTTTGTCAGAATCCTAGATGATGATTATGTTTAATTGCACTTTTCTACATTGAAAACTGTTCATAAAACTGCAGAAAACCTTTGAGGTTTTGGAGCATGTTGTTTATTCCCACATAAATGGATATTAATCGTGGAAAATCAGAAAATATGATTCAATAATCTATCAATGTATATAGTTCCATGACGACTAAGATATATTTAAGTGTTACAGAAGGAAACCAGTTTTATTACACAGATCCTTAATTGTAATAATTCCTTTACTTGCCCAGTTTTAATTGTAATGTGTTGGGTTTTGCCATTGGTTAAACCATTATGGTTAGACTAGGATTTCATAAATATCTCCAAAATTCACAAAACTCTTTTATAACCTTTCAACAACTTCCAGTATCGGTTCTCGTTGTCCGTTACTTGATTAACATTTGCTCCGGATTTTAAAATGGCATCAAAAGAAATATACTACTAAAAAAAGAAACGCATAGGTGAAAATTGTTATCAAGATATACACATAAGGTTCAGTAATACAGATCAGTCATGAACAAAACCTGAATGAACATTAACGGTCCAATGCTGCAAGAAACTGTACGTCACAAAGGAAATTGTTCCGAGGTCACTATCTTTTGTCACCACCATTAGCGTCAATGGTTGCTTGGCATCGGCGTCCCATAGACTGAACCAGATTCCGGATGAAGTGCCTGGGAATGAGTTAGTACTCTTTCCTCAAGGCCACAAACAGAGCAGGTAACGTCTGTGGTTGAGAGTCACACTGTCGACGATCCAATTCGTCCCACAAATGTTCAGTAGGGTTAAGATCCGGTGATCTTGAGGGCCAATCAAGAACCTGAACGTTGTTCTAGGCAAGGAAATCCCTGGTTATTCTTGCTATATGCTACCGAGCGCTATCATGCTGAAACATGACGTTCTGGCGGTTCATGAAAGAGAGGCCTGATGACTTCATCACGGTAACGTCGAGCTGTCAAAAGTACGCAGTCTAGACTACCAGTTATCCGACTTTCATTTTGTGGAAGTCGCGGTGGCTGAGCGGGATAGGCGGCTGACTTTGTGTGCTGGCGATTAGGTGCCTCACTCTGAGGGTGCGGGTTCGAATCCAGGATGGGATTCGACCCCAAAAGTACTAGAATTTGTACTTTACTGAGAAAGTGAAATCCAAATATGACATATGTTGTCGCAAGGTCATTGAAACCCTGGACTTTTGTTGGAAATGATGCATGGAATGTGCGTGCAAAAGGAAATGCATGAATTTCTCCCCATTCACAATTTATTGCATGCATTGAGGAAAACAGATTTTGGTGCGTTTTGGCGAGTTGTCCTAAATGGCAATGTATTCAAAGTCGGAAATGTTTGCAGACAGCGTTCACCATAGATATACTTATTATATAGGCACCAATGATTCAAATTCGAAAAGTTAATGGAATTTTTTTAGTAGTTTTACTACAGGGAATTTTAATGTTTTTTTCACAATATGATCTCAGATCGTCAAGTTTCAATGGTTCATGAAAAGTTGCAGTGTCAGCCACCCTTAATCCGCCGTGTGTGTATATCCTTTTCAAATTGCTCCTGTTGATTTTTTCGGGTTTGTCATTCAATGTGAATTTGTAGAAGATATTCTCCAATGATGTGAGTGTTGAATGTACGAACAAGGTTTTGACATAAGTTTATGACAGTTATAATGCCAATCAGAGTCAAGTGCCTTTCCCAACAATATGCAAGCAATCTATTTACTTCCTCTAGTCATTTTCTTCTATTGATTACCCATAAAATGTTTAGATCTGTGTGGAATTTAATCCCCAAGACTTCAAACACACATTTTGCCATTCTAACTTAATGTCTTTGCATAATCTATCAGAACTATTTCTCTTTAAGCAAATTCAAACTGCTTTTGTCTTATCAATATATATTTTTATTCATGACATTTTACATCATTTCATCAACAGCAGCATTTAAGCACTGTTCGCTCCCATCAAGAAATTCATCTGCAAATTGATCTTACATATATTCATTATTGTCAATAACAATACCTTTTATGTTTTTAATACTTCTAATTATTTCAGCGGCAAATATATAGCTGCACGGTGACAGATGATCTGTTTGGAATGCGACCTGTTCAATTTGCATCCACCGGAGAATCAAAAGTTTTCTTCAAGCGATTAGAAATACAAGCGCTAATAATTTTATGAAGTGCATTCAAAGATATAATAGGTCTCAATTTTTTCAAAAGTGTTTTATCTCGGTTAATTCAGGTATGCCAGTTATGTCTCCTCTTTCATGGTCATAGTTATTTTTGTTGTTTTTCCTGAAATATTATTGTCAAATCTGACGATCCAAACTATGAGTTAATTCCAAAAGAATTTTACAACAATCCATTAGGAAGCCATCGATTCTAGGGCTTTCGATATTTTTCATGTTCCTAACTTTATTTTTCGGGCCAATTTCTTTTCCCAAATTGTTTCTTTAGCCATTATTAAGGCTTGGGTGTTGGGGTAAAGTCATTTTCGTCCTGTTTATCAGTATGGCCATGTTTTATAGAAGGATTTTATTAAGCATTCATTAAGCATAGAATGGTATGTCCTGGTATGTCATCATTCTTGCTTTATGCTGTATTAATACAGCTGATAACACAAATTTTGTTTTCAAAGTGACAAAAATATCGTGTCGCTTTCACCATACCACATCGATCTATCTTTGATACGTCTCACGCTTCTTCTTCCTTTTCTGTTTTGATACCAAATTTTCAATGCTTTGAAAATCTCTTCCTATAGCATATCCTAGAGTCTTCATTCCATATTCTAGTGCCTGACTCAAATTCAGTATGTAACCATGGCAACTATCACTTTAGCCGAGATATATAATGCAGATAACATAATTAGATACCATAAAAAAGATATTTTTCACCTCCAGAATGTAACGTTTTCCTAATGTTCCTAACTTATGTGTGAAATTTCTGCTACATTTTTTTTTATTTCAGTGCAGAAGTAAACTGATAAGAGTAAAGTATTGATCTCAGCATGGACAATACACTGCACTTTTAATATTTTATCCACCGCGAAAGTTTCCGGAAATACTGTTGGTTAGGACATAGCTCACTGTTTATTCATATCTAGCTCAAGAAATGAAAAGAACATTGTTTTAAGTGTTATAATACATATTTCGTCTGCTGGGCATAGCTTCCTTGTGTATACTGAAGGGAAGTGATTCGCAAACACTTTTTCATAACACGAAAAACAATGTTGAATGCAAATCTCCCGATTTTGATGCACATGTAACGATTATTTACAGTCGCGTATTTACATGGGGGTCACGGTGTAAGTTTCACACTATCTACAACTTACTGTCCTATATCAACATGGTGATATTGTATGTGGTTGACACTAAGCATTATTTCATCAAACTGACGAAGGGGCAAGGGACAGCCCAGAAACGTCGTGAAAACAATAAAGAAGAAGTTGTCATTTTGTCGTATATAAGTATTATTTATACGGCGGCACGGTGTAAGTGTAACGATATCTATTATTTACTGCGCTATATCAGTATGGTGGCTATTGATTAAACAAACGTTGAGCATAGGGTTTTAATGTACAGATGAAACATACTAGTAGTTGGCAGCATGTTGGTCATCTGTTTTCATTTGGCCTTTTCTGTATATTATCACAACTGAATTCATTTAAAAACTCACGGCGTTAAAATGAAAAATAAAAATAAGAAAACTCAAATACTAAAAAAAGAGTTACTTTGTGAATGTTCTAATAGCAGCTTAATAAAGACATGTCCAGCTATAAAGTCAAACAAATCTGTTATCATTAATAAAGATAGAGGCTACATAATAAGACCCAACACAATTGTCGATAATTCTATCAAATTGTCAAAGGTCGTTAATTCGATACCACATGATCCATTCCATACAAGGAGAAGCACTTTATCTCGTTCGTAAATTAAGGTAATTATTATCTAGGAAGATGTTAAACATATTAAAACGGTGGCACTAATACGCTTTGGTACAACACAAAGCATACATGCTACGATGTGCATGGTAAACCTTGGGGACTTCCATCCACCAGCAGAAACAGATTTGAAGTTAGGTCAAAGAAGGCCCGAGCTTTGCCTCTCGAGAGCTTATTTACCAGCAAAGGTGCAATGGAATACTGACTGATAATAACGCGGAAAGTGACCATATTCTGTTCTGCACAGATTTTATGAGACTAACCTTATAATGCTTTATGTTCCATCTAATATGATCTCTTGTTTGCACTGCCTATGTATGTACATACACAAATAGAAATGATTAAGTTCAAAACAACCTTATCTCTTAAGGTCAGCCTTATCTCTAAGATTACAACCTTAGACCTTTACTAAGGTTAGCACGAAACAACCTTAACTAAGGTTAACCTTAAGCTAAGGTTGGTAGGGAATAAGCGCCTCTAAGGTTTGGAAGGGAATATGGTGGCTGCGTTTATGTTATACAACGAGACTGAGAGACTACTGAGGAAGCAGAGAGTATACAGAGAAAGAAGGAGTCAGCTGAACGAATTCATGTGGTAACCAGGGATGCTTCCATTACTCCTGCGCTGAAGAGTTCAGTCTTAGTTAAGACTACGGCCAAGTTTCCCGAAGGTCGTTTTGTGCAACGGGCATATCTTTTTCTTAAGGTGATCGTAACTCTAACCTTAGTGTTTAAAGTTGGTCTTAGCTAAGGTTGTTTTGAACAAATGGAACACTGGTTCGAGGTGCTGCCTATGACTGAACATCATTACCCCGACAGTGTTACAAAATGCTGAATTCGATGACATGGGTGAAACCAGCTGGAAAGTAATTTCTATGTTACTCCAGAGAGGTATCATGGGAAATAAAACAGTCCGCCTGTCTGTCTACACAGAACAATAACAGAACTGTTACAAAACAACTTATATACATGTTTTTCTCATATACTAACTTTTGCGAATAATTGATGGGAAATTATCACACAAATAATACGTCTTTTGTTTGCCTAGATGAGACTGGGTAGTGTTCCAAAACGTCCTATAGCTATGGAACCTGACATTCCGTTTTGACTCAGACATTATAAAGGACGTTGCCAAAATATGTGGCCTATTTGTAACGGATTCAGCACTTGAACAATTCAAAGTTTAAAAGAAATAAGATTTGGTTCCGACTTAATCTTATGAACTTATGCAGACTGCCAAAGATTTAATCGAAACATCGTCTTTTAGAAACATTGTTTTGCGAAATGTTGTTTCAAACGTTTGAGAGGTCATTGAATTCACGCATTATTGCATTACTTAATGAGTGCAAATCATGTATATTGATTCATATGTTGTCGAAAATATGAGGGAGTTGTTGATTTGAACATGCTGAACTCAGTCGTTAATTTGAAAGGCCGTGGCTTTGGATGTAAGCGCAAATTTTATCACGATGCAATTTCATATCACAAATGGAACTTATTGGAACACTTTCACTCTCTGACGCAACTTAGGTAAGCACATGCTTGCTCATGGTTCCGTGGCGAATTGTGAGTACAAAAAGGGGAGGAGATGTTTGTGGCCAGAATGTTTAGGAATCGTGGGATACGTCAAGAGGGCGGCATTGCACCAGAAAGTACCAACACAAGATCCTGAAATGCAGTGCGCAACAGATTCTGTTCCTGTTATCAAGTGCATTTCATGTAATAAAATGACAAAGATGTATTGAAAACATTTCTTAAAGGTTTTGTGTATGGTTCCAATATTGCTAAACCTAAAAAGAAATCTTTTCTGTCTCCACAAAATGTGACTGATCCACCCCATGACTGGCTAAAGCTATGACCACCGGGCTGCTCCTCTGCCCCTTTGATGTAAAGGGATTTCGAAATGATGCTGTTTGTCGTGATGCTGACTTCACTCATTCTACGAATGTGATAAATCAAACCAACTCCTGCAACGCGAAGACGTGTATATGAAAAACAGTTTTGCAGTGATGATTTGAACAGAAATTGTTATATTATGTAAAATGAAGATTTCCTACCTTGATCGCAACAGTCTCCATAAAGACCAGCGGGGCAATTGCACCGGCCCTTTTTCCCTTTTTCCTTCACGTACTCTCCCCCCACGCATTGTTTATTGCAATAACGCAGTTGCCTTGCCCCGCGGCCACCATCGCATGCAGATAAACTACTGCACTGGGGCGTACTCTTCTTCAAAACCTTCCTCTGCCGAACTTGCACTCCCCAGCACCTTCTGCTGCACATGGACCAGCTCCCCCACGCAGTCCACTTGCAGGCGCATACATCCCAGAGGCCACTTCGCTGACCACTGACTGGACTCATGTACCACAAACAAAGGATGATGATCCCGCCGTGCACCATCATGAGGAGCATTGCCTCTTTACTGATTCGTCTTCCAGCACAGTTGTGTTTCAGATCGATTTCGGTTAGAGTAGTTTGGTTTATATGGTAGAGTTTAAAGTGTGGCACCCTCAATGGGTTTTCACGAAAATTGCTTTGCACCGTGTCTATGTTTGGTATGTTCTGGTTCACATTTCAAGGTTAATGGGTTCAGACGCGTTTACAGGGTTATGTGTTTACTGGACTACAACAGTGGTAAGTACCCGTACAAAAATTCACAGTTTGGAAATTCCAGGACAAAGACGTAACCACAATGTGTCCGATACTTTTTGCCGTTATTCAGAAGTTTTCAGATTTGTCGGATCAGTGACGTAAATGATGTCTGATGTAATTCCAAATGTTACTGTTTCCTAAAAATGTCCAGTCTTTGCGTGTGTTTGTGATCTGTGCCACCGGAAGCATTACTCACCCTTGTTATGATAACACCTTGTATTGTCTCCAGTGTGTGTGCGTGTGTGTGTAATGGATGGAAGCTTTACCGTCACCGTTCTGATAACACATTAAACGGTCTCGTGTGAGTTGCCTATTGAAAAATTCATTGAGATAGGGACGGACTCCAACAAAAGACCTTTAGCAAAGATATCAAAGATTTTCATCAATCTTTAAATGGATTTTGCCCCCCCAACACACACACTTATATCAAAATATAGAACAGAATACGGGGATATCGATCACATGTAGGGCGTATATACTTCACGTGAATTCCCCCAAATCGTAGGACTAAATAATACATATACACGTATACGTATACATGTAGGTATAAAGTTCTATCACCTCCTAACCTTTAAGGTACCATACAACTTCTCCGACATGTGTGTATAATATATAACGCCCAGCGTGTGGATGTGGCTGAGCTGAAATTATATACCTCTAATGACGTCAGTCCACACGTCTCGTCAGGTTCTCGTTTTACCGAGCAAATCTCCACAGGTAGTTTCGCGGGCGTTCTCCAAGATATCCCGTGGATTTTCTTTAGAGCTGCCCACATCCCGGGTATTTTCAGAGGAATAGCCTTGACTTTGTATAATTACTTGTTCTGAAGATTCTCATATAACCTTGTCTTGCAATCACTAAACATGTTCGTAAAATGTAACGTTATTGAAACCGTCCAATATACAGTGGCAATACCTGGCGGGGAACGCTAACTAATCGCGTTCCAACTTGCTGGTTTTATTGAAAAGGCTACGAAGGACAGCTGTGAAGATTAATATTGTTTTGTTAGTGTGAACTAAATTTATGTGCTACTCATAAGACGTGATGTGGAAAATGGTAGCGAGTGCAGAACGTTTGCATTGCGCGTACAAGGCAAGGTGCTGGCTGCCAGTCGCATCCGAGTTCATTACACAGTAAATACCAAACACTTAAACAATATTGAAAGTGTGTTGTAGGGAAGTTGATAAGCTGGATCAAAACATCCTCGTCGGTCTTGTTTGAAAACTTAAGCCCTTGGCCTGGTGAAAATCGGGTCTGTCCACCCTCCCCAATTTCCTTCTGCCGCGGGCTTACTTTTCCAAAGAAAGAAATTTTCAGCAGCCCTATTCTTAATATTATATGAACGCCTAAAAGAAGCCCGTTAAGGGATTACCACACAAGAACACGGGTGTGCGAATGAGTGAGTTTACTTATACGCCGTCCTCAGCAGTATTCCAACAAAGTGTCAGCGGTCTGTAAAATCGAGCCTGGGCCAGACAACATCATGAGCATCGATCTGCGCAACTGGGAACCGATGACATGTGTCAATCAAGTCAGCGAGCGTGACCACCCGATCCCGTTAGTCGCATCTTACGACAAGCATAGTCACCTTTTGTGGCAAGCATGGGTTGCTGACCTGTTTTACCCGGTTCTTCACGGGTCCTTGTCAATCAAATATTTACTAACCACCGCCATATAGCTGGAACATTGCTGACTGCGGCGTGAAACTAAACTCACTCACTTATTACTCAAGGGAACCACCAACGGTGGTACATGAGTTACACTGTAAACATTGCCATGTTGAAATTACATAAATATTGCATATACAAGTTGTAGAAATCATTTTTTTCAGAGCAAGTACCTAATAAGTGGTTATGTCTTGACATGTTAGTCCAATTAACAATGACAATTACTGACAAAAGAAGAACGTTCATTCGCCAAAGCTTTACATAATGGAAGTCGTCGCCAGTTTGTTGAGAATTACAAAACGTAGATACTTTCTCCTCACGAGGAGCGAATCGGTTCTGTTGGTAATTTGTGACTGCTTGTTCTAAAATATAGCAAAGGTTTTGCAATGAATTAATAAGAGTGTATAATATAAACTTTATCTGTTGTTGAAAATCCTTCGCGAAAGTCCATTTGCGAATGGGAAATGATTTCAAAAATTTTACAGAATTTGGTCAGTCGTTCACTGAGAATGGAAATAAATAGTTTGCCGAAACAACTAAGCATCGAAATTGGACAGAATGAATTTTGATCACAGGTATTTCCACTTTTCTGATTACTTGGTTAAATAATGCTTGTAAGCCACGCCTCCGGTAAAATACCATACATATTTGGTGTCAAATTGAAACAGACAGTATATGAGGTTAATAATGTAGGTGACAATGCTATATGTATTCATTTGATATCTTATCTAACCGAGGTGTTATAATTACCTTTAAGTTGTTTAAAGGAAACAGTACTTAAATAATTGTAATATCCCCATTTAAACTCAAATCACCATATTCTGCGATATCATCAAATTCAAATTCATCATTATCATTTCCACTTATTTCTGAATCACGTATTTCCTGAGAATAATCATGAAATTATTCTACAAGAGACATTTGATCAAGGCTGTGCAAATGTTTATGGTGTATTATCCAGAAAGGGTTATATCGTAACGCCCGTTGTTGGTTTCCCCAACATATCCCCTTAACCCACTAAATGTACTCTCTTACAATGTGTGGTTGGGTAGTCTAGCAATTAAAGTGTTCGCTCGTCACGCCGAAGATCCGAGTTTGATTCTCCACATGGGTACAGTGTGTGAAACCAATTTCTGGTGTCCCCAGCAATATTCACTCAGTTATTCACTTACAATGTGTTTAGGTGCTTAACAAACGACATCGGATATCTGCAAGAGATCGTTTCACCTGAAGTCACACCGTCGTGCTTGCAAGACTATGAATGTAGATCACGGGGGTATATCACGTTCGCAGATCATGACCGAGGTCATGAGTTTAGGTCATACGCATATACCATGAACGTAGTTCACGTGCTTAGGACATGATCTTAAGTCACGTGCGTAGATCTTGAGCGTAGATCGTGGGCCCTCCAACAGGTTATGGAACAAAAAACAAGTATCGATCATTGAGGGTTACATTACCTGGCGATTGGAAGCCAGGGGCTAATTCCTAGCTGGAAGACCCATGACATTTATCCCCTGGAATTTCTTGTTGTGTGCAGACCCAGGACTCCTATTTCTCTGCAACAAGTTGACATTATATATATATATGTCAGAGAGATCCCCTTATCGTCATATGTTTTATATGAACATAAACATCAGTTAGTCAGTGAGCTCCCCTTATCGTCATATGTTTATATGAACATAAACATCAGTTAGTCAGAGAGCTCCCCTTATCGTCATATGTTTTATTTGAACATAAACATCAGTTAGTCAGTGAGCTCCCCTTATCGTCATATGTTTTATATGAACATAAACATCAGTTAGTCAGTGAGCTCCCCTTACCGTCATATGTTTTATATGAACATAAACATCAGCTAGTCAGAGAGATCCCCTTATCGTCATATGTTTTATATGAACATAAACATCAGTTAGTCAGAGAGATCCCCTTATCGTCATATGTTTTATATGAACATAAACATAAGTTAGTCAGAGAGCTCCCCTTATCGTCATATGTTTTATATGAACATAAACATCAGTTAGTCAAAGAGATCCCCTTATCGTTATATGTTTTATATGAACATAAACATCAGTTAGTCAGAGAGATCCCCTTATCGTCATATGTTTTATATGAACATAAACATCAGTTAGTCAGAGAGATCCCCTTATCGTCATATGTTTTATATGAACATAAACATCAGCTAGTCAGAGAGATCCCCTTATCGTCATATGTTTTATATGAACATAAACATAAGTTAGTCAGAGAGATCCCCTTATCGTCATATGTTTTATATGAACATAAACATCAGTTAGTCAGAGAGATCCCCTTATCGTCATATGTTTTATATGAACATAAACATCAGTTAGTCAGAAAGATCCCCTTATCGTCATATGTTTTATATGAACATAAACATCAGTTAGTCAGAGAGATCCCCTTATCGTCATATGTTTTATATGAACATAAACATCAGTTAGTCAGAGTGATCCCCTTATCGTCATATGTTTTATATGAACATAAACATCAGTTACTAAGAGAGATCCCCTCATCGTCATATGTTTTATATGAACATAAACATCAGTTAGTCAGAGAGATCCCCTTATCTTCATATGTTTTATATGAACATAAACATCAGTTAGTCAGAGAGCTCCCCTTATCGTCATATGTTTTATATGAACATAAACATCAGTTAGTCAGTGAGCTCCCCTTACCGTCATATGTTTTATATGAACATAAACATCAGCTAGTCAGAGAGATCCCCTTATCGTCATATGTTTTATATGAACATAAACATCAGTTAGTCAGAGAGATCCCCTTATCGTCATATGTTTTATATGAACATAAACATAAGTTAGTCAGAGAGCTCCCCTTATCGTCATATGTTTTATATGAACATAAACATCAGTTAGTCAAAGAGATCCCCTTATCGTTATATGTTTTATATGAACATAAACATCAGTTAGTCAGAGAGATCCCCTTATCGTCATATGTTTTATATGAACATAAACATCAGTTAGTCAGAGAGATCCCCTTATCGTCATATGTTTTATATGAACATAAACATCAGCTAGTCAGAGAGATCCCCTTATCGTCATATGTTTTATATGAACATAAACATAAGTTAGTCAGAGAGATCCCCTTATCGTCATATGTTTTATATGAACATAAACATCAGTTAGTCAGAGAGATCCCCTTATCGTCATATGTTTTATATGAACATAAACATCAGTTAGTCAGAAAGATCCCCTTATCGTCATATGTTTTATATGAACATAAACATCAGTTAGTCAGAGAGATCCCCTTATCGTCATATGTTTTATATGAACATAAACATCAGTTAGTCAGAGTGATCCCCTTATCGTCATATGTTTTATATGAACATAAACATCAGTTACTAAGAGAGATCCCCTCATCGTCATATGTTTTATATGAACATAAACATCAGTTAGTCAGAGAGATCCCCTTATCTTCATATGTTTTATATGAACATAAACATCAGTTAGTCAGAGAGCTCCCCTCATCGTCATATGTTTTATATGAACATAAACATCAGTTAGTCAGAGAGCTCCCCTTATCGTCATATGTTTTATATGAACATAAACATCAGTTAGTCAGAGAGCTCCCCTTATCGTCATATGTTTTATATGAACATAAACATCAGTTAGTCAGTGAGCTCCCCTTACCGTCATATGTTTTATATGAACATAAACATCAGTTAGTCAGTGAGCTCCCCTTATCGTCATATGTTTTATATGAACATAAACATCAGTTAGTCAGAGAGCTCCCCTTATCGTCATATGTTTTATATGAACATAAACATCAGTTAGTCAGTGAGCTCCCCTTATCGTCATATGTTTTATATGAACATAAACATCAGTTAGTCAGAGAGCTCCCCTTATCGTCATATGTTTTATATGAACATAAACATCAGTTAGTCAGAGAGCTCCCCTTATCGTCATATGTTTTATATGAACATAAACATCAGTTAGTCAGAGAGATCCCCTTATCGTCATATGTTTTATATGAACATAAACATCAGTTAGTCAGAGAGCTCCCCTTATCGTCATATGTTTTATATGAACATAAACATCAGTTAGTCAGAGAGATCCCCTTATCGTCATATGTTTTATATGAACATAAACATCAGTTAGTCAGAGAGCTCCCCTTATCGTCATATGTTTTATATGAACATAAACATCAGTTAGTCAGAGAGCTCCCCTTATCGTCATATGTTTTATATGAACATAAACATCAGTTAGTCAGTGAGCTTCCCTTATCGTCATATGTTTTATATGAACATAAACATCAGTTAGTCAGAGAGATCCCCTTATCGTCATATGTTTTATATGAACATAAACATCAGTTAGTCAGTGAGCTCCCCTTATCGTCATATGTTTTATATGAACATAAACATCAGTTAGTCAGAGAATTCCCCTATCGTCATATGTTTTATATGAACATAAACATCAGTTAGTCAGTGAACTCCCCTTATCGTCATGTGTTTATATGAACATAAACATCAGTTAGTCAGAGAGCTCCCCTTATCGTCATATGTTTTATATGAACATAAACATCAGTTAGTCAGTGAGCTCCCCTTATCGTCATATGTTTTATATGAACATAAACATCAGTTAGTCAGAGAGCTCCCCTTATCGTCATATGTTTTATATGAACATAAACATCAGTTAGTCAGAGAGATCCCCTTATCGTCATATGTTTTATATGAACATAAACATCAGTTAGTCAGAGAGCTCCCCTTATCGTCATATGTTTTATATGAACATAAACATCAGTTAGTCAGAGAGCTCCCCTTATCGTCATATGTTTTATATGAACATAAACATCAGTTAGTCAGTGAGCTTCCCTTATCGTCATATGTTTTATATGAACATAAACATCAGTTAGTCAGAGAGATCCCCTTATCGTCATATGTTTTATATGAACATAAACATCAGTTAGTCAGTGAGCTCCCCTTATCGTCATATGTTTTATATGAACATAAACATCAGTTAGTCAGAGAATTCCCCTATCGTCATATGTTTTATATGAACATAAACATCAGTTAGTCAGTGAACTCCCCTTATCGTCATGTGTTTATATGAACATAAACATCAGTTAGTCAGAGAGCTCCCCTTATCGTCATATGTTTTATATGAACATAAACATCAGTTAGTCAGTGAGCTCCCCTTATCGTCATATGTTTTATATGAACATAAACATCAGTTAGTCAGAGAGCTCCCCTTATCGTCATATGTTTTATATGAACATAAACATCAGTTAGTCAGAGAGATCCCCTTATCGTCATATGTTTTATATGAACATAAACATCAGTTAGTCAGAGAGCTCCCCTTATCGTCATATGTTTTATATGAACATAAACATCAGTTAGTCAGAGAGCTCCCCTTATCGTCATATGTTTTATATGAACATAAACATCAGTTAGTCAGTGAGCTTCCCTTATCGTCATATGTTTTATATGAACATAAACATCAGTTAGTCAGAGAGATCCCCTTATCGTCATATGTTTTATATGAACATAAACATCAGTTAGTCAGTGAGCTCCCCTTATCGTCATATGTTTTATATGAACATAAACATCAGTTAGTCAGAGAGCTCCCCTTATCGTCATATGTTTTATATGAACATAAACATCAGTTAGTCAGTGAGCTTCCCTTATCGTCATATGTTTTATATGAACATAAACATCAGTTAGTCAGAGAGATCCCCTTATCGTCATATGTTTTATATGAACATAAACATCAGTTAGTCAGTGAGCTCCCCTTATCGTCATATGTTTTATATGAACATAAACATCAGTTAGTCAGAGAATTCCCCTATCGTCATATGTTTTATATGAACATAAACATCAGTTAGTCAGTGAACTCCCCTTATCGTCATGTGTTTATATGAACATAAACATCAGTTAGTCAGAGAGCTCCCCTTATCGTCATATGTTTTATATGAACATAAACATCAGTTAGTCAGTGAGCTCCCCTTATCGTCATATGTTTTATATGAACATAAACATCAGTTAGTCAGTGAGCTCCCCTTATCGTCATATGTTTTATATGAACATAAACATCAGTTAGTCAGAGAGATCCCCTTATCGTCATATGTTTTATATGAACATAAACATCAGTTAGTCAGTGAGCTCCCCTTATCGTCATATGTTTTATATGAACATAAACATCAGTTAGTCAGAGAATTCCCCTATCGTCATATGTTTTATATGAACATAAACATCAGTTAGTCAGTGAACTCCCCTTATCGTCATGTGTTTATATGAACATAAACATCAGTTAGTCAGAGAGCTCCCCTTATCGTCATATGTTTTATATGAACATAAACATCAGTTAGTCAGTGAGCTCCCCTTATCGTCATATGTTTTATATGAACATAAACATCAGTTAGTCAGAGAGATCCCCTTATCGTCATATGTTTTATATGAACATAAACATAAGTTAGTCAGAGAGCTCCCCTTATCGTCATATGTTTTATATGAACATAAACATCAGTTAGTCAAAGAGATCCCCTTATCGTTATATGTTTTATATGAACATAAACATCAGTTAGTCAGAGAGATCCCCTTATCGTCATATGTTTTATATGAACATAAACATCAGCTAGTCAGAGAGATCCCCTTATCGTCATATGTTTTATATGAACATAAACATAAGTTAGTCAGAGAGATCCCCTTATCGTCATATGTTTTATATGAACATAAACATCAGTTAGTCAGAGAGATCCCCTTATCGTCATATGTTTTATATGAACATAAACATCAGTTAGTCAGAAAGATCCCCTTATCGTCATATGTTTTATATGAACATAAACATCAGTTAGTCAGAGAGATCCCCTTATCGTCATATGTTTTATATGAACATAAACATCAGTTAGTCAGAGTGATCCCCTTATCGTCATATGTTTTATATGAACATAAACATCAGTTAGTCAGAGAGCTCCCCTTATCGTCATATGTTTTATATGAACATAAACATCAGTTAGTCAGAGAGATCCCCTTATCGTCATATGTTTTATATGAACATAAACATCAGTTACTCAGAGAGATCCCCTTATCGTCATATGTTTTATATGAACATAAACATCAGTTAGTCAGTGAGCTCCCCTTATCGTCATATGTTTTATATGAACATAAACATCACTTAGTCAGAGAGCTCCCCTTATCGTCATATGTTTTATATGAACATAAACATCAGTTAGTCAGTGAGCTCCCCTTATCGTCATATGTTTTATATGAACATAAACATCAGTTAGTCAGTGAGCTCCCCTTATCGTCATATGTTTTATATGAACATAAACATCAGTTAGTCAGAGAGCTCCCCTTATCGTCATATGTTTTATATGAACATAAACATACATGAACATAAACATCAGTTAGTCAGAGAGATCCCCTTATCGTCATATGTTTTATATGAACATAAACATCAGTTAGTCAGAGAGATCCCCTTATCGTCATATGTTTTATATGAACATAAACATCAGTTAGTCAGAGATCTCCCCTAATCGTCATATGTTTTATATGAACATAAACATCAGATAGTCAGTGAGCTCCCCTTATCGTCATATGTTTTATATGAACATAAACATCAGTTAGTCAGAGAGATCCCCTTATCGTCATATGTTTTATATGAACATAAACATCAGTTAGTCAGAGAGATCTCCTTATCGTCATATGTTTTATATGAACATAAACATCAGTTAGTCAGAGAGCTCCCCTTATCGTCATATGTTTTATATGAACATAAAGATCAGTTAGTCAGTGAGCTCCCCTTATCGTCATATGTTTTATATGAACATAAACATCAGTTAGTCAGAGAGCTCCCCTTATCGTCATATGTTTTATATGAACATAAACATCAGTTAGTCAGAGAGATCCCCTTATCGTCATATGTTTTATATGAACATAAACATCAGTTAGTCAGAGAGATCCCCTTACCGTCATATGTTTTATATGAACATAAACATCAGTTAGTCAGAGAGCTCCCCTTATCGTCATATGTTTTATATGAACATAAACATCAGTTAGTCAGTGAGATCCCCTTATCGTCATATGTTTTATATGAACATAAACATCAGTTAGTCAGAGAGCTCCCCTTATCGTCATATGTTTTATATGAACATAAACATCAGTTAGTCAGTGAGCTCCCCTTATCGTCATATGTTTTATTTGAACATAAACATCAGTTAGTCAGAGAGCTCCCCTTGCCGTCATATGTTTTATATGAACATAAACATCAGTTAGTCAGAGAGCTCCCCTTATCGTCATATGTTTTATATGAACATAAAAATCAGTTTGTCAGAGAGATCCCCTTATCGTCATATGTTTTATATGAACATAAACATCAGTTAGTCAGTGAGCTCCCCTTATCGTCATATGTTTTATATGAACATAAACATCAGTTAGTCAGTGAGCTCCCCTTATCGTCATATGTTTTATATGAACATAAACATCAGTTAGTCAGAGAGATCCCCTTATCGTCATATGTTTTATATGAACATAAACATCAGTTAGTCAGAGAGATCCCCTTATCGTCATATGTTTTATATGAACATAAACATCAGTTAGTCAGAGTGATCCCCTTATCGTCATATGTTTTATATGAACATAAACATCAGTTAGTCAGAGAGCTCCCCTTATCGTCATATGTTTTATATGAACATAAACATCAGTTAGTCAGAGAGATCCCCTTATCGTCATATGTTTTATATGAACATAAACATCAGTTAGTCAGAGAGCTCCCCTTATCGTCATATGTTTTATATGAACATAAACATCAGTTAGTCAGAGAGATCCCCTTATCGTCATATGTTTTATATGAACATAAACATCAGTTAGTCAGAGAGATCCCCTTATCGTCATATGTTTTATGTGAACATAAACATCAGTTAGTCAGAGAGATCCCCTTATCGTCATATGTTTTATGTGAACATAAACATCAGTTAGTCAGAGAGCTCCCTTTATCGTCATATGTTTTATATGAACATAAAGGTCAGTTAGTCAGAGATCTCCCCTTATCGTCATATGTTTTATATGAACATAAACATCAGTTAGTCAGAGAGCTCCCCTTATCGTCATGTGTTTTATATGAACATAAACATCAGTTAGTCAGAGAGCTCCCCTTATCGTCATATGTTTTATATGAACATAAACATCAGTTAGTCAGTGAGCTCCCCTTATCGTCATATGTTTTATATGAACAAAAACATCAGTTAGTCAGAGAGATCCCCTTATCGTCATATGTTTTATATGAACATAAACATCAGTTTGTCAGAGAGATCCCCTTATCGTCATATGTTTTATATGAACATAAACATCAGTTAGTCAGAGAGCTCCCCTTATCGTCATATGTTTTATATGAACATAAACATCAGTTAGTCAGAGAGCTCCCCTTATCGTCATATGTTTTATATGAACATAAACATCAGTTAGTCAGAGAGCTCCCCTTATCGTCATATGTTTTATATGAACATAAACATCAGTTAGTCAGAGAGCTCCCCTTATCGTCATATGTTTTATATGAACATAAACATCAGTTAGTCAGTGAGCTCCCCTTATCGTCATATGTTTTATATGAACAAAAACATCAGTTAGTCAGAGAGCTCCCCTTATCGTCATATGTTTTATATGAACATAAACATCAGTTAGTCAGAGAGATCCCCTTATCGTCATATGTTTTATATGAACATAAACATCAGTTAGTCAGAGAGCTCCCCTTATCGTCATATGTTTTATATGAACATAAACATCAGTTAGTCAGAGAGATCCCCTTATCGTCATATGTTTTATATGAACATAAACATCAGTTAGTCAGAGAGATCCCCTTATCGTCATATGTTTTATGTGAACATAAACATCAGTTAGTCAGAGAGATCCCCTTATCGTCATATGTTTTATGTGAACATAAACATCAGTTAGTCAGAGAGCTCCCTTTATCGTCATATGTTTTATATGAACATAAAGGTCAGTTAGTCAGAGATCTCCCCTTATCGTCATATGTTTTATATGAACATAAACATCAGTTAGTCAGAGAGCTCCCCTTATCGTCATGTGTTTTATATGAACATAAACATCAGTTAGTCAGAGAGCTCCCCTTATCGTCATATGTTTTATATGAACATAAACATCAGTTAGTCAGTGAGCTCCCCTTATCGTCATATGTTTTATATGAACAAAAACATCAGTTAGTCAGAGAGATCCCCTTATCGTCATATGTTTTATATGAACATAAACATCAGTTTGTCAGAGAGATCCCCTTATCGTCATATGTTTTATATGAACATAAACATCAGTTAGTCAGAGAGCTCCCCTTATCGTCATATGTTTTATATGAACATAAACATCAGTTAGTCAGAGAGCTCCCCTTATCGTCATATGTTTTATATGAACATAAACATCAGTTAGTCAGTGAGCTCCCCTTATCGTCATATGTTTTATATGAACATAAACATCAGTTAGTCAGAGAGCTCCCCTTATCGTCATATGTTTTATATGAACATAAACATCAGTTAGTCAGTGAGCTCCCCTTATCGTCATATGTTTTATTTGAACATAAACATCAGTTAGTCAGAGAGCTCCCTTTATCGTCATATGTTTTATATGAACAAAAACATCAGTTAGTCAGAGAGATCCCCTTATCGTCATATGTTTTATATGAACATAAACATCAGTTTGTCAGAGAGCTCCCCTTATCGTCATATGTTTTATATGAACATAAAAATCAGTTTGTCAGAGAGATCCCCTTATCGTCATATGTTTTATATGAACATAAACATCAGTTAGTCAGAGAGCTCCCCTTATCGTCATATGTTTTATATGAACATAAACATCAGTTAGTCAGAGAGCTCCCCTTATCGTCATATGTTTTATATGAACATAAACATCAGTTAGTCAGTGAGCTTCCCTTATCGTCATATGTTTTATATGAACATAAACATCAGTTAGTCAGAGAGATCCCCTTATCGTCATATGTTTTATATGAACATAAACATCAGTTAGTCAGAGAGATCCCCTTATCGTCATATGTTTTATATGAACATAAACATCAGTTAGTCAGAGAATTCCCCTATCGTCATATGTTTTATATGAACATAAACATCAGTTAGTCAGTGAACTCCCCTTATCGTCATGTGTTTATATGAACATAAACATCAGTTAGTCAGAGAGCTCCCCTTATCGTCATATGTTTTATATGAACATAAACATCAGTTAGTCAGTGAGCTCCCCTTATCGTCATATGTTTTATATGAACATAAACATCAGTTAGTCAGAGAGCTCCCCTTATCGTCATATGTTTTATATGAACATAAACATCAGTTAGTCAGAGAGATCCCCTTATCGTCATATGTTTTATATGAACATAAACATCAGTTAGTCAGAGAGCTCCCCTTATCGTCATATGTTTTATATGAACATAAACATCAGTTAGTCAGAGAGCTCCCCTTATCGTCATATGTTTTATATGAACATAAACATCAGTTAGTCAGTGAGCTTCCCTTATCGTCATATGTTTTATATGAACATAAACATCAGTTAGTCAGAGAGATCCCCTTATCGTCATATGTTTTATATGAACATAAACATCAGTTAGTCAGTGAGCTCCCCTTATCGTCATATGTTTTATATGAACATAAACATCAGTTAGTCAGAGAATTCCCCTTATCGTCATATGTTTTATATGAACATAAACATCAGTTAGTCAGTGAACTCCCCTTATCGTCATGTGTTTATATGAACATAAACATCAGTTAGTCAGAGAGCTCCCCTTATCGTCATATGTTTTATATGAACATAAACATCAGTTAGTCAGTGAGCTCCCCTTATCGTCATATGTTTTATATGAACATAAACATCAGTTAGTCAGAGAGCTCCCCTTATCGTCATATGTTTTATATGAACATAAACATCAGTTAGTCAGAGAGATCCCCTTATCGTCATATGTTTTATATGAACATAAACATCAGTTAGTCAGAGAGCTCCCCTTATCGTCATATGTTTTATATGAACATAAACATCAGTTAGTCAGAGAGCTCCCCTTATCGTCATATGTTTTATATGAACATAAACATCAGTTAGTCAGTGAGCTTCCCTTATCGTCATATGTTTTATATGAACATAAACATCAGTTAGTCAGAGAGATCCCCTTATCGTCATATGTTTTATATGAACATAAACATCAGTTAGTCAGTGAGCTCCCCTTATCGTCATATGTTTTATATGAACATAAACATCAGTTAGTCAGAGAGCTCCCCTTATCGTCATATGTTTTATATGAACATAAACATCAGTTAGTCAGTGAGCTTCCCTTATCGTCATATGTTTTATATGAACATAAACATCAGTTAGTCAGAGAGATCCCCTTATCGTCATATGTTTTATATGAACATAAACATCAGTTAGTCAGTGAGCTCCCCTTATCGTCATATGTTTTATATGAACATAAACATCAGTTAGTCAGAGAGATCCCCTTATCGTCATATGTTTTATATGAACATAAACATCAGTTAGTCAGAAAGATCCCCTTATCGTCATATGTTTTATATGAACATAAACATCAGTTAGTCAGAGAGATCCCCTTATCGTCATATGTTTTATATGAACATAAACATCAGTTAGTCAGAGTGATCCCCTTATCGTCATATGTTTTATATGAACATAAACATCAGTTAGTCAGAGAGCTCCCCTTATCGTCATATGTTTTATATGAACATAAACATCAGTTAGTCAGAGAGATCCCCTTATCGTCATATGTTTTATATGAACATAAACATCAGTTACTCAGAGAGATCCCCTTATCGTCATATGTTTTATATGAACATAAACATCAGTTAGTCAGTGAGCTCCCCTTATCGTCATATGTTTTATATGAACATAAACATCACTTAGTCAGAGAGCTCCCCTTATCGTCATATGTTTTATATGAACATAAACATCAGTTAGTCAGTGAGCTCCCCTTATCGTCATATGTTTTATATGAACATAAACATCAGTTAGTCAGTGAGCTCCCCTTATCGTCATATGTTTTATATGAACATAAACATCAGTTAGTCAGAGAGCTCCCCTTATCGTCATATGTTTTATATGAACATAAACATACATGAACATAAACATCAGTTAGTCAGAGAGATCCCCTTATCGTCATATGTTTTATATGAACATAAACATCAGTTAGTCAGAGAGATCCCCTTATCGTCATATGTTTTATATGAACATAAACATCAGTTAGTCAGAGATCTCCCCTAATCGTCATATGTTTTATATGAACATAAACATCAGATAGTCAGTGAGCTCCCCTTATCGTCATATGTTTTATATGAACATAAACATCAGTTAGTCAGAGAGATCCCCTTATCGTCATATGTTTTATATGAACATAAACATCAGTTAGTCAGAGAGATCTCCTTATCGTCATATGTTTTATATGAACATAAACATCAGTTAGTCAGAGAGCTCCCCTTATCGTCATATGTTTTATATGAACATAAAGATCAGTTAGTCAGTGAGCTCCCCTTATCGTCATATGTTTTATATGAACATAAACATCAGTTAGTCAGAGAGCTCCCCTTATCGTCATATGTTTTATATGAACATAAACATCAGTTAGTCAGAGAGATCCCCTTATCGTCATATGTTTTATATGAACATAAACATCAGTTAGTCAGAGAGATCCCCTTACCGTCATATGTTTTATATGAACATAAACATCAGTTAGTCAGAGAGCTCCCCTTATCGTCATATGTTTTATATGAACATAAACATCAGTTAGTCAGTGAGATCCCCTTATCGTCATATGTTTTATATGAACATAAACATCAGTTAGTCAGAGAGCTCCCCTTATCGTCATATGTTTTATATGAACATAAACATCAGTTAGTCAGTGAGCTCCCCTTATCGTCATATGTTTTATTTGAACATAAACATCAGTTAGTCAGAGAGCTCCCCTTATCGTCATATGTTTTATATGAACATAAAAATCAGTTTGTCAGAGAGATCCCCTTATCGTCATATGTTTTATATGAACATAAACATCAGTTAGTCAGTGAGCTCCCCTTATCGTCATATGTTTTATATGAACATAAACATCAGTTAGTCAGTGAGCTCCCCTTATCGTCATATGTTTTATATGAACATAAACATCAGTTAGTCAGAGAGATCCCCTTATCGTCATATGTTTTATATGAACATAAACATCAGTTAGTCAGAGAGATCCCCTTATCGTCATATGTTTTATATGAACATAAACATCAGTTAGTCAGAGTGATCCCCTTATCGTCATATGTTTTATATGAACATAAACATCAGTTAGTCAGAGAGCTCCCCTTATCGTCATATGTTTTATATGAACATAAACATCAGTTAGTCAGAGAGATCCCCTTATCGTCATATGTTTTATATGAACATAAACATCAGTTAGTCAGAGAGCTCCCCTTATCGTCATATGTTTTATATGAACATAAACATCAGTTAGTCAGAGAGATCCCCTTATCGTCATATGTTTTATATGAACATAAACATCAGTTAGTCAGAGAGATCCCCTTATCGTCATATGTTTTATGTGAACATAAACATCAGTTAGTCAGAGAGATCCCCTTATCGTCATATGTTTTATGTGAACATAAACATCAGTTAGTCAGAGAGCTCCCTTTATCGTCATATGTTTTATATGAACATAAAGGTCAGTTAGTCAGAGATCTCCCCTTATCGTCATATGTTTTATATGAACATAAACATCAGTTAGTCAGAGAGCTCCCCTTATCGTCATGTGTTTTATATGAACATAAACATCAGTTAGTCAGAGAGCTCCCCTTATCGTCATATGTTTTATATGAACATAAACATCAGTTAGTCAGTGAGCTCCCCTTATCGTCATATGTTTTATATGAACAAAAACATCAGTTAGTCAGAGAGATCCCCTTATCGTCATATGTTTTATATGAACATAAACATCAGTTTGTCAGAGAGATCCCCTTATCGTCATATGTTTTATATGAACATAAACATCAGTTAGTCAGAGAGCTCCCCTTATCGTCATATGTTTTATATGAACATAAACATCAGTTAGTCAGAGAGCTCCCCTTATCGTCATATGTTTTATATGAACATAAACATCAGTTAGTCAGTGAGCTCCCCTTATCGTCATATGTTTTATATGAACATAAACATCAGTTAGTCAGAGAGCTCCCCTTATCGTCATATGTTTTATATGAACATAAACATCAGTTAGTCAGTGAGCTCCCCTTATCGTCATATGTTTTATTTGAACATAAACATCAGTTAGTCAGAGAGCTCCCTTTATCGTCATATGTTTTATATGAACAAAAACATCAGTTAGTCAGAGAGATCCCCTTATCGTCATATGTTTTATATGAACATAAACATCAGTTTGTCAGAGAGCTCCCCTTATCGTCATATGTTTTATATGAACATAAAAATCAGTTTGTCAGAGAGATCCCCTTATCGTCATATGTTTTATATGAACATAAACATCAGTTAGTCAGTGAGCTCCCCTTATCGTCATATGTTTTATATGAACATAAACATCAGTTAGTCAGTGAGCTCCCCTTATCGTCATATGTTTTATATGAACATAAACATCAGTTAGTCAGAGAGATCCCCTTATCGTCATATGTTTTATATGAACATAAACATCAGTTAGTCAGAGAGATCCCCTTATCGTCATATGTTTTATATGAACATAAACATACATGAACATAAACATCAGTTAGTCAGAGAGATCCCCTTATCGTCATATGTTTTATATGAACATAAACATCAGTTAGTCAGAGAGATCCCCTTATCGTCATATGTTTTATATGAACATAAACATCAGTTAGTCAGAGATCTCCCCTAATCGTCATATGTTTTATATGAACATAAACATCAGATAGTCAGTGAGCTCCCCTTATCGTCATATGTTTTATATGAACATAAACATCAGTTAGTCAGTGAGCTCCCCTTATCGTCATATGTTTTATATGAACATAAACATCAGTTAGTCAGAGAGCTCCCCTTATCGTCATATGTTTTATATGAACATAAACATACATGAACATAAACATCAGTTAGTCAGAGAGATCCCCTTATCGTCATATGTTTTATATGAACATAAACATCAGTTAGTCAGAGAGATCCCCTTATCGTCATATGTTTTATATGAACATAAACATCAGTTAGTCAGAGATCTCCCCTAATCGTCATATGTTTTATATGAACATAAACATCAGATAGTCAGTGAGCTCCCCTTATCGTCATATGTTTTATATGAACATAAACATCAGTTAGTCAGTGAGCTCCCCTCATCGTCATATGTTTTATATGAACATAAACATCAGTTAGTCAGTGAGCTCCCCTTATCGTCATATGTTTTATATGAACATAAACATCAGTTAGTCAGAGAGATCCCCTTATCGTCATATGTTTTATATGAACATAAACATCAGTTAGTCAGAGTGATCCCCTTATCGTCATATGTTTTATATGAACATAAACATCAGTTAGTCAGTGAGCTTCCCTTATCGTCATATGTTTTATATGAACATAAACATCAGTTAGTCAGAGAGATCCCCTTATCGTCATATGTTTTATATGAACATAAACATCAGTTAGTCAGTGAGCTCCCCTTATCGTCATATGTTTTATATGAACATAAACATCAGTTAGTCAGAGAATTCCCCTATCGTCATATGTTTTATATGAACATAAACATCAGTTAGTCAGTGAACTCCCCTTATCGTCATGTGTTTATATGAACATAAACATCAGTTAGTCAGAGAGCTCCCCTTATCGTCATATGTTTTATATGAACATAAACATCAGTTAGTCAGTGAGCTCCCCTTATCGTCATATGTTTTATATGAACATAAACATCAGTTAGTCAGTGAGCTCCCCTTATCGTCATATGTTTTATATGAACATAAACATCAGTTAGTCAGTGAGCTCGCCTTATCGTCATATGTTTTATATGAACATAAACATCAGTTAGTCAGAGAGATCCCCTCATCGTCATATGTTTTATATGAACATAAACATCAGTTAGTCAGTGAGCTCCCCTTATCGTCATATGTTTTATATGAACATAAACATCAGTTAGTCAGTGAGCTCCCCTTATCGTCATATGTTTTATATGAACATAAACATCAGTTAGTCAGTGAGCTCGCCTTATCGTCATATGTTTTATATGAACATAAACATCAGTTACTAAGAGAGATCCCCTCATCGTCATATGTTTTATATGAACATAAACATCAGTTAGTCAGAGAGATCCCCTTATCTTCATATGTTTTATATGAACATAAACATCAGTTAGTCAGAGAGATCCCCTCATCGTCATATGTTTTATATGAACATAAACATCAGTTAGTCAGAGAGCTCCCCTTATCGTCATATGTTTTATATGAACATAAACATCAGTTAGTCAGAGAGCTCCCCTTATCGTCATATGTTTTATATGAACATAAACATCAGTTAGTCAGTGAGCTCCCCTTACCGTCATATGTTTTATATGAACATAAACATCAGTTAGTCAGTGAGCTCCCCTTATCGTCATATGTTTTATATGAACATAAACATCAGTTAGTCAGAGAGCTCCCCTTATCGTCATATGTTTTATATGAACATAAACATCAGTTAGTCAGTGAGCTCCCCTTATCGTCATATGTTTTATATGAACATAAACATCAGTTAGTCAGAGAGCTCCCCTTATCGTCATATGTTTTATATGAACATAAACATCAGTTAGTCAGAGAGCTCCCCTTATCGTCATATGTTTTATATGAACATAAACATCAGTTAGTCAGAGAGATCCCCTTATCGTCATATGTTTTATATGAACATAAACATCAGTTAGTCAGAGAGCTCCCCTTATCGTCATATGTTTTATATGAACATAAACATCAGTTAGTCAGAGAGATCCCCTTATCGTCATATGTTTTATATGAACATAAACATCAGTTAGTCAGAGAGCTCCCCTTATCGTCATATGTTTTATATGAACATAAACATCAGTTAGTCAGAGAGCTCCCCTTATCGTCATATGTTTTATATGAACATAAACATCAGTTAGTCAGTGAGCTTCCCTTATCGTCATATGTTTTATATGAACATAAACATCAGTTAGTCAGAGAGATCCCCTTATCGTCATATGTTTTATATGAACATAAACATCAGTTAGTCAGTGAGCTCCCCTTATCGTCATATGTTTTATATGAACATAAACATCAGTTAGTCAGAGAATTCCCCTATCGTCATATGTTTTATATGAACATAAACATCAGTTAGTCAGTGAACTCCCCTTATCGTCATGTGTTTATATGAACATAAACATCAGTTAGTCAGAGAGCTCCCCTTATCGTCATATGTTTTATATGAACATAAACATCAGTTAGTCAGTGAGCTCCCCTTATCGTCATATGTTTTATATGAACATAAACATCAGTTAGTCAGAGAGCTCCCCTTATCGTCATATGTTTTATATGAACATAAACATCAGTTAGTCAGAGAGATCCCCTTATCGTCATATGTTTTATATGAACATAAACATCAGTTAGTCAGAGAGCTCCCCTTATCGTCATATGTTTTATATGAACATAAACATCAGTTAGTCAGAGAGCTCCCCTTATCGTCATATGTTTTATATGAACATAAACATCAGTTAGTCAGTGAGCTTCCCTTATCGTCATATGTTTTATATGAACATAAACATCAGTTAGTCAGAGAGATCCCCTTATCGTCATATGTTTTATATGAACATAAACATCAGTTAGTCAGTGAGCTCCCCTTATCGTCATATGTTTTATATGAACATAAACATCAGTTAGTCAGAGAATTCCCCTATCGTCATATGTTTTATATGAACATAAACATCAGTTAGTCAGTGAACTCCCCTTATCGTCATGTGTTTATATGAACATAAACATCAGTTAGTCAGAGAGCTCCCCTTATCGTCATATGTTTTATATGAACATAAACATCAGTTAGTCAGTGAGCTCCCCTTATCGTCATATGTTTTATATGAACATAAACATCAGTTAGTCAGAGAGCTCCCCTTATCGTCATATGTTTTATATGAACATAAACATCAGTTAGTCAGAGAGATCCCCTTATCGTCATATGTTTTATATGAACATAAACATCAGTTAGTCAGAGAGCTCCCCTTATCGTCATATGTTTTATATGAACATAAACATCAGTTAGTCAGAGAGCTCCCCTTATCGTCATATGTTTTATATGAACATAAACATCAGTTAGTCAGTGAGCTTCCCTTATCGTCATATGTTTTATATGAACATAAACATCAGTTAGTCAGAGAGATCCCCTTATCGTCATATGTTTTATATGAACATAAACATCAGTTAGTCAGTGAGCTCCCCTTATCGTCATATGTTTTATATGAACATAAACATCAGTTAGTCAGAGAGCTCCCCTTATCGTCATATGTTTTATATGAACATAAACATCAGTTAGTCAGTGAGCTTCCCTTATCGTCATATGTTTTATATGAACATAAACATCAGTTAGTCAGAGAGATCCCCTTATCGTCATATGTTTTATATGAACATAAACATCAGTTAGTCAGTGAGCTCCCCTTATCGTCATATGTTTTATATGAACATAAACATCAGTTAGTCAGAGAATTCCCCTATCGTCATATGTTTTATATGAACATAAACATCAGTTAGTCAGTGAACTCCCCTTATCGTCATGTGTTTATATGAACATAAACATCAGTTAGTCAGAGAGCTCCCCTTATCGTCATATGTTTTATATGAACATAAACATCAGTTAGTCAGTGAGCTCCCCTTATCGTCATATGTTTTATATGAACATAAACATCAGTTAGTCAGTGAGCTCCCCTTATCGTCATATGTTTTATATGAACATAAACATCAGTTAGTCAGAGAGATCCCCTTATCGTCATATGTTTTATATGAACATAAACATCAGTTAGTCAGTGAGCTCCCCTTATCGTCATATGTTTTATATGAACATAAACATCAGTTAGTCAGAGAATTCCCCTATCGTCATATGTTTTATATGAACATAAACATCAGTTAGTCAGTGAACTCCCCTTATCGTCATGTGTTTATATGAACATAAACATCAGTTAGTCAGAGAGCTCCCCTTATCGTCATATGTTTTATATGAACATAAACATCAGTTAGTCAGTGAGCTCCCCTTATCGTCATATGTTTTATATGAACATAAACATCAGTTAGTCAGAGAGATCCCCTTATCGTCATATGTTTTATATGAACATAAACATAAGTTAGTCAGAGAGCTCCCCTTATCGTCATATGTTTTATATGAACATAAGCATCAGTTAGTCAAAGAGATCCCCTTATCGTTATATGTTTTATATGAACATAAACATCAGTTAGTCAGAGAGATCCCCTTATCGTCATATGTTTTATATGAACATAAACATCAGCTAGTCAGAGAGATCCCCTTATCGTCATATGTTTTATATGAACATAAACATAAGTTAGTCAGAGAGATCCCCTTATCGTCATATGTTTTATATGAACATAAACATCAGTTAGTCAGAGAGATCCCCTTATCGTCATATGTTTTATATGAACATAAACATCAGTTAGTCAGAAAGATCCCCTTATCGTCATATGTTTTATATGAACATAAACATCAGTTAGTCAGAGAGATCCCCTTATCGTCATATGTTTTATATGAACATAAACATCAGTTAGTCAGAGTGATCCCCTTATCGTCATATGTTTTATATGAACATAAACATCAGTTAGTCAGAGAGCTCCCCTTATCGTCATATGTTTTATATGAACATAAACATCAGTTAGTCAGAGAGATCCCCTTATCGTCATATGTTTTATATGAACATAAACATCAGTTACTCAGAGAGATCCCCTTATCGTCATATGTTTTATATGAACATAAACATCAGTTAGTCAGTGAGCTCCCCTTATCGTCATATGTTTTATATGAACATAAACATCACTTAGTCAGAGAGCTCCCCTTATCGTCATATGTTTTATATGAACATAAACATCAGTTAGTCAGTGAGCTCCCCTTATCGTCATATGTTTTATATGAACATAAACATCAGTTAGTCAGTGAGCTCCCCTTATCGTCATATGTTTTATATGAACATAAACATCAGTTAGTCAGAGAGCTCCCCTTATCGTCATATGTTTTATATGAACATAAACATACATGAACATAAACATCAGTTAGTCAGAGAGATCCCCTTATCGTCATATGTTTTATATGAACATAAACATCAGTTAGTCAGAGAGATCCCCTTATCGTCATATGTTTTATATGAACATAAACATCAGTTAGTCAGAGATCTCCCCTAATCGTCATATGTTTTATATGAACATAAACATCAGATAGTCAGTGAGCTCCCCTTATCGTCATATGTTTTATATGAACATAAACATCAGTTAGTCAGAGAGATCCCCTTATCGTCATATGTTTTATATGAACATAAACATCAGTTAGTCAGAGAGATCTCCTTATCGTCATATGTTTTATATGAACATAAACATCAGTTAGTCAGAGAGATCCCCTTATCGTCATATGTTTTATATGAACATAAAGATCAGTTAGTCAGTGAGCTCCCCTTATCGTCATATGTTTTATATGAACATAAACATCAGTTAGTCAGAGAGCTCCCCTTATCGTCATATGTTTTATATGAACATAAACATCAGTTAGTCAGAGAGATCCCCTTATCGTCATATGTTTTATATGAACATAAACATCAGTTAGTCAGAGAGATCCCCTTACCGTCATATGTTTTATATGAACATAAACATCAGTTAGTCAGAGAGCTCCCCTTATCGTCATATGTTTTATATGAACATAAACATCAGTTAGTCAGTGAGATCCCCTTATCGTCATATGTTTTATATGAACATAAACATCAGTTAGTCAGAGAGCTCCCCTTATCGTCATATGTTTTATATGAACATAAACATCAGTTAGTCAGTGAGCTCCCCTTATCGTCATATGTTTTATTTGAACATAAACATCAGTTAGTCAGAGAGCTCCCCTTGCCGTCATATGTTTTATATGAACATAAACATCAGTTAGTCAGAGAGCTCCCCTTATCGTCATATGTTTTATATGAACATAAAAATCAGTTTGTCAGAGAGATCCCCTTATCGTCATATGTTTTATATGAACATAAACATCAGTTAGTCAGTGAGCTCCCCTTATCGTCATATGTTTTATATGAACATAAACATCAGTTAGTCAGTGAGCTCCCCTTATCGTCATATGTTTTATATGAACATAAACATCAGTTAGTCAGAGAGATCCCCTTATCGTCATATGTTTTATATGAACATAAACATCAGTTAGTCAGAGAGATCCCCTTATCGTCATATGTTTTATATGAACATAAACATCAGTTAGTCAGAGTGATCCCCTTATCGTCATATGTTTTATATGAACATAAACATCAGTTAGTCAGAGAGCTCCCCTTATCGTCATATGTTTTATATGAACATAAACATCAGTTAGTCAGAGAGATCCCCTTATCGTCATATGTTTTATATGAACATAAACATCAGTTAGTCAGAGAGCTCCCCTTATCGTCATATGTTTTATATGAACATAAACATCAGTTAGTCAGAGAGATCCCCTTATCGTCATATGTTTTATATGAACATAAACATCAGTTAGTCAGAGAGATCCCCTTATCGTCATATGTTTTATGTGAACATAAACATCAGTTAGTCAGAGAGATCCCCTTATCGTCATATGTTTTATGTGAACATAAACATCAGTTAGTCAGAGAGCTCCCTTTATCGTCATATGTTTTATATGAACATAAAGGTCAGTTAGTCAGAGATCTCCCCTTATCGTCATATGTTTTATATGAACATAAACATCAGTTAGTCAGAGAGCTCCCCTTATCGTCATGTGTTTTATATGAACATAAACATCAGTTAGTCAGAGAGCTCCCCTTATCGTCATATGTTTTATATGAACATAAACATCAGTTAGTCAGTGAGCTCCCCTTATCGTCATATGTTTTATATGAACAAAAACATCAGTTAGTCAGAGAGATCCCCTTATCGTCATATGTTTTATATGAACATAAACATCAGTTTGTCAGAGAGATCCCCTTATCGTCATATGTTTTATATGAACATAAACATCAGTTAGTCAGAGAGCTCCCCTTATCGTCATATGTTTTATATGAACATAAACATCAGTTAGTCAGAGAGCTCCCCTTATCGTCATATGTTTTATATGAACATAAACATCAGTTAGTCAGTGAGCTCCCCTTATCGTCATATGTTTTATATGAACATAAACATCAGTTAGTCAGAGAGCTCCCCTTATCGTCATATGTTTTATATGAACATAAACATCAGTTAGTCAGTGAGCTCCCCTTATCGTCATATGTTTTATTTGAACATAAACATCAGTTAGTCAGAGAGCTCCCTTTATCGTCATATGTTTTATATGAACAAAAACATCAGTTAGTCAGAGAGATCCCCTTATCGTCATATGTTTTATATGAACATAAACATCAGTTTGTCAGAGAGCTCCCCTTATCGTCATATGTTTTATATGAACATAAAAATCAGTTTGTCAGAGAGATCCCCTTATCGTCATATGTTTTATATGAACATAAACATCAGTTAGTCAGAGAGCTCCCCTTATCGTCATATGTTTTATATGAACATAAACATCAGTTAGTCAGAGAGCTCCCCTTATCGTCATATGTTTTATATGAACATAAACATCAGTTAGTCAGTGAGCTTCCCTTATCGTCATATGTTTTATATGAACATAAACATCAGTTAGTCAGAGAGATCCCCTTATCGTCATATGTTTTATATGAACATAAACATCAGTTAGTCAGTGAGCTCCCCTTATCGTCATATGTTTTATATGAACATAAACATCAGTTAGTCAGAGAATTCCCCTATCGTCATATGTTTTATATGAACATAAACATCAGTTAGTCAGTGAACTCCCCTTATCGTCATGTGTTTATATGAACATAAACATCAGTTAGTCAGAGAGCTCCCCTTATCGTCATATGTTTTATATGAACATAAACATCAGTTAGTCAGTGAGCTCCCCTTATCGCCATATGTTTTATATGAACATAAACATCAGTTAGTCAGTGAGCTCCCCTTATCGTCATATGTTTTATATGAACATAAACATCAGTTAGTCAGAGAGCTCCCCTAATCGTCATATGTTTTATATGAACATAAACATCAGTTAGTCAGAGAGCTCCCCTTATCGTCATATGTTTTATATGAACATAAACATCAGTTAGTCAGTGAGCTCCCCTTATCGTCATATGTTTTATATGAACATAAACATCAGTTAGTCAGAGAGCTCAACTTATCGTCATATGTTTTATATGAACATAAACATCAGTCAGTCAGTGAGCTCCCCTTATCGTCATATGTTTTATATGAACATAAACATCAGTTAGTCAGAGAATTCCCCTATCGTCATATGTTTTATATGAACATAAACATCAGTTAGTCAGTGAACTCCCCTTATCGTCATGTGTTTATATGAACATAAACATCAGTTAGTCAGAGAGCTCCCCTTATCGTCATATGTTTTATATGAACATAAACATCAGTTAGTCAGTGAGCTCCCCTTATCGTCATATGTTTTATATGAACATAAACATCAGTTAGTCAGAGAGCTCCCCTTATCGTCATATGTTTTATATGAACATAAACATCAGTTAGTCACAGAGATCCCCTTATCGTCATATGTTTTATATGAACATAAACATCAGTTAGTCAGAGAGCTCCCCTTATCGTCATATGTTTTATATGAACATAAACATCAGTTAGTCAGAGAGCTCCCCTTATCGTCATATGTTTTATATGAACATAAACATCAGTTAGTCAGTGAGCTTCCCTTATCGTCATATGTTTTATATGAACATAAACATCAGTTAGTCAGAGAGATCCCCTTATCGTCATATGTTTTATATGAACATAAACATCAGTTAGTCAGTGAGCTCCCCTTATCGTCATATGTTTTATATGAACATAAACATCAGTTAGTCAGAGATTTCCCCTATCGTCATATGTTTTATATGAACATAAACATCAGTTAGTCAGTGAACTCCCCTTATCGTCATGTGTTTATATGAACATAAACATCAGTTAGTCAGAGAGCTCCCCTTATCGTCATATGTTTTATATGAACATAAACATCAGTTAGTCAGTGAGCTCCCCTTATCGTCATATGTTTTATATGAACATAAACATCAGTTAGTCAGTGAGCTCCCCTTATCGTCATATGTTTTATATGAACATAAACATCAGTTAGTCAGTGAGCTCGCCTTATCGTCATATGTTTTATATGAACATAAACATCAGTTAGTCAGAGAGATCCCCTCATCGTCATATGTTTTATATGAACATAAACATCAGTTAGTCAGAGAGATCCCCTTATCTTCATATGTTTTATATGAACATAAACATCAGTCAGTCAGAGAGCTCCCCTCATCGTCATATGTTTTATATGAACATAAACATCAGTTAGTCAGAGAGCTCCCCTTATCGTCATATGTTTTATATGAACATAAACATCAGTTAGTCAGAGAGCTCCCCTTATCGTCATATGTTTTATATGAACATAAACATCAGTTAGTCAGTGAGCTCCCCTTACCGTCATATGTTTTATATGAACATAAACATCAGTTAGTCAGTGAGCTCACCTTATCGTCATATGTTTTATATGAACATAAACATCAGTTAGTCAGAGAGCTCCCCTTATCGTCATATGTTTTATATGAACATAAACATCAGTTAGTCAGTGAGCTCCCCTTATCGTCATATGTTTTATATGAACATAAACATCAGTTAGTCAGAGAGCTCCCCTTATCGTCATATGTTTTATATGAACATAAACATCAGTTAGTCAGAGAGATCCCCTTATCGTCATATGTTTTATATGAACATAAACATCAGTTAGTCAGAGAGCTCCCCTTATCGTCATATGTTTTATATGAACATAAACATCAGTTAGTCAGAGAGATCCCCTTATCGTCATATGTTTTATATGAACATAAACATCAGTTACTAAGAGAGATCCCCTCATCGTCATATGTTTTATATGAACATAAACATCAGATAGTCAGAGAGATCCCCTTATCGTCATATGTTTTATATGAACATAAACATCAGTTAGTCAGAGAGCTCCCCTCATCGTCATATGTTTTATATGAACATAAACATCAGTTAGTCAGAGAGCTCCCCTTATCGTCATATGTTTTATATGAACATAAACATCAGTTAGTCAGAGAGCTCCCCTTATCGTCATATGTTTTATATGAACATAAACATCAGTTAGTCAGTGAGCTCGCCTTATCGTCATATGTTTTATATGAACATAAACATCAGTTAGTCAGAGAGATCCCCTTATCGTCATATGTTTTATATGAACATAAACATCAGTTAGTCAGAGAGATCTCCTTATCGTCATATGTTTTATATGAACATAAACATCAGTTAGTCAGTGAGCTCCCCTTTTCGTCATATGTTTTATATGAACATAAAAATCAGTTAGTCTGAGAGATCCCCTTATCGTCATATGTTTTATATGAACATAAACATCAGTTAGTCAGAGAGCTCCCCTTATCGTCATATGTTTTATATGAACATAAACATCAGTTAGTCAGAGAGCTCCCCTTATCGTCATATGTTTTATATGAACATAAACATCAGTTAGTCAGAGAGCTCCCCTTATCGTCATATGTTTTATATGAACATAAACATCAGTTAGTCAGTGAGCTCCCCTTATCGTCATATGTTTTATATGAACATAAACATCAGTTAGTCAGAGATCTCCCCTTATCGTCATATGTTTTATATGAACATAAACATCAGTTAGTCAGTGAGCTCCCCTTATCGCCATATGTTTTATATGAACATAAACATCAGTTAGTCAGTGAGCTCCCCTTATCGTCATATGTTTTATATGAACATAAATATCAGTTAGTCAGAGAGCTCCCCTAATCGTCATATGTTTTATATGAACATAAACATCAGTTAGTCAGAGAGCTCCCCTTATCGTCATATGTTTTATATGAACATAAACATCAGTTAGTCAGTGAGCTCCCCTTATCGTCATATGTTTTATATGAACATAAACATCAGTTAGTCAGAGAGCTCAACTTATCGTCATATGTTTTATATGAACATAAACATCAGTCAGTCAGTGAGCTCCCCTTATCGTCATATGTTTTATATGAACATAAACATCAGTTAGTCAGTGAGCTCCCCTTATCGTCATATGTTTTATATGAACATAAACATCAGTTAGTCAGTGAGCTCGCCTTATCGTCATATGTTTTATATGAACATAAACATCAGTTAGTCAGAGAGATCCCCTCATCGTCATATGTTTTATATGAACATAAACATCAGTTAGTCAGAGAGATCCCCTTATCTTCATATGTTTTATATGAACATAAACATCAGTCAGTCAGAGAGCTCCCCTTATCGTCATATGTTTTATATGAACATAAACATCAGTTAGTCAGAGAGCTCCCCTTATCGTCATATGTTTTATATGAACATAAACATCAGTTAGTCAGAGAGCTCCCCTTATCGTCATATGTTTTATATGAACATAAACATCAGTTAGTCAGTGAGCTCCCCTTACCGTCATATGTTTTATATGAACATAAACATCAGTTAGTCAGTGAGCTCACCTTATCGTCATATGTTTTATATGAACATAAACATCAGTTAGTCAGAGAGCTCCCCTTATCGTCATATGTTTTATATGAACATAAACATCAGTTAGTCAGTGAGCTCCCCTTATCGTCATATGTTTTATATGAACATAAACATCAGTTAGTCAGAGAGATCCCCTTATCGTCATATGTTTTATATGAACATAAACATCAGTTAGTCAGAGAGCTCCCCTTATCGTCATATGTTTTATATGAACATAAACATCAGTTAGTCAGAGAGATCCCCTTATCGTCATATGTTTTATATGAACATAAACATCAGTTACTAAGAGAGATCCCCTCATCGTCATATGTTTTATATGAACATAAACATCAGATAGTCAGAGAGATCCCCTTATCGTCATATGTTTTATATGAACATAAACATCAGTTAGTCAGAGAGCTCCCCTCATCGTCATATGTTTTATATGAACATAAACATCAGTTAGTCAGAGAGCTCCCCTTATCGTCATATGTTTTATATGAACATAAACATCAGTTAGTCAGAGAGCTCCCCTTATCGTCATATGTTTTATATGAACATAAACATCAGTTAGTCAGTGAGCTCGCCTTATCGTCATATGTTTTATATGAACATAAACATCAGTTAGTCAGAGAGATCCCCTTATCGTCATATGTTTTATATGAACATAAACATCAGTTAGTCAGAGAGATCCCCTTATCGTCATATGTTTTATATGAACATAAACATCAGTTAGTCAGTGAGCTCCCCTTTTCGTCATATGTTTTATATGAACATAAACATCAGTTAGTCTGAGAGATCCCCTTATCGTCATATGTTTTATATGAACATAAACATCAGTTAGTCAGAGAGCTCCCCTTATCGTCATATGTTTTATATGAACATAAACATCAGTTAGTCAGAGAGCTCCCCTTATCGTCATATGTTTTATATGAACATAAACATCAGTTAGTCAGAGAGCTCCCCTTATCGTCATATGTTTTATATGAACATAAACATCAGTTAGTCAGTGAGCTCCCCTTATCGTCATATGTTTTATATGAACATAAACATCAGTTAGTCAGTGAGCTCCCCTTATCGTCATATGTTTTATATGAACAAAAACATCAGTTAGTCAGAGAGCTCAACTTATCGTCATATGTTTTATATGAACATAAACATCAGTCAGTCAGTGAGCTCCCCTTATCGTCATATGTTTTATATGAACATAAACATCAGTCAGTCAGAGAGCTCCCCTTATCGTCATATGTTTTATATGAACATAAACATCAGTTAGTCAGTGAGCTCCCCTTATCGTCATATGTTTTATATGAACATAAACATCAGTTAGTCAGTGAGCTCCCCTTATCGTCATATGTTTTATATGAACATAAACATCAGTTAGTCAGATAGCTCCCCTTATCGTCATATGTTTTATATGAACATAAACATCAGTTAGTCAGAGAGCTCCCCTTATCGTCATATGTTTTATATGAACATAAACATCAGTTATTCAGAGAGATCCCCTTAACGTCATATGTTTTATATGAACATAAACATCAGTTAGTCAGAGAGATCCCCTTATCGTCATATGTTTTATATGAACATAAACATCAGTTAGTCAGTGAGCTCCCCTTATCGTCATATGTTTTATATGAACATAAACATCAGTTAGTCAGAGAGCTCCCCTTATCGTCATATGTTTTATATGAACATAAACATCAGTTAGTCAGTGAGCTCCCCTCATCGTCATATGTTTTATATGAACATAAACATCAGTTAGTCAGTGAGCTCCCCTTATCGTCATATGTTTTATATGAACATAAACATCAGTTAGTCAGAGAGCTCCCCTTATCGTCATATGTTTTATATGAACACAAACATCAGTTAGTCAGTGAGCTCCCCTTATCGTCATATGTTTTATATGAACATAAACATCAGTTAGTCAGTGAGCTCCCCTTATCGTCATATGTTTTATATGAACAAAAACATCAGTTAGTCAGTGAGCTCCCCTTATCGTCATATGTTTTATATGAACATAAACATCAGTTAGTCAGAGAGATCCCCTTATCGTCATATGTTTTATATGAACATAAAGATCAGTTAGTCAGAGAGCTCCCCTTATCGTCATATGTTTTATATGAACATAAACATCAGTTAGTCAGAGAGATCCCCTTATCGTCATATGTTTTATATGAACATAAACATCAGTTAGTCATTGACCTCCCCTTATCGTCATATGTTTTATATGAACATAAACATGAGTTAGACAGAGAGATCCCCTTATCGTCATATGTTTTATATGAACATAAACAGCAGTCAGTCAGTGAGCTCCCCTTATCGTCATATGTTTTATATGAACATAAACATCAGTTAGTCAGTGAGCTCCCCTTATCGTCATATGTTTTATATGAACATAAACATCAGTTAGTCAGAGAGCTCCCCTTATCGTCATATGTTTTATATGAACATAAACATCAGTTAGTCAGAGAGCTCCCCTTATCGTCATATGTTTTATATGAACATAAACATCAGTTAGTCTGAGAGCTCCCCTTATCGTCATATGTTTTATATGAACATAAACATCAGTTAGTCAGAGAGCTCCCCTTATCGTCACATCTTTTATATGAACATAAACATCAGTTAGTCAGTGAGCTCCCCTTATCGTCATATGTTTTATATGAACATAAACATCAGTTAGTCAGAGAGCTCCCCTTATCGTCATATGTTTTATATGAACATAAACATCAGTTAGTCAGAGAGTTCCCCTTATCGTCATATGTTTTATATGAACATAAACATCAGTTAGTCAGTGAGCTCCCCTTATCGTCATATGTTTTATATGAACATAAACATCAGTTAGTCAGTGAGCTCCCCTTATCGTCATATGTTTTATATGAACATAAACATCAGTTAGTCAGTGAGCTCACCTTATCGTCATATGTTTTATATGAACATAAACATCAGTTAGTCAGAGAGCTCCCCTTATCGTCATATGTTTTATATGAACATAAACATCAGTTAGTCAGTGAGCTCCCCTTATCGTCATATGTTTTATATGAACATAAACATCAGTTGGTCAGAGAGCTCCCCTTATCGTCATATGTTTTATATGAACATAAACATCAGTTAGTCAGAGAGCTCCCCTTATCGTCATATGTTTTATATGAACATAAACATCAGTTAGTCAGTGAGCTCACCTTATCGTCATATGTTTTATATGAACATAAACATCAGTTAGTCAGAGAGCTCCCCTTATCGTCATATGTTTTATATGAACATAAACATCAGTTAGTCAGTGAGCTCCCCTTATCGTCATATGTTTTATATGAACATAAACATCAGTTAGTCAGAGAGATCCCCTTATCGTCATATGTTTTATATGAACATAAACATCAGTTAGTCAGAGAGCTCCCCTTATCGTCATATGTTTTATATGAACATAAACATCAGTTAGTCAGAGAGATCCCCTTATCGTCATATGTTTTATATGAACATAAACATCAGTTACTAAGAGAGATCCCCTCATCGTCATATGTTTTATATGAACATAAACATCAGATAGTCAGAGAGATCCCCTTATCGTCATATGTTTTATATGAACATAAACATCAGTTAGTCAGAGAGCTCCCCTCATCGTCATATGTTTTATATGAACATAAACATCAGTTAGTCAGAGAGCTCCCCTTATCGTCATATGTTTTATATGAACATAAACATCAGTTAGTCAGAGAGCTCCCCTTATCGTCATATGTTTTATATGAACATAAACATCAGTTAGTCAGTGAGCTCACCTTATCGTCATATGTTTTATATGAACATAAACATCAGTTAGTCAGAGAGCTCCCCTTATCGTCATATGTTTTATATGAACATAAACATCAGTTAGTCAGTGAGCTCCCCTTATCGTCATATGTTTTATATGAACATAAACATCAGTTAGTCAGAGAGATCCCCTTATCGTCATATGTTTTATATGAACATAAACATCAGTTAGTCAGTGAGCTCCCCTTATCGTCATATGTTTTATATGAACAAAAACATCAGTTAGTCAGTGAGCTCCCCTTATCGTCATATGTTTTATATGAACATAAACATCAGTTAGTCAGAGAGATCCCCTTATCGTCATATGTTTTATATGAACATAAAGATCAGTTAGTCAGAGAGCTCCCCTTATCGTCATATGTTTTATATGAACATAAACATCAGTTAGTCAGAGAGATCCCCTTATCGTCATATGTTTTATATGAACATAAACATCAGTTAGTCATTGACCTCCCCTTATCGTCATATGTTTTATATGAACATAAACATGAGTTAGACAGAGAGATCCCCTTATCGTCATATGTTTTATATGAACATAAACAGCAGTCAGTCAGTGAGCTCCCCTTATCGTCATATGTTTTATATGAACATAAACATCAGTTAGTCAGTGAGCTCCCCTTATCGTCATATGTTTTATATGAACATAAACATCAGTTAGTCAGAGAGCTCCCCTTATCGTCATATGTTTTATATGAACATAAACATCAGTTAGTCAGAGAGCTCCCCTTATCGTCATATGTTTTATATGAACATAAACATCAGTTAGTCTGAGAGCTCCCCTTATCGTCATATGTTTTATATGAACATAAACATCAGTTAGTCAGAGAGCTCCCCTTATCGTCACATCTTTTATATGAACATAAACATCAGTTAGTCAGTGAGCTCCCCTTATCGTCATATGTTTTATATGAACATAAACATCAGTTAGTCAGAGAGCTCCCCTTATCGTCATATGTTTTATATGAACATAAACATCAGTTAGTCAGAGAGTTCCCCTTATCGTCATATGTTTTATATGAACATAAACATCAGTTAGTCAGTGAGCTCCCCTTATCGTCATATGTTTTATATGAACATAAACATCAGTTAGTCAGTGAGCTCCCCTTATCGTCATATGTTTTATATGAACATAAACATCAGTTAGTCAGTGAGCTCACCTTATCGTCATATGTTTTATATGAACATAAACATCAGTTAGTCAGAGAGCTCCCCTTATCGTCATATGTTTTATATGAACATAAACATCAGTTAGTCAGTGAGCTCCCCTTATCGTCATATGTTTTATATGAACATAAACATCAGTTGGTCAGAGAGCTCCCCTTATCGTCATATGTTTTATATGAACATAAACATCAGTTAGTCAGAGAGCTCCCCTTATCGTCATATGTTTTATATGAACATAAACATCAGTTAGTCAGTGAGCTCACCTTATCGTCATATGTTTTATATGAACATAAACATCAGTTAGTCAGAGAGCTCCCCTTATCGTCATATGTTTTATATGAACATAAACATCAGTTAGTCAGTGAGCTCCCCTTATCGTCATATGTTTTATATGAACATAAACATCAGTTAGTCAGAGAGCTCCCCTTATCGTCATATGTTTTATATGAACATAAACATCAGTTAGTCAGAGAGCTCCCCTTATCGTCATATGTTTTATATGAACATAAACATCAGTTAGTCAGAGAGATCCCCTTATCGTCATATGTTTTATATGAACATAAACATCAGTTACTAAGAGAGATCCCCTCATCGTCATATGTTTTATATGAACATAAACATCAGATAGTCAGAGAGATCCCCTTATCGTCATATGTTTTATATGAACATAAACATCAGTTAGTCAGAGAGCTCCCCTCATCGTCATATGTTTTATATGAACATAAACATCAGTTAGTCAGAGAGCTCCCCTTATCGTCATATGTTTTATATGAACATAAACATCAGTTAGTCAGAGAGCTCCCCTTATCGTCATATGTTTTATATGAACATAAACATCAGTTAGTCAGTGAGCTCACCTTATCGTCATATGTTTTATATGAACATAAACATCAGTTAGTCAGAGAGCTCCCCTTATCGTCATATGTTTTATATGAACATAAACATCAGTTAGTCAGTGAGCTCCCCTTATCGTCATATGTTTTATATGAACATAAACATCAGTTAGTCAGAGAGATCCCCTTATCGTCATATGTTTTATATGAACATAAACATCAGTTAGTCAGAGAGCTCCCCTTATCGTCATATGTTTTATATGAACATAAACATCAGTTAGTCAGAGAGATCCCCTTATCGTCATATGTTTTATATGAACATAAACATCAGTTACTAAGAGAGATCCCCTCATCGTCATATGTTTTATATGAACATAAACATCAGATAGTCAGAGAGATCCCCTTATCGTCATATGTTTTATATGAACATAAACATCAGTTAGTCAGAGAGCTCCCCTCATCGTCATATGTTTTATATGAACATAAACATCAGTTAGTCAGAGAGCTCCCCTTATCGTCATATGTTTTATATGAACATAAACATCAGTTAGTCAGAGAGCTCCCCTTATCGTCATATGTTTTATATGAACATAAACATCAGTTAGTCAGTGAGCTCGCCTTATCGTCATATGTTTTATATGAACATAAACATCAGTTAGTCAGAGAGATCCCCTTATCGTCATATGTTTTATATGAACATAAACATCAGTTAGTCAGAGAGATCCCCTTATCGTCATATGTTTTATATGAACATAAACATCAGTTAGTCAGTGAGCTCCCCTTTTCGTCATATGTTTTATATGAACATAAACATCAGTTAGTCTGAGAGATCCCCTTATCGTCATATGTTTTATATGAACATAAACATCAGTTAGTCAGAGAGCTCCCCTTATCGTCATATGTTTTATATGAACATAAACATCAGTTAGTCAGAGAGCTCCCCTTATCGTCATATGTTTTATATGAACATAAACATCAGTTAGTCAGAGATCTCCCCTTATCGTCATATGTTTTATATGAACATAAACATCAGTTAGTCAGTGAGCTCCCCTTATCGCCATATGTTTTATATGAACATAAACATCAGTTAGTCAGTGAGCTCCCCTTATCGTCATATGTTTTATATGAACATAAACATCAGTTAGTCAGAGAGCTCCCCTAATCGTCATATGTTTTATATGAACATAAACATCAGTTAGTCAGAGAGCTCCCCTTATCGTCATATGTTTTATATGAACATAAACATCAGTTAGTCAGTGAGCTCCCCTTATCGTCATATGTTTTATATGAACATAAACATCAGTTAGTCAGAGAGTTCCCCTTATCGTCATATGTTTTATATGAACATAAACATCAGTTAGTCAGTGAGCTCCCCTTATCGTCATATGTTTTATATGAACATAAACATCAGTTAGTCAGTGAGCTCCCCTTATCGTCATATGTTTTATATGAACATAAACATCAGTTAGTCAGTGAGCTCACCTTATCGTCATATGTTTTATATGAACATAAACATCAGTTAGTCAGAGAGCTCCCCTTATCGTCATATGTTTTATATGAACATAAACATCAGTTAGTCAGTGAGCTCCCCTTATCGTCATATGTTTTATATGAACATAAACATCAGTTGGTCAGAGAGCTCCCCTTATCGTCATATGTTTTATATGAACATAAACATCAGTTAGTCAGAGAGCTCCCCTTATCGTCATATGTTTTATATGAACATAAACATCAGTTAGTCAGTGAGCTCACCTTATCGTCATATGTTTTATATGAACATAAACATCAGTTAGTCAGAGAGCTCCCCTTATCGTCATATGTTTTATATGAACATAAACATCAGTTAGTCAGTGAGCTCCCCTTATCGTCATATGTTTTATATGAACATAAACATCAGTTAGTCAGAGAGATCCCCTTATCGTCATATGTTTTATATGAACATAAACATCAGTTAGTCAGAGAGCTCCCCTTATCGTCATATGTTTTATATGAACATAAACATCAGTTAGTCAGAGAGATCCCCTTATCGTCATATGTTTTATATGAACATAAACATCAGTTACTAAGAGAGATCCCCTCATCGTCATATGTTTTATATGAACATAAACATCAGATAGTCAGAGAGATCCCCTTATCGTCATATGTTTTATATGAACATAAACATCAGTTAGTCAGAGAGCTCCCCTCATCGTCATATGTTTTATATGAACATAAACATCAGTTAGTCAGAGAGCTCCCCTTATCGTCATATGTTTTATATGAACATAAACATCAGTTAGTCAGAGAGCTCCCCTTATCGTCATATGTTTTATATGAACATAAACATCAGTTAGTCAGTGAGCTCGCCTTATCGTCATATGTTTTATATGAACATAAACATCAGTTAGTCAGAGAGATCCCCTTATCGTCATATGTTTTATATGAACATAAACATCAGTTAGTCAGAGAGATCCCCTTATCGTCATATGTTTTATATGAACATAAACATCAGTTAGTCAGTGAGCTCCCCTTTTCGTCATATGTTTTATATGAACATAAACATCAGTTAGTCTGAGAGATCCCCTTATCGTCATATGTTTTATATGAACATAAACATCAGTTAGTCAGAGAGCTCCCCTTATCGTCATATGTTTTATATGAACATAAACATCAGTTAGTCAGAGAGCTCCCCTTATCGTCATATGTTTTATATGAACATAAACATCAGTTAGTCAGAGATCTCCCCTTATCGTCATATGTTTTATATGAACATAAACATCAGTTAGTCAGTGAGCTCCCCTTATCGCCATATGTTTTATATGAACATAAACATCAGTTAGTCAGTGAGCTCCCCTTATCGTCATATGTTTTATATGAACATAAACATCAGTTAGTCAGAGAGCTCCCCTAATCGTCATATGTTTTATATGAACATAAACATCAGTTAGTCAGAGAGCTCCCCTTATCGTCATATGTTTTATATGAACATAAACATCAGTTAGTCAGTGAGCTCCCCTTATCGTCATATGTTTTATATGAACATAAACATCAGTTAGTCAGAGAGCTCAACTTATCGTCATATGTTTTATATGAACATAAACATCAGTCAGTCAGTGAGCTCCCCTTATCGTCATATGTTTTATATGAACATAAACATCAGTCAGTCAGAGAGCTCCCCTTATCGTCATATGTTTTATATGAACATAAACATCAGTTAGTCAGTGAGCTCCCCTTATCGTCATATGTTTTATATGAACATAAACATCAGTTAGTCAGAGAGCTCCCCTTATCGTCATATGTTTTATATGAACATAAACATCAGTTAGTCAGATAGCTCCCCTTATCGTCATATGTTTTATATGAACATAAACATCAGTTAGTCAGAGAGCTCCCCTTATCGTCATATGTTTTATATGAACATAAACATCAGTTATTCAGAGAGATCCCCTTAACGTCATATGTTTTATATGAACATAAACATCAGTTAGTCAGAGAGATCCCCTTATCGTCATATGTTTTATATGAACATAAACATCAGTTAGTCAGTGAGCTCCCCTTATCGTCATATGTTTTATATGAACATAAACATCAGTTAGTCAGAGAGATCCCCTTATCGTCATATGTTTTATATGAACATAAACATCAGTTAGTCAGTGAGCTCCCCTCATCGTCATATGTTTTATATGAACATAAACATCAGTTAGTCAGTGAGCTCCCCTTATCGTCATATGTTTTATATGAACATAAACATCAGTTAGTCAGAGAGCTCCCCTTATCGTCATATGTTTTATATGAACACAAACATCAGTTAGTCAGTGAGCTCCCCTTATCGTCATATGTTTTATATGAACATAAACATCAGTTAGTCAGTGAGCTCCCCTTATCGTCATATGTTTTATATGAACAAAAACATCAGTTAGTCAGTGAGCTCCCCTTATCGTCATATGTTTTATATGAACATAAACATCAGTTAGTCAGAGAGCTCCCCTTATCGTCATATGTTTTATATGAACATAAACATCAGTTAGTCAGTGAGCTCGCCTTATCGTCATATGTTTTATATGAACATAAACATCAGTTAGTCAGAGAGATCCCCTTATCGTCATATGTTTTATATGAACATAAACATCAGTTAGTCAGAGAGATCCCCTTATCGTCATATGTTTTATATGAACATAAACATCAGTTAGTCAGTGAGCTCCCCTTTTCGTCATATGTTTTATATGAACATAAACATCAGTTAGTCTGAGAGATCCCCTTATCGTCATATGTTTTATATGAACATAAACATCAGTTAGTCAGAGAGCTCCCCTTATCGTCATATGTTTTATATGAACATAAACATCAGTTAGTCAGAGAGCTCCCCTTATCGTCATATGTTTTATATGAACATAAACATCAGTTAGTCAGAGAGCTCCCCTTATCGTCATATGTTTTATATGAACATAAACATCAGTTAGTCAGTGAGCTCCCCTTATCGTCATATGTTTTATATGAACATAAACATCAGTTAGTCAGAGAGATCCCCTTATCGTCATATGTTTTATATGAACATAAACATCAGTTAGTCAGTGAGCTCCCCTTATCGCCATATGTTTTATATGAACATAAACATCAGTTAGTCAGTGAGCTCCCCTTATCGTCATATGTTTTATATGAACATAAACATCAGTTAGTCAGAGAGCTCCCCTAATCGTCATATGTTTTATATGAACATAAACATCAGTTAGTCAGAGAGCTCCCCTTATCGTCATATGTTTTATATGAACATAAACATCAGTTAGTCAGTGAGCTCCCCTTATCGTCATATGTTTTATATGAACATAAACATCAGTTAGTCAGAGAGCTCAACTTATCGTCATATGTTTTATATGAACATAAACATCAGTCAGTCAGTGAGCTCCCCTTATCGTCATATGTTTTATATGAACATAAACATCAGTCAGTCAGAGAGCTCCCCTTATCGTCATATGTTTTATATGAACATAAACATCAGTTAGTCAGTGAGCTCCCCTTATCGTCATATGTTTTATATGAACATAAACATCAGTTAGTCAGTGAGCTCCCCTTATCGTCATATGTTTTATATGAACATAAACATCAGTTAGTCAGATAGCTCCCCTTATCGTCATATGTTTTATATGAACATAAACATCAGTTAGTCAGAGAGCTCCCCTTATCGTCATATGTTTTATATGAACATAAACATCAGTTATTCAGAGAGATCCCCTTAACGTCATATGTTTTATATGAACATAAACATCAGTTAGTCAGAGAGATCCCCTTATCGTCATATGTTTTATATGAACATAAACATCAGTTAGTCAGTGAGCTCCCCTTATCGTCATATGTTTTATATGAACATAAACATCAGTTAGTCAGTGAGCTCCCCTTATCGTCATATGTTTTATATGAACATAAACATCAGTTAGTCAGAGAGATCCCCTTATCGTCATATGTTTTATATGAACATAAACATCAGTCAGTCAGTGAGCTCCCCTTATCGTCATATGTTTTATATGAACATAAACATCAGTCAGTCAGAGAGCTCCCCTTATCGTCATATGTTTTATATGAACATAAACATCAGTTAGTCAGTGAGCTCCCCTTATCGTCATATGTTTTATATGAACATAAACATCAGTTAGTCAGTGAGCTCCCCTTATCGTCATATGTTTTATATGAACATAAACATCAGTTAGTCAGATAGCTCCCCTTATCGTCATATGTTTTATATGAACATAAACATCAGTTAGTCAGAGAGCTCCCCTTATCGTCATATGTTTTATATGAACATAAACATCAGTTATTCAGAGAGATCCCCTTAACGTCATATGTTTTATATGAACATAAACATCAGTTAGTCAGAGAGATCCCCTTATCGTCATATGTTTTATATGAACATAAACATCAGTTAGTCAGTGAGCTCCCCTTATCGTCATATGTTTTATATGAACATAAACATCAGTTAGTCAGAGAGCTCCCCTTATCGTCATATGTTTTATATGAACATAAACATCAGTTAGTCAGTGAGCTCCCCTCATCGTCATATGTTTTATATGAACATAAACATCAGTTAGTCAGTGAGCTCCCCTTATCGTCATATGTTTTATATGAACATAAACATCAGTTAGTCAGAGAGCTCCCCTTATCGTCATATGTTTTATATGAACACAAACATCAGTTAGTCAGTGAGCTCACCTTATCGTCATATGTTTTATATGAACATAAACATCAGTTAGTCAGTGAGCTCCCCTTATCGTCATATGTTTTATATGAACAAAAACATCAGTTAGTCAGTGAGCTCCCCTTATCGTCATATGTTTTATATGAACATAAACATCAGTTAGTCAGAGAGATCCCCTTATCGTCATATGTTTTATATGAACATAAAGATCAGTTAGTCAGAGAGCTCCCCTTATCGTCATATGTTTTATATGAACATAAACATCAGTTAGTCAGAGAGATCCCCTTATCGTCATATGTTTTATATGAACATAAACATCAGTTAGTCATTGACCTCCCCTTATCGTCATATGTTTTATATGAACATAAACATGAGTTAGTCAGAGAGATCCCCTTATCGTCATATGTTTTATATGAACATAAACAGCAGTCAGTCAGTGAGCTCCCCTTATCGTCATATGTTTTATATGAACATAAACATCAGTTAGTCAGTGAGCTCCCCTTATCGTCATATGTTTTATATGAACATAAACATCAGTCAGTCAGAGAGCTCCCCTTATCGTCATATGTTTTATATGAACATAAACATCAGTTAGTCAGAGAGCTCCCCTTATCGTCATATGTTTTATATGAACATAAACATCAGTTATTCTGAGAGCTCCCCTTATCGTCATATGTTTTATATGAACATAAACATCAGTTAGTCAGAGAGCTCCCCTTATCGTCACATCTTTTATATGAACATAAACATCAGTTAGTCAGTGAGCTCCCCTTATCGTCATATGTTTTATATGAACATAAACATCAGTTAGTCAGAGAGCTCCCCTTATCGTCATATGTTTTATATGAACATAAACATCAGTTAGTCAGAGAGTTCCCCTTATCGTCATATGTTTTATATGAACATAAACATCAGTTAGTCAGTGAGCTCCCCTTATCGTCATATGTTTTATATGAACATAAACATCAGTTAGTCAGTGAGCTCCCCTTATCGTCATATGTTTTATATGAACATAAACATCAGTTAGTCAGTGAGCTCACCTTATCGTCATATGTTTTATATGAACATAAACATCAGTTAGTCAGAGAGCTCCCCTTATCGTCATATGTTTTATATGAACATAAACATCAGTTAGTCAGTGAGCTCCCCTTATCGTCATATGTTTTATATGAACATAAACATCAGTTGGTCAGAGAGCTCCCCTTATCGTCATATGTTTTATATGAACATAAACATCAGTTAGTCAGAGAGCTCCCCTTATCGTCATATGTTTTATATGAACATAAACATCAGTTAGTCAGTGAGCTCCCCTTATCGTCATATGTTTTATATGAACATAAACATCAGTTGGTCAGAGAGCTCCCCTTATCGTCATATGTTTTATATGAACATAAACATCAGTTAGTCAGTGAGCTCCCCTTATCGTCATATGTTTTATATGAACATAAACATCAGTTAGTCAGAGAGCTCCCCTTATCGTCATATGTTTTATATGACCATAAACATCAGTTAGTCAGAGAGCTCCCCTTATCGTCATATGTTTTATATGAACATAAACATCAGTTAGTCAGAGAGCTCCCCTTATCGTCATATGTTTTATATGAACATAAACATCAGTTACTCAGAGAGATCCCCTTATCGTCATATGTTTTATATGAACATAAACATCAGTTAGTCAGTGAGCTCCCCTTATCGTCATATGTTTTATATGAACATAAACATCAGTTGGTCAGAGAGCTCCCCTTATCGTCATATGTTTTATATGAACATAAACATCAGTTAGTCAGTGAGCTCCCCTTATCGTCATATGTTTTATATGAACATAAACATCAGTTAGTCAGAGAGCTCCCCTTATCGTCATATGTTTTATATGACCATAAACATCAGTTAGTCAGAGAGCTCCCCTCATCGTCATATGTTTTATATGAACATAAACATCAGTTAGTCAGAGAGCTCCCCTTATCGTCATATGTTTTATATGAACATAAACATCAGTTACTCAGAGAGATCCCCTTATCGTCATATGTTTTATATGAACATAAACATCAGTTAGTCAGAAAGCTCCCCTTATCGTCATATGTTTTATATGAACATAAACATCAGTTAGTCAGAGAGCTCCCCTTATCCTCATATGTTTTATATGAACATAAACATCAGTTAGTCAGTGAGCTCCCCTTATCGTCATATGTTTTATATGAACATAAACATCAGTTAGTCAGTGAGCTCCCCTTATCGTCATATGTTTTATATGAACATAAACATCAGTTAGTCAGAGAGCTCCCCTTATCGTCATATGTTTTATATGAACATAAACATCAGTTAGTCAGTGAGCTCCCCTCATCGTCATATGTTTTATATGAACATAAACATCAGTTAGTCAGAGAGCTCCCCTTATCGTTATATGTTTTATATGAACATAAACATCAGTTAGTCAGAGAGCTCCCCTTATCGTCATATGTTTTATATGAACATAAACATCAGTTAGTCAGTGAGCTCCCCCTATCCTTATATGTTTTATATGAACATAAACATCAGTTAGTCAGTGAGCTCCCCTTATCGTCATATGTTTTATATGAACATAAACATCAGTTAGTCAGAGAGCTCCCCTTATCGTCATATGTTTTATATGAACATAAACATCAGTTAGTCAGTGAGCTCCCCATATCGTCATATGTTTTATATGAACATAAACATCAGTTAGTCAGAGAGATCCCCTTATCGTCATATGTTTTATATGAACATAAACATCAGTAAGTCAGAGAGATCCCCTTATCGTCATATGTTTTATATGAACATAAACATCAGTTAGTCAGAGAGCCCGCTTTATCGTCATATGTTTTATATGAACATAAACATGAGTTAGTCAGAGAGCTCCCCTTATCCTCAAATGTTTTATATGAACATAAACATCAGTTAGTCAGAGAGCTCCCCTTATCGTCATATGTTTTATATGAACATAAACATCAGTTAGTCAGAGAGCTCCCCTTATCGTCATTTGTTTTATATGAACATAAACATCAGTTAGTGAGCTCCCCTTATCGTCATATGTTTTATATGAACATAAACATCAGTTAGTCAGAGAGCTCCCCTTATCGTCATATGTTTTATATGAACATAAACATCAGTTAGTCAGAGAGATCCCCTTATCGTCATATGTTTTATATGAACATAAACATCAGTTAGTCAGAGAGCTCCCCTTATCGTCATATGTTTTATATGAACATAAAGAACAGTTAGTCAGTGAGCTCCCTTTTTCGTCATATGTTTTATATGAACATAAACATCAGTTAGTCAGTGAGCTCCCCTTATCGTCATATGTTTTATATGAACATAAACATCAGTTAGTCAGTGAGCTCCCCTTATCGTCATATGTTTTATATGAACATAAACATCAGTTAGTCAGAGAGCTCCCCTTATCGTCATATGTTTTATATGAACATAAACATCAGTTAGTCAGAGAGCTCCCCTTATCGTCATATGTTTTATATGAACATAAACATCAGTTAGTCAGAGAGCTCCCCTTATCGTCATATGTTTTATATGAACATAAACATCAGTTAGTCAGTGAGCTCCCCTTATCGTCATATGTTTTATATGAACATAAACATCAGTTAGTCAGTGAGCTCCCCTTATCGTCATATGTTTTATATGAACATAAACATCAGTTAGTCAGAGAGCTCCCCTTATCGTCATATGTTTTATATGAACATAAACATCAGTTAGTCAGAGAGATCCCCTTATCGTCATATGTTTTATATGAACATAAACATCAGTTAGTCAGAGAGCTCCCCTTATCGTCATATGTTTTATATGAACATAAACATCAGTTAGTCAGTGAGCTCCCCTTATCGTCATATGTTTTATATGAACATAAACATCAGTTAGTCAGAGAGCTCCCCTTATCGTCATATGTTTTATATGAACATAAACATCAGTTAGTCAGAGAGCTGCCCTTATCGTCATATGTTTTATATGAACATAAACATCAGTTAGTCAGTGAGCTCCCCTTCTCGTCATATGTTTTATATGAACATAAACATCAGTTAGTCAGTGAGCTCCCCTTATCGTCACATGTTTTATATGAACATAAACATGAGTTAGTCAGAGAGCTCCCCTTATCGTCATATGTTTTATATGAACATAAACATCAGTTAGTCAGAGAGCTCCCCTTATCGTCATATGTTTTATATGAACATAAACATCAGTTAGTCAGTGAGCTCCCCTTATCGTCATATGTTTTATATGAACATAAACATCAGTTAGTCAGTGAGCTCCCCTTATCGTCATATGTTTTATATGAACATAAACATCAGTTAGTCAGAGAGCTCCCCTTATCGTCATATGTTTTATATGAACATAAACATCAGTTAGTCAGTGAGCTCCCCTTATCGTCATATGTTTTATATGAACATAAACATCAGTTAGTCAGAGAGATCCCCTTATCGTCATATGTTTTATATGAACATAAACATCAGTTAGTCAGTGAGCTCCCCTTATCGTCATATGTTTTATATGAACATAAACATCAGTTAGTCAGAGAGCTCCCCTTATCGTCATATGTTTTATATGAACATAAAGAACAGTTAGTCAGTGAGCTCCCTTTATCGTCATATGTTTTATATGAACATAAACATCAGTTAGTCAGAGAGCTCCCCTTATCGTCATATGTTTTATATGAACATAAACATCAGTTAGTCAGTGAGCTCCCCTTATCGTCATATGTTTTATATGACCATAAACATCAGTTAGTCAGTGAGCTCCCCTTATCGTCATATGTTTTATATGAACATAAACATCAGTTAGTCAGAGAGCTCCCCTTATCCTCATATGTTTTATATGAACATAAACATCAGTTAGTCAGTGAGCTCCCCTCATCGTCATATGTTTTATATGAACATAAACATCAGTTAGTCAGAGAGCTCCCCTTATCGTTATATGTTTTATATGAACATAAACATCAGTTAGTCAGAGAGCTCCCCTTATCGTCATATGTTTTATATGAACATAAACATCAGTTAGTCAGTGAGCTCCCCCTATCCTTATATGTTTTATATGAACATAAACATCAGTTAGTCAGTGAGCTCCCCTTATCGTCATATGTTTTATATGAACATAAACATCAGTTAGTCAGAGAGCTCCCCTTATCGTCATATGTTTTATATGAACATAAACATCAGTTAGTCAGTGAGCTCCCCATATCGTCATATGTTTTATATGAACATAAACATCAGTTAGTCAGAGAGATCCCCTTATCGTCATATGTTTTATATGAACATAAACATCAGTAAGTCAGAGAGATCCCCTTATCGTCATATGTTTTATATGAACATAAACATCAGTTAGTCAGAGAGCCCGCTTTATCGTCATATGTTTTATATGAACATAAACATGAGTTAGTCAGAGAGCTCCCCTTATCCTCAAATGTTTTATATGAACATAAACATCAGTTAGTCAGAGAGCTCCCCTTATCGTCATATGTTTTATATGAACATAAACATCAGTTAGTCAGAGAGCTCCCCTTATCGTCATTTGTTTTATATGAACATAAACATCAGTTAGTGAGCTCCCCTTATCGTCATATGTTTTATATGAACATAAACATCAGTTAGTCAGAGAGCTCCCCTTATCGTCATATGTTTTATATGAACATAAACATCAGTTAGTCAGAGAGATCCCCTTATCGTCATATGTTTTATATGAACATAAACATCAGTTAGTCAGAGAGCTCCCCTTATCGTCATATGTTTTATATGAACATAAAGAACAGTTAGTCAGTGAGCTCCCTTTTTCGTCATATGTTTTATATGAACATAAACATCAGTTAGTCAGTGAGCTCCCCTTATCGTCATATGTTTTATATGAACATAAACATCAGTTAGTCAGTGAGCTCCCCTTATCGTCATATGTTTTATATGAACATAAACATCAGTTAGTCAGAGAGCTCCCCTTATCGTCATATGTTTTATATGAACATAAACATCAGTTAGTCAGAGAGCTCCCCTTATCGTCATATGTTTTATATGAACATAAACATCAGTTAGTCAGAGAGCTCCCCTTATCGTCATATGTTTTATATGAACATAAACATCAGTTAGTCAGTGAGCTCCCCTTATCGTCATATGTTTTATATGAACATAAACATCAGTTAGTCAGTGAGCTCCCCTTATCGTCATATGTTTTATATGAACATAAACATCAGTTAGTCAGAGAGCTCCCCTTATCGTCATATGTTTTATATGAACATAAACATCAGTTAGTCAGAGAGATCCCCTTATCGTCATATGTTTTATATGAACATAAACATCAGTTAGTCAGAGAGCTCCCCTTATCGTCATATGTTTTATATGAACATAAACATCAGTTAGTCAGTGAGCTCCCCTTATCGTCATATGTTTTATATGAACATAAACATCAGTTAGTCAGAGAGCTCCCCTTATCGTCATATGTTTTATATGAACATAAACATCAGTTAGTCAGAGAGCTGCCCTTATCGTCATATGTTTTATATGAACATAAACATCAGTTAGTCAGTGAGCTCCCCTTCTCGTCATATGTTTTATATGAACATAAACATCAGTTAGTCAGTGAGCTCCCCTTATCGTCACATGTTTTATATGAACATAAACATGAGTTAGTCAGAGAGCTCCCCTTATCGTCATATGTTTTATATGAACATAAACATCAGTTAGTCAGAGAGCTCCCCTTATCGTCATATGTTTTATATGAACATAAACATCAGTTAGTCAGTGAGCTCCCCTTATCGTCATATGTTTTATATGAACATAAACATCAGTTAGTCAGTGAGCTCCCCTTATCGTCATATGTTTTATATGAACATAAACATCAGTTAGTCAGAGAGCTCCCCTTATCGTCATATGTTTTATATGAACATAAACATCAGTTAGTCAGTGAGCTCCCCTTATCGTCATATGTTTTATATGAACATAAACATCAGTTAGTCAGAGAGATCCCCTTATCGTCATATGTTTTATATGAACATAAACATCAGTTAGTCAGTGAGCTCCCCTTATCGTCATATGTTTTATATGAACATAAACATCAGTTAGTCAGAGAGCTCCCCTTATCGTCATATGTTTTATATGAACATAAAGAACAGTTAGTCAGTGAGCTCCCTTTATCGTCATATGTTTTATATGAACATAAACATCAGTTAGTCAGAGAGCTCCCCTTATCGTCATATGTTTTATATGAACATAAACATCAGTTAGTCAGTGAGCTCCCCTTATCGTCATATGTTTTATATGACCATAAACATCAGTTAGTCAGTGAGCTCCCCTTATCGTCATATGTTTTATATGAACATAAACATCAGTTAGTCAGAGAGCTCCCCTTATCGTCATATGTTTTATATGAACATAAACATCAGTTAGTCAGAGAGCTCCCCTTATCGTCATATGTTTTATATGAACATAAACATCAGTTAGTCAGTGAGCTCCCCTTATCGTCATATGTTTTATATGAACATAAACATCAGTTAGTCAGAGAGATCCCCTTATCGTCATATGTTTTATATGAACATAAACATCAGTTAGTCAGAGAGCTCCCCTTATCGTCATATGTTTTATATGAACATAAACATCAGTTAGTCAGTGAGCTCCCCTTATCGTCATATGTTTTATATGAACATAAACATCAGTTAGTCAGAGAGCTCCCCTTATCGTCATATGTTTTATATGAACATAAACATCAGTTAGTCAGAGAGCTCCCCTTATCGTCATATGTTTTATATGAACACAAACATCAGTTAGTCGGTGAGCTCCCCTTATCGTCATATGTTTTATATGAACATAAACATCAGTTAGTCAGTGAGCTCCCCTTATCGTCACATGTTTTATATGAACATAAACATGAGTTAGTCAGTGAGCTCCCCTTATCGTCATATGTTTTATATGAACATAAACATCAGTTAGTCAGAGAGCTCCCCTTATCGTCATATGTTTTATATGAACATAAACATCAGTTAGTCAGTGAGCTCCCCTTATCGTCATATGTTTTATATGAACATAAACATCAGTTAGTCAGTGAGCTCCCCTTATCGTCATATGTTTTATATGAACATAAACATCAGTTAGTCAGAGAGCTCCCCTTATCGTCATATGTTTTATATGAACATAAACATCAGTTAGTCAGTGAGCTCCCCTTATCGTCATATGTTTTATATGAACATAAACATCAGTTAGTCAGTGAGCTCCCCTTATCGTCATATGTTTTATATGAACATAAACATCAGTTAGTCAGAGAGATCCCCTTATCGTCATATGTTTTATATGAACATAAACATCAGTTAGTCAGTGAGCTCCCCTTATCGTCATATGTTTTATATGAACATAAACATCAGTTAGTCAGAGAGATCCCCTTATCGTCATATGTTTTATATGAACATAAACATCAGTTAGTCAGAGAGCTCCCCTTATCGTCATATGTTTTATATGAACATAAACATCAGTTAGTCAGTGAGCTCCCCTTATCGTCATATGTTTTATATGAACATAAACATCAGTTAGTCAGTGAGCTCCCCTTATCGTCATATGTTTTATATGAACATAAACATCAGTTAGTCAGTGAGCTCCCCTTATCGTCATATGTTTTATGTGAACATAAACATCAGTTAGTCAGTGAGCTCCCCTTATCGTCATATGTTTTATGTGAACATAAACATCAGTTAGTCAGTGAGCTCCCCTTATCGTCATATGTTTTATATGAACATAAACATCAGTTAGTCAGTGAGCTCCCCTTATCGTCATATGTTTTATATGAACATAAACATCAGTTAGTCAGTGAGCTCCCCTTATCGTCATATGTTTTATATGAACATAAACATCAGTTAGTCAGTGAGCTCCCCTTATCGTCATATGTTTTATATGAACATAAACATCAGTTAGTCAGAGAGATCCCCTTATCGTCATATGTTTTATATGAACATAAACATCAGTTAGTCAGTGAGCTCCCCTTATCGTCATATGTTTTATATGAACATAAACATCAGTTAGTCAGTGAGCTCCCCTTATCGTCATATGTTTTATATGAACATAAACATCAGTTAGTCAGTGAGCTCCCCTAATCGTCATATGTTTTATATGAACATAAACATCAGTTAGTCAGTGAGCTCCCCTTATCGTCATATGTTTTATATGAACATAAACATCAGTTAGTCAGAGAGCTCCCCTTATCGTCATATGTTTTATATGAACATAAACATCAGTTAGTCAGTGAGCTCCCCTTATCGTCATATGTTTTATATGAACATAAACATCAGTTAGTCAGTGAGCTCCCCTTATCGTCATATGTTTTATATGAACATAAACATCAGTTAGTCAGAGAGATCCCCTTATCGTCATATGTTTTATATGAACATAAACATCAGTTAGTCAGAGAGATCCCCTTATCGTCATATGTTTTATATGAACATAAACATCAGTTAGTCAGTGAGCTCCCCTTATCGTCATATGTTTTATATGAACATAAACATCAGTTAGTCAGTGAGCTCCCCTTATCGTCATATGTTTTATATGAACATAAACATCAGTTAGTCAGTGAGCTCCCCTTATCGTCATATGTTTTATATGAACATAAACATCAGTTAGTCAGTGAGCTCCCCTTATCGTCATATGTTTTATATGAACATAAACATCAGTTAGTCAGAGAGCTCCCCTTATCGTCATATGTTTTATATGAACATAAACATCAGTTAGTCAGAGAGCTCCCCTTATCGTCATATGTTTTATATGAACATAAACATCAGTTAGTCAGTGAGCTCCCCTTATCGTCATATGATTTATATGAACATAAACATCAGTTAGTCAGAGAGCTCCCCTTATCGTCATATGTTTTATATGAACATAAACATCAGTTAGTCAGTGAGCTCCCCTTATCGTCATATGTTTTATATGAACATAAACATCAGTTAGTCAGTGAGCTCCCCTTATCGTCATATGTTTTATATGAACATAAACATCAGTTAGTCAGAAAGCTCCCCTTATCGTCATATGTTTTATATGAACATAAACATCAGTTAGTCAGTGAGCTCCCCTTATCGTCATATGTTTTATATGAACATAAACATCAGTTAGTCAGTGAGCTCCCCTTATCGTCATGTTTTATATGAACATAAACATCAGTTAGTCAGTGAGCTCCCCTTATCGTCATATGTTTTATATGAACATAAACATCAGTTAGTCAGAGAGCTCCCCTTATCGTCATATGTTTTATATGAACATAAACATCAGTTAGTCAGTGAGCTCCCCTCATCGTCATATGTTTTATATGAACATAAACATCAGTTAGTCAGAGAGATCCCCTATCGTCATATGTTTTATATGAACATAAACATCAGTTAGTCAGAGAGCTCCCCTTATCGTCATATGTTTTATATGAACATAAACATCAGTTAGTCAGTGAGCTCCCCTTATCGTCATATGTTTTATATGAACATAAACATCAGTTAGTCAGTGAGCTCCCCTTATCGTCATATGTTTTATATGAACATAAACATCAGTTAGTCAGAGAGCTCCCCTTATCGTCATATGTTTTATATGAACATAAACATCAGTTAGTCAGAGAGCTCCCCTTATCGTCATATGTTTTATATGAACATAAACATCAGTTAGTCAGAGAGATCCCCTTATCGTCATATGTTTTATATGAACATAAACATCAGTTAGTCAAACAGCTCCCCTTATCGTCATATGTTTTATATGAACATAAACATCAGTTAGTCAGAGAGCTCCCCTTATCGTCATATGTTTTATATGAACATAAACATCAGTTAGTCAGAGAGCTCCCCTTATCGTCATATGTTTTATATGAACATAAACATCAGTTAGTCAGAAAGCTCCCCTTATCGTCATATGTTTTATATGAACATAAACATCAGTTAGTCAGTGAGCTCCCCTTATCGTCATATGTTTTATATGAACATAAACATCAGTTAGTCAGTGAGCTCCCCTTATCGTCATATGTTTTATATGAACATAAACATCAGTTAGTCAGTGAGCTCCCCTTATCGTCATATGTTTTATATGAACATAAACATCAGTTAGTCAGAGAGATCCCCTTATCGTCATATGTTTTATATGAACATAAACATCAGTTAGTCAGTGAGCTCCCCTTATCGTCATATGTTTTATATGAACATAAACATCAGTTAGTCAGTGAGCTCCCCTTATCGTCATATGTTTTATATGAACATAAACATCAGTTAGTCAGAGAGATCCCCTTATCGTCATATGTTTGTTTATGCTGTGGGTTGTTTTTTAAAACGCTGGCCTCATGAATTCTTTCCATAACAAAGCAGAACGACTGTAATGTGATATGCAGATCTGAACCAACACTGCTTTAGTATCAGCTGTTAACTGTTACATACAAATAAGAATTTATATACCACGACTTCAAGGAAACTTTTAGACATTTAAACAGGCAAGCCTATCACACTGGGAAACACAAGTAGAACTCAATACAATATCTCAAACGTTCACAAGTTGCGAAGGTGCCAAACACACTGTGCTGAGTTCACTAGCGTCCTTGAGCTGTTATCCAATCCTTACTATCTCAGCAATGTCGTAATACGTCAAACTTTCCGACAAAATGCCATCAAGGTGTCGGATTACCATCTGGCAGATAAAGTATTCTAGAAGTTAATAGAAGTCACAGATTATTTATGACACCACGTGGTGGTGCTAATGCTAGAAAATTTCTACAATGTGTCGGCCAAGGTGTGACTCTTGACACTTTAGGTGTACACCGCTGATATTTGCTTATTTTGAAAGTAAATCAGCTACCACGAGCATCGACTGGTTCTGACACTTAAAGTACTTGGTCACCTCAGTTACGATTAACAATGGCGAGTTAAGGCACATGACGTTAACAATTAGGAATGTCCATTGATGTCCCCTGTGAGTTATACCTAGAACGCTGGAGGAATCTTAACTATGTTTGATGCAGGTTCGCTCTGCTGTTGTCGAAAATATCCTTGATTATATCCTTGGATATTCAGAAACGTATTTGCTAAATTGTAAGGCATGATTCCTGTAAGTAACGAGAGTTGAGTCTAATTACGGTTCCAAATCTGAGTGTACATGTACTTGCTTGTAGCACGTTGATAAACAAGCGTCTTTATTCTTCTTCTATATTGTCTGTTACTCCCCAGAAACGTTCTGGCATACCGCCCTTAACTACTTCACACACATCCACTATTTTCCATGAGATTGTCCCAGCAATTCTGCTCTCGTCTACAGAGGGGTACCACCCTAGCAGGCAATTCATTATATCAACACACTGCAGTATAATTATATAATTGCACGTTACAGTTTCTGAAACTTATTTAAAAAGTTACACATGAACTTGTTTTGAGATGGCAAGACGTAGATATTCAGAAAATACATGATGGTAAATATACTGAGGGAAAAAAATAAGGGATCAGGTGAAAGCACAAGTGTTCCTATATCATTTTCACGGTTTCATCACAAGCTTGTCTCGCACAGCTTGTGAAAAAACTGGAAAAAATTGAAAAACTCAGAGATTATAGACATGTATCCAACATACATGCGCGTGCCATGTTCCGTGAGATCAGTGGTTTCGTCCTTGAGACGTGCAATACGTTGTTGCACGTGCATTGCGGGAAAGAGAAACAGATCAAATGAATACCACACAATACTTTCAGTTTGGAAAGCTCAACCCCTGCCCTTGCGATCGTTCAAACATGAAACGGCTATTGAAACGCATAGCATGCCAAGGCTAACGTCCGCACAATGTCATGAAGCCACTGTGATGCTCTGTGGGGGAACGTCTCAACGACAAGGGGCTGCAAATTTCCACTACCCCCGGAACACCATTTCTGCACTGGTCAAACGCTAACGTTTACATCCTCACGGGATCAGACCACGACATCCCACAATACGACCTATCCTGACACATCCTGATCGACAAGCTCGCCGAATGTGGTGCCGAAATCATGTCCGCGGACCCTTGTTTTGGTGGAGACCTGTTGTTTCTACAGATGAGTCCAGGTTTAACATATCCCATAGTGATGGATGTCAACGCGCCTATAGACGCGTAGGAGAACGTATGCACAGGTCTGTGTCTTGGAGGTGAATCGCTTTAGTGGTGATTCCGTCATGATTTGGGGTGGATTTAACAGCACGCCAAAGAACTCCTTTGGTTCAGGGCTACAGGGATTTCAAATTCGTCGACCCGTGGCAATTCATTTTCTGCAACATCATGGCCTTGGGCTAACCTTCCAACAGGACAATGCCCGCCCTCACACGGCAAGGTTTTTTTTTGCAACATCACAACATTGACTTACTGCCTTGGCCTGCAAATTCACCGGATCTCTCCCTGATAGAGCATGTTTGGGACGAGATGGATCGACGTCTACGCCGTCTTCCTCATCCTCCAGATAACGTCCTTGACCTTCCAACAGAACGAGAGAATCTGGCGTGACATCCCACAAGCCTTCCTTGCACGTTTGATAGGCTCTATGCGTCGTCGATGCACCGCTGTTCTCAATGCCGATGGTGGACAAGCCCGTTATTGAGCTTGTGACATGGTCGTTTGACCCCTGTCCCGCCTGTGGACTCGCGACGTCATTGTGATTGACTTTTCAGTTGAAATTCTCCCCACTAGTTAAGGTCTCATGATCTCTCCATTAAAGTTTACACGTACCTTTGACATTGTTGTCGTACGTACCAACTGGGATAATATTTTGACAATGCACAGTTTCCTTATGTGGCTAGTATATATGGATTAATAAACACGTGACATCACAGAACATGAGTATTAATTGACTGATTTCCAAATTAATGAAAAAATAAGTGATCCGTAAAAATGAATGTGCTTATCGCAGTGTATTGCAGAAAACAGCGCTCAGACGGCCACTTTTGGAATGGTCATTGCGTTTACTATTTCGAATTTAGGTTTTAACAATTAAATATTGATAAGTAATTTCTTTCAATATCCAAATGATGTACATAATGAATTAGGTTTGGCATTTCCTGAGTAGACGTGTCCTCAGGATTTGCTATATGGTCATGTACCCCTAGGTGTGGAACTAGGAAAGGTACTGTAACTTTCAAAAATTACCATCAGAAATAGCAGCAACATCCCAATATTTAGTCGAGTCAATGGGCGCAATTATAGAGGTTAAATAACAAACAGGATACTACGGTCGCGTCTTTTGAGAGATATGCATATCAAGGAATTCCAAGTAACATTGCACTTGGCGAGGATGGACGAACTAAATATGGTGTGTGTGTTCATATAAAACAGGCAATTACCATTTCATTCAACACGTACGTATCATAAGTCAGGGATCTATGGCAACGATATAACTGTATCCCATTCCTCTCCAGCTGGTGACAGATACAACATATTTCCTATGAGAAAGACATATTGTTCCTATGCAGTAGGCACGATGTGATAATTCTGCTAATCGCTTAGCATCTGAAAATATGTAAGGACGCATTTTACAGAAGAACGTGTCCTTTATTTAGGTATGAAGTTTTGACAGAGACTATGGTAGAGATAGCGGTGTACATTTACGCTCAACTTTACGGTAGCAAATCGAGCTACCGTCATTCTATTTTTACTAGCCCGAGGACGTTTTACCTAGCATCGGGGTACCAGCCTAGTGTCTATTTCGAACGCTGGTCACACAGTGTAAGTATTTGAGTGAGGATTTTGGCTCGCATTATGTTCAACATCCGAAGAGACTGCGGCATGTGACAGCTGTGATTGGAAGTAAAATAGTATAAAATGTTTATTTTTCTTAAAAGGACATCCGTCCTATAATTATAAGTTAGTGTGTTCACCTTCCTGTGAGCGGAACGTTAACAGGACAAGTTGGCAAGAAATTGTGTTTTATTGTAATTTAAAGGTCAGACTGTACCCGTGTGTACGTGGAATTTCTGTTGACAGCCAGGGCCTAGACTTTCGAAGCCCTCTATCGCTAAGATAGTCGTACGTTAATGGCACTTGCGGCTGCCTTAGCGCTAAGACAGTTTTGAAATCTAGGCCCTGGATGACTGAAAAAATATGAGGTTATTCTAAAAGTCTATGGGAAAACATTTGGTGTTGTGTAACCATCAGGGACGGCCCTTTCGAGATTATAGAGTGACCTGCCGTGGCTGGGTCGTTTGGTTGTTTTGACTCCCGGTGATGGTTCTCGTGTGTTTGATGAAAACTAGTGTTGCTAGAATACTCTAGAACTGTAAAGGCTACACAAAGAATGATTGTCTATCATTAGCAACTTTATCAAGTTCATCTGCTGTCATTGACAACAACCCTCAATCAGTATATTTATTGTCATGTATCTGTGAATCTTTGTTTAGTTAATATTCTAGATATGTGACCCCACATTTTAGATTTCTGACTCAACTGCACAGTACTAGAAGTCTGTACTGTCATCCTTGTAACTTTGTTCAAGGTTATTCAATGAGCATTTGAATATAACAGACCTGTTTCTGTTGTATTGTGCAGGTTGAAAGGGGACTCATAAACCTTTTGTGACAGTAATTTTATAACCGTAACAAAAGACGTACTCCAGCAGTTGTAGTCAGTGTGTGTCAGGCATAAGTACACACGCAAATATAGAGGTACAGTGGATACTCCTGATAATGTGCTTGAATATTTTGGGGCCGTTTGTGTCGATCATTTTGGCTAGTTCATGTCTGTATGGTTGGTGGTATGCCGGATTCTCATGCTGGTCCATCGGCGTCATTTTGTTGCAAAAGATCCCGTGAGAAGAACCTCTCACGTAATTGATTCTTTGTCGTCAGCCATTTCCGGAAGTGGTTTCAGTGTACCATTCAAACTTTCCTCCACTACTCTAAAATATTTCGTTGTAAAAGCATGACCATTAATGAAAACGAACCATTTCCATCATGTCCGATTCAATACCTGTTGTAGTTTGTACCATACGTTCCCATGTGTTTGGATGTGAAAAACGGACTAAAATTATCTATTTGTTGACGGGTGTCACCTGTGGAGCAGGACACGCTCGCTCGTGGTATCATCGTTGTGGGATAGTAATTAGTAATTCGGAACTACTTTTAGCACATAATTCTAAAGGACGCGGAAGGAGTTTTAGTGGTTAGATATTACTTCTGTATTTAGTCAAACTTGACGTTTCAGAGTATAATCTTCTTTGTTGGGTGCTTGGAATAAAACAGGAAATATCAGTACATGTGGATTTAAGAATTATATGTGCGTATCGTATATCTTGTGGTGGGTTCTATATGCAGCTATAGCCTTATTTTAAGTTATTACATCTTACAAAAATTGTTTTATATATTTTTATACGATCATTTGGTGCCCAAGGCGTTCGATACCCCACATGGCTACTATGTGTGAAGCCCATGCAGGTGTTCCCCGCCATGTTATTGCTGGAATATTGCTAGAATATTGCTGGAAAGGCGGCGTAAAACCAAACTCACTCACTCCATTTCTGGCCTTCTTCGAATGGGCGATCATCGAAATCAGTGTGAAATGCATAATAATAACAACAAGTATAGCCATTTACTACACTGAAAATGTTATTTCTTGCAATACAGTGAAACACATGGTTTTTTCATTCATCCGACCCGTGAAGGTCTTGGGGTAGAATAGGCCTTCAGCAACCCATGTTTGCCAAAAAAGGCGACTATGCTTGTCGTAAGAGATCTAACGGGATCGGGAGGTCAGGCTCGACATGTCATCGGTTCCCAGATCGATGCTCATGTTGTTGATCACTGGATTGCCTGGTCCAGACTCGATTAGTTACAGACCGCCGCCATATAGCTGGAATATTGCTGAGTGCGGCGGAAAACTAAACTCACTCACTTACTCACTCACTATTCATTCATCCAGTAACATTTATGACAATAATGTCGCATACCATGATCATTTTTGTAAGTTGTTTTTCTTCGTTTTACTGATGTAATGGTGTTCTCAGTCTTTCTCATCTTTTACAGTTTTTCACAAATGAAGATGGATGGAAGGGCTCCGCAGTAATTCATCGCATCTTACACTAAGTGTTTTGGATTTGACACGAAACACACTGATTCGTATTTCCGAATCTAACTGATCAAAAATAGAGTTTGTAAATGTTAGCTAAAATGCCTGAATAATCATGGGACTGTCGCAAGTTAATCGATGATAGCGGTTCAGTATATATTTCCGGAAACCAAACATAGTCGTTCATTATCTGTGTACTCAAATTCCAAGTGGAAGAACTATACAACTGGGACATTGTATTTCACTCCACTGCACGACACTTAAATAATTTAGCTAGCTTCTAGTTGTCTTAAATCTTCGACATTTAAAACTCAACTGGCCGTCCGGTGCGTTGTGAGCGATTACAAAAATAGGCCAAGAACAATCACATTTTTGTGCTAATCACACTTTTGATCCATCTGGCGACCGTCATCACTTTTGGAAATGCGAATAGCAGAGAAAAGATATTTAAATGATTATCGTTCAAGATTCATGCTGGAATTGGATAGTAGTTTGACGCAGATAAGTAACCCAGACCACAGTTAAATGTCAAATGGAATTACTGGCCGAAGTTTCGGGGGCATACCACGAGAAAGACGTGCTAACGGGACCAATATGTTTTGCAAACAGTTTCTTTGCATTTATTCTCTCCCTAAACGAACCGCATATATGTATTTTCACGAACTCAGCCTGCTAATTTAAAGTGAGATAACGTCAAAGTCGAATCAGATGCAAACATATATAATGACAAATCACATTTCTGTAGTATGTACAGTTTATAAAACGTTCAGTAACTGAAGGTGTGCATTTCATGTACAGACACCAGCATCATGAATGCGTTTCATTTGTGGGTGAGTATAGTAAATGTAAAAGACCTTGGTTTACAATTGAATGTAGGTGATATATATGTAGTACAACTTAACAAAGAATACACAATGGCATGCAATTATTGAAACACGATAAAATTCTTTACTTTTATGTAACTGTTTTATAGACAACTAATATTTCAAATGTCACAATATAAATTGAAAACATCAGACTGTGACAGGCACTATCTACAATCTCTAGCGTCTGTACCTAAGCTCAGTTTCATTTCATTTATATATATAATGAATCGAATATGACCAATTTTGACAGCATTGCATTAAAGAAATGTAGGAAAGAGATACATGTTGTTTTTTTTCACATGCTTGCTATCACCACCAAGATCCATCTACATACGTTTCCTACTTTCATGACAACAAATACAATATACTGAGGCATGACCTGCGTTGTTTGTAAACAGACCCGGTTACGGAAGAAAGTTGAACTGTTTGAACATCTATTTTGCACATGTTTTTCAGTTTATGTGAACGTTTCTATCCAAATGTGTGGAGTGTAACAACGTTGTGATGTGAGGACGCTAAATCATGTTTACCCTTCATTCTGCGCTCTCTCAAAGTATCCCAAGCTCATTCATAATCCAGTCATTGGTGTCGAGTATATATGAGAAGACCCGTTACAATCCTGGCTGCTTCGTACCGGAGGTGTTTTAATTGTGTGTCTTCTCGTGTACAGCGATCTCATTATTAGAATACTCAAAATATATTCATGCATATTACATTACTTTTTGGATCGCGTCTCATCTCCACAAATATGTCGTCTTCGTCTTTGGGCATAACATTTTAGAAGATCATTCTGATGTGTTATCTGCATAAACTATTCCACTTTGGAGTTTCCATTTATGACAAAACATCATGCAACGGATTCTTCTCTTATATGATGATAAATAAACATGACTATAAATTTTAAATATGTAACTACAATTGAAACAACTGCTTTTTATAAATACAGGCGTTTTTCCATTAAATGGGCAAACGCTTTATAAGTTTATACTGAAGTATGAAAGACTTCAGCCGTTGAGAAAATCAGTGTTGTCATTGTAGTGACAAACAATTGATATGTGCATTGCAGAGGAAATATCACTTCACCTGAACTACCTCATGGTGTCACAAAGATTTCTGTCCAGTGTCTTGCTAGACAACACAATAAAGGACAATGTAGATATATACATTTTATCGAATACATTTGGTCAGGAAATCTGGGCATCGGATAACCAAACTGTCACCGGTGATCTGATCGCCGACATTTAAGGCCACGCGCCTAGTTTGGACTAAATTAGTGCAGGTTTCTGACATTTTTCGAATACCAAACCATGTCTGTCTGTGTGCATGAACAGAACGTGAACAGTCATTTAGTTCTGTGAGATGTAAACATGAGGCAGATGGTCCCTTGAAGTATTGCGATACACCTGCATCACACACCGGGGGGCCAGAGTATTGTTAGGGTTCGCCCGTGCCGTGTGTGTACATCTGTCTCGGCCTTTCTTCTGGCCTGTCTAGTCGTCATGAAGAAATGTTATATGTGCCGGCAGGTGGGTTGATTGTTATCCCTTACAGATGGGGGAGAATCTTCATTTTGAAATATTTTCTCGGATTGTTAATGTCCTTGAAATATAGCTTAACAAAAGCTAGAAAATTCCCTGTGGAATATGATGTATCTTGTATCGTTAAAACGTCACTATTACATTCCACTCGATGACGGGTACATCATATGTCAAAAGTCACAGGCAATATTGTCAAAGCAGGCAATATCCTCTAGTCTTCATTTTTGCTGAAACACATTTGATGGAAAATACTAACAACGATTTATTGATAAATGAGCCAATGAGAAACAAACAAATCCAAAAACCCAAAACCATTTTTAGGGAGAAGCAGGTGTGAATTATATGTATTCCCGTGAAAGAATGCCTGAACCAGAGAATATTCACAATGGCTTGATGTGGTAAATGTTATTGTCAACACAAACTTCAGTGATATTGTCAGCAAAGCAAGGATAAAGCATTCAACATTGAGCATAACATTACAATTGTTGGTGATAAAAATGAAATGTGCTGTCATAAAAAAAGATTGAAAGTAAGGAAGCATGTGAAAATCTAACTGAGCCCGCCGGGGTAACTCAATCGACTCGCGCACTTTCCTGTGTTAATCATTTAAGGCATATATCATTGATAGGGGTGGTGCTGATTTCGATAGTAAAATGGGTGATCATAATGGCACATAAATAATTACATCAAGACATATGGATGCAAAAGTAGCATATAAAACGAACGTCGGCTGATCTGCTCGCATATAAAATACTAACTGGAAAGAATTGTTTTTGGACTGCTCAAACGTAAATAATAAATGTAATTGTTCCTATGGGCAGGTTTGTAAGCATGCACAGAAATGTATTTCTTCAATCTTCAAGGATCTTTACCAATAGACGAAACAAAACCTCCCAAACCACCTAAGAGAAGAGTCCTAAAACAATTTAAACGTTTAGCAGATATGTTATCATAAACGAAACAACACACAAATGTCTAAACCATAAAATGCCATGCACAAGATTTTGATATTGTGACCTATGTATCAACTGATATTGAAGATAATCCCCAATAGAGGAAATGATCAAGATGTGTTGTTACAACTCTGTCTCGCGCAATGTTTAGCCAGCCATTTTGTAGAATTTCCACATCACTACTAATCGCTAATGTCACAATGTTATACTTTAGGAGGTTACTGTAAAGATTGAATGCAACATATTCAGTGAATTCAGTGAGGCTGTCTTTGACTCCATGGTCGACGAAAAGGTATGACCCTGGATATGCCATACCAGTCATGGATTATATATTGTATTTTTTTTGTGTTTGTTTTTTTTTTCTCGTTTTTTTATTCATTTTGTTTTGTCGTCTTGGAAAACAACTATAGTAGGTTCAGGAATTATATCAAAACCAGTAGCCGAATATATCCCGAAAGGGATACCCTTGGGCATAAAGGAACCAGGAGGTGCTACTCGTTTGGAACAGTCACTAAATGTCAGTGATGACACCAGGTGTTCAAAAAAGATTACTACTGTCCTTCTATACCAGTATCAGCAACTACTCAAATGGCCATGGTCATGTCAAAAATTAAGCATTACAAAAAAGTAGAAGACTTAACAGAAATGCATAACTTAAAAGTGCTTGGGTCAGTTAATGCGTTTGATTTCTGGAAGACTAAACAAAAGGAGTCTTTAGAGATCAAGAGTTGCATCCCTTCAACAGATCTGGCAAAATCTCTCTCTCTCACGTGAATGTATTGATTGAACTTGGCTGTGATGTGTTGGCTTGTCTCCTCGCTTCGGCTTCAGTGGTGAAGACATGTTGATAGTCTGTTCATCAGTGCTTTTAACCTCGTTAGACATGGCCCCGTCAATCCGGACATCTAGAAATACGGTCGACAGACGTTTGGAACATCTATGTATCGTTGATGAATATCACTGCGCACGTTAATGCAGATGTTTGTTACCCAGTCGAGTTCATAGAGTACGGTTCTGTCATTGCTCTTACACATCATACAGGTCATCAGCTTTTCATGTGATCGTCATTCCCCAGCCATACGTGGTGTATTGCCAGGAATTCTCCTTCGATATATCAGAAATTATGATGAGAATAATGTTTTTGCACACCTCAAACCATATCTTATATTTGTAATAGTATTATTGTATCTTACACTAATGATGGCTAGTCTGAAAGAAGTTGATGTTTTGAATACGTTTTTAGGCTTCAAGTTCTTAATTTCTTTCCGGTACTGGCCTGAATCATTTTCTAACACTTTTCATCATTGTCAATTATACACCTTACAGCCTGGAACTCCAACAGAACGCTTGATAATCGCATCTATAAACATATATAAGAAGTTGTCAATCCATGGTATTCCTCTTAATCATGTCCGCTTCTAAATGGCATTTAAAGAGGCAGAACAATAGCACTCTGAAAGGGTCATGGCATACACTACAAGTCTTTGTTGATATATGAGACACAGAGATGATTTCAATTCCTCGCTTTCACATGAATTTTCACATGTATTTATTAATTACTTTCATGCTCATAAGAAGATGCGCACACGAGCATTTCTTTGGTGTCGTTTGAAAAATCACTCATAAGATCCAAACAATAATAATGTCCCGATCCTGATATACATCAGCAATCTTCAGTTGTCAAGTTGATGTATGATATCACACACACACACACACACACACACACAGAGAGAGAGACATATATATAGATATATATATATATATATGTGTGTGTGTGTGTGTGTGTGTGTGTGTGTGTGTGTGTGTGTGTGTGTGTGTGTGTGTGTGTCATTGTATCATTGCGTCCTGATAAGTGGTACGGCCATCGACCATTTGTTTACCTGGTCGATGATGTCGCTGTACAATATTTCAAGTCGGCGTCAAACAACATTCATTTATCACACATAACAAAACAATACAATAGCTCAACGGAAATTATGTTTTATTTCACCGGCTAGAAGTCCATAGATTACTGGGTGCACAACTGTGTTCTGTCTTGCCAAATATTTTGCAACGTCGTTTAAGCCCTCATAATTGGCACGGGTGATAGATACCACTTGACCATAAATCGGACCACTTCTAACATTGGCAAAAATTGGAAGCTTTGTGACGTATGCGTTCTGAGAATTGCTTTGATTTTTCCCTCTGAAGAATTCCGTCGAATGTTATCGTATTTGAAATATATTTCTCAATGAAGAATGTCATAGAATCTTATTGCATTTGGGCTGTTTTTCTTTCTGAAGAATGCCCCAGAATGTTATTGCATTAGAAATAGACTTCTTTCTGAAGATTACCCTGGAATGTGATTGTATTTTGAATATTTCATTTTCAAAATGAAGACCTGCAAGTACTACGTCTCTGAGGTACATTGTATTTACGTCCAATATATTCCCGAAGAACGTCGTTCTGTTGTATTGTATTTATGTCCTATATATTCCTGAAGAACGTCGTTGTTGTATTGTATTTATGTCCTATATATTCCTGAAGAACGTCGTTGTTGTATTGTATTTATGTCCTATATATTCCTGAAGAACGTCGTTCTGTTGTATTGTATTTATGTCCTATATCTTCCTGAAGAACGTCGTTCTGTTGTATTGCATGTGTCCTCTATCGCTAACCATGCACTATGATCTTGAAATGATGACGTAAAACCCCTCTAAAATGAAACCTTCATGTATGCATAAATTTCCTAAATGAACCTTAATAGTAATGCAGCCTGAAACACATATCTACCCCTTAACTAAAGTCGTCCAGAATGAAGGCTTTCAGATGAACAGGTCGGTCGAATTGATAATGTTTCGGTATGTAGTGAAAGGCGTATCGCACTGTACAGATCGTTCCCTACATCAGAGCAACAAGTCTGTCCTTGTTAGTTCAGGACATCTAACAGGTAGTAGCGACGTGGAGGTCATCACAAGTCTGTGGGGAATTGGAACAGAAGGACTTGAATGCAGACGCCTTTAGTTTGGTGATGTACATCCTTTTGGCACCAGCCAGACTGGTTAGGTCCTCACAGTCGCCGACAGCAGGGAGAACGTCAGGTTTTGGGTGACTGGACATTTCCTCTGAAGATCAGATTCACATCAGTGAGTCGACTAGATATAATGCAAGTGTGAGTAGGATTTAAGCACTGGCGTGTACATCCACAGAATAGACTTTAACCATAGAGGGAAACGAACTCTAGTTCAGTGCGAAAGAATAGTACCCTCCCAGAATGCTTATTCATAAAGTGAATCTGGAATTCATGTGATCTGGTATTCCATACCAACAGCTAGTGCAATTCACATATGAAATGTAAGGTTTCAAACCCAACTGCTCGGATCTGTATCTTGGATGTCGGTCACTGGGCTGTCAGTCTTGTCCAGACTCGAATGTAAACAACAAACACCTTCATACATGACAGATAGATACAAACGCCCATACACAGATGTATGCATACATACAGTCACACACAGACACGTGCATAAAGACGCGGACACGCATACAGACAGACACACCGACAGACCGACATACAGACGCGGACACGCATACAGACAGACACACCGACAGACCGACATACAGACGCGGACACGCATACAGACAGACACACCGACAGACCGACATACAGACGAGGGCGTGCACTCGCATTACCTTCACACTTGGACGGCAGATTAGCGGGAGTCCAGTGACCACTGCTGCCACACACGACCCACTTGCGTCCGTCAAAATTGTCCGGCAGGGTGTAGCCTCGGACACAACCCACCAGGCAGAACCGGCCGAACTCAGGGCGCCAACTGTTGCACAATATGTAGCCGTTTTCAGGGGCAGACAACTCGGGACACCTCATGGCTGGAATATCATAGAAGATAGTAGTAAAATATTAGAAAACTTAATGAATAATGATTTCTTTCTTCCGTGAGTGTTTCCCTACAGATTCTTGTACCTGCCCGACAACGGTCCAAGAATCTTATCGAAAAGTCACACTCACGGAATACAGCTGGTCATAAATGTGGTCAATACTGTACTCCACAGATTCTAAAATGCCAGTCACAAAAGACAGTGGTGGATTGGCAAGTTTATAATTACAACTTAATCTGTAACTACGAAACAAAAACACTTAGTCTTATTTTTGAATTCCACAGTCTCAGTAAAGTAGAGACAGTAGTAATTTTTAGGGGTTGACACCCATCCTTTTGCTAGACGAATTATGTTTACTGGTGGTGTAGACGTTATTGAATAACACATAAACTAACAAAGACATAAAGATGAAAAATATTTACACTTTGATTCCCCCGATCATACACTAAGAATGGTGTGTAAGGAGGGAGATGTTATATTGAAAGCTATTTACATATTTTGTTCGATCATAAACTTGGAAGTTATCATGTTCTGACTATGAGGTATCAAATCCTGATAAAGACCTCTGAAGCGGGCAACGTGACACGTCTGCAGCGGACATATTATAATGAGTTTATGACGCTTATAATACTTACGCCTGACCTTGACCGTGAACTCGCATTTGGCCTTGAGTCCATTGACCCTCTTTGTTCCTACGTACTGCACACCGAAGTCACCCCACGGGAAGTCAAACTTGTTGTCGGGGTAGTTTGAGATGACGTCAACCTGCGTTCCCTGGGGGTCTGTAAAGGTGGGCAGGGCCCAGGTGTGATACTTCTTCCGCGAAGTCGTGTTGAGACTGACGTCAGAGGAACAGTTTACTACTTCAGGGGGTGTACTGTCTGTAAGACAAAATATAAATTGTGTCTTTTGACCATTGAAGCATGGTTATGGTGGCATATTCATCACCAGTGAAAGTGAAAGAGAACGTATATTATGAAGCAATGCCTCGTATACTTTTGGTGGTTGTACAGAACAGGAAGAATAATTAAAATACGGGATGCGCAGATAGATACTGAAAGCCAGTATAGGCTTCACGTGTTGGGAATCGAACCCGGGTTTTCGGCGTCACAAGCAACCACTATGATACCCTACCGCCGTCAACCCGATGTACAGCCTCAGAGAACACTATTTGTATGATTATTGCGACTCCGAGGATTCTTAGATTTAATAGATTCCATTTCACCATCAAGATCTTCTCTGAAGTCGGTTACTATATTTTCATGATAATATTCGATAGTGCTCAAATGTTGAACACCCTGGACACTAACATTACATTTCGGGCCACACAATAAAGCTACCACTAAATATAGGTTGAACAGTGTGGTTACTTTATTCATAGGCGGATCAGGTTGGGGGAGTTGGGGGGACATTGAAACTCGGGTGGAAATAAAGTGTGCATCCACCTTTCTCCAAATGCTGTTTCCGCCCGTCATTGCTTTTTAAACAAAATATATTGATCACTCCTTGACCGGTTTCTGGATAAACAAGAGTGTTTTAATTTGGAGACCAAACCACTTCATGACAACATTTCAAGGAGCAATACTTGGTTCCCATGACATATCTCCTTGTGACTGACTTGTGGTTGACAATTCCAAATTTGTGGCACCAGTGACCAAAAGCGTAAAGGCGCTGAGCTCGTCGCTCGAAGCACCACAAGAAACTGTAACGATAAAACCATGCGTGGAAATTTTTGTGTGGAGTTTGAGACCATAATGAGGTGCAAGTATAGACGTCACCGTAAAGGTAAACAGTGAATTTGATGCTGCACGTTCTTCAAGCATTTGGTGTAAATAACCTATGTTCATTTTCCTCTGTTCAAATCATCTTAAGTGAAATAACTTCTACTTTGCTAACATATTTGTACTTGCAGAGGTTATGGGAGAAGTTTTGAGTTTCCTCGTAAAGAACACGGAAATATAGTTAATATATAATATATAACGATGGTCGTGACTACTCCTGTTTCCATGTAACTGAGCATTACGTACCTGAAAATGTCAGCTTGAATCAATCAATATCAGCTATAGACCAAATTACTCCGAGACTGCACATTTCACATTTGATGTTGAACAAAAGGTTATCAGTTCTGCAAATTATTTAAATGCAGTGTAGAGCCAAAACGCATGTTCAGTCTAAATCAGTAACCTTCGTCAGACACCCACATTACAGCAACCGCTGTATACTCATCACATATTGATATGAGAGGAGACGTCAGTCGGTTGTGACGTCATTACCTAGTACGTCACAATACCTGTGCGTAGTAGGTCAACTATGAGGTTTGCATTGCGTCATGTGCTGGTTTTACCAAACTCACTACACTGGACCAGCAGGATGTTCTTATAGATAATATGAGGCCTAACTTTATAGCGTCATATAAATGATGTTCTTTATCACGGACCCGTGAAGATGTGGGTTAGAATTGAGGTTCAGTAACTCATGCTTGTCGTGAGAAGCGATTAATGGAAAAGGGTGGTCCGATCCGCTGACTTACTTGACACATGCTTCCAATGGTCCAGAATGGATTATTTACAGACCGCCGCCATATAGCTGGAATATTGCTGAGTGCGGCATAAAACTAAACTCACTCACTCTATCACGGTATTAGGTATTGAATCAAGGACTGGTCAGGTCTCCTGAGAAAGAAAATAAACAGCAATCCAATCTCCGTTGACATTGACCTGAAACTCTTAAAAAGTGTAGCCAAATACATACCTATCTGACAATTAATCCCAGATAATCCCTCCGGGCACTGACAATGGTATCCCACGTCATCTTCCAAACATATCTGGCCTTTTGGGCAGGGGTTATCTTTACACGGGTCTGTCGCTGGAACAGGAAGGTATTCTGACATATGGTATACGTGGTCCTGGCTATTCAAAATGTATGTTCTCTTGAAGAATTAATGCACTTTACGTTCTTCCGCATTATCCTTTCCCGTTCCTGCTGCTGGACTGAATTATCTATGATTCACCGTATGCTAGGTGTCATATGCTACTAGAATAAATTAACTGTGATTTATGTGATGTTATGCCATTTGTCAACGTAATATGACTTGTTAATAACGTGGCATGTGGTGTTTTCGCTCATGACTCTTTGACTGTTTATAAAATCGACATTTGTATGATTGACTCTGGGCATAGTGACACACCTGTGATGTCAAAACGTACCGGACAAAACCAGCATCTTGTGTGGCCATCATTGGCGTTGAAGCAGACGTGCCAACAACGACGCCTAGACGACACAAAGCTTGGGGAATCAATGCCTGAATCAATTTCCCATTTCATCCCGGGCGTGCTCATTAGTGGAGCAACAGAAACGATGGACACCAAAACTGTGGTTAGCAGACTGCCGTCTCATGACACAAATGCCATATGCGGCGTCAAGCAAATAATAATTTCATTGTTAGCCAAATCTGTTTAACGCCGTGTGCTACTAGAGGGGCGATTCAAGCTTAACATTTTCGCAAGCATCTGGTATAATGACTGTTTTCAGTAATCAGCTCGTTTCACTGCAACTTTTCACTGCTATCTCCCCTGTACACCAAACGGAAATTGCTTCTGAGGATGGTCAAAACCATGTATTCTTTAGCACTGATCTTCTACACTGAAACAAACCCACTATATCTAATATATACTGAACCAGATTCAATACTCGACATTAGACTGAATGTCACAGTGGAGGTAATGTATTTTGAAAACACAATTTGTATCATGCTACTACCAGGTAACTAACATCCGGCATTAAGTCTATCCATGGATGCTAGTGTGTGAGACGCGGGAACTGTCCTTTTTAATTAAACTTGCAATTTCGATGCATTTTCATTAACGCTTGCATTCCAATGCACGTGAGGTCAGTGTTGACAATACTCGCTCTATGTCTGTCGCTGAGCCCATACTGGAAAGGTTCACATATAATTGCCACGTGCATACCTCAGCCAGATACAAGGAAGAATACACCATCACAGTTATTACAAATAATGTAGGAGTCGCGTTTCTAATTTTGATATCCAATATAAGTTTTAAATTAAAAGGTTTTCATCTGAATAAACACATTTGGAAAGTAGAGGAATCAATTTTCTTACAACTGGTGTTTGTTTTTGAGAATGTACTTATATTACCCAGGATCAAAGTCACTGAATACCATCGGGGACAGAAGGTGAGAGTGAATCCATATAAAGTCTAGGACACGTCTTGAGAGTTTTCGTTTTACTTCAAAACCTTTTACATACAATATTCTCGGCTCATGTTATCTCTTAATGGGCATTTGGCTGATATTTCTTATCTATACGACCTCGGTTGTATGTCACGTCATATCGTCTCTGTTCCCGAGGCAATGACGCCTCACATGCACTTTCATCGTTCTGTATAAGTATCAAAATCGATAAAAATGATCCCTCATTATTAAGGCGTATGTGTTTATTTTTGTAAGGCGTTTACTGGCATAAAATTAAATTACTCTAAACTGACTGTCTAGCTATGTATTAGCTAAGGGAGCAGTGCAAGTGAAAACTACGAGGAAGGTGTACATTGACGCTCCAGAAAATAAGGCCATTTTCATGTAACGCCCGTAACAACAGAACAAATAAAATGGTTTCTGTTTTATAAAGTATATATCTCATACTGAAAGTAATGGACACCTTTCACCAGGGACGTACGGTGTAAACAGCTTATTTACAATGGTAAAAAATATTGCATATACATTTACAATTCTAAAAGTGTATAACGTTTACAACTCTGTTGGTTCCATTTACCCTAAACGTATGTCTGGTAATCCCGAATATGCGTAGAGATATGTATTTTATACATTCAGATAATCTCTACTTTTTACAACTTTGTAAAATTTTGAAAATGTTATGTTAAATGACACTTCTACAGAAAGAGTTTCGGTTAAAGGTAACAGAGAATTAAGTTTCTCACAGACACATTTGGGCAAGGCGCCCTCCCAGCCTGAGAGTCCACATGACAACTGAGATTTCCCATCAAGCTTGTAGTTGGCGTTGCAAGTGAAGGTGATGCTGTCACCGTATGTAAAGTTCGAACCGCTCACTTTCCCGTTTTCTAATGTCGGGGTTCCACATTTCACATCTGGAAAAAAATGACGACGGGTTAGTAAAATTAGAAACAATATTAATTCATTTTCCCCGGGGTATGGGATGTCGAAAAGAGGTGTTTTTCCCGATTTAGACACATAAAACGCTTTGAGGGAAATCATAAGCATCAAGTTGTTGGTTGACATCACTTGTCATCATCCTTCCTTATTGATCCTACTAAATACCTGTCAACGGAGTCAATCCACAAGATATTTGTTGTCTTTCTATACCTGGAATATTCACACCAATACTCATTTTTATGACGTCTGACTCAGGGTAACTTCCCATTCCTGACAGTCTGTTGTGGACTGGACCATGCAGGTGTTGTATCTCACTGCCAAAATTGGGACAACTGGGGTGACCAATTAAGATCAATCAGGTCTCGTCAGTAAGGTGGTAACTAACATGCGACTGGAACAGTTAGGGTCAACGGGCAGTGAGGATGTTTGTAAATGTAAAGAGGTTAGAAGAAGAAGGATGTTTTATTTATAGATCTGAATAGTATATATAGATTTGAAGCTGCATTTCTTGTTACACTTATCTTCACTGTGGAAGAGGAAGGGCAGATCCTGGATGGTCATCGACATATTCAGGTGTCGGTCATCAGTCATCAGTCAGTCTGTCTGGACAAATCTGGACAAAATAAGCGAGAGCGGCTCAATGCCCTCTGAAGTATACAGAATATGAGGCAAATATTATACTGATCTAGCTCAACCACATGAATCAGAAACATTTGATGACGACTTCAAAAATAACATATCTCAGCTACTCCAGAAAACTGACAATAGCAGCACTGAACACTTCCATTTGATTCAATAAAGCATGCTATTACGTATCATAGCAAGAACAAATCCACAGGTCAGGACAAAAGTACAAACGAGCATATAATATATGCAGGTGAAGTATTCACTAATCATGTATGTAAATAAATGTAGAATTGGAATGGTAATATCAATATACAAAGGTAAAACCACCCTAGAAACTACAGGGGTATCACAGTAACAGCTTGCCTTGGTAAACTATTTGAAAAACTCTTGCCCAAACGAACTGAAAATAAACTGCTCCAATCAAAGTCTGCGTTTACTCTCATGGAGAGTATACAATACTTTAACCATGGACAATCCCCTGTCTTTACAGCCTTTCTCGACAATTCAAAAGCTTTCGACAGACCTTGGCACGATGGTTTATTCTATAGCGTCATAAACTCTTTTTGAGAGGAAAAGCTTGGAAACTGTTACATCACTGTTATACCAATAGCAAATCATTTGTTGCATACAATGGTGAGAGATCAGAAATGTACTTGATCAAACAAAGTGTTGGACAAGTGAGGGTTATATCCTTTTTTTCCTCATTATTATTAATGACCTAACTGCATCTTTAAGGGAAGCGAATTGTGGTATCCGTGGCTTCGGCATGGATGTTCCATCTGTCCTGCTTGCTGACAATTCTACACTCGTAAGCGCATCCCCCTAATGACCCACAGGCATCACTTGATAATGTCCGTTCATACGCTTCTAAATGGCGTGTAGCATATAACCGATAAAAAAATACCATCATCGTTTTTTAGTCCAGTAACACTGGCAAAAGGAGCAGAACAAATTGCAATAAAAACAATTTCTGCTGGAACATGTCACTAAGTTGTGTACTTTCAACATATCAAAAGTATAGAAAAGTATCATGAACGATTTTGTTCGAAAAAGTTATTTTTTGTAATGCCAAAACGCGCACATTTGATACGAAAAATCAGATGGCCGGTGTTATTCGCTGTGTTGCCGTAGATTGCGTCACGTAAACAAGATGGCGAACGAACGTACCGTCGCTGGCAGTCCAGCGCAATCTGGGTAATTATTTTCAAACATGTACAAGTTAACTGACATGACTGATGTCTGATATATTCATAGGTTGCATATATTAACCGTCAAGGCGGAGAACTATTGACGTAGTTGATACTGGACGATAGTTCACTTAGAGCTGTTGACCCCATTCAACGTTGCCAGTCGAAATGTCGAAACACACAAAAACAAGCAGTGAGACATAACTGGCATGGTATTACTTTTCTAATCGATAGAAAAGTAAAAACAATAACAAGAACAACACCCGAACACTATAATATTCATCAAGACAACCGAAATAATCTCAAATGTTACCATAAACTGAATCTGTTTGGATTTTCAAACTATGGAAACCAATTAGGACCATTACTTTTTTCAAAATCACCTGTTTTTAGACCGGTTTCATGCAGTTTAGGGGTTGGGGGGGGGGGGGGGGGGGGGGGGGGAGTAGTGCATGAGCAGAAATGCTCTAGAGTACTGAGGGCTCTTTTACATTTTTCCAAAACAATATACAAGCTTCACTTGTGAGTCCTGGCCAGTAATGCAAAACACTTTTTGCAGACGTTACGATGACCTAAATGTGTGTGTCCTCTGTGGAGACCTGCTTGGAAATGGAAAACCTACATCAAAACTCAGTGAAAAAACACATCAATAAATTCAGTATTGCTGCCTCTAATAAAAGAAAATTTACGGAAAATGAGGATCAAGACCAAGAAAATCAAACACGATCTTTAAGGTCGCAAGAAAAAGAGTTCAGCTTCCAAACAGATTGCTTGTTTTGTGGAGAGACTGTAAAAACAGATTGGAAGACTCACAGATCTAATGTGATTCCGGTTAGGACCGAAAAGCAGTTCCAGGAAACTATAAAAAATATTTGCTTGAAAAGAGGTGATGAATGGTCTACAAAAGTTCTTCCAAGAATTGAGTATGCTGGCGATTGTTTTGCAGTGGATGCGGCTTACCACAACTCATGCAGTGTGAATTTCAGGACAAACAGAAAGTTGCCTCAAGCTGTAGATAGTTATTCCCCAACACCTCGAAAGAAGCCATGCCAGGGAAGACCGGAGGATCCTGTGAAACTTGCTGCATTCTTGCAAGTTGCTGACTACATTGAAGCAAATGATGATGAACAGGTTACAGTAACAAATCTAGTTTCAAAAATGGCTTCTTATTTGAACTCTAATGAAGAACCCTACAGTGTAAAATACATGAAACGAAAACTGTGTGAACATTTTGGTTATAAAATAATCATTGCTGAAGCAGATGGAAAACCAGATGTTGTAACCTTCCGACACAATGCTTCATCTATTCTGTATGATTTCTACAAGACCCCCCAAAAGTCAGATCCAGATGGAGAGAAGATGCGCCTGATTAGAGCAACTGCTGACCTCCTGAAATGTGACATAAAAGCCATAAGCGGAAACCATCCAACTTATCCTAGCATTGATGATATCAAGTCAACTGAAATTCAACTTGAATACCTGCCACAATCCCTTCGACTTCTGTTGACTCACCTATTTAATGGAAAAGGCTCTGAAGTTAAAGTTGCTTCCATTGGGCAAGCTGTGATACAAGCAACTCGGCCGAGATCATTGGTACCACCACTTCAAATTGGACTTGGTGTCCAAATGCATCACCACTTTGCATCACGATTCTTGATAGACTCGCATCATCAACATGGGTTCTGCTCATCATATACAGAGGTTAAGCGGTTTGAAGCCAATGCAGCAGCAACAGGAAGTCCTGAAGTCTCACACCCCGAACTTGGGTCATGCCTGCAATTCGTTGCCGATAACATCGACCACAACGTGCGCACTTTAGATGGTAATAACACATTCCATGGAATAATTTCAACAGCCACACCAGGGAGAAACACCATCAAGCCAGTCACAAGAGGCAATCCAAGCATAAAAGACATTGTAGCAGTTGGCCGAATTGGAATGCATTTCTACAAATCCGACTGGAATGGACTGGCATGTACAGTTTATGAAGAACTTTCATCTTGTAATCGTGAAGAGTCTTCTGACCCAACATCAGCATTGGACATTCTCTGGAAGATTATGTGGCCACTTAAGTCTCCGAGACCCTCCTGGTCAGGTTATATGCAGTCAGTTCACAGAGGAGATCACGCTGGGATATCAACTGTCACCTTCTTGCCTATGATTGATATGAATCCTGGTGACATGTCATGTATATATTCCACACTGAAGTATGTTGGGGCTCAAGCAAGACAACAAAATGTAACACCTGTTATCACCTTTGATCAACCACTTTGGTGGAAGGCAACTACCATTGTATCAAGTGCAACTGCAGATAAAGATCTCCAAGCATTTGTTCTAAGACTTGGATCCTTTCATACAGAAATGTCCTTCCTGGGTTGTATTGGCCACCTTATGTTGGGTTCTGGACTTTGTGAGGTCTTGGAGACAGTGTATGCTCCTAATGCAGTTCCACACATGATGACAGGTAAAGCTGTTTCCCGAGCCATCAGAGGCCACTTTCTTGTGGACACAGCTCTCAATGCACTCCTCTTAGGCCAGGCGTTTGAATATCCTTGGATTTGCAAGTGTGATGATCATATTGATTCAGAACGTACTCCTCAGAATAGATGGTGCAGCACAAAGGACGTGACCAACAACGATCTCAAACATGCAGTATATCTATTTGAACACCTTCTAGGAGGGCAATTATCAACTGAGGACATTTGTCAAGACATTGTCCTAAAGAGAGTAAAGTCTAGACTGGATGAGTACAGGACACAGTTAAAAGATAGAAGAACATCAAAGTTATGGCTGCAATACACAGAGATGATAGACATTTTGCGAAGGTTCATAAAGGCTGAAAGAACTGGTAATTGGGATATCCATCTTGAATCTCTCAGGGAAATGATTCCATACTTTGCAGCTTCTGGACATTCTCTTTATGCCAAGTCGAGTCGTTTGTATCTCCAAAAGATGTTGGCTTTGGAAAATACTCATGAAGAAGTCTACAGAGATTTCAAGAGAGGACTCCATGTTGTTCGTCGTAGAGACCGTTTGTGGGCTGGCTTGCCAACAGACCTAGTAATAGAGCAGATGCTCATGCGTAGCATCAACACTAATGGAGGTTTGACTCGGGATAAAGGCATTGGAGAAATTCAACGTCTTACATGGGTCTTGTCCATGCCAGCATGTGCTAGTATGAACGTTGCCATGCAGACATTCACTGGAATCTCGTACAGCACTAATGAGCAACACAAGGATGCTACCCAGGCTCGAATGGACAAGGACAACAAGGACATTCTGACAGTGTTATCGTTCTTAGAAGAGAGGAATCCTTTCAGTGATGACACTAGTCTCCGCAATATTGCAACCGGAGAAATAGCTGACAAACCTGTAAATGTTGAGAAAGCCAAATATGTTGGACAGAAGATACTTGACAAAATGACTGGAGTGTCCGTTCAAGATTATGTCTTCAAAAAGAAAGACCAAGTTTGTACACTTCACTCTAAGGCATCTGTACAGTTTGAGGGTGATAAAGTACACGTTGATCCTAAACTTCCGTTCCAAAGAATTGTAACCAGTGCAAGGAACATGGGCGAAAATCTGGCATCAGTGCTGGAGTTTGAACTGTGCAACATTCCTCCTGCACTCTTTGCACCATCAGGTCTTCCTCTACCAGCCAACAAAGCTGCACTTGCTGACTCGTTGTGGACTTTATTACAAAATCCTGATTGGCAACCTCCAATACACACGGTCCAGCGAGAATATGTTCTTGATGGTGGAGCTCTACTTCAACGTGTAGTTTGGCCTCGAGGATGCACTTACGACACCATCCTTCAGCTCTACATGGAATATGTCCGTAACAGGTATGGAACGGCGACCATTGTGTTTGATGGATATGAAGCTGGACCAACAATAAAGGATATAGCTCACCTTAGACGGGGGGATGCTGGAGTAGAAGTTAAGTGTGAAAAGAACCTGTTACTCAATTCTAAAAAGGAAGACTTCCTGGCCAACCAATCTAACAAACAGAGGTTCATCAATCTCCTTGGTACAGCCTTACAGGAACAGGGATGTAGAGTGAAACACGCACGTAGTGATGCAGACCTAGAAATTGTCATGACAGCTGTGGAACTTGCAAAGGAACACACGACTGTTGTAATTGGTGAGGACACAGACCTGCTGGTACTTCTATGCTACCACGCTAGTTTATCAGAAGAGTCATCAGAAATCTACTATATGACAGAGGCAAAGAGTAACAGTAAAAAGAAAAGGAAAGTCTGGCAAATAAAGGAAACAAAGCGGAAGGTAGGAGAAGTCATCTGCAGTAACATCTTGTTCATCCACGCTTTTACAGGATGCGACACTACAAGTAGAGTGTTTGGAATTGGAAAATCGTCGGCGGTAAAAGAACTGGTCTCTGACATGTCCTTTCGTCAACAGGCATCTGCATTCAGTGTGGCTACAGAGAGAGAAGATATCATAAACGCTGGTGAAAGAGTTTTCGTGAAATTGTTCAATGATGACACAGACATAGGTCTGGACAAATTGCGCCATGTCCGCTTTTGTGAAAAAGTGGCAGCATATTCAACATTCGTCGAGCCGAAACAATTGCCTCCAACTGCAGCTGCAGCAAAATATCATTCAATGCGTGTCTACTATCAAGTTCAGGAGTGGATGGGACAGAGGTCGTCGGACATGTTGCCTGAGAACTGGGGATGGGAACTACGAAATGGTCGTCTATATCCCATTCTCACAGATCTGCCACCAGCCCCCGATCACCTGCTTAGAATTATCAGATGTAACTGTAAGACTGACTGCGGCTCAGCACGGTGCAGCTGTAAGAAACATGGTCTGGAATGCTCTCCAGGATGTGGTGAATGTAGGGGAGTCAGCTGCAGCAACTCAATGCGTGTTGAAGATGACATCTAATATAATATTAGAGTCGCACGATGCATCACTATTGGCTTCATATCATCATGTGAGGTTTGTTTAAAAACATTTAATTCCGTTCACTAACTACATCCTGTCTTATCAAAGTTTATGTGACGTGACTGTACCTTCTGCATTTTCTGACAATGTTATTATACTGATTTACGTTCGGGTAATATTGTAAATACGGTAAATACTTACACACGTTTAGTTCATACTGTCTGGTGTTCAACATACACATAAAATGAAATGATGATTAGAAATCCCTCGGTAACAGACACATGGATCAACCTGCTGTTATATGTATACACAGAATTATGGTCTTGTTGCTTGTATTTATGTTAAATACGGTAAATTGGAAGTTTTATATTACAAGTGTGTGTGTGTATATATATAGATATATATATATATATATATATATATATATATATATATATATATATATATATATATATATATATATATATATATATCACAAATAGGCTGTGCACTTAAATTTAATTTCAGTGACAAATGCCCTTTTTCGTGACAAATCTCTGTATAGTGTGCTCATTCAATCGTCTTGTGACGAACAAACATGCACGTGCGTTTTGGCGGGAAAAATGCAATTTTCGTTCATTATACAGTCCTATACTTTTTGTATCTTAAAATACACATTATATGGATTACAAAACAGAAGAGTCAGCTTTTATTGCAATTTGTTCTAGGTTGAGCTGTATATGAGCTAGGATGACTGGACTATTTTAGCAAAAGAAAGTACTATGATATAAAGTTCCGGTGAAGCCTTGGTAACATACCAATACCCGTATCAGAATCTACCATGTATGGGGATGTAGTCTTTACAAGTAACTTCCAACGAAACCTAGAAGTGAAAAATATTGTCAGAAAGCAAGACATAGTGTAAACTCACTTAGATCTATTGGACTGAACGATTCTGGCCTACACCCAATCACTTGTGTTAAGATATGGCTCAGGACGATCTTTAAAACTAGTCTCTATGGCTGTAAAGTACCCTCAAACCATGTACATATTTAGTGGCCTATATTTCCCAGTGAGCCCAATCACGAACCGAAACTTTCCAATCTGTGACCTTTGATAAGCCGGTAAATTCCTATCTTGTACCATCTTTCTGTGTCACTGGTATTATTTTTGGGGGGTTGGCGAAAACAACCTTGGCTATCGTGCCATTTACAAGCAATCAAAACAGACGTAGTACTGAGAAATATCTATGTATAATTAACGTTAATGTGATATTGTGATATTTAGAGGCAGTGTTTGGTATTTATAAGCAAACCCATTTCCATGCGTCTTATTTTAATGTCGAACATTTTGATGAATGAATATTTCATGAAGGCAATTCTGCTGAGCGGAATATGAGGGCTTGCTATAAAATGTAGTAAAATTGTGCTTTTAGAGAAATATAACCTGGAAACGTCCACTGAATTATCTATGAAGATATATTGCTTGTAGATGATGGTTCGGCGAGGACGACCGAAACACCCACCTCCGCTACACACATCGGTCATGCGCTAAAAACAATCTATCGTAAAGCAATAAAATCAAACATGTAAACCACTCATACTTTTCTAAAGGCCACTTTCAGAAGTAAAACTGTTTCCACTGTGATTGTATATCGCCATATATCACACAGATGGTAATATATGGCCGTCGTGTTCAGGAAAGATAATCAGATATGCTTAAAGTAAGATCAATTTATGAAAGTGTAATTCATGTTAACAGACACACGATCAGCTGTATGACTGGCACCCGTGAACAGCCACCTCCTCGTGTTGGGTGCTGGGTAACGCTCAGAGCTGTTCAAACCCCCCTTTGGTCCCGGGTCAACTTGGTCCATAGCACCCCATTGCTGGTCGCAAGGAGCGACCGAACTGGGCAACCTGTTTGCCGCGGGTTGTGTCCCGTGTCGGTGGAAGACGGCAGTCTGGCAGTATGAGTCTGAACCATGTTGCTCAACGCACCACTTTGGCCCTTACTTCACCTAGACGGGTGGTAGAATCGGCCCCATTCTATCAATCGGCTGGTCACGCCAAGCCCTGTGTATCGACTTGTATGTCATTGCACAAATTTAATTTGAAAATGTTTTACTTTTGGACTGGTACGTTTGTTCATATCAAATGTCAATGATTTGCAATATGATGTTTTGCCCTTTGCCTAGGGTCTTATGCCAGAAGGCGGTGGCTCATGGGCCAATCTGGTGGATTAGCTATTTATAACTCTTCTGCTGGAGTATATCATCCGAGTATCCTTGGTGCTGCAAGTTGGAGACCCACTTGTTTTTAGCATTGTCCTTGTGATACTCCGTGGTGGGTGGGGAGCTCGGATGATGAACCTTAAAACACGAACTATGGCTTACGAAACCTCTATCACCAAGAAAAAAACGACCTCTTGACACGGATCCTGATGTTAATGAACAAAGACCGTCCACATCTATTGACTATTGGCCACGTTTTATAGTACTTGAGACTGTTGACAAGACTCCTTTGAAGCTGAACCCTTTTGCTGTTTCAAAAGGCATACAAGGCAAAGCAGGAGATGTTAAAAACGTGAGACGTTTGCGTACAGGTTCACTCTTATTGAATGTAGTAAGAGACAACAGGCAAATAACCTCCTCTCAACTAAATCTTTTGTCGGCATTCCCGTATCAGTCTCTGCCCATCGAACGCTTAACACCAGCAAAGGCATAGTAAGAGACCGAGGCTGCCTTTAGCTGATATGCTGGAAATTGATATTGCCTCAGAGATGAAGGAACAAGGTGTGTTGTATGTAAAACGTTTCGCAACCCGCAAACACAATGACAGACCCCCCCTAAGTACTTGAAGTAATTACAGCAAATTTGAAGGAATTGCATCTCAAATGTAAACAAACGCAGCCCACTCGCGAAACAATTGCAGCGATATCGGTAGTTTAGCTGTAATAACAGAAACACATCGTCCCTATCGGAAGCAATATCGGTAATACTGGAAACACGATCGGCCATCTTCGGAGATTTTTCGGTCGCGAGCGGAAACTCACGCAGCAAAACATGGCGTCGTTGGAAGAACAACCCGTCGTGGTGAGTTTTGTTTTTAGTTCCTACTGTTACAATTTTATACTTATCTATCTTTCACCACCCGTGTTGAATGTTTTTAGGTATGAGGTGTTGTCGTGGCAATAGCATATGTTTTTAGGAAAAGATTGTCACTGCAGAAGAGTGTCACAAGTCATGCCCCTGGAGGTTGTTTACATCTGAACATCGAAGTCGTGCCGATGATTACGAACGTGCGCCAGATATAACATAATTTTTTTGTAAAATGTGTTTAAATTTGTCAATTGCACTTCATAGGAAGAAAAAGTTTGGCTCATAAACTTCTTCATGGCACACGTTCATGATGTTCGTAATCATCGGCACGACTTCGATGTTCAGATGTAAACAACCTCCAGGGTCCACAACTACGAATACTAAAGGTAAACTATTAGAAGTCTTCTGTTCGGACAACGATTTATGCTTATATAATGACGGTTCTAACACATATTTACACCCTGGTACAGGGACCTATTCTGCTCTCGACTTGTCACTCACAAATTAAGAACTACTAAATGAATTTGAATGGTCAGTCCACGATGATCTCTGTGGAAGTGACCATTTTGATACTATACTAAAATCTGTAACTCCATCTGATGTTCCTCCGTCTTCAAGGCGGAATTTTAAAAAGGCTAACTGGGCTTTACATGAAACAATGTGTGCTGCAAAACTTAAGCCTGAACGTTTTATTGACGTTCCTGATGCTATTAAATGCTTTTCTGATGAACTGAATTCCATAGCTGACGAGTGTATACCAAATTCCTCTGCAGTTCCACATATTCGAAAACCATTGTTCAACGATGACTGCAAACAAGCTAGGAAGGCAAGGGAAAAAAGCAGAACATTATTTCCATCGCCATCCTATGGTGCGTAATTTAAATAAATTTTAAATTTTAAATGCTAAAGTGCGGCGTACTTTTAAACAGAACAAACGCCACTCTTGGCAAAATTATGTGTCCGAAATTAATTCTCGGACACTCATGTCCAAGGTATGGACCATGATCCAGAGAATCAATGGTAAAGGTACTAAATCTACTGTCCATCATCTTAAACATGGAGATCAATTGCTTACTGATAAATCTGATATTGCTAATAAACTGGGTGAAACTCTCGCTAAACACTCTTCCTCTTCGAATTATGTACCTGAATGCCAGCAGTATCAAAAACAACAGGAAAAGAAACCTATTAATTTCAATTCTGATAATGGGGAAGATTATAATGAAACCTTTTCTATTCATGAACTCCATACTGCTCTTGATCAAGCTAATGACACTGCTACACGAGCTGATAACATCCATTATCAACTCCTGAAGCACTTACCAGAATCCTGCCTAGAAACTCTTCTAAATATGTTTGATGATATTTGGACATCGGGTAACTTTCCTCCCTCATGGCGTGACGCCATAGTAGTACCAATACCTGGACGTATCCGTCCAATTATCGACCTATTTCACTAACTAGCTGTGTGACCATGGAACGCATGATAAATAATCAACTTGTTTGGTACTTGGAAACAAACAAACTCAATCAATGATCAATGATATACAATGTGGTTTCCGTAAATACAGAAGTACAGTCGATCACTTAGTGCGTTTGGAATCATTTGTGAAAAATGCGCTGATGAATAAACAACATGCTGTGTCTATCTTTTTTGATCTTGATAAAGTATATGACACAGACTAGAAATACGGCGAGATTTACATGATTTCGGCTTGCGAGGTCGTTTGCCTCAATTCATAGCCAACTTTTTAAATACATTGTTTAACCTCGTTGGCGGTGAATCAACATTGTTTAACCTCGTTGGCGGTGAATCAACATTCTTTGATAGTCATTAATTAATTAACAAAAGAAACACATCGTGTTTAAAAGCTTGACTGATACACAGATCTTCAGTTCGCTCTCGTCGCTATGGCAGGTAAACGTAAAGCTATCACCTTTGACACAAAGCTTCAGATAATCCAGGCTGTAGAATCAGGAGTAAGATCGAAGACAAACATCGCTCTCGACTTTGGCATTGCGAAATCAACACTCAGTTCCATTATTAAGAATCACGACTTGTTGAAATTGTTGTGATTGTTAAACATGTTCTAGATAATGTATTTGAACAATGAAATCAGAATTTTAATGTCAATGTACAAGAATAAAAATATGTAGCCCATGTATATACGTGTCTCTTCATCTCTATAAGCCAATATGGCGGTCAAACGTGAATAACGAACAACGGATACAGCGAACTAAATCCCTTGGTCCCTTGGAGTTCGTTATATCCGTGTTCTGCTGTAACAGACAATTTCAAGTCTGGTCATTACAGTCAGGATCAGGGTGTCCCACAAGGCAGTATTTTGTCTGTCACACTCTTTAGTATCAAGATAAATAGTTTATCGAAAGATTAAATGATTCAATTTATGGTTCGTTATTTGTGGATGATTTTAATACTTCTTGCCGTGGTAAAAATATGCATACTATTGAGCGGCAGTTGCAGTTGTGTTTAAACAAAATAAATAAATGGTCCCTTGAAAACGGCTTTAAATTTTCTAAATCGAAAACTAATTGCATAATTTTTGTCGTAAATACAAACCACATAAAGACCCTGAACTATCTCTAGATGGCACTCCCATTAAAGTTGTCAAGGAGGTCAAGTTTTTGGGATTAATTTTTGACTCACACCTAATGTTGCTGCCTCATAATAAATCTCTGAAAACTGAATGCCTGAAAGCACTTAATTTGTTGAAAGTGGTATCAAATTCTCAATGGGGAGGTGATCAAGCCACCCTCCTCCATCTATATCGATCACTTGTCCGTTCTAAACTTGATTATGGCTCCATCGTCTATGGTGGAGCCTGCAACATCAACTTAAAATTATTAGATTCTGTTCACCATCAAGGTCTAAGACTTTGTCTTGGTTCCTTTAGAACCTCTCCTGTTGACAGTCTATATGTTGAAGCCGATGAACCATCTCTTACCCAACGCCGTATAAAATTATCTTTACAATATGTAACAAATCTATACTCTAATGAACCTAACCCTGCACAATCTACGAGGACTTGTACAACAAAAAGTCTTCTCTTGTTCCACCTCTCGGACACAGAATTAAACCCTTTCTTTCTTCGACCGGCATTGAACTGGAAAACATAGCTCCTTCCCGTCTTCTTTCTTCTCCTCCTTGGCAGTTGGTTAGGCCACAAGTCGACCTAACATTAACTTCATTAAAATCAGATACTTATGAATTACAATATAAACAAGAATATAATCAATTAAAAAGTAAATATTGCAATTAAAAATCAGATGGGTCTAAGGACGGTGGTGCAGTAGCTTGTGCCACTGTCATTGGATCCAGAACAATATCTTCTAGAATTCCAGATTTTTATAGCAGAGGCCAACGCCACATTAACAGCTCTCAAATATATTCAAAGACACTCGAAGCCTAAACAATATATAATCTATTCAGACTCTCTTTCTTGTCTTCAGGCGGTTAAAATATTTCTTGTAAACATCCACTTTTAATAGACATTATTGAACTGTATAATGATCTTGCTACTGGCCAACACGACATCGTCTTTTGCTGGTTACCAAGCCACGTGGGCATTTCTGGGAACAAGCTGGCTGACCTTGCAGCTAAACCAGCACTCAACAAATCTGTGACACCACTTCTTTTTCCATACACTGATTATAAAACTACCATTAGGTCTTACTTCCGTGATCTGATGCAGAAGAAGTGGGACACTCAAATAGATATCAACAAATTACATGAAATAAAACCCTACATTGGTTACACTTACTTGGGTTGTCAGTCCAGATTTGAGGAGGTCATCATGCGACGATGTCGTAATGGCCACACAAGATATACACATGAATATTTGCTTAAAGGTGACGATCCTCCATTTTGTATCCCCTGTGATGAACGAATCACAGTCAAGGATGTCTAGCTTGACTGAGTAGAATATTCCATCACAAGGGATAAATATTTTACATAACGAACTTTAAAGGATCTTTTTATAAATCATACTTCTCATTTAATTATTGTTTTTTTAAAAGAGTTAGATTTGTTGTCTGAGCTGTAAATAGATAAATATTTTACGAATGGAAGTTTCAATTAGTAACTGCGATTGTTAGTGGCAGTATCCTCAAGGGGGGTTAAACTACAGTACAATGATTGTCCTCCCGAGAGGGTATGTAAGTCCCATAACTTGCGAAGTAAATTAAACCTCTGCACTGTTTTACTCACAGCATATGTGTAGTTTTAATATATGGCTAGATATGACGAAATTGCTAACGGCTGAAGGGATGATGTAAATCCAGCTAGGGTCCATGCAGGTAGCAAAAGTATTGTAAGTCCCCATGGTCCCTAGTATGGTGGTCTACCTTCAGTTGTTGGCAGCCCGTTTTTATTTTGTAGTGTGCTCACTGTTTTAGATATCATTACTAGTTTTAAATGAATGTCTGTGATACATTAGTGGTTTTGCTGTTTTTTTTGTCAACAGTTTTTAGATTGTTTCAAGTATTATTGATGTATATCATGTTTTCTTGTATTGTTCTCGTCACGATATGGCTGCGATATTGCCGATGTGACGATAAATATTAACCCCCTAACCCACTCACTGTATGACTTGGGCTACATTTGATAATGTGTGTGTGCTGGGATTGTGTTTTTTTTTTAACTTGTGCCAAAGCAGTCGTATAGGGCGCCGCAATTAGCTGACGTGTGTCTCAAGCTGTACGCCCGAAAGATATCCGTGAGTTCGAATCCCTGTGCGCCTTGCCTGGTAGTGGGTTTCACCAGTGTGGTAAACTTTCAAGATGTGCATCACTTCAGCCGTTTTCAAATGGTGAATTCTGTTCACTGTTCACTCACCAACGCCCGTGGTTTTGCTTTGCACTAATGTAAAAGCATTACCACAAAATCGCTTTCTTCGGACGAGTATAAACCTATATTCGTTGTGTCCTACAGTGAAGCATAACCTTCCGCCCAACGACTAACCATACGTTGTTAAAGTTAAAGTACACAACTTTTCAAAGTGGTGTTAACTATTGCATCCGATCTCACTTGTTTCATAATCGCATTTGAGGCGGTGGCGTTAGTTAAAGCGTTCGCTCGTCACGTTGAAGACCCGGGTTCGATTCCCCATATGATATTGTTGGTATATTGCTAAAATCGGATGGATTGGATTGGGTCGCTGACATGTGTCATCGTATCCCATTTGTACAGATGTTCATGCTGTTGATCCCGGGATTGTCTGGTCCAGATTACAGACGGCTGGAATATTGTTGAGCGCGGCGTAATACTAAACTCACTCACGCTAAAAGCGGCGTAAATATACACTCACTCACCCATAACCCCTTTCACATTGTTACTGCAAGCAAAGGGCGAAAATGCCTGTTGCCAATAGTGCCTATTCAAGAGCGACGTCACAGCCACTATCAAGGAGGACGTGCACAAACAATACTTCGTACGTAGAGGTTATTGGATATATACACCATCAACCGATGCCCCACGGTATATTTCCGCACAAAATAGCAATGAAAAGCAACGTTATCATTGGTGTAAAAGTTGGTTTTGGTTCGAAAGTGCCATAATCATTTTGATATAATAAAGCGAAACTTAATTTCAAGTGCACGGTGTGAATTGTTTCAACACGGCCATATTCATCTTGAGACCCCTACATTCTATAACACATACACACACAGAGAGAGAGAGAGAGGGGGGGGGGGGAGGGGGGAGAGAGAGAAAGAGAACGAGAGAGAGACCGACAGACACAGAGAGCGAGACATACAGCTAGACAACAGACACGAGCATGCGCGCGCACACGCACACACACACACCACACTACCCTTCACATCATGATAGAGACATGGGTTTCAGGTTATTGTTATCCCTGGCAAAGCAAGTCCTGCTTAATCGATGTTGATATATACATATGGAAATTAATTAAGCAACACCAAATTCAAAGACACATAAAAACTTAACAAAGTTTAACGAAGTAATTTTGATGATTGATTATTCAATTTTGATGTATTGACATACAGCATGAGCTTTTCATGGGTTGATATGACGCGCGTGAAGCTTGCACAGCGCACGTGCATTGCTTTAACCTCAACTTTCGAAAAATGCACTTTTTCCCTGGGGTGTTTACAAGCGCAGGTTGTCGATTGCATTCGGTTTTTCATTCATTTCAATGTCATGGCACGTAGGAAATTATCAGAGGCCACTCGTTGGCAAATAATCGGCATGAGGAATGCTGGTATGTCTCTAAGACAAATCGGGACTCAAATCGGACGACATCATTCCATAATTTCAAAACTTTTGAAAAAATACCGGGCCACTAATGAAGTTAAAGACCTGCCTAGACCAGGAAGACCCAGGAAGACCACAGTCCGGGAGGACAGAGCTTTACTGAGACTTGTACGGCGCAGGTCCTTCGACTCGAGCTCTCGGTTGAGACAGGAGTGGCTTCCAGGGAGACCCATCTCGAACAGGACTGTTCGGAATCGTCTGAAAGCTGCAGGATACCGGGCAAGGAGGCCAATCAAGCGACCCAGACTGTCTCCAGCCCATAAGGCAGCCCGACTGGCCTGGTGTAATGACCGTTTGCACTGGAACATTGCCTCTTGGAGGAAGGTCCATTTCTCAGATGAGAGCCGGTTCTTGCTGCACATGGTGGACGGTCGTACTCGGGTCTGGAGGCAGAGGAACACAGCAATGGCTCCACGGAACATCCAGGAGACTGTGGCCTTTGGGGGAGGTTCCGTTATGGTATGGGGGTGCATTTCCATGAACTGCAAGTTGGATATCATTACCATCCGTGGCAACCTTAACGGTGTTCGTTACCAACAGGAGGTTCTTGACAGGGCTGTGGTACCTCATTTTGAGAACCATCCTCTGGCAACGAGACCCATATTTATGGACGACAATGCTAGACCTCACAGGGCGCATGCTGTAAATGATTTTTTGCGGCAAAATGCAATTGACAGAATTCCATGGCCTGCCATGAGCCCTGACCTCAACCCCATTGAACATTTGTGGGACTTTATTGGCCGTCGTGTGAGGCAGAGAGACCCACCAGTCCATAATCTCAACGAATTGACGGCTGCCCTGCATGAGGAGTGGAACAGGATCCCCCAGAATCAGATCCGGAGACTCATCCAAGGAATGAGGAGGCGTCTGGAATCGGTGGTGCGTGCGCAGGGAGGACACACTAGATATTGATGAAAGTCGGTGTGCAGACTCTCAGATGACTGTTCTTTCTTTCCATGTGACATTTGTGTTAATACACCTGACAACAACGTCTGTGGATGAATAGTAAATTGTGTCCATTTTTTCATGAATTTAAGACAGTTTTAAGAATTTGGATTTCGTTGCAATAAAGCAAAGTCTTGATACTTTTTCCCTTTAAGTTGTTTGTCAGAGATCGTCTGTTGAATAAAAAAGTGTCAAACTATATCAACCCGGCATATTTTGATTGTCAGAACACTTCAAAGTTGCTCCAATAGAAAAAATTGGGGTGTTGCTTGATTAATTTCCAGGTGTATACTTTAAACATCAATGTTTCCTTACAAGGCAACTAATGACAGTGTTACTGATATTCAATCTGGACCCAATGCTGCGACAGGACAAACCAGCTTCATGCATACCAACAGTCTGCCATCTGGTATTTTCAGAAAGCCTGCGCCTCGGCATGTCCAAAAAAGTTCAATTTCAGCATTGTTCACTTATTGATGAGTCGGTAAGAGAACAATGAGAATACTTCATTTCACCTTTTTATACCCCTGGTCGCGTGTACCACGACAACTTTAGCATGAAAAGCATGCATTGGAGTCAGCACGTGCCTTTCATGCTAACTGCATGTGTATTTAGATGTAACTGGTTGACGTCTCTGTTTGGATCCCTTTTTGTTACAATCGACAATTATTTTGGTGGTGCGTTTTTAATGCTCATGTGTATACATGCAAAAATGCCATACACGGGTGTTAATAGATAAAAAATACATGCTCTTACGCATGCGTGTGTGGTCACGGCAGATGTTTATTTAGCGAATGTCTCTGCAAACGCAGGAATTTTACCGTTGTAAAAATCAGAGAGCACCGTGTTTGCATATGGACGGTCCATTGTCAATAAAGGTAGTCTCATGATTCACAAACATCAGTTTCTCAGGCAGTTCGCATTCATAATGTTTTGTTAAAGGGTCAGTGAATCACTGCTGTAAACAGACAATATAGTTCCAACAGGAACTTGATTTCCTCAATGACTACCCCAGTCAAGGGCTATTATTTAAATACCGACATTGCGATTTTATAAAAATATCAAATACAGTACTTGAACAAAGTCCATTCTGACTCATGTGCCAATAACAATGGCGACCACACGTTTGTTTGTGAGAGGGAAATCTTCATGCCTGGCCCTTTGTCACTGCCATAGTAATACCGCTTTTTCCACTGCCCTTTTCCTGCCAATAAACCCACCGAAAGCGATATATGTTATTTTCTCAACACTCTGTACCTGCACTCAAACGTCTAAAACATTCACGACGCCATTATAAAACCTCAAACAATAATTGCCAGTTTCTGTTTCCATGGCAACCGAACTAGTCAGTATTGTGGAATGCAGCCGCCTACACGAAACCAAAAAATCTAGAATTAATCACAATAAATCGTGGATGTGATATTCACTATCATCATTGTAATATGTACTTTTTTAAAAAAAAAAACGCCAGTACAAATACCCACTACTACGATAACCACGATAATCCCACCTTAACTAATTCAATACGGTTCATCATCCAAAGAATATTGACACAGGCGATAAATGATGTTTTATAATAAAATAAAATAAATAAAAACAATATTTCACTCGCAAATATGAGTCTTTTTAGTTAAATATACCACTCGTGCACACAGCACTCAGATCCACTCGGTATCTTTCGACCTATTCCTTGTGGAAGAGTGTAAAAATGGTGACAGAAATGACTGTTGTCCTCTGCATGCTTTTGTTGATCTGGGACATAATTAGCCTACATTGACACCATCAAAGTAGGAACCTATTTTTACTTGAAGACAATACCAAATCATTTTGAACCTAATATGGTGTGCCTTGTTAAAAAAATGTTCGCGAAACTATGTCCAATATAGAGTACATCTCTTGCTGGCCGAACATCGCTTGTACGTATTGTTACGGTTAATAATTTGCCGTGACAAAAGGGACAACAAATCCCCTATGAACCAGCGAAATGTAACACTGACAAGTCTAAAATATTCAATAATGTGTGTTGAAAAAAGGGGACAATACAATGATTCACAATAGAGGTTTCAAGTACAATTCAGATGAGTCAAATCTAAAGTAATGGGTCACAAATATAATATCAGCTCACCAGAGTCTTGGTTGTCAGTGAAACAGTTATACTAAATGTTTTTCTTGAATGTAGGTCGAACGTCGACGAAGAGACAGACAGATGTAGGTGTGTCGAATGCACCAGTAAAAGACCGAGTATAAGTCCGTGTGTGTGTGTCCCGTCAACACAACACCCGGCATTATATATACAGTCACAGATTCTTGAACGTTCGAGCACTGTACCACCACATCGCCATTAACGTAGAACTTTCTCGTGCGCCCTCGTTTTTACCAACAGTCAGAACACATACTCATATTCAGAAGAGTGCCTAAAGGGAAGCAACTAGAAGCGCTACCTTAAAAGGTGCCCCGCTAAAATATTATTGCCGTGATACGAAATGTGACCCACAATAACTATCACTGAAAACTCTAAACATTGTAACCCAATAGTTACTATCACTTAATCAGTAATAATGGAAATAACAGAAAACACACTCTCATAACAGTATCATTATCATTAGCATCCACACATCTCGTTTGAATTACCACAGAATATACGGCATGTACCATTTTATTAGAACTTTGACAAGCCAAGTCACGCCATTTCCTCACCCTGGACCGAGATTCTGGAATAGCACGGTGCCATCTATCTGGTTCAGACCGATTGCACCCCGATATATTTTGTTCATATTATTCCTAATAGTTCTCTCTTCGTGCCAAACCCAATACCTTCTGTTCATATAATTTCTAATAGTTTTCTGTCCATACCAAATCTAATAACGCTGTTCATATAATATCTAACAACCCTGTGTTCACACCAAACCCAATGCCTTCTGTTCCTGTAATTTCTAATAGTTTTCTGTTCATACCAAATCTAATAGCACTGTTCATATAATATCTTACAGCTCCCTGTTCATACCAAACCCAATAGCTCTCTGTTTACATAATTTCTAACAACCCTCTGCTCAAACCAGACCTAATAGCCCTATGTCCATACCAAGCCCATTGTACTCTGTTCATATAATTTCTAACAACCCTCTGCACATACCAAACCTAATAGCTTTCTATTAATACCAAATCCAGTACCTTCTGTTTATGTGGTTTCTAAAAGCTTTATGTTCATACCAAGTCCAGTACCTTCTGTTCCTCTTATGCCTAATAACCTTCTGTTCATATTTTGCCCAGTAACGTTTTTGTGCATTCAATCAATACAACCTGTTCATCACAGGTGGGGCATCGCTTTAAAGGCCGAGTAAGGAACCTACAACTGCAGGTTCGAAGTCCAAACCAGGATTATCCAAACCAGTGTTTCTCCAACGTGGCAACTGTATCAGCGTAAAACTAAACTCACCCAATCATACAATCATAATATCAGAATACTAGAAACAATCATGAATGATTAATCACTTGTCAGATTGAAATCACTGATAAGAACATACATTATACAGAGGATGACGCTATGAAGAAAAAGTAAAGAAATAGGAAGTAATATGTAATCAAACCTGAGAAACAAAATGTATTTCACCAGTGACTTGCCGAAAAGAAAATGGAGATGTTTGCATATATTTAGAATGCTGATTTTGTGGAAGATGTATGTGGATTATGGCTATTATCGGGTAGTCCGTAAACGTAATGAGGAGAGAAAAGCACTCTCTCACACCGTCTAAGCTTGATGCGGGTGGGGACGAATTGATAATTGTCTCAGACCACGAAAGCCTGATATGGGAGGAAACCTCAAACTGATGCTGGCCTCAGACCACGAAAGCCTGATGTGGGTGGGGGCGAACTGATACCTGTCTCAGACCGCCTAAGCTTGATGTGGGTGGGGACGAATTGATACCGGTCTCAGACCACAAAAGCTTTGTGCGGGAGGAAACCCCGAACTGATACCGGTCTCAGTCCATGTAAGCTTGATGTTGAGGGAAAGCCCGAATTGATACCGATCTAAGACCACGAAAGCTTGATGTTGAAGGAAAGTCCGAATTGATACCGGTCTCAGACCATGTAAGCTTGATGTTGAGGGAAGGTCTGAACTGATACCGGTCTCAGACCATGTAAGCTTGATGTTGAAGGAAGGCCCGAACTGATACCGGTCTCAGACCATGTAAGCTTAGTTTCACAGGAAAGCTCGAACTGATGGTGGTCTCAGACGTCATACCAATCTTGTGAAATTTACTAGCATGGTTATGGTCCTGACAAATCAATAAACATAAGTGGTGATAGGAAATCATAACCACATGATAGAGTGTCCAACGTGTAACATTATATTAGCGTCTGAGAGGGGAACTGTTTCACTGCACAACCAGTGACGCATTCGTGGCTCTATCTCATGTGTGAACAAGGAAATACACAATTAAAGATATGACTGATCCTTGATCATCCGGACTATCATTTGCCTTCAGCTACCCATGCTTTCATATGAGACCCGTGCAGATCCGGTTTAGAATTGATCTTCAGTAGCCCATGCTTGTCGTGATAGACGACTAACTTGATCGGGTAGTCAGGCACGCTGACATAGTTCACACATGTCATCGTATTTTATTTGCATAAATCAACTGTTTGATCCAGTGTTCATAGAGCGTCATTCATAGACCCTAGCCATAAAGCTGGAATATTGCTGAGCGAGGGGTTAAACAACATTTAAGCAAACATAATTCAACCTTACTCAATGTGGTTTTCCTATTCATGGAACTATAGAACTTCTAATCCCACTTACCTTCATCACAGCAAACTCCCAACTTCCCGATAGGACAATCGCATCTTTTCCGTTGATCATTATACTTTCCAAATGTACAGTTTTCATTGCAGCGTATAGTTTGATGTGAATTCTGTCCAGCATCACAAGCTGAGTAGCCCTGACAGTCTGGTGTGTTACTTTTCCACACTGGTCTGTAGCGGATCTGATACCCGTAACACTGCTTGTTGCATTTCGACCATTCTGCCCAGTCTGCCCATTTACATTTACACGAATCCCAAGTCTCTGCCTTCTGACTCACACACAATGGAACAAAGACCATTAAAGTTAGTAGCAACTTCACAAAAGTCATTCCAAGATTCTTATCTTCTTAGACGAAGTCCTACTCCCTCCTTGGCAGAACGCACGTATGAATGGCTCTGAGATTATGTTTCTGTGGTTTAGGGACATGTGGTGTTCTGAATGTATAAAAAGGTAGACACAAAGCTCACGGTTCACGTGGGTAGAAATCAATAGAGTTAGCATCAGTTACTGTAATCGATATCTACCCGCGGGTTGACTGACGCACAACTGGTTTGGAAGACGCATTAGGCGCAGAGCGACTTAACATTGGAACACAGGCCTCTGGGAGTCAATTCTAAGGTACTCAGCTGGAGAAGGTTTAACTGTTAGAAACACGAAAGAGGTGAGTGTACACTGTTGAACGTTACATTCAGTAATTCCAAACATTTCAAAATCTTTCCAGATTTGAGTTGGTGTTTGTGCTTGCTATAATTGCAACTGAAACGGTGAGAATCGTGTTATTACAGACTTGAATAGATATGAAGATATATAGATGCGTTATAAAAGGAAGAAAAAGAACAAAACGTTAAATTTCATGCTCTGCAGTCTTACTTAAGCTTTTGTTCGGAACGATGGTTATGTCTATGCTCTGCGCTGACGTCTATGCCTTGTATGCAGCACTGAATACTACCATCACCGGCATTTGGAAGTTATACGCATTCAAATCTGTTTCGTGAGATGTCTGAGAAGGATGATGGATGATAAAATTATTCAAAGGCATTTAGTCTGGTTGGTCTGGTAATGTAAAACAAATCTTGGAAGTAGTTATCCATAAGGTTTGTCTTGTATGGATGACTGACGAATCGTCTTGGTGATCTTTTAGATGGACTGAAGGATAACGAGTTGGATAGTATTAAGATCGTTTTATGCGAGCTGGGGCTGCACTGTCCACCGTACCTAAAGACCTTGGTAACCTGACTGGACTGATACGGACACTCTTCGATCTGCATAACAGATAATATAGTAATCTTGAATCTTTGAGACTCCATAAAGTTGAGACAGTCGTTACGCCCATACGTCTACTTACATATTTACTTAAAATCGTATATAGTAGTGGATGAATGGTGTGATTAGACAGTTGATGGTATACGGTAACTAGGCGATGCCGATATGGTAACTAGATTTCAATGTACAATGCCAATGTAAAGATGTTAGATTTCAATGTGTTAACATCAGATCCTGGACATTTTAAATGCTTCGACATGTCGTTCTGACACTCATTGAAAACTTAATGGCTATTACTGACTTAGAAATTATTTTATTGTTTTATATAGAATTTTATTTATTTTTCTAATTTAACAAATTGTAGGTGTCAGGAATGTTTCTGTCAAATGTAAGGAGTGGCTGTGAAGTTACCATATTCTGATGTCTTTGGAGTTAAGTGTAGTGTGGAATATTCTGAAGCAGCTTACACCGATACGTTATCTTGACACTGAAATTTCTTCAACCCAGTTAGACCACGCAAGAGGGCCAGCGTATGCCAGTAGAGTACTCATTACATAAAAAGCGGTTATATGAAAAATATTGGATCTTGGAGCTATTTCGGAAGCTTGGATAGTGTTACTTCAGGACGAATATTATCATCTCCGATTCAAAATCTTTTACCACGTCTGTCACATCTTATACTGCCATCATGATTGCGCCAATACTGAAAGCCGTCTTCCCTTTCTGATCTTATTGCACTTTTGTCAGTAATTTCTATTGATTTATCAATCTGACTAACTTTAAAATGCAATTATTAATTCATAGTATGTCTTTCTTCTTTGGTTTCACATTAATTATATTTCATACAGAAATCACAGATAACATTTCATTTCAATTTTGTCAGTCAACATGTAACAATATATTTATGATATAAGTTATATCCTCATCCTCTATAATTTGTTTTAATATTTAATCAAGATAATGTAACAAAGTCTATGTTTAAATGAAGCAATTAATTTTCCCGACGCGAAATATGATTATATTTAAGGATAGTAATGTGTGCTTAAGAAAATATCACGTCACAAGTTACCATGGTATCAAACACAGCTTCGTATTTGATTTCATGCTTTTGCTAATCTGAAGCGGTTCAGACTAATTGGCAATGGAGAATGTAATTATACATTTTGAACTCCGTAGCCATTTTGCAGGGCTCTCTTTCCTCGACAACGCAAACCACAGAGAAAAGACTACTTTCGTTAGTGAGAAAAATGACAAGTTTCACGTATCAGAAAATGTCCGATGAAACTCCTTGACCTTGACCTTGACAGCTGATGTTGCCGTGGTTGATCAGGTGTTTGTGGTTGGAACGAGCCATGCATTGCAGATCTGTTTCTTTAAGCCGATGAATCTCTACTCCGCTCGGATTGCCATAATCAAGAAAAAGTAGTGACCAAACTCTGCCACAGACTTCACAACGTCCAGAAATTAAGGAGACAATTCAGGCAGCCTCTGCTCTTTCATATTTAGATCTATGCAACAAATTAGAGGTACAGAGAGCTCTCCACAGGGCGAAATGACAAACGGGGGATGGTTTCGACTTTACAGTAGTCCCCTTCCCTTTCATGAGAAGCAATATTCCAAGAGCTCAAGCCTTTGGTGTGTACAGTTTACAATTATTGGATACAAGAATATATAGAGTATGCTCTATTTACCAAGATTTCAAAGAGCGTCATGCCACTCTTTCCCAATTGGAGTTCGTCAAGGTTGCAACTTTCAGCCCTTCATATTGAAGGTTACAAAAAGGATTATGCGGAGAGCACTCCATCGGTGAAGCAAATCATTCCCATTCAACGCTCAGTTTTACTTATAACATACTATTAGGTTCCCGAATATTTTCAGGTGAACAGCTGATAAGCCATGGCTTATGTTTGTGACGAGTGTCACCCTTGGGGACAGGATACGCTGACGTTTTCGTGAACACCTTGTAATCGATTGTGATTAATAAACATATGCAGCGTCAAGTAATCACACACTAATGAAACAGTCAGAA